>NC_081205.1:635959-1245125 GCF_902713425.1 Acipenser ruthenus | reverse complement strand
CTTATGAAGGTGTTTCTGAACACTGTAGGGTTTAGGAGCAGCTCGTTACCTGCTTGTCCTGTTTCTGCTGGCCCGTGTCAGGGTTTCTCAGGGTAATTGTGCATGTGTATGTTCCTGCAGTGACGAGAGATAAGAAGATTGACCTCCAGAAGAAGCAGACTCAGAGGAACGTTTTCAGGTGTAACGTCATCGGGATGAAAGGCTGTGGGAAGAGTGCGTTCCTGCAAGCCTTTCTGGGGCGCAACCTGATGGTAAGAAACACTGGCGCTCGTCTTCCGCTTGAGTTGGATTCAGCGTTCCCTTTACCCAAGCGCTCTCTGTAACCTTAATGCCCGCCTGCATGCTTCACGGTTGGACTGACTCCCGTTAAACACGTTTTAACACGGACATGTCAGGATTTCTGCAAGTTCAATAGAGGCTGCATCTTCTGACAGCTTACTGAAAGTGGGGTCACCTGGGTTAACCCTGGCAATACCTGAATGAAGTCCATGTGGTTTTTATGATGGCAATAACCTCCACTTTTGGAGAAAGGCACTGTAATAAACAGGTGATGCTGTTTTTCTTTGCCTGCAGAGACAGAGGCAGATCAGAGAGGATCACAAATCCTTCTACGCAATCAGCACCACCTATGTGTACGGCCAGGAGAAATACTTACTGGTGAGTTCAGAGAATAAGGAATTACGTGGAGAACCTGGCATTGTTGTACCTTAAAGAAAAAAAAAAAAAAGAAAAAAGCTGTGTATAATTAGTTCTCTCGCTCGCTCTCTCTCTCTCTCTCTCTCTCTCTCTCTCCAGTTACATGAACTGTTCGCAGATTCAGAATTTCTCTCTGATTCCGAGATTTCCTGTGATGTTGTCTGCTTGGTGTACGACTCCAGCAACCCCAGTTCATTTGAATTTTGCGCAAGAATATTCAAGGTATGGCATGTATTTGTGTGTTTATTAAATATATAAGTATTGAAAGTGTTGTCACTGAATCTGTCATCGCGTGCATGTTACCAGTAAGGCACAGTTCCTAATACAGCTGCAGGTCACTGATCCTGGCATGTTCTTACACAGCAACACTTCATGGACAGCAAGACTCCGTGCATGATCGTTGCTGCCAAGTCTGATCTGCACGAGGTGAAGCAGGACTGCAGCCCCTCCCCCTCGGACTTCTGTAGGAAACACAAAATGCCCCCTCCGCAGCCCTTCACCTGCAACACTGTGGACGTCCCGAGCAAAGACATCTACATCAAACTGACCACGATGGCCATGTACCCGTAAGTACTGGAGCACAGCGATCCCGGGCTGCACGTGTGTCCTCATGATCCAGCATGCCGACCCTGTCCAGACCCAACATACAGCTACCCCCACCCCTGTCTTGTGGATATTTTTTTAATTATTATTGATTTATTTTATTTATTTTTCAATAGAAGAAAGACATTTTACTACAGTAATATTTTAGCTGGGGAGTCTTGTAATGAAAGTAATTACCTGTTCAGGTTCCACACTATTAATGTGGCAATAAGATTTATTATTAATAATAATAATAATAATAATAATAATAATAATAATAATAATAATAATAATAATATTATTTGATAGTTCAGAACTATTTAGACAGCAGAATTGAGTATAGATCTTGTTTGCTGTATCTGAATTACAGTATATTCCTGAAAAATGTTATACATGCGGAATATTTAGCTTTTGGATAAACACCAAAATAATTTAAAACATATACTATACAATATTAAGTGTCGTTTTCTGTTTGAGTGTGAACAGCCAATGATCCCTGTGCCTATAGAAGTGCCTTTGACACATTGGGTTAAGTTGTTCAGCTGAATATTGGCTTGCCTAATATCGCACCATGGGGGCAGCAGAAATGTCCAGCTACTGTAACATGGAGGTCACCCAGTTACAGACTGGCCACTAGTTCCAATGGCTTCAACCCCTTCACACGTCATCAGGTGTTGGAAGCTGAAGGCAAGTCGGCTTGACAGTGTTTCAGACAGCTCTTTAATAAGAACAACTCCACCCCCAGCCTGATGAAATGTCTTTCCTTCTGTTTCCTGCGCCTTGTCTGTGCGTCTGGTTGAAACTTTGCATGGAGACGAACTCAGAGACAGGAAAGCAGCAAATCGTTTGCAGTGTGACAGCTGGCAGTCATCTTAGAAAGACAGAGCTAGTAATATGAGTAGGTTAGTTGAATGAATGATGTTGATATACAAATATGTGAAAGACGAAAAGGAGAAACTTTTACTTTTTTTATGTTTCTGTTTTGTTAAACCGTCTATCAGATTTTGCATTGTTTAGCAATTAGGATATTAGCAATTAGTATCCATATCTTGAAGTGCCTTTAACACCTGTGATGTCTCATCGTTAAGTGTGTTTAATTAGCAGTAATTCAGTGCTTCTTTTTTTTTGTACAGCAACTTCTCAGAAAACGTGCCTTCTATAGTTTGTATATATATTTTCACCTAGGGCTGTGCATTTACTTTGTAGGCAAAATTTATATTGGTACGCAAACAAATGAACCTTTATGCATCTCGCTAGGGTTTGTATATACTGTGTGTGTGTGTGTGTGTGTGTGTGTGTGTGTGTCTATGTACAGTGAGATCTGATCAGTACAGCCCTGTGAAAGTGACTGGCAGGCTGACACTTGCCATGCTGGCAGCTTCTTCCTCTTGTCCCTTTGTTTTGTTTTTTCTTCTTGTGTTTTCATGTGTTCTCTGCTCGTGCTGCACAGCGCTAGTGTCCCGAGCGAGAGCCCTGCTCCTGTGGGTAAGCCCTCACCTCCTCCTCTTCTGTGTGTCTCCGCAGCCACGCCAGGCTACGCTGCATGTGCACCTGCAACAGGTGCACCTTCTGCATCTGTCAGAACTTCCTCAACTCAGACTTGCTGCATTCTGTAAAGACCAAACTCTACACTGCCGTTCTCAACAGGTCTTTAAAACTTTATTTCATGAGATTCCAAGTGTGCCGGGAGGAGGGGGCTGGGTTTTATATTTTATACCGGAAAGCAGTTTACTTGTGCTTACCATAGGTAGTAAACTTTGTATTTATTTATTTTCTTTAACACTCCAGTTTTACACTGCATATCCACTGCTTTGAGACGGCTCTTGCAGACCTGACAGGATGGGGCAGGGTGTGATGATAATGGATTAATAATGGGTTTCAGGAATGTGTTTTCCTTTGGGGGGAGGGGAGGGGAGGGGGGTCTTAATCACACAGTACACATATTCTCGTAGAAGGTAAGACGCAAACATTTAACTCTAAACCACTGTTCTGTTTTTTCTGCCTAAGTCTCTACATCCCCTTGTTCTCTTGTTCTGCAAGTTCCTAACTAATCCCACTCTTCAGCGCACTGATTCTTATTACAGTCCCTCCCCCCTCCCACACTGACCAATGCACCCTGGAAAAAAGGGTTATTGCCCTCCAGTGACGATAGGAATGTACTAATCATTCCAAATAGTAACTATCCCTAAGGTTACATTTTAATCGTGTTTTTTTAACCAAATAACAAATTAGGATAACTGTGTGCAGTTTTATTTAATGCTAACTCAGGGATAGAAGACTCCCGTTCCATAGTAGTTTGATCCATTCCTGGTTTTACTATGAGTTTAATAAGACACACCTGAGCTTGTTACCTATACACTGTGGCTAATCAAGTTTGTAGTAAAACCTGGAATGGGTGAAACTGCTATGCAATAGGAGTCTTATTTCCTTCCCTTTAACTCTAAAAAACACATGCCAAAAAACAATGGTTATCTTCCTTGCAGTTTTTTTTTGTTAGTTTAAACTTTTGTTAGTAAAAACAGCAACAAAATGTGGATATGCAATGTGTAAATCTGCATTTCAAGAGACATTAAGACAAAAATATAACCGGCTACAATGAGATTTTAGAAATATGTATATATAAACACAGCTGGTTATATTTGTCAGGGCAGATAAACTGTTTTCAGGAAGTTGGAAACCTCATAGAAAACTTCATGTTATACATTCCTAGTTGTTTAGCCTAAATGAGGCTCCAGCAGTCTGCTTGTTTTACAATCTCACCCCTGGTTTGTGATGTGCAGAGAACGCTCAACAAACATTTGCTTGGAATGGTATTGATTAAGAGCCGTGGTCAAAAAAAGAAAGCAAGCTCTGTGATTCGCATCGTGTTGATTTCCCAAGACGTGCTTGGCACAAACTCTTGCGTTAAGACTTAGTAGCCTGGATTCAGAGAATGCATGCATTTATTCTATGAAGTTTCTAAATCTGTACAAATGTATAAAGAAAACTTCTACCCCAATTGATCTCTCAACTTTGATCTCAAACATCATTCAGACATGGGAGTTCAAGCCTTGAACCTGGACTATGTACAGTACTGCCAGGACTTTTGCTGTGCCACAAACCAGTTCATTAAATGAGTGCCACCTTATCACTGCATTATTCACACTTTTTTTTTTTTTTTTTGGAAAGAGTTGCAAATGGGAGTCTTTCCTGTTAGAACTCCACCTAACAGGGAGTGCCTGGAAATGTATACTGGTTTTTCCAGTTACTCCGGCTTCCTGTCGCAGTGAAAACTACTTTGTGGCGCTCCAAATGAAGTTATTTGTAACCCTGCGAATGCATTGGTACGATGCAGGTGTTGGCTTGAACTGCTCAGAACCATTTCATGAAAAACTCTTCTCAATACTTTTAAGGATCCTCTTTCAGAGCATCTTTTGTTGAATCCCTCGTTAATCTTTCATGTTCTGTAATGTTTTTTTATTCTGATTTTGTTCTTTCCGTAGGTGTTCATTTTCATCTGTCTGGCTGGCACTTTTTCTTTTGTTATTGCATCTTATTAACTAAATTAATTTGACTGTTTTCCATCTAACCATCAGCCCTTTGTGTGTGTGTGTGTGTGTGTCCTCCCCCCAATGTTTCAATGTGCATTCTAATTTAAAAAACATTCTTATTTTCTGTCTTGCGTAGCAGAAGTTTGCTTTGCAGTGCAACAGCTGTTTTTTTTGTTTTGTTTTATCCTATTGTTTTAATCTCTGCACAGCAAGCAGCATTTCACTGAGTCGGGGTTATTTTATGAAGTTTCAGACTCTGCAGTGTTAAAATAACGAGGGTGGGTGTGATTGATTAGAGAGACACCCATGTGAACTGCACTGTTTCGACAGGGAGATTTCAGAGGCGTGACAGTGACTCGCACGGGGTTGAGTGGAAGAAATTTAAATGGCAGCCAGGAGGTGGAGGCTGCCAGCTTGTAGGGTTTGAAGGATTACAGTTTATTTTAGGAAAGTGCACAAGTGCATTAAGTGAGCATTTAGGTTTTTTCTGTACAGCCACTTAGAAATAAAAACCTACCCATATTTTAACTAGAAGAGTTTTTTTTTTGTGTTTTTATATCTCTTATGATTGCCCCTTTTTGTGAGGAGTTCAAGGCAGATTTTTTTATCCCAGAAGTTAGGAGGGCAAAATGTAAAGGGCTAGGGCCGGGAGATATGAGCTCCTTGACTTGATTTAACCATTGCTGTTGCCTTTCTGCTGTATTGGTAACGAGGGTCGGATTGTACATGTTGCTTGGGCTGCTCTTTATGAGCACCTTGCCAGTCGATGGTCCAAATGACGGTAGACCGTTTAACTCTTGGGTCATGTCAGACAGGCAAAGTGAGCTCTAAAGATATCTGAAATTCTCCTTGGGTGCGCCGTTTAAGATTATCAACTCCCAACTTGGTCATCCCTGCAACACGAAAATTTGGGATAGAAACAGGGATGGAAATAAGACTCCTGTTTGCACAGCAGTTTTATCCATTCCTGGTTTTACTATGAGTTCAATAAGGCACACCTGAGCTTGTCACCTATACACTGTGGCTAATCAAGCTCGTATTAATACCTGGAATGGTTGAAACTGCTATGCAGCAGGAGTCTACTTCCATTCCTGTAGAAATATGTGTGTTTTAAAAAGAAATGCTGCATTTCGGCTCACTCCCAGTGCAGAAATGTTTGTGATGCATAATAAGGCCTTTTAGAATAGGTCACTAGTTCTGTTTTTTTTTTAAAGCCTACTAAAAACATAAATAAAAGCATTGTTATTGCAGCTAACCGTGCCGTAGGCCCATCTCTAGGAATAGCAACACGAAAGTCTGATTTGTGATTCTGAAGAACGAATCTGTAGTTCTGTTTGAGCATGCTCAGTTAACACAGCAGCTTGTGTAGCTTGTGACACTAACTCGCGGGTCTCAGATACCTGAAGGAAGAAGTACTAGAGCAGACTTGGAAGTGCACCAGAACAGCAGGTGATTCACTGCGTTCATACGCCACATTGATCGTGACTCGATTCCCAAACGAGCGGTGCTTATTTCTTACTTCAAAAATGATTCTGGATACTGGTTTTCCACAAGTTTCAGTGGGAAGATTTCGGGATGCACATAAAAAAAAAAAAAAAAAAAAAAAAGATTTAGGACTGTTCCTTGCATTCAATATTTTGATAGACAGGCCTCGTTTTGTAAAACGTTGCATCCCTTAAAATAAAATGAATAATGATGCAGTTTAGTCAATGTGGTGTATGGCGGTGTGGTGCTGTTTTTGAGTCCTGTTTTGAACTGCATACTGTGTGCATGTTGACTGACGAGCTGACGAGGAGAGCAGTCTCGGGCACCAGGTGCTTGCTGTCAGCTATGTAGAAGATTCCATCTTCATGGAGTCCTCTCTAGACGCCCGTTTAAAGACCGAAGACAGGTAAAAATAACAGGAAGCTGCTGCAGGATGTCTCCATGAGCTCTTTAACTAGACTTGCATGCAGACAGCAGTTAACCAGGTTTTAAATGAGGTTTGCTCCAAGGTCGCTGGAAGAGTGTGTGCCCCAAGTATTAGGCATTGGAACTTAGACTCCCTGAATGCACGCCAGTTTGAGAAACTCAAGGTGTTAATGTGATCTTAATCGCATACTTCATGTCTAAATGCAGTGGCTGATTTATAGCTCATTGTAAAACCTGGAGTTGATCATACCGCTGTGCAACAGGAGTCTTCTTTCCTGCCCAGCAGTATGCATTTCTTTATTTTCTTTCTTTATTTTTACTTATGTTAAGGTAAACGTGTATTAGTGCTTTTAAAGTCAGTGATCCCCACCTCCTGTGTCTCGCTTCTTAAACTACTACCCTAAACCCTACAGAAAATCTGCTGTTTTTTTTGTTTCGTTCATTTCTGTTCCTAGACCAAAGCCTTGGCAAAGTCCAAAATAAAACAGTATGGCCTTTGCCCTAAGCGTTATATAAAGATTGGCATATGCATTCTTGTTCTGCATTTCTCAAAGGACCTATGCATTGTATATGCTTTCATAATCTTGAGCTCCATCCTTTATCTTCATACCGTTCACATTTCCCCTTATTCTCTAAATGAATGTTTTTCCACTCTACTAAATCAATATCCCTGTCCTCATGCTGTCTATGCACTGCCCACAAACCCCTTGCTCTGTACTGTAGAATCTAGAGTACCTGTTTGTGTGTGTGTGTGTGTGTGTGTGTGTGTGTGTGTGCATAGTTATTTATTATCAATGTCGTAGTGGTTCTCGGATGTGGGTAGACCCTATGTGAGTTGACGCCGTTCCTTAAGAGATCTCCCAGATGTTTAATATATTCTCATAAGATCCTTATGCTTTGAAGAGGAGTAGAACATGCACACTTTTCACCGTTCGTTCAGGCTTGAGTTGCAGTCCAGGTGGTATTATTCTTGCTAAGCTGTCATTCTGTTTACTAATTTGGTACTTTAACTGAGCATGCTCTAACTGTGAACAGCTCTACTGCAGATACCGCAGGGTTATATGGGGCTCTGCTGCTGCCCAGGGCTCCCGTGCACAGTGTCTGTGTTCATGCTAGAGCTGCCAGTGTTCACCTGTTTGCTTGTTGTCAACATCATGAGCTTCCTTTTTTCTGTTTCCATCCTGTGTTTTGCTTTTCTTTCTGTGATATCGTTTTCATATTCATCATTAGTAATGTCCGTGTTTCAATGTCAGCCAAGGGAACACAGTATCAGTTTAGTAAACTTTGTTAACTACACAAACAAAAGTTAATACGTTTGTTTAATATGCTAGACCTTTTTACCTACAATGTATTAGTTTTATGTTTGCAAAAAAATGAATGATTGTTATCTTTTATCACTGCTTTCACAGATTTCGCTGTTGATTTGTATGCAAGTAGTCTCTGGGACATTGTTTTAGACTGACCCTGAACCGTAATGTAAATAGTTTTTCAAAACCTCTAACTCCACATTGTCATAGTCCTTTACCAGTTAACACAATGCTGTACACACTGTATATATATATAAAAAAGACAATTCCTAACTGATACTGTTAAAGTCATTCAAATAGCTCAGTGAGTATACTTGCCAGGTGTCTTGTGGAAATGCATTGGGTTTTAGGGCTGCATGAAACGATTATTCGGATGAGCTCTCCACAGGTGAGGGTCACTGGTGTTGACTGGGCTAATCTGCCATTCCAAGTGAAACGAGTGAAGAAACAGCTGCTTGGGTTTGTGATGATTGCTGCTTTTCTTAGGCTATGTACACACACAGGCTAAATGCGGTTGTGCGTTCACCTTGTGCTCTTAGTACGGTTTGTATACACACACAGTTCAGTTACAAAGGGCAGCGACAACCGCACTATTTCATCCTTTTCAAGTATCGAGTGCGGTGATGAATTCAGTTTGGTTAGTTAATGCGCACTAACTGTGTGTGTGTGTGTGTGTCTGTGTATTACAACCGCAGCTGGTGCTCTGTGGACTACCACGCAAGCAATGATGTCATCGTCTTCACAAACTCGTGGCACATGTGTAGGTTTTTTATCCAGTCAGGTGGATGCCCCTGGAATCGTTCCCACCAGCCTTCTGGTCGGAAGGTTGCCCACACGTTTCCTTCATTGTACTGCTTATCGTTAATTCTGCGTTTTAGCAGTGCAGAAAAAGCAAAACGGCGTCTCCACTGGCTTTGCAAAAACGAGCATCGCTGAGTTTGACAAGCTCTCGGACGATTGCCGGTGTCTACTGTGCTTGCTTCAAAAAACGAAAACGCAGTGTCCATGTTGTCGATCGGCATGGAATGATGGCCCGAGTTCAGTGGTTTGTTTAAACAGGGAGTGCACTCACTTCAATAATGAAAGGGGTGTGTGTGTGTGTTTGTGTTTGTACTACAAACCACCGCAGCGGGTGTCGTTTGGAAATAAGGTTGTCGAGCCAACTGCAGTGCGTGTGTACGAGGCCTTAGACTATGGAGGAGAACATTGATCCACACAAAGCCAGGCAGCTTTCTTTTCCCTTGTTTCACTCTGAAAGGTAAATTAGCCTGATCCACAGCAATGACCCTCACCTGTGGAGAGCTTGATGTGAATAATCACATCGTGCAGCCCTACAGTGTTGAAAGTCTTTACCTGCCAAGCCTACCCAGTGTGCTCTTTATGCTTACATGCTTGGAAATGTCCTTGGCTTGTGTTGTGGCAGGTCTAACCACGAGTCTTGTGTCCCACCCTTCCTTTCCCCTCAGACACGTGATGCAGGCAGATCTGAAGAGCTCCACGTTCTGGCTGCGGGCCAGCGTGGGAGCCACCATGTTCGCTGTCCTGGGATTCGCAATGTACAGAGCGCTTCTGAAGCAGCGGTGATCCTGAAGGAAAGTGTGCAACAACACCGCCATCGCTAAGCAGATCAAACTTTTACAGAAGTATATATACATACATACATAAGAGTGCTTCGAAGTCTGCAAATATCTATTATTATTTTAATTATTATTATTAATAATAATATTTCACTATTTGTTTAAATATGTAAGAGTTTCTCCTCAACATGTTGTTTTGTTTATGACCTTGCTGATTTCAGTGATCATGAAGATGCAGTTTGTTTTTTTTTCTTCTACCCGCCCCCCCCCCCCCCACTGCCCCAAAACAAATAACATTATTGTTTTTAAATGAAAACGTGCATTCACAGTGTTAGGTAGTTTAACTAGGCATGGATGAGCGTCACAGTGGTATGCAAGACTGCCGATGCTCCAAAGCCAAAAGGGACGATGTAGATAATGTACATATACAGACGTGTGTGTGAAAAGACTGCCCAGTAAACTAACACAGTTGCAGAGGTCACATTCTGAGATGCTGTCGTGGTAGAATTGACTCGTCAAAGCCATTAGCGTTTTTATGTTGAAGTCAGAACTGTTTTGTGTCGCACCAGCATCGAATGTATTATTATGATGATGATGATTATTATTATTATTTATTAGGTTTTTCTTTTAGTTTGTACAGCATGTTCGGTATGCAGATAAAGCTCATGGTTTTTTTTTTTTTTCTTCCTCTTTTAACCCTTTGAGTTCTTTATCTTTCTGTTAACACACGCCGTCGGAGATCACGTTGGAACCTCACGACTCTGAGGTCGTGTACACATCTATGCTCGTGTATACTCAGTAAGGGAGTTCATGTTTGAATTATATAACTTTATTTCAACAACAATAATCCAGGAGTGAAAGGGAGGACGTTGTGTCTCCTCCAGGCTCTGGTTGGCAGATCATGTAGCCGTGTTGTTAGGAGAGCTCCGGCCCTGGTTTAAATCATTCACGCAATGCCTGGAATATTGCTTGTACACTACAAGCCCTCCTTTTCACTATGAGCACCCCGTTCCTAGCGCTGTCACTGCTGCAAGCTTGCACTCTGTGCTGTAAACCTGGTGCAGTTATTATTTTGTAGCGTGGGATGTGCTGCATGATGCACCATGTGTTCTGCTTTTATATCAGAGACATTGCACCCTTTTGTGGGTTTTTTATTACCACAAGTTACCATCATGCCCAACTTGCCTTTTTCTAGGATACCTAGAAGATGAACTCCACCCCCCCTTTGTTTTTTTTTTTCATTTCTAACTTTTCCAGCATTTACAATAAATGACTGTGTGCTGTACACCCTGTCTGATGTCTTATTTATTAAAAGGAGAATTCTTTACACTGACGCACGCACACACGCGAGTGGGAGGATCGGTTCTCTTTTAATGATGTAAACTGAGAAGTTACTAATACTACCGCCCTTTCTATTTAAATGAAACTCTAAATTAATCACTCTGCTGTTTTCCCACTAGGATGACTACATGTCCCCCTTAATAAAAATCAAGTAGCATCAAATTACATTTGATGTGTTTGTTTTGTTTTGTTTTTTCCCCTTTACAGTATTTGCTGTTTTGTGAATAGTTGCTTAAATGTTATCATTTATTTCAGGGGTCTCCAGCCCTGGTCCTGGTGAGCTACTGTGGCTGCTGGTTTTTGTTTCAACCAATCTCTGTTACTTAATTGAACCAGTTATTGGCTTAGTTTAACAGGAGTTCCAGATCATTAGCCACTGATGATGTAAAGACACCTATAAAACCTGCAGGATAGGGGCTCTCCAGGACCAGGGTTGAAGATCCTTGATTTATTTAATTTCATGTGACTTTGAAAGTGCCCACAACTGCTTTGAGAAGCCCAGCTCTCTCCTAGTGGACAGAACTGCTCAAGACTTGCTCTTTCACTAAGCACAGTAGAAAGGGCTGTGTATGTAGAGCTGTTGTTGAAATGCTTGGGTACAGCGAGAGGCTCATTGTCTGGAAGAGTAATTTTTACAATGTAGAACAGCCTGTCTGTTTTCCTTTATTGAATCTGAGAATTGCAGAACCAAAAGCAACGCACCTTTCCCCTTTCAGCGCTGTCATTTAATTAAAAGTGCTGCCAAGCATGACCAGCTCCCATGAATGCTGCTTGAACAGCTCAGGTATTTTAAATGTGCTATGCTGGTGAAGTGTAATGAGGAAGTAGGCTTTCAGTAAATAGGGCCTGTTGGTGACCCACCACAAAAAGAAAGTATACTGTGGCTATGCTGAATTCATGCTTTTTAAACTGAAGGTAACTCAAATATAAACTGACATGGTACTGGTAGAATACTGTTTAAAATGTGTTTTTCCTCTCCCCTATACATGTATTGCCATTTTTGAGCGCTGCAACAACGATATCTGTTCTTAGATTCAGATTGGGCAGACCAACAAGGGTACAATTATTAATAAAATAAAATTTAAAAAAAGTTTAAATGTCTTCGGAAAGGAAGCTAAGAAAAAGAAAAATCAAGTGAAGGTAAACAGTCGCCTGTGAACACTGCCAGCGACGTACAGAAAGCAGAAGTGTGAGAACAAGGGGGAAGCTCACCTGACAGGTAAATCAAGATATATAGAGAGAGGGAGGGAGTGTACGGTAAAACAGTCCACCTGAGGTATAGAGAGAGGGAGGGAGTGTACGGTAACACAGTCCGCCTGAGGTATAGAGAGAGGGAGGTAGTGTACGGTAAAACAGTCCACCTGAGGTATAGAGAGAGGGAGGGAGTGTACGGTAACACAGTCCACCTGAGGTATAGAGAGAGGGAGGTAGTGTACGGTAAAACAGTCCACCTGAGGTATAGAGAGAGAGAGAGAGGGAGTGTACGGTAACACAGTCCGCCTGAGGTATAGAGAGAGAGAGGGAGGGAGTGTACGGTAAAACAGTCCACCTGAGGTATAGAGAGAGGGAGGTAGTGTACGGTAACACAGTCCACCTGAGGTATAGAGAGAGAGAGAGGGAGGGAGTGTACGGTAACACAGTCCACCTGAGGTATAGAGAGAGGGAGGTAGTGTACGGTAACACAGTCCGCCCGAGGTATAGAGAGAGGGAGGTAGTGTACGGTAACACAGTCCACCTGAGGTATAGAGAGAGAGAGAGGGAGGGAGTGTACGGTAACACAGTCCACCTGAGGTATAGAGAGAGGGAGGTAGTGTACGGTAACACAGTCCGCCCGAGGTATAGAGAGAGAGAGAGAGAGAGAGAGAGGGAGTGTACGGTAACACAGTCCACCTGAGGTATAGAGAGAGAGAGAGGGAGGGAGTGTACGGTAACACAGTCCACCTGAGGTATAGAGAGAGGGAGGTAGTGTACGGTAACACAGTCCACCTGAGGTATAGAGAGAGAGAGAGGGAGGGAGTGTACGGTAACACAGTCCACCTGAGGTATAGAGAGAGGGAGGTAGTGTACGGTAACACAGTCCGCCCGAGGTATAGAGAGAGAGAGAGAGAGAGAGAGAGAGGGAGTGTACGGTAACACAGTCCACCTGAGGTATAGAGAGAGAGAGAGGGAGGGAGTGTACGGTAATACAGTCCACCTGAGGTATAGAGAGAGGGAGGGAGTGTACGGTAACACAGTCCGCCCGAGGTATATATATATAGAGAGAGAGAGAGAGAGAGAGAGAGAGAGAGAGAGAGAGAGAGAGTGTACGGTAACACAGTCCCCCTGAGGTATATATAGAGAGAGAGAGAGAGAGAGAGAGAGAGAGAGAGAGAGAGGGGGGGAGTGTACGGTAACACAGTCCCCCTGAGGTATAGAGAGGGAGAGAGAGAGGGAGTGTACAGTACAGTCCGCCTGAGACCCAGCTTCATTGTGACAGAAAAGCCATTCCGGAGAGCATGTGCGAACAGAAGGATCTAGTGTTTGAGGGCTTTTTGAAGAAAAGGAAAGACCGAATGGTGAGTTTCTGTAAGCGTTCCAATCCGGTGTATAGAGTTCTACTGCAGATAAGTGCATCTGTGTCGCTTGAGGTGCAACGCCGCACACAGCAGAACTGTGGCTGTCTGTCTATAAACAGTGTGTAATAAAGCATCCAGAAACTATCATTTGAAATGTACGATGTTTGCTATCGTCTTTACAGCGGAGTTGCAGGTAGACATTCTGATGAATGTAAAGAAAAAACTCGATTTTTTTTTTTTTTAAACAGTAGTACTATATTAGTAAACTAGCTTGAAGGAGCTGTTATATTATATTGGTCTGTGTAGTGCCTTGCCAGTTTTATACAGTTTGTGTATATAGCAAATATGCCCGATTTGCGTAACTGTTTTGATTTAAAATATTAAAATTAGCATAAGTGCCTTGACCAAATCCCAAACAATGCGGGAGTCTGTGATATGAACTTCAGAACGATTCAGCTGAGCCCCAAAGCCGCTTCGCTCTTTCGAGTCACTGCAGGAAATGCTGTAGCGCTGTGAAAACAGAAGGGCATTGCAGAGGTCTAACAGCCTCAAGTACAAAGCTCCCACCGCGTCACTCAAGGCAAGGTCTTGGCATTTCAAACACCGACTTGTTAACTGAAGCGTTCTGTGTTGCAGAAATTGACATGGTCAACCTACTGGTTCAGGCTTCAAAACACCACCTTGTTTTTCTACACAAAGAAGAAAGTTGATGCTGTGAGTGGGACTCTAGATTTAACTGTCTAAATATCTTCAGCCCAAACCAATATAATGCTGTGTTTTAAAACTCTCTTTGTTGCCTTCATAGTCTCACCTGAGAGGGCAGTACTACATACACACGGTAAGTACATCTGAAACAACACTACTGAACAAACTGGCTGGGCGTTACATGCCTGCGAGCACTGTGTGCGGTCTCACCATTGCACCGGCATGCTTACAAACACGTCATTCATGATGCTGTTCTAATTACAAAACACCCCCCTTATTGCAATATACCAAGATAAAAATGCATTTAACAGTGTAGTAAAGCACAGTAAAAAAAAATAAATAAATAAAAAATAGACTAGAACAATACCTCTTTATAGGTACATTCTCTCCCCTTTTCATCTGACACACGAGTTACAAAGTGCTGTGCATTTGTGAACACCGCTCGCTGTTAACAGGTGCAGTCGGTGCGTGAAGTGAAAGCTGACAGACAGTACCTGTTTGAAATCACAATGAAAAACGGGAAGAAGAAGCTGCTGGTAAGTGTATAAGAGACGCAGAGCCTTCTTTGAGCTGGGCTGCTTCCAGTGGCAGTCCTGTGTGTGCTGTCGTGTTTCTCACATGAATGAGGATGTTTCGATCGAGGTTGCATTCATTTCCCTGTTGACTTTTTCATGAGACGACTTTGAAAGCTGTAGCACCCCAAACAGGTTTCCAAATGATGGCGTATTTCAGAAGCCTGTAACGGTAGCGCAATGGGGTTGAGGGGGAGGAGGAATACTGTGTGACCAGCCTTAGGAGAACATAAACAAACTGGACTGTCAAACAGGGTCTGACTTCTGATCCAGTTAAGTGCACAGCAAGGCTGAATAGTGAGAGAATGCAGTAGGCAGATGTCTGTTGCTTGCATTGTAATATATTAAATAGAGTAAAATGGGACACTGCTGCTTGAGCTCTCCGATTGCTCTACAAAGCACATGATCCCTCTGTTCTCTGTGGGTTTCCAGTCTGCAGAGACAGAGGAGCTCCGGGCACTGTGGATGAAGTTCCTGTGGAAAGCCATGCAGCTTCCAGGACCCGGGAGAATACAGTCTGCCTGCACGTGGTAAGCAAACAAGCAAGGGAGTGACCAGAGATCACGGGGAGAGGGGCTGAGAGAGGCGGTCCATTATCAAGGGAGTGACCAGGGATCAGGAGGAGAGAGGCAATACATTATCAAGGGAGTGACCAGGGATCAGGGGGAGAGGGGCAGAGAGAGGCGGTCCATTATCAAGGGAGTGACCAGGGATTAGGAGGAGAGAGGCGATCCATTATCAAGGGAGTGACCAGGGATCAGGGGGAGAGGGGCAGAGAGAGGCGGTCCATTATCAAGGGAGTGACCAGGGATTAGGAGGAGAGAGGCGATCCATTATCAAGGGAGTGACCAGGGATCAGGGGAAGAGGGGCAGAGAGAGGCGGTCCATTATCAAGGGAGTGACCAGGGATCAGGAGGAGAGAGGCGGTCCATTATCAAGGGAGTGACCAGGGATCAGGGGGAGAGGGGCAGAGAGAGGCGGTCCATTATCAAGGGAGTGACCAGGGATCAGGAGGAGAGAGGCGGTCCATTATCAAGGGAGTGACCAGGGATCAGGAGGAGAGAGGCGGTCCATTATCAAGGGAGTGACCAGGGATCAGGAGGAGAGAGGCGGTCCATTATCAAGGGAGTGACCAGGGATCAGGGGTGGAAAGGGGAGGTACACTTTCATGGGCTTAGAGGGAGGTGGTGGGGTGAGGTTGGGGCTTTCCTACCTGGTACCATATGGGTTATGAAGGTGCTCCTTTAAAAACGAAGAGCTGATGGATCTCTGTAATGATGTTCCAGGCATGACATTCCTGATCTGATGCAGAAAGCTGCTCAGAGCACGCAGAGCAGTTCCGATGAAGACAGGCTGAGCTCTGCCTCCTGCTCCTCGGACACTCCAGAGCCCCTCGCCCCCCCTGGGAGCTCAGCTGCCACAGGTAAGAAACAGCAGCACTACAAACAGGCTGCAGGAAATGCCTGGACTGTCAACGTACCATTTCTATGTAAAATCCCCTTTTCATAGAGTAGAAATGTATATTATTAAGTGATCTTTGAAGACAACAGAACTAATAGTTTATAAATAGGTTATTCCTGTATATACTAATAAATCTATAATCTCATTTTAGTAAGCTAACTATTAAGTTAACCCTTTCAGCACAAAATAACTTTACTTAAAGACTACCTCTGCATTAAAAGTAATGTACTAAAAAAAAACAAAAAAAACAGGCATGCATTTCAGTATTAGCAGTATTAGCAGTATTAGTAGTTAGCTTTCCTGGCATGCGGTTTTGTGTGGCGAGACCGAACAGTTTCTTTAATTTCAGGCTGCAGTTGTGATGTCAGGAAGAGTCAGGGTTCGAGCAGCTTGTCGTCCTCCGATTTAGACCGTGAGAACATTCCGCCACAGAGAGGTATGGAAACAGTTATATCAAGCTAGCCAGCCAGCCAGCCAGCCAGCCAGCCACTGTCACTCAGGGGAATGGAGTGGCAGTGGAAGTGCACCTCAGGCTGTGACAGCACTGGGGAATTGCCCTGGATTGCATTAATTGCCTATTGTTCTGCGTTATAAAATAGGTCTTTGATGCAATCCAGGATTAGACAGAGCCAGATTAAACCCAGTCTGCAAATCTCTCATCTCCCCCGGCGTTCACCACTGCAATGGAGATGCTATCGGAAGCTGGTCGGTCTAGTCTATTCAATCGAATACAAGAACAGGGTGGTTTGACAGCCACTGTCTTCCTCTGATTCCCAGTGTTCATGGCTCCTATAAACAAGAACTACTTGTGTTCTGTTTTTTTTTTTTTGTTTTTGGTGTAGCTGAAGAGGATCGCCTGTCCACAGAACTGGAACAATTGGATGTTTATGATTTTCCGCTGTCCAATAAGGCTGTCGATGATGAAGACAGGAGTACAGGTGTGGCTGGGAGGGGGCGGGCTTCACGTGCTGTCATTTAAAAGGTCATACAGAGGTCACTGTAGTGTAGCAATTTCATAGGAGTATCTATCGTTCTGTACTTATCGAAATGGGTAAAGGTTGTTAACTGTTTATCTACCATTTAAAAAATGGGTTTTGTTGTGTAGTGACTTGTTTATCATTTTCATTGTGTGTTCTTTGTTTCCTAGCAAACAGAATGGACGCTGAAAGCATCTACGATGTTCCGAAGAGTTTGTTAGAGCACTCCACTGAAGAAAGCAGCAGCACCAGTAAGTTACGTTATACTGTGTATCTCCTGTTCACTCTTTCAGTCCAGAGCAATGAAATCTGACCTGGTCATCTCCAAGTGTTGTGCTGTGAATGGGAGCCTTTGTGACGTTTGTTTATTGAAACCGCACCATGTCGTTGTTGTTGTTGTTTTTATTATTGTTTATTTATTTAGCCGTCGCCTTTATCCAAGGCGACTTACAGAGACTAGGGTGTGTGAACTATGCATCAGCTGCAGAGTCACTTACAACAACGTCTCACCCGAAAGATGGAGCACAAGGAGGTGAAGTGACTTGCTCAGGGTCACACAGTGAGTGAGTCGGGATTTGAACTGGGGACCTCCTGGTTACAAGCCCTTTTCTTTAACCACTGGACCACACAGCCTCCTATGTTATCGCAGGGTCGCTGGTATCTAAGTGAAAGTGAATAAAGGAAAAGCGATTCCCAAGTATCCCAAATAACTTCCCCGTGGCGGTTTTATGCTCCAAATGTTGTTTTAAAAAGTTTTGGTACTGTGTCTCACACTGGTACTGGATGCAGAAAACTCAGTGTGTGAACCTGATCATATTGAACTGTATACAACTGTAGTGTAAATATCAAAGCATGACAAGTGTGGAAGCATTGTGATGCAGAAAGCTATTGCAAACTGGCGTACTTGAACCAGCTCTGAACCTTTCCTGTGTTTTCGTGCAGGCACCCCACACAGTGAAGCCCAGGCGAATGACCCACTCTATGATGAAGATGGCATCTATGACATACCCACATCACTTTCAAGTCATTTAACATCACACCAGCCCTTTACAGGTAGACAGCTGCAATAGCTAGGAGTAATTATTATTTAGAATTGTCTGTGTCACGCTGCAGTTTTCTCCATGGCTGTGGAATATGGAGATGGCGGAGGCTGTTGATTGAGTGTAAGAGCTGCCACCTCTCTGTTCAGAGCTGAGGGAGGCTGTTACATCAAGTATTAGTTCCATGTTTACAAACCCTGGCAACTTTATACATCTTTTTTAGCTGATATTGAATGCACTGTGATAAACAAATCCTGTCTCAAGTGAGATTCGTTTGCTCTAAGAAACCTCAAAACACAGGCATGTACAGCATGAAATAATATGTGTCTTTTTTTTAATTTCAGATACCCAATCAGCTATTGAAGGCATGCAGCTGTTGGATGAGATTAAATCAGATTTAACCCTTTCCAGTGCCGGTTGGTTACATGATTAGCTGTGAAAGCTGACGAGTGAGATCATGTCACATGATCATATAGTGAGTTTTCTGTCATTAAACATAAGCAGTGTGGTAACATCTAAAATGAATGAAGACTGAATCAAATGCAGATGTTTCACATTCACATGCTGTGACTGATTCCTTGTATTCTTGTGCACCAAATAATAAAAAACTCACTTTACAAAGGACTATTGTTATTGACAAGGGATATCTCCCTTTGTATTGAGATGCATAACAGGGAACTTCCAAAACATTTCTGAAAGCACACACACAGGACTATAACAAACACAGGTCTAAGAAAATACATTATATTGGCGGTTTCAATTTGGGGTACACATACATTACCCACAGCTTGTGCTGTGTATCCTGCAATCTGCAGGCACTCATTGAGTTTGCAAACGAAACAAATTCTCTTGTTACACCGATAAACTATTAGCAATGTACAATATGGACTATATGACCTTCACATTAATGTATGCCTGTTTGTGTATTACTGAGCTCTTAATTAAAGAGTGTTAGCCAGTATGCCTATTAATCAGCCAGCGTGTACAGTAGATAAGGAGAAGAAGAATCTACCCTTCACTCAGGTTAATGACGTTACATGCAATCGTTCTTATCAACACAAGGGGGGGCCAAAGTAACAACACAATCACTGTTCACAGTCTTGTTGAAAAGCGGTAGGGAGGTTTGCAAGTTGGTATAGCATTGGACCAGTGGGCAGGAAGGAGACATACTGCTGTATTGTAATGTATTGTTTACATTTGAACAAAACATTGATCATTAATGATTACTTGCTTTGTTAATGTGTAAGTATACTAATACTGAATACTGTTAAAAAAAAATTGCATTTTTTAAATGATGAGCCTGTGTATTAAAATACTTCTAATACAATTTGTTTAAGAATGCTTAGCAAATAACCATCAGCTCCATTCTCTAATTAGTGAACAGTTAGTTGTTATTAAAATGTGATACCAAAGGATTTTATTTTCTGAATACTCCGGCTCAGGGGGGGGGGGAGTTTCGAAACAAGCACCCAGCAAGAATCCGAGTGAAGCGTCCAGACAGCTAGCTGCATTCGTTAGACAGAACGACTCTGGGTTGAATGGCCAGAGTCCTGTAACCATGGCGAGCTGAAAAACAACTAAAGCAGAGTGAGCAAACAGGTCCCGGGCCGGAGCCAAAGGATGACAAGATGAAAGGTTTATTTACCCACGTAGCATGAAACCAAACGCATGTGGAAGATTAGCGATGCAAAAGTATTCACATGGGCAACATCTTCAGAGTTTTGCACGCCAAAAAAAGACAAACGTATTCCTCTAAATATCTGAATGCAGGGACCTGAAGCAGCTCTACTGTACGATAATATATACCGAGATGAAAAGTAATGATGAAATCCAAGACTAATACGCGGTCCCCTGCATTCAGTGAGGTGTTAATTGAAAGGGTTGATTAGAGGCAGGGGCTCGAAATGGTTTTTAATTGCTCCTGGCTCGTTATCGTAGTTTTTCTGTTTTTACAATGATACTGTGTTTTTTTTTTTTTTGTCTTTTGTTAATTTTTTTGTGTGAAGTTTTTTGGGATGCTTGTGATGAAAGGCGCTGTAGAAATGTGAATGGTATTGTAAAAGCATGTGATCGGAGCCTCTTCTTTGTGTTAAGATCTTTCAGCTCTCAGGAAATCAGATACACTTGTTCACCGTCATCACACGTCCCTCCGCTCTGTGACTCTGCTTGCTGTGAATCCGCACAATCCAAGTGTCTCTGTCTGTCAGGTTTGTGTCAGCATTGTGTTACAAAGTATTTTTCTTTTGCAAACAACAAACAAAACCCAAACATGCAATACAGCTTTCATGAATACAAAAAAAGCGCAGCCTTCTATTATAAACAGTGAAGCAGGTGGTAAAGTGGGATGAGCAGTATACTTTATTTCTACTGACGCCTCGATCTTGGTTTTTCTTGGGTCATCACGGTTCATTTTCTTGGATCACCGCGGGCTAACTATGCCGGTCCACTTTCTTGTAAAATCCATGACATTTCGCAGTTTGACTACAATTGGGACACGTACTGTCGGGACAGTATGGATAATTACAGACCGAGAGCCTACTGAAAAGCTCTAGCAAGCTCGCTGTGTCGTCTCTCTATTCATAAAACAGCACGCTGCTGCTGGCGTAATATAATTCATATCGCTTGTCTCCATTACAATACCGTATCGCCGTATAACCCCACCCCTTCAAGGAGATTTATAGGGGGCTCTGACGAAAGATCCCAGGGGGGTGGATATCTAAAGAGCGTTAGTGTGCAGGAGTCCGTCAGGGCTCTGAAAGCGACCAACTCGTCCACAGCAGGCTCCAGCAGTCCGGTGCTGCAGTGGAAAAGGAACTGCGTGCGCACGTTACTGGAATTGTTTACTCCACGAGCGCACGGGGACACGCACTGACAGCAGTGGATGCATGCAGGCAGCAGACACAGGGTGAAGCGGGGGCAGCTTCTGCATGAAAGGTACGCACGATGGATGTGGAGACTGCCGCCTTGTTTTTATTTAGTCCTTTTTGCGACACTTTCCCAATGCACCGTGGATACAATAATAATAGTGTGTGTGTCTGAAATTGTGCATTATCGCTTTGCTGCAGCGAACTAGTACAAAAGAACCCAAAACACACACACACACACATATAATGTAGTAAATGGCATTTTGTTCATATAATACAATTAAAAAGCAAACGAAACTTGTATTTTATTTAGTAAATGGAAATGGTTTTTCCACTATCTTTATTTACATTTTCACAATACTTTTGGGACAGTGCTTTTGTTTAAAACTAAAAGCAACCGTCACTGTTATTTTCATAACATTACAAAATGTGTCGTGCAAATTTATATAGATTATCTATATATATATAAAAAATGTTTTCTCTCTGCAGGTAAAAATTGAGGAACAGAAAATGTGTAGCCAGCTGCGCAAGCTAACCCTTTCGATCCCCGTTTTGCCACAGCACTTGATTCTGCATCCCTCTGCGCTGCACTAGCAGATTGGTCTCAAAATGGAACAGACTGGATGTTTAATAGTGTCACAGACTGGCGTATACACTCCGGATTGGCGAGTCCTTACAATGGAAGCTGTTTCCACCAGGTCCAGGGTTCGGAGCGGGTTCGGAATTCGACTCTGCAGCGGAGAACGAAAGAAGCACAGGAACCAGTGAAGATAGCGCGCATTGATACCGTTTGGGATCGCGAGTTGCTGATGCACAAGACGTTCCAGAAGAAAAGTTAATAATATTTATATCAAATATTAAAGTACTAATAACATGTTTAATCACTAGTGGCCTATACTAGCCTGCAGGAGTGTGTTTGTTTATTAGTAGGTAGAGCTGTCTGAAGTGTAGGACTCTCTCTTTTTATTGTGGGGGATACAAGACGATTGTGGGAGCCGCTTAACGGCAGACTATTCTAGAGTTGCCGGTGACTGAGTCACCTGAGCAGAACTAACTCCTCCATTCAGTTCGGCTCACACCAGCGTTCTGGAGACCGGTGACCCCGTGGGACTGCTCACAGCGAAGACACAATGGGGATTATTGACTGCGTTCTTGTAATTTTGCCAAGAAGAGAGGTTTAGCAGTTTTGCATTGCCTGCCCCGCTCCTCGCCTCCATGGACCCGAGAATGAGAGCCCGACCGAGGGAAGCCCACGCCAGTCCTTCTCCCGCAGTTGCAGCCAATGCAGAGGGAGACGCAATTGAAGTGCTGGAAAGCACAGATGTACTGCCTATGGCTCCCGAAGATGTAAGTTTCACCTTAATACCTTCTAGTAATGACTGAGTCTGTGTCACCTGAGTTTCTTTTTCTTTTTTTCTTTCTTTCTCTCTCTCTCTCTCTCTCTCTCTCTCTCAAAGAACCACATGGGTTTAACCATTTACTTCCCAAACATTCCATACGCCATCACTAAATTCCATTCTTATTTTGACATTTTCTGGCAACCTGAAACACGTGTGGAATTCTCTTGATAGAACGTCCGATGCAGCTTGATTGTTCAGTCATCACACAACGTGGACAGGCGTGGGCTGTATAAACGAATAGGTCCAAGTGAGGATAGGGAGAGGGGGGATTAACATATCTCACCAGAGATACAACCTTTAATAGAAAGTCTCTGAATCTGTATGTATATATTATGAGGCAGGGATGGGAGTAATACTCCTATTGCACTGCAATTTCATGCATTCCAGGCGTTAGCACAAGCTTGATTAGTGCCACAGTGTTCAGGTAAGAAGCTCAGCTGTGTCTTATTAAACTCCTAGTAAAACCAGACATGCAATGCAATGGGAGTCTTATTGCCTTCCCTGTATAGGGGGCATTGCAATGTGAAACCTGCATAAAAAGGGTGTGTTTCACATTTTAAAATAGAGTAGAAAAAAAGAATGTAACAAAGGCAATGAACTCTGAAGCTAGATCCTGTTCCACCCCAGAGCTCTGCTGCTGGTCCTGCCTGGCTCCAGGTGTGTTTCAGCTGATCAGAGCAGGTGACTCACTACAGAATCCTGTTCTTACAGATCTTTCCTTTTCTCCCCTCTCTTTACCTGCCCATCAGCACTGGAAAACTCTTTTCGATCAGGTATGTGATCCTCAGTGTTTGTGTTCACCCTATTGAAACCTGGCTGGCCTCAGTGTTTGTGTTCACCCTATTGAAACCTGGCTGGCCTCAGTGTTTGTGTTAACCCTATTGAAACCTGGCTGGCCTCAGTGTTTGTGTTAGCCCTATTGAAACCTGGCTGGCCTCAGTGTTTGTGTTAACCCTATTGAAACCTGGCTGGCTGGCTTTGGAACCCTGCTAACTCAGAAAGAACGGATCTGCTCAATTAGAAAAGCAACTGTGAAAAATGGTGGTGTGCATCTTAAACGTATCAATCTCCTCTCGAAGGGGTGTAGAGACATTTGAGTTTACTCTAGCGTCCCCACTCAGTGTCACTATTCAGTGTTGTACTCTCAAAGCGGACTAGGAAGAACATCTTCATAGATTTTATACACTGTATAATATATAATATGCGTCATGTTTTATTCAACAAGTACATAAAAAAACCCAGTTAATTATTCAAATCTGGCAATAAACAGCTCATAATGTTAACTTCATTATAAAGCTCCCACAGGTTTTTTCTGTACTAATTTAGTAACATTAACAACTTTTTCCCCGCTTGTTAAATTTGCCTCTGGTGCTATATATGGTTATGCTGTTGGTGTTGTACACTAACACACTAATGTTATTCCCTCCCTACATACACACGCACACACTGTCCCATACATACACACGCACACACGGTTCATAACACTAAGAAACATTTCCATCAATCACACATCTCCTCTCTTTATATAATCCTGCAGAAGTTTTTCTTTTTAATCATTATTATTTGCGAGTGAAAAGAGATCTAAAAATCCCTTATGGGGGTGGGATGGTTTGTGACTCTGATACTAGGGTTGACCCTCACAAATGCAATTAGGAGGACATCTAATCTCATTTACACTTGTCAGCTTTCACTGCCAACTGGCACAATGTGAGATACAAAACAGGAGCGCAGACTGGGGGACAGAGTGCATTAATCCTGCAACGAGAGAGGCGTCAAGGCAGCACCTACCCCTGCCCCAGCCCTGCCCCTGCCCTGCCCCTACCCCGTCGAGCTCACAATGAAGACAGAGCAGAGTCGAGCCTCGTGTCAGCCTCCCCCTTGCAGGCTGCAGGGCCGTGGCACATGCGATTAATGATCGCGGGGAGGGTCTTCACTTCTCAGTCCTCTCACCCGTCACTTTGCATTTCTCAAGTGGACTTTCGGGGGCCACCCTCCAACTGCTGTCCTTTTTTTTTTTTTTTTTTTCCTTTGCAGCCGTGGCTGACCTTTCGTCACACACCATTAACCTCTTGGTCATCTGTTCAAGGCGTGAAGTTGAATAATCAAGTTAATTACTGTGGTGATTCTGAAGGACGAGCCCTTATAAAAAATACTGTGCTGTAATATTAATACTGCGGGAGATTGTTAGCAGTACAGTGATTTGATATAGCTTAATCAATACAGAATGTGCTTGTTGTGCTATCTGTCTGCCTCTCTTGTCTTGCGAGGACCCCCTTCTAAAGAAAGGAATGATATTGTTTATTGTTGGGCTGTGTCCCGGTTCGTCTCCAGTAAGCTCTGTGAAGTCGCTGCTCATTCAAGCACAGCACAGCCAGCAGCAGTGAAGCACAATGACTCGCTCGCTACCCTCCCTGGGCCTCGGTAATGAATCCACATGGCAAGGATTGGCATTAACCCTCCTTCCCAATGCAAGCAACATCAAATCACAGGTGGTTACTGAAAAAAAAAACTTTCAAACTGAGGTATTGTATATTCTCTTGCAACCCTGCCTTCATACAGTGTACTAGAAGACCGAATGCATGTCCTGGATGCAATAGGATAATGCACAAATGAACCAGAACTTGTAATTGGTTCATCCTGAAATGCAAAACTGCATGAAGAGTGCTGTATAAAAGTTCTAGTTATCAAGGCGTCCCAGGGAATTTGCATGTCAGTCAGTAACTAAGTAATTTACAGGACAGCTTTTAAAATGTTCAGACAGCGAGGTGCTGCAGAAGGCCCCCTGTTACACGCTGACTGGGTTAATCAGCAGGGGATTTGATATGTAAATGACCCTGTGCGCACAGTCAGTGGAGCAGCTAGTGCCAACACCTCGGGCTCTTCGAGCGCTGTCTCTTGTGTTTGTGACGAAGAGGCTCGTTGTTTTTTAATGAAACATTCCGAAACCTGCAGCAGGCGGAGGGATTCTAAACAGTCTTTATTAGGAGCTGGAGTGAATGGGATTATCTTGAAGCACCTCTGGAGAGAGTCCCAGGAGGAGGCACATTGTTTTGTCGATTTTGTTTTCGGTGAATCGGAAGTGTTTCCCATAAAACCCAACACGCTGTATTGAAGCATGTTGACGGAGTAATTGTGCACCGATGTCAGGGGTGCGTACAAAGAGTTCTGTGGCTTGTTTGTTAAATAATAAGTTTGTTAAATAAGTACAGCAAGTAAACACTTGGGCTGACTGTTCAAAGCACTTACTGGTATTGAACAAAACAATCATTGCTGGAGTTTACCGTCTGGTAGGAGAAGGCAGCTGTTTTGTTCTGGTGACCATAGATACAGGTATTCATGTAATTAGAAGTGGGTGGATGCAACTGTGCGAAAAATGAGTTGGCTAATAAAACCAAATCTAATTAAACTATATAAAACTTGTATAAAGCTGTGCCTCAGTAATCCTCACAATGATGCCATTGCTCGCTCAGACTGGATTGCATAAGTATAAAGTTAAATATCAAAATGTTTTTACCACCCGTTTACATTTCACAGCAGGATGATGTCACTTGATAGCACGCGGTTGACTATACACCCTCAAGAAATTGGGTCAGTGGGTTACCAAATGGTGCCCATTCAAGCGTCAGCCAAATTTCATAATCTCACTTTGTCCTACATTTCCTGCGATGTTTATCAACCCACTGCTTTTCTTTCTCCACAGATAGTGATCGAGTCTCGCTAGACTCGTGGACTCAAGCTTTTTGTTTGTTTGTACTGTACCTTGGCTTCTATTCATTGTACAATTAAACAAAAATACGAAATAGCCGACAACAGCATGCTTAAAAAGGAAACCGCTTTAACTCTGGAATAAGAACAGTTTTTAATTTAAAATATTTGTTCCTCCGGTGGAAAAGGCGGGATCAAATGTATGGGAAAAGTTAAGTGCTTAATTAGTGCCCTCATGATGAAATAAAATACTGCTCAAATATACTGCCAAGATAGTGCAATTTGCCTAATTGCAAAGATGTGTGTGTTTTTGGCTACGTTTTGTGTGATCTGGGTGGTCCAGTGTGTTTTGTCAAAGTGGTATTTCAGCGATCGGTCTTTTCCAGTTCAGCTTCTTCTGATATGTTAATTATGGGTTCACTTTACAGGCAGGCTCGGGGAGTCGTGCTTTGTGTTTGCCCGGCACGTGACTGACACGGTCTAGGGGTATCTGCTGCCAAAGCAGCCCAGGAAAAACTCATTGGTGTCTGACCCTAAAACAGGCGATAGTAGTGTTGAGCCGTGCAGCGCAGGATCAGACAGCCTGCACAAGCATCAGAGAGCGCAGTGACAATCCGATGTGAAGTGGCTGCGGGTAATGGGACGGAGTCAGGAGCACAGTGCTTTTATACCAGCACAAGAATAACAGGATTGCAGCATTTCGGTCTGTGCGTAACAATTTGCTCATGGACATAACGCACGTCATGCAGAGCATTTAGTTCGGGTTCCCATAGCAACAGACGCGAGCCGCCCATCTGGCCAGAACCTGTCCGGTCTCATCATTTTCATACTGTTGCTTACGGTTGTCACGATGAAAGGACTCTTTTTATTATAAATTCCTCCCCAAGAAATGCCCGGAGTTTCAGTGTTTTTATTTTGCCACAGGTAATGATTACAGTTGTGCTGCATTAGTTAGTCTGTTAGAATAGCAGAGAGACGCCCCCAGCCCGGCTCTTCCTTCGAGAACGAATTTGTCAAACAGCCTGGTTGTAATGTCAGTTCCATGATGTCGGTGTCATCGAAGGTTTCAGGCAGAAGCAGACGTTGGCGTTAATGGATGGATGGGGGGGACGGGACACATTTTTTAGATTCCTTTAGAGAGGACTGCAGCTTTATCCTCGAAGCACCTGGGATTGTATGGTGATGACAGGAGAGACTTAATACCACACCTCGCGTGCCTCAGCTGACTCTCTCTGTGAGAAAGCGGGGTTTTGATTTATAACAGCACTCCCAAGAGAAGCAACAGTAACAGAGTCTTAAGGGACAGTATACTGCGAGGAGCGACACTGCGTTCGAATCCTCTGATGGCTGAACTAGCTTTTATAGTCTGTGCCCCCCCCCCCTCCACCATACTAGTGGCACTGGAAAGACCCCGTCCTGCCCCAGTCTGACCAGTTCCTCGGATTGAAACCGACAAACGGATTGTGAGCTGGAAAAGGTTAAACGCTGAAGTTAACGTGACTCGCCCACACAACAGCAGCACCTCTCATGAAACATTTCATTCTTTTACCAGCTTCTGAGCTCTGCTTCAGCTGCGAGTGGCTCAGATGGGATCATTAAACAGCTGCTGCTCCTGCGCTACTCCACAGTGTCAGTCAGAGAGCTCCTTTCCCACATCGCTTCAGCAAACCGGGGGGAGAGAGACGAGGCGACTTCAAAATCCAACGCATTCACATTTTAAAAAGGCTCTGGGGCTTTTTTCAAATTTGCCTGAATAATCCAGATTTATTAAGAGTGTGTTAGTGCTGGTATTCTTTCGGGTGAGCTGTGCAGTAAATGGAAGCTGTACCTGGGGTATATAACAATTTTCAGACTGGCTTTGTGGCTCTTCCAGGGTGCACTGAGGTCTATTTAATTTCTCTGAAGTCATTTCTCTGAACACCCCTGTTGTTTGAATCATTAAAATAGAGCCTCTTCCTTCTAAACAGATAGACATGCACTGATAGAAATGCACTGATAGATTTGCGGGACCTTGCTACACAAAGGGCTCTGTTTTAATGATCTAAAGAGTGGGGGTAATAAGATCTGGTACCTTTCAGATAATCTGAACAGACCCCTCTGAAGATCCCGTCCAGCAGGTAACCCACTTGATTCATGAGATCAAGTGACGTCACAGAAGCAATCCTGTCCTGCAACGCATTGCACAGCGCCTGCTGATTATTACCAAAGAAAAGAAACTGTGTTCATTTCAATAAAACAAAAGAGGCGTGAGTCAGCATTGGCAACCCGAAGTCTGTTTAAAATGGATCACTTTATTAGGGGCTTTAAGTGGACGTAGGCATTAGTCAGGAACAGGGCGCTCGCTTGCTGTGATGATGTCGCCGCGTATCCCGTTACCTGATTTCCTGCTGCATCTTTCAAGCAAATGAAAAGGCTTGGAAATCCAAATCGTTGTCTGCGGTTTTGAGAGCAGCTTCCCCTGCATGCATGATTTCAAAGGGAGCCCTAGCCAGCCGGCCTGTAACAAAAAGCTTTGCTGCAGCTGCTAGTCTTGCTGTTTTGATTTCCTGTCCTGATCCTCAGTAATGACAGAGCTGCTTTGCAGACAGGTCCCTGCGGCTGGCTGGGGATTATAGAGCTCACATTAAACGTATTGATGTTGCCTGGGAGCCCCGACCCCCACGACAGCTTGTGGATTTGAGGAGCTGCCTCCCTGGGGTGAATGATTTAGTGTTTGCTGTTCGTTTCATATCCAGTCTGCAGGAAGGGAATAGGAGTCTGCTGTCTATCTGCGCCGAATTCATTCTGTGACTTTCTGCACAAATCAGGGGTGGAAATTAGACTCCTATTGCATAGCAGTTTCACCCATTCCAGCAGATTCGGAGCAGGTCTCAGGTCTCGGAGTCCCTGCCAGGAACATTTCCAGGCTCAAGCGGAAGCTTGGACTGGTGCTGATGCACCCCATTAAACACTTGTGTGTAGGAGGACAGTCCTTCTCTTCACTTGCTGTATTCGCTGGAGCGTGAAGTCCCCACACGCTACGCAGACTGACTAACGAAAACTCAGTTAACATTGTTTCCTACGCTCTTGGAAAAACGTGCTCTTCCCTGTCTCCCCGCGCACCGCTGTGACGGTTCGTTACGCGCCGGCGAGTTCTGAAGAGCGCTTGGTTGAAAGAGGAGACGGCTTCACTGAGCGCTTTTCACACAGCATTGTTTTTCTAGCTTGTTTGGTTTTCTCCCAAATCCCTTAAGAATGCACTTTATTCAACTGCTGGGAAAGTGTTTCTGCCATGTCTGTGTGATCGTTTAGTTTTGGTTTGGCTGTGTGTGTGTGAAAGGGGGAGCATCAAGACCACCCTAAAAGGCCCCTTTCACTCAGGATTCCTTCTCTCTTGGAGAAGGAGGTCAGTCTGGAGGTCTCGAGGGGTGCTTTTATTGTCAGAGAAGGGGGCGCAATAGAATATTGGGTGGGGGGTCTCCTAAAACCCCACAAAGCTGCCCCCCCCGCCCCCTCCCCCCCTCAAAAAAAAAATGAGAGCCATCCATCATTCTTAGTGCTTCTATTATTTAGTGTGGAGGGGATGGGTCAGCGATTATTCATGTAGGGTACAGCGATAGGGGGAGAAAGTGAGCGATTGTTACAAAGTAAAAAAACAAATAATGGCATGAAATATTCATGGTGTTAACCTAAAACAACTGATTGGTCTTGATATTAGGGTAGCAATTGACGCCGTTCCTCAAAAGGGCTAGAGGGTTTTTTTTTTTTTTTATTACCCTTCGTTCTATGCTTGTAACCAACCCTGTGCATTTAGCAGTAAAACAGTTAGATACATCTATATTGGTGTGTCTGTCTCAGAGCAGCTCTGAAACAATTCCAATTGAAAGTGGGAGCTGTTCGCTGCCCTTCCCTGTACCTTTGTGAATGAACACAGCTCCTCTTTCCTCACAGTCTGTCAGTGTAAGTAATGCTCTTCATTGCCTCTCACACCAGGGATACAGAAGGAGGTGTGGATCCAGGGAACAGTCCACTCGTAATCCAGGGCAGGCGTGGTTATTGTGGAAGGATACCTACATGATCTAAACAAAAAAGCAAAAAACCACATTTCAAATCAAGTAAAAAACAAAACAAAAGCCACAGCAACAATGACTACAATGGCCTTCTTTTAGTAAAGTTCCCACGTTAGTTGTCTTTCATTTGCATGAGAAAGCAGAGAGGCAGAACGGCCCAGCGCTGCGTGAGTCTCTGTGCTCTGCAGGCCGGTCGACAGACGCAGTTCAGGCTGCTCCGTTCGGAGAGGGGCAGGGATATCCTGGGACACACAGCAGGTGGGGGTACACAGAATAGGCCACCCACACTATTACTGGGTAACAGAGAATGTGTGCTGGAGACAGCTGTGTGCAGGTTACTCACGCTTGACTGAGCCGTATAGGCAGTACTGTGCTGGAGGGAAACGCTGCCGTTGCTCATATTCCAGCCCCGCTATTGCTGATTCCTAATCACACATGGGTCGGACAATGAAAAAGTGTTGTATCACTGTTTTTAGACTAGGCTGTGGGGCCAACTTGAGCTGCCTAGGCTGCACTGATTAACTAAGAAACAATTTAGTAAGCTGATGAAGAATACATGACCTGGTTTTACTGATATGACACGATGAGTGGGCACGGTGTTTATGTTGTCCGGAAGGGATACACAGCTGCTCCTCTTCACCAGCACAGCCCACAGAGAGAGAGAGAGGGAGGGAGTCTTTGCTTTTGAGACTGGTGTTTCTCAGGGATTTGTGCAGAAGCACCTGCCAACTAAGTGCCTATCCAAGTCTGTTGGATCCCCGGGATGAATGCACAGCTGCAACTTTGCATAGTTTTGTAATGGAACTTGAAATGAAATGCAGCTTGAAAGATGGTCTCCTTTTTACAGCATCCCTATGCTTTCTGGTCTCGAAGTTGAGACTGTACATTCATCATTGAACACATTCCATTCCTCCTGTAATTTAGAATCCATGGCAGGTCGCGGTATACACTTGTGTTTGTATCTGAACACATTGATTTCTTTAGGCTGTTGAATCTGTATCTGAATTAACATGTGTCCCTATAGGAAGCTGTGTCTTTGAGTATGATCTGTACTGATCAGTCTGCTGTTCATTTTCTGAATCCCTTTCTAAGCTGTCCTTTGCAGGGATTGCCTGATGGCAGTGCTGGGGAGTAACGCATTACAGTAATCTGATTCCAGGTAGGATGCTTATTGCTGACAGCTCATCTACCTGTGACTGTATTCCTTGTGTTCTTTCCTGTGGTCAGTATCCCTAGATACAGCAGAGCAGGGTCCCAAACCTTAAATGCGAATCTGATTGCAGAGTCGGCCCTCACTCTGCAGAACCTCCCTGTATGTTCACTATCAGAACGGCTATAAATATTGACCGGGATGCAGGACTTGCTGTCAGTGAGATTTGCTTGCAGGGTGCTGATCAAAGCACTTTTCAATTGTGATGGGTGTGTGTGTGTGTGGGAGGGGGGTAGTCAATAAAATCCCATTCATGTGAATCAAACAGTCTGCCAGCCATGCGTATGGGAAAGGTTGGGGGGTGGGGACCCCACAAGTGAAGTGAAAAGCAAAGCGGACCCCAGAGCCAATGGATAATAGCTGTGTCTTAATCCCACTGACATGACATTTTCCCTGTTAATATACAGAATTCACGAAGAGGACAAAAGAGATTCATGAAAGGGTTCAGTGCCACTCTGTGCTGGGGGAGAGCCTTGATTAGCAGCAGTGTGTCCCAGTTATGCTGACTGGCTGTCTGCCTGCCTGCTGGCTCTTCTGAATTCCAGGGCAGTGACTCCAGAGCAACTGTGATGCTGTTTGCTTATCTGCTTGTAAATGTCTAAATAAATCGACTATCCCGAACCTGCAGGGGTACCAAACGGTGACCGTGATATATAAAAATCACGCACTGCAGTAACTGCCAGCATTTTCAAAGCTAAAATGAGACATTTTCCCCCGAAATAGAATATTTTCCGATCCTGTTTTCAGTCTGATAAAAATCGATACCCGGTTTGTGAATGCCAGTAGGAGGCTGGTAATTACTGCTGCTGTGTTTGTTTTAGAGACGGTTCGTGTTTGAACTTTCTGTTTAAATTTTATGCCTGTGCAGCTCTTTGTTTTCATTTTAGAAAATAAATTGTGAACTTTGATCCAGAAGGAAAATCTTGGTAAGTCTCCCAGTCTTGTTTAGAGGTTTTGTTTGCAGTTTCTGGCTGTATTAAATCCACTAACGTCTTGATTTACAACAGGTGACTGCAGTGCCTCAACGTACAAACCTGAAATGGTTGTTTCAACTTCAATCTCGGAGTTTTGCATGTCTTTGTTTCCCAGTAAAACCTGGGAGCCTCCTGATTCAGAGCTCAGCCACCCATTTCAGATGGGCATTGTGGTGAAGGATTTGCATAATGCGAATAATGGTTAGAGACCAAATTGCTTTCCTTCCCCTGTGCATATATTAGAGTGTCTGTGGTAGTTAAGGAGGCTGTGTGGTCCAGTGGTTAAAGAAAAGGGCTTGCAACCAGGAGGTCCCCGGTTCAAATCCCACCTTAGCCACTGACTCATTGTGTGACCCTGAGCAAGTCACTTAACCTCCTTGTGCTCCGTCTTTCGGGTGAGACGTAATTGTAAGTGACTCTGCAGCTGCTGCATTGTTCACACACCCTAGTCTCTGTAAGTCACCTTGGATAAAGGCGTCTGCTAAATAAACAAATAAAACAAATAATAGTTTCTTCCAAACAATAGCTGACCCATTGTTTTATAACCACGATGATTTCAAGATGATCTGAATATAATATAAAAGAATCATAGAACAGTAACGGTGTAGTATTTCACTGATCTATGTTACTGATATACGGTATCATGTTTGGGAGACCACAGGAAAAATAAATCCATGTTTTGATTTGGATTTGTCTGTGTAGGATTCCCCAGCATGTAATTCCATCCTCTGTTCCTGCACTGCCATTATGAACGCCTGTGATTGTTCTGTGGTAAACAGTTCATTACAAACCTTTAGGCTTTTCCTTATGGAATTAATAATTTATTAAGTATATCTGTATATCCAGAGAAGTAAAAGACATTACCATGTACATATGATCCGTTTTTTCTCTAATTTCGATAATTCAGATCATTATCTTGTTTTTAAGAGCCCTGATAGGTCTGTCCCAAAGCTCCCTTTAAGTACGCAGTGTGAAATCAAGGGAGTAATGAGCAATTTTTACGGTCATGCATTTTTATCATGATCTGGTTTTTGATTTGTGTAATAACAATATTACATATACTTTTAATATGCTGTATGTATAGATGGTTCTCTGTGTTTTTTGTGTTTGTTCAGCGCTTTGAGATGCGTGTATTTAGGCGCTTTATAAAATAAATATTATATAATTGCAAGGAAAGGGCTGGGGAAACCTAGCATGAAATTGCAGTTGAAAATGCACAGGATTGACTGTAAAATGTTCATCCGAGTATGAAGGGAGGAGCGAGGTCACGGCTTATCTGCCTGGGTTGTGGTGGTGGTGGTGGTGTGCTGCAGAGGCTTCTCATCATAACTAGAGTGAAAGTTTCCTAAACGCACTCTGCTAGGGCACAGCGCCAGGGCACTCCACTAGGCATCCATCTGCCAAGAAGAACTTCAGGGAAACCAAGCGGGCCAAGGAAAAAATTCTGGACGTTCTCCGAGAAAAGGTTAGTGACCTGCATTTGGTCTGCAAAGCTGAGAGGGATTGTATTGCGTGTCTGTGTTTCGCAATCCTCACGGCTAACTTCTTTCAGATTGTCCTGCTCTCCGCTCTCAGCCTTGAACTTGAAATTCCAGTGCATTTATCTCTCAGCGCGTGTGGGTGGGGGTGTGTGTTGTTAGTAATGAAAACAGCATGAAAGAGGCATTCGTATTTATTCTAAATGTTATTGTTACCAAGCCAAGGTGTATACTGATTTCATAAACTGTTATTAAGCAGTGGGTGCAGTGCAGCTAGACATAGTGGAGTGCAAAGTGTTGGACAGAGCTTGACTGTGTAACCCTGGAGAGTTTTTTTGTTACAGTTTTGTAGCTGGAGGTTGTGTCTTGATTGAAGATGTATTTATTGCATGACTGCAGCCATTGTTGCACTTCATGGTGTTTTGTGGCAATGCTGATTACAGCAGAGCAATGAACACATGACTGGAGGAGGCACCAAACAATGGGCTGCAAGATTGCAGGACAAACAGCAGTTTGTTGTTCCCCTAAGGAAGGAAGCCTTCCTCCAGACAAATGGGGGCTGTGAGCAGCTAATGCCCTAACGGTGATAACCCTCAATGGGGGTAACCCTCTAAGCCTGACAGCCTGATCCCCACCAGACAGGGTTCAGCGCACAGGACCAGTTTCCTAATCAAATATCGATAATCAGGTAATGTACGTAATCTATGCATTGAGAACGCTTCATTATTCAAAACCAAACAAGCCTTCACAAAGCCTTCCAATACAATAGAGAACATGTGTGTGCTTGTAATACAACCCTACCTGTCAGGTTTGTGGCTATAAATAAAAGCCATTGTGATCACTCCATTTGTATCTCTGCTTTTCTGCATTCCAGTCGTATTGTATCCTGCAGCCCAGTTTCTGAATTCTGCTCTTAATTTACAAAATTAATTAGGCACATCTAATTAAAACACAGCTTGGAAACTGATAGCTCCAAACAACCTGCAGCCAGAAGTCTGTGCACCTCTCTAACAGTAGAACTTGCTGTGCACTCCACCCTCGCACCTCTCTGTAACAGCAGCTGTGCACTCCACCCTCGTGCCTCTCTGTAACAGCGGCTGTGCACTCCACCCTCGCGCCTCTCTGTAACAGCGGCTGTGCACTCCACCCTCGCGCCTCTCTGTAACAGCGGCTGTGCACTCCACCATCGCGCCTCTCTGTAACAGCGGCTGTGCACTCCACCCTCGCGCCTCTCTGTAACAGCGGCTGTGCACTCCACCCTCGCGCCTCTCTGTAACAGCGGCTGTGCACTCCACCCTCGCGCCTCTCTGTAACAGCGGCTGTGCACTCCACCCTCGCGCCTCTCTGTAACAGCGGCTGTGCACTCCACCCTCGCGCCTCTCTGTAACAGCGGCTGTGCACTCCACCCTCGCGCCTCTCTGTAACAGCGGCTGTGCACTCCACCATCGCGCCTCTCTGTAACAGCGGCTGTGCACTCCACCCTCGCGCCTCTCTGTAACAGCGGCTGTGCACTCCACCCTCGCGCCTCTCTGTAACAGCGGCTGTGCACTCCACCCTCGCGCCTCTCTGTAACAGCGGCTGTGCACTCCACCCTCGCGCCTCTCTGTAACAGCGGCTGTGCACTTCCTAGGATATTAGTCTATAGGTCACATTGGTGCAGACACCCTAACCCTAATACAGTATGGACATACTTGGTACTGCCATATGGAGCTGCTACTGTATATCTCCATATGGAGCAGCTACTGTATATCTCTAGAGGGGGGGGGGGGTGAGGGTGCAGGTTTCCACTCCAGTCAGTCTATTGCATGCAGCATTCCTGTGCAGCATGCTTTGAGAGTGCTGTGCTTTCTGTTTGTGCAGTCCTGTGCATGTCTGGGCAGCATGCTTTGAGAGTGCTGTGCTTTCTGTTTGTGCAGTCCTGTGCATGTCTGGGCAGCATGCTTTGAGAGTGCTGTGCTTTCTGTTTGTCCAGTTTGACCCTGAGAACTCGGGCTACATCAGCACGGAGCGGTTCCGGAGCCTTCTGAACACGCACGGCTCGGAGCTGGACCCCCACAAGCTTGCGGTGCTCCTGGCCCTGGCTGACAGCAACGCGGACGGGAGGATCTGCTACCAGGACTTCGTCAATCTGGTCAGTGCTGGACACTGCTAACTGTAATATAGGGAAGAACCGGATAGATTGCCTTTCAAGTCCTCATGGGTGTTTTATTTGGATAAAATGTGTACCATACAGGGTTGATCATTGTATATTTTATAAATCGTTGCAGCTTGGTAAGTGGAAACCATTATTATTATTATTATTATTATTATTATTATTATTATTATTATTATTATTATTATTAATAATAAACTTGCCCACAGTGCAATTCTCTCCAGGCTTGATAGCGCCTGCTGATCCGAATTGAGAGAGACAGCAGTTTCTTTTAAAACCCTAATAACATTATGTATTTGCCTCTCCAAGCCTTGAGAGCGTCGGGAGATGTGGAGGAGGATGAGAAATGTGTAGCGGGTCTCAGTGACTATTGTTCTGCGTTGGAGCCCTGTGGCTTTCACATCGGATTTGAAAAGGAAGGCAGCACTTCTTTGTGTTCATGTGAAGAGAGTGTAGGGGCTGCCGTTTCATGAAGAAGGGACTTCATCCAGTTCCTAGTCATTAGTTTGGGCTCTTTTTTTTTTTTTTCTTAGATTCCCGTTGCCCTTGATGCAATCCATCAGTATCAAAGACGATTCTTTTCTGTGAAGAGCAGAGAGAGAGAGAGAGAGAGAGAGAGCTTTGAACTCTCTCTCTCTCTCTCTCTCTAGAGTTTCCTATGCCTTGGATAGCGATGAAAAAATGTTTTATCATGAACTATGGCTTGAGGGTTTTTAATCAAAATAACCTCAAGAAAGGGCATTCATGGCAGTATGTGTTCAGTAACACACACCCAACTGTGGTGAAAAGAGCGACATTCTGCTTTACACTCCCTGTGGAGCGTTCGCGTGGCTCTGGGGTTGAATACATTGATCTGACACACTAATATATATATATATATATATATATATATATATATATATATATATATATATATAATACATTGATCTGACACACTATATATATATAATACATTGATCTGACACACTATATATATATATATATATATATATATATATATATATATATATATATATAATACATTGATCTGACACACTATATATATATATATATATATATATATATAATATTTGCCTTTGATCAATATAGAAAATACTGGAGAGCTAGCTTTCCATGTTTCCTCTTGGTATTCTTGTATACTTGTCTACAAACTCCGATATCTTCACTATCAATAATCTTCTACAATTATGAAATCTATAGCATCTGTTTTGAAAGGACCACTGCCTCGTCAAGTGCATGACTCCTGAGAAACAGGTTGAGGACCGATGCTCTGCTGTGTTTTCATTGTTCATATCTTTTTGAGTATTGAAAGCAGAATGAGTTGAGAATTCTCCAGATAAAACAGGATAGCTGTTTCCCATGAAACAGTCTTGCAGAGATTTCGGTAAGAAGAAAAAAAAAAAAAAAACGTCCCCATGTATTTATTTACAGTGTATTGAGAGCAGATGGTAGGAAGGGGAGAATTACCCTTTTCAATTCACACCTTCATTAACTTGGCTGCCAGTGCTGTTGGCAGACGTATCAAAAAACATTTATTTGAGAATCTGGGTTCTGAACAAGCCTGCTGAGCACTTCATGCGTAAGTGCCTCTCCCTCTCAAAGCTAATTAAAGACCCGCTTTCATCTTTTGGTGCCAGAATACAATGTTAAAGAAATTAACATTTTCAATTCAGTTCTAACTCCAATTAAAAAAATATATATATAAATTTAAAATGAAAGATAACAAGCACGTTGATATGAAGGACCTCTTTTACAATAGGGACGGCTCCAGCAAACGCATCATTTTCCAGACAATCATACCAGCCGTAGTAATAAAGCTTTGCATTTTACCAGCGACGTACCTCTTGAGTAAAAGCCCTAGCTGGCTGTGAGCTGTGTTGTTGTTCAACGCGTGAAGGCTGGAGGTGTTTGGAATAAATCTTCTTGTTAAATTGATTTAGGGCTAGATCCTCAAAGCCAGCTTAAGACTACTTACAAGCTTCTGAAAGTCTTTGTTGTTTATACCTGGTGTGGTAACTTTTTCATTGGGTGTGTTTCTACTTTCTGAAAATACAATTTGTAGTAAAATAGCTTTGAGAAAGTAGCCCTTAACTTTTTTTTTTTTTTTGGTGCTCTACATATCTCAGAGGCTGCAGTTGCTAAATGTTGAGTGAAAGATTCATCCTGAGCTGTTCATCCAGGGGTGGAATTGGAGAGGAGAAAGCAGAGTCTACGAGCAGGTGTCTTCAGATCCCAGGCAGAGATACGGCTGTGCGGCACAATGTGGAATAGCCTCAAAAGAACTCTGCACTGTGCTTGACATGCTTCAGTGAGTTTCAAGTAAAAAAGGCACAAGACAGTTCTGTGAAAAGAAACAAAAAACATCTGACACTGTGATTGTAGCAGGAGAAAATGAAGCATCAGGGTACTGAACTGAATACACTTTGAAACAGAACAATTATTTGGACCCTGATGATTGATACAGCCAGGATGTCTCTCTCAATTTCACTTTACAGTCAATCCTGGGCAAAAAGAAGGGCTGTGTCTGTCTATAGCGAGCACTATGAACTATGAGGAGCATAGAGAGTATCCCCACTGCTGTCGAAGTTTACAGTGGCATGGCAAGGCTTCGTAAAGCACAGTGACACGGAGCTGATTGTTTAGTTTATTTCCTTTTCAGATGAGTAACAAGCGCTCAAACAGTTTCCGGAGAGCGATCCTGCAGGGCAGCCGTCAGAGGAAGAGTGCCGCCCTGCTGGAGGAACCCGGCCTGGGCGTCTCCCAGCGCCTCGTCCGCCACATCGCCTTCGAGACCCTCCCCCGAGAGATGGACCGCAAGTGGTACTACGACAGCTACACCGGCTGCCCCCCGCCCTGGTTCATAATCGCTGTGACCATCGTGGAGGCAAGTCGGGCTGACCTACCAGCTCAGAGCAGACATTTTAAATGTCATTATTATTATTATTATTATTATTATTATTATTATTATTATTGTTATCATTTTTTGTTATATCGTGTTTACATTCACCTTGTGGGCAGAGGGATATGTTTTCGCTTACAAGGAGGGCAGATTAATAACTAAGCTGTTGCTGTGATGTAAAGTTTACTCCCTATGGCCTTGTAAGATTAACAAGAAACAAATAGGGAGCGCACATGAGTTGTGGTTTTAGTTCAGTAACTCCGACTGTCTATGTTGTTTTTGGTTCATTAATTGCAGGCAATGCCATTTAGTACACAGCCTAACCTCTGTATACCTGGCTGTCACTTGTACATATGCTCTATTAATGAAGACCTGCACTCAACTCTACAGCTATATAGATTCTCTGTTGCTAGGTGACAGTCTGCTACCCGGGCACTGATTGTCCTTCCTCTGCTCCCTCTCAGGTGGCTGTGTTTGTTTATTATGGGCTGCTGCTGGACAGGTGGGTCCTCCAGGTGTCTCACCCGCTATATCTGAGGAACCCTCTGGTGTACCACCCCCAGCTGCGAGCACAGGCCTGGCGCTACCTCAGCTACATCTTCATGCACGCAGGGTGAGTGCACGCTTAGGGCAGTCTTTACAGGCATGAGAGGAGGGCTGCTGTTGCAGGGCTGTGGCCATCCAGGTTTTACTGTGAGCTTCATAAGACTCCCATTGCACAAGAGTTTGAGCCATTCCTGCTGTGAACTAAACATACCAGCTACAGCGGGGTGGGAGGGTGAAGAAGCTGAAGAAGTTGTGTAGGTAGAAGTTTCTGTGGCTCCTCACAATGAGCCACTGTGCTGAGACTGTCTTGATATGTATGGTGTTCCTCAGTGATAAAAGACAATGATTGTCTGGGACCCTGACCAGCGCCCGAAGGAATGCATACCGAAGGAGGGAGAAAGAACTGGGTGCTGGTGCTAAACCAAAAATAGTCATGTGATCAGTGTAGGGTATCGCCATGTGATCAGTGTAGGGTATAGCCATGCATCTGATTGCACATGCCCTTTTAAGGTCTTATCTTGGCACTTAACGAAGTTTTAGTTTTATTTTATTTATTTTTTTTCGTTCTTTTTAACACTGTACTGCTTGCATGTTTGGGTGTTAATTAATTGGCCCCTTCATGAATTATTTTTCCAGTGGTGTTTTTTCAGGATCCTCACTGTGCTCCGCGGGCTCATTGTAATTTCTTTGTCCCAGGATAGAACACCTCAGCCTGAACGTGCTGCTGCAGCTGCTGGTGGGCGTTCCCTTGGAGATGGTGCACGGGGCCCTGCGGATCGGCTTCCTTTACATCTCCGGAGTGCTGGCAGGTATAAGCCCTGACTAGGGGGACCAGACCTCCAGAGCTCTCAACCGGGACTCTGCACTCCAGGCTGTTTTATCTGTTTTGTTTTTTGTTTTTGGCAGAACCCCTATTACCCAAATTAGATCGTCTACCTCACAACCAATAAAATACCCCAAAACAAGCAAGATAATCGATACTAGCTGTGAGATTGGTTAGAGTAAAACAGTGACACGCAGTCTTAAACATGAATCTGCTCTGTATTTCTCAAAGCCACTGGCAGTCTGTTCCAACTCACTTGGGAACGGTACGAGAACACCTTACCTCCACTTTTTTTTTTTGTAGGTGGGGCAGCCAAGCCTTTATTTTCACTGGATCTCAGTGAATTTCCACACTCAGCAGTTCCATGCGCACACTTGACACTCACAGTTACCACTCTACTGTCACCTAAGCAGAGGAACAGCCTCTGATCTGTTGTTCATGATCCCGAATGGCTGTGTTTCAGGCTCTAGTGTGATATCGCACCTTAGCCTCCCTCATGCCTAGACCAAATGTCTTTTATTCAGCTTGTTTTTGTTGTTTAGCCCCAACGCTGACAAATCATTAGGTTGCAGCAATCATCTGTGAATGGTGTGCATGCTCAGTACAAGCAGAAATGGATGGCAATTACTGTAGAATCCAGGACCGGGGCTGTAATCGATTTCAAAGGCTGGAGTGTATGACTAACCCAATAGGCAGGGTCACTGTCGCTCTCTGCCTGCTTGGTTAGTCATGTAGCAGATGCACCAGGAAGGACAGATGGCCCTGAATCACCGGGCCAATTGAAATTGTTATTTTAAATTATAATAAACAGCAATCACTGGGGCATCAGTGCACCACGATCCTGAAACCCAATGGAAGAAACTCCTGATTCAATAGAGGCTGTCTTGGGGGAGTGAGGGGGGGGAAATAATCGTAATAAAATACATTTCCAACAGCAGTCCTTTTAAACGCAATTGGTATTAACCGAGAGCTATGGGGAGTTTTGTAAAAAGGTCTGCCCAGCTGATGTAATTGAGTCAGCAGGGATTTGATTGCGCTCAGCACAGTTAAATGTCACACTAGGGCAATGGATGTTATTAATCAGGCACGATGGCTTTTAAAATAATCTTGGGTTTAGTTGAAAAGAACACACGGTCAATTAAATGAATCTTTTTGCAGGGTTGCCTACTTCGTTCTCCAGCCAGATTACAGATGTATTTCTGCACAGGCATGTTGCTTAGTTTGATCGGTTATAGTAAATCAACAGGACTGCTTGTTGTGTTCTTAACGTGTGAAAATCATCAAGCAGTTTTAAGACGTCAGTGTTCTCTACTGCAGGGGACTCGGCGCCCCTCTCGTGTGTTTTAAAGCTGCTCAGTGCAGGATCAGTGTTCTCTACTGCAGGGGACTCGGCGCCCCTCTCGTGTGTTTTATAGCTGTTCACTGAAGTACAACATTGAGGCACTTTGACAGCCAGCCAAGGCGCTGAACTTACAAAATAAATGACAGTATAAAACCGGAAAATAAGCAATAAATCAAGCGCTTGTAATGAAGCAGTCAGGCTGCAAGGGGTCAGGGCTGAGATTCGCTTCGTCCTTCACCACACACCCCGCCTGCCTACCCAACACCACCTCTGTTTTAATTACATATTGATCCAATGTCATGCCCCTTTTATATATAAAAAAAACAAGCATGCAGTGAATTCCTTCAAGATTCCTGTAGCATTCTCTACAGATAGCGTGAGATCCTTATCGGGGGAAAGAGATTGGGAGAGATTGATTGGAGAGCCGTTGCCTAGCGCTGCTCCTCTCTATACATTTACATCTTTACACCACAGTCCTGTTCATACCGAAGTCAGTTCTCTGTTTAGCTGGTAACGTAGGTAATATGAGCCATTTACTATTCCCAGTACCACCATCTGTTTTTGTTGCACATGAGCTATGAAACATGTTGGCATGTCAGTAAAACAGTAGATAGGGTGTGTTAAGCTGCTCATTCCAGGATTCAAAGGGAATAGTCACAGGTCTTTACTTGTTGTTCACAGCCAGTTTCAGCATTAGAGGACCTACAGCATTGCCTGGATATCAGATATCAACTTCCCATTAGTCTCAGGAACCTTACAATCATAAAATCCCGTCTTGGAAACCATTGTTTTGCACAGAAGCGTCTAGACCACTTCAGGCAGAATCATCCTGCCACTGTGAATTGATGTGGTTTTTAAGGATTATAATAATATTTTTCAGTTCAGTTCTCAAGCCGGTGTGTTACAATCAAGCCTCTACATACAGTAACTGTCATCATTCTTATCAGAGTCCGCAGTGAAGCAGCATTGAGTTGTACTTCATCATCGCCATATTACTTTACTGTAATACAATGCCAAAAAAACCTCCTTTCAGTTGTCATTGAGTGTTCATATTCCTTGTTCTAAAAACCTAACTAGTGTTATATTTTCCTTTTGGACTTTGGCATGGTTTTTTCAAAGTGATTTTGCAGTTTTCCCATGTGTATACTAAATATTCGGCATGCTTTATTGTAGTGAACTGCAGGCATTCCAGGAATTAGGAACTGGCAGCACTTATAAATTAGTGTGTGCATGTTTTTGCAGTGACCTGAATAAATGTTTTTATTCCCCCATGGGATTAATACAGCAGTACATTTGCACAGAATCCCATGTGGTGTATTTTATGTGTTTTTTTTATTACACAGTGTGTTAGCTGTACTACAAATTGCTACACAGTAAAAATATGGTTATGGTGTCTTCTTAGGGACCATTTGCCGAACGTGTGTGTATATACACAGCTGGCTGATTATTTGGTCGCGCGCTCTCTCTCTCTCTCTCGTTTCCCCTCTTTCTCCCTCTCTCTCCTCATCTCCATCTCTGCAGTTTCCCTCTCTATCTCTCTACAGGCCCCCACTCTCTCTCTACAGGCCCCCTCTCCCCTCCCCCTCTCTCTCTCTTTGTAGTTTCCCCCTCTCTCTCACTCTCACTCTCTCTCTCTCTCGTTTCCCCCTCTCTCCCCCCCTCTCCCTCTCTCCTGCGCTTGTGAGTGGCAGTGCTGATGCTGGCGTGTTTGCTCAGCAGTCTGTGCCTCGCTCGTGTCTCACAGCGCTGTGCTCGTTCCTGCAGGTTCCCTGGCCGTGTCGGTGGCTGACATGACCGCCCCGGTGGTGGGATCATCGGGAGGGGTCTACGCTCTCGTCTCCGCCCACCTCGCCAACATCGTCATGGTGAGAGTCCAGTGATCCGGAAATTGAAGTTTATCCCCTCCTTATAGCTTTACCTAAGAGTCCAGAAAACCAATAGAGTAAACACCTCCGCTATGCTGGTTGATTGGCTGCAGCATTCCAGCCCCTAGCTGTCCTTCATACTTACCATTGCTCCTACAGCATTTGTAATGTAAGCCACTTTCACAACCGCCTGGCCTCAATTTAATCAAACCTTATGGCGCTGCCATAGCTGTATTTAAATTGGCCATAGCGCGGCCATAGCTTTGATTTAATCCCCCCTTTGTAGATGAAAGGCACTATATAAATGCAAGTTCCACTCTGTTACATATAATTGTCTGTGGCAAAATCCACTAGGATTGGTGTGTAGCTTCTTTTAAAAGCATGAGTGCAGGTGTTTGTCAGCCTCATGAGACACTATTATTATTGTTGCTGCTGTTATTGCTGCAAGTTTTAAGTGCTGTCATTTGCACTCCAGTGCTGTTCAGAAGAGACAGGTCATTTTCGTTTCTGTTCTGTAAACGGTTTCCTTCTGTAAATGGCGTCGCTTGCTGTCACTTCGTTTTGTAGTTTTTAACCTTGAAGACGGTTTGTTTCCACTATAATGGGCTGTTCCTGGCAATGCCTGGTCTCGAGTTTCCATTCTCATTAAACATTTAAGATTCGTCTTTCCTCCCAGGGCTTAATGGATCCTCAGATAAGAGAGAGCGCCCGATCCCTACAGGAAAGCGTGCATTTAGTAAAAAAAAAAAAAGTGACGGCCAAACACTTTGAAACGCTTTTCGTACAACGCAGACCAGCACCCCCGTCCTGGCTCCTATTTCTGTATAACAACGAGGGTCCTGAAGTAATCGTGTCTCTGCAAACTACAAATGAACAAGCGATCTGCACTGCAGGCAGCTGTACACAGCGTAGTTCAAAAGCAGCTGTTCAAGAACAATCACAGTGATGATAACCCTCAGCCTCATTAGGAGTCACTTTGGTGGTAATCTGTGACGTTTACATTTACTGTGTTTTCCTGAATGTATTAACCGTGCTGTACCCAGGGATGGAAATCAGACTCCCGTTGCATAGCAGTTTGATCCATTCCTGGATTTGCTAGGAGTTTAATAAGACACATCTGAGCTTGTTACCTACACACACTGTGGCTAATCAAGCTTGTAGTAAAACCTGGGATGGGTGAAGCTGCTATGCAATAAGAGTCTTTTTTTTTTTTCCATCCCTGTGTTTCACATTTCTTTGTGCATTACTGTGTTTTTCACTGTAACGTTTACTAAAGCCAGTTTCTCATTTAGTTTACAAAGTTTTGTTTTTCACTTGTTGGCAAAACTTTAGTTGCTAATTTGCCTGAAGTGTGGGCCCAGTTTTCTTATCCATGCGTGAGTCTGTTAGAGGACAGGCTTCCCTCTGATCACCCTCTCTGATTACATCACTGTAGAAAATGTTCTAGCCCCTCATGAACTCTTCCCTCTGAAGCTGTTTCACTGGGCTTCGGCTGCATTGAAATGCAAACACAAACCAACAAAACTTCTCCACGCTGCATTCACGCTACATGATTGATCGCACGCATAGCATTGTGTGGCTCTGCCGTTTACTGCATGTAGATTTACGAACTGTAATTAGGATGACAGCTCTAGTGTAAGTGTATATACAACTGTTAAAAGAGAAAATACAATGCCGTAATGTGCATTTCTTTTCTGTTGTCAGAACTGGTCAGGAATGAAGTGCCATTTTAAGCTGCTTCGCATGGGGGCTGCTTTGCTTTGCAGTAAGTATTTTCTCGGGATCTGAATGGTACGTAGGGGCATTGTTGGAGACACTTTGTGGATGGTGGGAAATGCAAATGTTATTACATGTTAATAAAAACAAATTGTTGTGATCAGTTCCAATATTGATATTGAGAACCTTATTCCCACCCTAATCCTGTACCAGCCAAGCTGAAATCTTAAATTTCAATTCCGAAAGACTAATTGTCACGCAAATTAAGAACGCTTCCACTCCACTGGTTTAACTTGCCTGCAGAGTGCTAATGCTTTCTGCAAAAGAGAGAAAAAATGTGACTGTCTCGCTGTGAATGTCCTCCAAGTGAAACAGGTTAAGTGGGCCAGTTCTCTGCTTCAGGGCATCTGCAGGTAACCGGGAACTGCTGCTGTATTTACACTTGTCTGACACTAAATAAAGCACTGATGCAATTTATAGATGGTTAGCTTTCCCAAAATAATTTTTAAAAAGTAGTACAAAGGGGATCATGTCTTTGAGAAATCTGTATTCATTTTTCCATGGCTATAGCTTAACATTTTCACAAAGTCACACTTTGAAGGTTGAACTCAACTGACATCAGTTCAGGATCACGTTCAATATAAAAGAAGACCCAGTACTGTTTTCAAAGCTTTTTAAGTGTAATATGCATGTGCAAAAATCTGCCATTAAAATAGAAACAGCTAATTCTGGAAGGTTGTTTTTTTTTTTTTACTAGCTGTGAATCACTATGGAGTCCATCAAATTGACATCAGCGGTGACGGATCTAAACACCGCCATGGTTCAGATCATTAAAATAGTGCTAACCAAGCAGTGTGCAGAACGTCCGTGTATTACTGTGTAAGCACCAGGATTGATTATTACACACCAGGATTAATAAAGCTAGTTAAAGAGACAGCCGCCTCCCACGATCAGTGATAACAAGCTTCTTCCTATCTGTGTGCAGTGAGCGCGGAGTTCGGGAGAGCGGTGTGGCTGCGTTTCTACCCCTCGGTCTACCCGTCCTGCCCCAACCCCAGCTTCGTGGCCCACCTGGGCGGGGTGGCGGTGGGGGTCACGCTGGGGGTGGTGGTCCTCAGGAACTACGAGCAGAGGCTTCAGGAGCAGTCGCTTTGGTGGATCTTCATTTTAGTCTACATCGTCTTCGTTCTGTTTGCCGTCTTCTGGAACATCTTCGCCTACAGCCTGCTGGAGCTCCGGCTGCCTCCCCTTCCCTGAAGACCCAGGCTGCCGTCGGAGCGCCAGGTCAAACACCAGCGCTGGCATGCACTCGTGTGGGCAAAGTGTGGCATGGCCAAGCCCGCCTGGGCCTGCTTGGGGAAGGGCCACGACCTTAATGTGGGTACGTTTTCTAACACGGAAGGTGTCTGCATAAACTAAACAGAACAAAGATGTGCCCGTGAGCATCGTGACTTTGTGTACAGTTTGTACAACCTGTTTACACATTAAACATTACTGGATTCTAAAGTAATGCCCAAAAAAAATAAAAAATTCACTGAACAGATCCATGCAGAAGTAGGTTGCTCAAATATCCAACACGCTCTACCTTCGTGCTGAGGGGGAAGTTTTGGCGCCTCCTTTTGGAGTGTAGGGGGATTACAAAGGAATTAAATTTGTACATATACAGTATCATGGAAAACAAAGTTACTGAACTCAGTTTAATAGTGTATCGTGTTGTCCTCTAATAACAGGAATACATAGTGCAATTCTGCAAATCAAAGAAATGCTCATCTCAAACCCAGCACTTAGTTGCTTACCGTATCTCAGTGTGCAGAACTGGTCTCATCAGTCCTTATGCACAGTGACCAAGGGATGAAACTGCAAGATGCATGATAATGAAAAGTTGTGTTGAATGCCTCTCTCTGATCAGCCCTTCTATCAGTTTCCCATAGTAAATGTGCATGATCCTCTTGCACTTGATGCTTTTCCATGCACACTGCATTGCATTTAGTGCTGATTTTTTTTTTTAATAAAAAATTAGTCGTTGCCAATTAGTTTTTATTATTTTCTCGCCAGTTTGAAATGCCCAATTATTTTTTAGTCTCAGCTCACCGCTACCACCCCTGCACTGACTCGGGAAGGGCGAAGATGAACACACGCTGTCCTCCGAAGCGTCTGCCGTCAGCCGCCCGCTTCTTTACACACTGCGAACTCACCGTGCAGCCGCCTCAGAGCTACAGCGTCGGAGGACAACGCAGCTCTGGGCAGCTAACAGGCAAGCCCGCAGGCGCCCGGCCAGACTACAGGGGTCGCTGGTGCGCGGTGAGCCAAGGACACCCTGGCCGACCTAACCCTCTCTCCCCCCAGGCGACGCTCTGCCAATTGAGCGCCGCCCCCTGGAAGCTCCCGTCCACGGTCGGCTGTGGAATAGCCTGGACTCGAACTCGCGACGTCCAGGCTATAGAGCGCATCCTGCACTCTAGCGAGTGCTTTTACTGGATGCGCCACTCGGGATCCCCAGTTAATGCTGATTTTAATAATTGCTTTTTGCCATACTCCTGTGTCATCTGCTGTGCTGTACCGTGCATTTAGACTTCCACGGTGGTATAGCACAGTAAACTGTTGTAAGGGGGGGCCCTTGTGGATTGAATACGAGATGCAGTTGTCTTGACCTTAGAAATGTAATTGAAGGAGCTTGTACTTTTTTATCACTTGCACTTCTTCTTTGGGCGTGGGAGGGGTTGTTATTTAAGTGACGTTTGTATTCAGTAGATACTGCTGTTTTATAAAGAGTGCAGTTTTGTTTTTTTCTGTATTGAAATTTTTCCCTCGAAACAAACGTACTCTGATTTATCCACGCAGCTAACGTACCTCCTACCTCCTTGAATCATTCTCCTATTTAAATGGTTTGCTATTAAAAATACTGTTACCTTCGAAACCTGTCTGTTCTGCAAGTGAAACAATCGCTACCTAATCCCTACCAATTCTTAAAGCACAGGAAATACCTGTTAAAGTACATCAGGTACACTTAGTCAAATATACAGTAGTACAATACTGTGCTGGAAAATAAGCTCAGTAATAGTCAGGCGAGCTTTCTGAAGCGGTATGATTTTTATTACTGCAGGTAATGGTTACATTTCATTTTCAGTCCTGCGCAGTGCTGCTGTACCTCTGTTAATGGATGCACCGCATTCAGTAAAAGACGACAGCAGCAGGCACAGCATTAGTGTGTCACATGTGTGCTCTTTTTAATGGCAATCTGAGACTTTATCCTTGGTGTGCATGGTGAAGCTTCACAGTAATCAGGCCTGGCTACTGGGAGCTGATCTCACAGAGTGGTGTAAAGAGAACTCGGAAATGATTGATTGAACTGTCTTTGTGTGGCGACCTGAGAACATTTCTTCTGTACAATCTTATTCTTACTGAATTTCTAACTGTGCGGTTGAAATGAACGCTCGACGGAGGGTTGTGTTATCTGATGGGGGAGGAGAGGGCATGATTCAGAAAGATAGATACCGGATAGCCTTATTCTGTCCAATATTTTTTTTTTTTTTAAATAAATAACCGTTTGTATGGGCATCAGAATTAGATTATAATGCATCTTCCTTAGAAATGTTAACTTATTGTAATGTCTGTCTTGTATCATCATCGTACATGTATTCAAAACTATTTTATACAGCCTTAAAAGATTAAAAAAAACAGCATATAAATAATATTATTTGGAACTGTCTATCCAGAAAAAAGGGCTATGGCACATCACGAAACACTGGTCCAGGTTTGATGCATGTGTGTTTTTATATTATGTATATTTTGTAGATTTGATATGTAAATATTGGTTTCAATTAAACCTTGTTTTAAAACAAAATCTGGTCATTTATTGATTTATTTGAGCCTTTTTTGATAATGTGGTGAATGTGTGTGTGTGTATATATATATATATATATATATATAATATATATATATATATAAAATAAATTTGATGCTCGGCCACAGATATACTCAGTTCTGGCAGTGCCATTAATTTAGTTTGAGTCCTGTTTAGTTGATAAGTCACATCTGGTAGGGGATGTTAAGAAACTCCAATGCCTTTTTACACTATCTGAATAATGCAATTGAATCGCATCATTGCCTTTCATAGTTAAGGTTCGGTATTATATAGCTAGTATGTATCAGAGTCCCTGCTAATATTCGTGTTGTAATTGATTGCTTATGAGCGCACTGCTGATACAGCGTGCCTCAGTGCTCAAGATTTCTTATCTGTTAGCTTTCAATAACAAATCAAAACTGGAGCCTGAAAAAAAAAAAAAAAACTATTGGAATTCATCTGAAGCAAACCTGGGGTTACGTGCATTCCATTTGATCACAAACTAGAAGCGGTAAACAGAAAGAAACTCATTAAAAATGTTGCTATTGATGGATCTTAATCTGTGCATTGGAAATAAGTTTTGTTAGAAAATAATACTCAGCCATTTGGCTAAACGCCAAAATGCATGAGGTTTGCTGAAAATGCCGGGTATTGTGTAACTTGCATGAACAAAACATTCAGGACGAATGCAGTTTCAGAGGTGGCTGGAGAATCGAGGAGATTGCAATCGGGGAAAGCACAGCTCATATAAAATGTATGTGGGTTTGCTGCCAATTTCTTTTTTTCTTTTTTATTATTATTATTCCTCCTCAAACACTGAGTTTGTAAAAACAAGATGGATTCGTCTGCCATCTGACATGACTGATAGGTTTCAGGTGCCTTGGTTCACAGAAGTCATTGATCATAATCCTCAAACACAGGAAGAGCCCAGCTGAATTCATGTTATCTGGGGGAACGGGAAACCTTTGTGAGAAAATGTGGAGCAATGCATTTACGGTTTGATTCAATAAATAGACCACAACGATGTGTCAAAACAGAATAATTGTTAGGTTTTTGAAATTAACAAAAAAATTCTCACAATGAACAGTTACTTAATGACATTTTTAATCTTTAATGTATTTGCAAGTCAGCATTTCTTAATACATGGGATGAATGACATTAATGCACTCAATATTATATACACAATACAGTATATCACACTTTCTATTGCTTACAGCTATTTGTATTTGTAATGAATGCAAGCAATGATCTGCTGTGCAAGCCTCGTGCGCCCTTCAGGAGCTCTTAGCATCATGTCACTTCTCTGTAACGGCTCCTTTGTCTTTTTTTTCAGGGTGCCGAAAAGGCCCTTCAGTGTTAATAAAAAGCACGGCTGGTAAATATGAAACACGGAGTTAGGCTTGTAAAGAGGTGGGCGGGTGAGCGGGGGCTGCAGTGGAGTCTTCTGGAATGTAAAATCTGAAAAGCATCTGACACAGTAATGATATAATCAATGGAAGCCTCCACAACAAAGCCCTCCACTTCACCCAGAACAGTAAGACAAGAGGGGTAGGGCAGCAAACCCACACAGTACTGAAACATACAGTGAATAAATACACAGGTCAAAACGAGGGGTTGCAGCTGAAAAACACAACTTCATTTCCTGTCATTACTAAAGCCAGTTTTCCTACCCGTGGTTGCATTAGAGTTTTTTTTTTTTTTTTTTTTTCACATTTAACTCACAACTCTAGAGTCACTAAATCCTCCCCAACAGCTTGTAGTGTTTATTAAAAGACGGCACAGCATTGCAAGGAGCAGGTATCCTAGGTTCTGCCGGGGTTAGACACTCGAGTCTCCCCTTTGCAAAGAGGGTCCTGCTCAGTTACTGGAGGCTAGTGGAGCCCTCTTCAGACATGAACTCCTCCAGCACCTGCACTATCCTATGTGCCTCCGGCATCTCGGCGTGCTCCACTTTCACATTCTGCAGAAGCACGTCTCCGTTCCCGCAGTGCTTCAGAAACACGTAGCACCTGAACAAGGCGTAGTGGTTCATCTCGGCCTGCTGGATGAGCCGCTTCAGGCTGTTCAGGTCTTGGATTGCCTGGAAGCACAACAGGAGTTGGGTTCAGAACGAGCGTGTCCACGTTTTACCCTCCCATGCACCAGCTGATTGCTATTTTCGTTCATATTTATGTTGCTTTCCCTTCTATCAGTGAACCCCACCGAGCGCAATGGATTACAGTGGCACACAGGTCTCAGATGTGCAACAGCATTTTGACTCCCTCTAGTGGCACAGACCCTTTTTTTGGAAAGTAGCCCTGTTTTGGGAAATTTACAAAAATAAGGCTAACGATTCCAAAAAGGGGCCAATGATTCCAAATTCCTACTTTAACACATTGTCTTCAATATAAAATATGATCATATCTTCTATGTATAGAGAGAACACCTATGGCCTAGGAAACCTGTTGCTTACATGTAATAAAATTAAGAGTTTCTCTCTGGCCTTTAAGAAAGAAAAGAGTAATTGACAAACAAAAATGAGCAGTATTTGAAAGACTCAACAAACAAATGACAAGTGCAAGACTGCCTTGAAAAGAATCCTTTAACAAACTTAAATAAAGCCTTTCACTTTTGGTCACTGTTAGTCGGTTTTATCTAATTGTTACAGTGGTACCTTTAGCTTAAAGTTTTCAAGAATCTGTCTCAGAAGGAATGGATTGCCCCCTTCTGCCCCGTTCAGAAAGGCCTGGACCCAGCTTTCACAAAACCGGTTACTGCCTGTGAGGGAACGGAGCTCAGTAAGACACTGGCATTTTAAAAACACTTCAAATCTTAACCATACATTCCAGGTAAGAATAAAGTAGGATGCCTGCACAAGGAAGAGCTATGCAAAGCAACCCAGGTACCAGCAAGCTGCACATGCATATGCACATTGTAGAACACATTACACTGCATGACATATATTATAGGATATGAGTTACCATGTGTTATTATATTACAATGATGGTTATTCCAAAGGGATGGTAAATCTCTAATGGCGTGCATCACCTGCGTTCAGGAACTGTGGCTGCTGCTGGCTGCAGTCTATAGTCACATCTTTCTGGGACTCCTCTGATAATGCATTACACAGAGTGGCTGCCGTTGTGTCTTCATGAATCAGACCCTGGAAACTGGCTGCGTTTAGAAACCTGGCAACAGACATGTTAACCCTTTAATCCGAGGACATCTCGTAAACCCCGACATTTCTGTTCTTGCGGACTCAAAGTTTATATATATATATTACCTGTCAATATCCTTTTTGACTTTGTCTTCTCCTATGACTGCCACAGGACTGTGACTCAAAGCCTTGAACATAAAAGTTGTTTTTCAGTATGTTAGTTTAGTATTCTAAAAAAAAAAAAAAAATACTGAAGTGCAGGTTTCCAGAAAGTATATAATGTGTTGTTATTTTACTGTTGTGTTATAAAAAGAAGTTAATTGTTTCATCACTATACATTAAATATGATAAAACCTCATTAAACAGTATATACTTTCCCAGGATGTGGACCAATGGTAGCAGGCGTTGCATTTTACAGGCTGTATCTTTATACACAGTGAAACAGAACCACTAAGTGGACTAAATACACATTATAGCAAAGCACAGATTAGGAAATGAAACTACACGACAACGAGGGTAATAAAGAAAAGAAACCTGGATTTGGAAATCTTAGGGGCTGCAGCTTTAACTGCAAGATTAGGCATGAAATTTGAATACTCACAGCATGCAACAGAAAGGAAACCTTGTCCTGGGTCAGCTGTACCACTCTTTGTATGTGCATTACACACTCCTCGTACCAGCTGCTCAAGTAAGGCCTGATGTGGGTCTCTAAGTCACTCAGCTGCCGGACAGAAAAGGAAGAGGAATTACAACGGAGCTACAAATTGCTACACGGCACAGCCACTAGAATATCGATTGCAACACTAATTTATAAAAACAAAAAAGCAACAGGGAGGTACGGTCCTGCACCAGAGCTGTCCGACCTTTTTGGCTAAGACAGCTATATTGATTACTTAAGATTTCTTATAGAGCAATTAAAATATATCCAAATACCACCAATGAAAAAAAAATAGCAACTGCACAGTGTCCGTGGTTTTCTGCATGTTGAACAGTTTGCAGGTTTAAAACACATCATCAATATGCTGCATTTTGACTGCACTTGCTTCTAATGCTACAGATTGTCCTTGCAGTCTTTTTCAATTAAAGATCTTCAAATGAGTCATACAGTATACAGGCCTGCACTATATTAAACATAACTGGTATAAGAATACAAAGAAGGTACATTACCTGTGGACTCAGAGAGCTTTGCAATCCCTGGACGTATGTGTCCAGCTCCAGCCTGAAAGTACTTTCTGTATTAAGGAAAGCTTCACTATGATTCAACGATTTCAATGCAAGGTCTGTGTGTTACAAAGTGTCTCCCCCATGATGCAAACATAGCAAATGAAAATGAATGTGAACACATGAAAAATGTTGCAGGAAATTATACGTAAAACAACCTAAATAAATCAACACATTGTACGTTTCATTTTCGATTGTCTGTATATAATGCTGGAAATAACTGACCCTTAATATCCTGGATACCTCTGCAGTTATATCTTTAATACAGGCATGACACAAACCTGGGAGAGCGGAATCAGAAATTCCACAAGCAAAGAGTGAGATCAGAATTACAAGCTGTCAGGGATGGAATAAGACTCCCATTGCATTGCGGTTTGATCCATTCCTGGTTTCACTGCGTTTAATAAAGATATACCTGAGCTTGTTGCCTATATTCTGGAGCTAATCAAACCTAGAGTGGGTAAAACTGCTATGCAATAGGAGTCTGATTTCCATCCTTGGAATCGCCCCTCAGATAATACCACTGCAACTCTGCTTAGAATAAGACATTATTTAGTTGATCTAAATACTGCCACCGTTTAAATGTTAAAATTGGCACTACTCTTAAAGACAAAAATAAACTAAAGCAGGGATTCTCAAACTTGGCCCTGGGGACCCCCTGTGCCCGCTGGTTTTTATTCCAACTGAGCTCTCAGGGGGTCCCCAGGACCGAGTTTGAGAAGCCCTGCACTAAAGAGACTCACACACACTTACAGACGTTATTTTTTCCATTTTCTAATGATTTCAATAATGACGGTATTTAGATCAATTGAATAGACCCTAGTGTATAACAGCAAGCTGGCACAGCACTGTGTTTAAACACTGTTGTTGAAAGGATATTGTTCAAGGCCCTTCTCCGAGCCCCCTAGGAAACAGATGACAAAATCAGTGCTGATCCCACCTGCTGCGCCGGCCTGGTCCTGTAACTTGTCTTGCTGCACCAGGCAGCAATAGCAACCAAGAGATTGTTCTGGAACACTAAAAAAAGAACGTTGAAAACAAAAAAAGAATTATTGGAGAGATTCTCCTTTGGATACACACTTCTTGCTAGTCCTAAAATAAAATTAAAACTTTAAGTGGAGCCAAGATAGTATCTGTGTTTGTCTCTATTTCACAGTTTTAAAAACTACACATTTCTCAAAGCTATTGCTGATTGCACCAGACCACTTGGAATTCAGCCTCAATGTTTGGTTCTGACAGCGCATCGCTTACCTCAGTGACACAGTCGCTATGTTCCCCATGCCTCCTAGAAGCGCCCCTTTGCTCAGACGCCTGGAAATGTAACTCTGCAGCTCTGGCTCAGCCTCCGCTGGCAGGTTGGTGTCACCCAGGGAAAGACTGCAGGCAGCAAAAGTTTAAAATAGTTAGGCCATACGTGTCTTTGTAAAATGGCAGAGGGGGCAATCTCATGCCAGCACGGCTCAGAACTTTCACACTCACTGATTCACTGGACAACCCTGTTTTGTAAGCTATTGGTTAAATATGAAAGCCATTACACATAACAGGGTGTCCAAATAGGGTCCAAAATCTGCAGAGCTGGGCTATTTAATAACACCCCTAGGCGTGCGGAAATCGGACCATGTTTGGACACCCTGTTGTGCGTTTTTGCTTTCATATTTGACCAATAGCTTACAGAACTGGGTGCCCTATATCTCAGGCCTGTCACAACATAAAGTTTCTGGAACACCATCCAGGACACTTTAAACAGCTCAGAAAAATGACCCAGTATTGGAAATAAGACTCCTATTGCATAGCAGTGGCACTCATTCCAGGCTTTGCTATGAGCTTGATTACCACATTGAGTATGGGTAGCAAGCTCAGGTGTGTCTTATTAAGCTCACAGTAAAACCAGGAATGGATCAAGCTGCTATGCAATAGGAGTCTTAGTTCCATCCCTGGACCCACCAATTTACTTTACCTAAACTCATCCCCGGGTGTGGATGCAGGTTTCCTGTGGCTCCCTGCCTCACTGTCATCTGCTCCCTGTAGTCTAGTAAATGAACGCAATACGGTTACATGCCTTAATACAACCAAAATAATCGAAATGCTAAATAATTAACATACAGCACTTCCTCCATACATGTGCTCATTTCAATTCAAAAGCACAACGAACGTGATGAAACATGTTGACAAATGATATACCCATATGAAGTTGTAACTACAGAATAATAACAACAACGATAATAATAATAATAATAATAATAATAATAATAATAATAATAATAATAATAAATAGCTACTGTACATCATACGTCAGTGAGTGTCCGAAGAATAAATAATGTCGCGCTGCAGTGGAGTTTCACTGAATTTATTTTGCAGTGTGCTGTTGTGTAATGTTTATTTTCACGTTTACCTGGAGCTCTGGTAGAAATACAGACAATAGTACCAGTTGCTTGATTGCTGCGGTGTTGTCACCGGGTCGGTTAGACACCCCTCCGTCTCCAGCTCGGTGTCCTTCTCGTCTCCGTCTACAGAGTCCTGGAAGGAAGACTGAGAAGTGAACATAGCTACATATAGGTATATGTATATTTATAGTTGTCTTCTGAGTTCAATCCGTGTATTAAACACGTACGACTGACAGCTGCCTCTTCAAAACAAACAACTAGTAGGTGCAAGTGCGTCACTTTTTGGTTTCCGGGTTAGTGTTACAGACACGCATCAAGGGTTCCCCGGCAGAGGCACGCGTGTTATTCAGTGTAGGGTGCAGCTTCCTTATACCGTAGTTTTCAAAACTGGAAATTGATGCGATTATGCATACTTGCGTACACATTATATATGACCTAATTGCTTTATAACTTTAATGTTTTTTTTAAAAACAAAATGTTTCTGCTTAGACATCTCTTTTTGTAATACAGAACAAAATATAGGTTGCTGTATGACAGTGGTAAAAGCTGAGAATTTGGCAGTTCAGTTCTTTAATTATATTTGCATTTTCCCACTTAAAAGCCACGTCAAAACAGACATATGCAGCCGTACTGTGCGGTACCAGTTGTACCATAGGAAATACAAGTGCGCAGCGCTTCTGTTTACTATGGGAACCAGCCTGGTTACTCTAATCATTTATATTGCACCTCCACTAGCCCCGCCCATCCTCATTAATATTAATCACCTCGTGCTGCATTGTGGGGAGGTGGAAGTTAGTCCGCGGCGCCATTTTCTCTGTCAGCTTCGCTGTGTTGTGGACACGGATCTAGCGGCCTCGCTTCATTTTTTTTGTCTTAAACCCCGCTTGTCGATATCATGGGTAGGAAGAAGAAGAAGCAAATGAAGCCGTGGTGTTGGTATCCTTTACGTAAAAGAACTGCAATGTTGTGGCTCGTTATTTATTAAGAGTTCATGTATTTTGACGGCGTTAGGCGGCCATTATGATTACGCTACGACGCGGTGTGTTCCTTCAGTGGTTTACAGAGCTGTAATCCGTTATTTTGTTGTTTTATTTTATTTTATTTTTTATTATTTGTACTCGAGTAAGTTGCTTAATTTCTGTAACAAATTAATGTAATTATTTTTTTGCAGCGTGTGGCCTGCAGCAAATGCCTAATGACGTTTCTTATAAGAAAAAAATCTTCATTTGTTTGTTTATGAAATCTACAAATGTGTGCTTTTTGTAGCTTGATAAAAAAAAAATGTAGGTGGTCTGAACAGTAATTAGTTTTTTTTAACTTTAGCAATGAAGTAATAAACACAGGAAAGTGGGTGTACTGCATGACTTCCGGTGTAGTGGTACGCACCTCCTATAGTCTAAAGTTAGAAAAACATTTCCTATTCCTCCCCCGTCTTAATTATTATTTTTTTTTTACAAAATATGTCTTCACATCACAAATGTAAGTGTTGTGTAAGTTATTGCCCAGTAGTGTGGTGATCACTGGTTTGTTACATATTTGCGTGTGTGATTTGAAGTGTACTGTAACCTGCACAAATAGAGAAGTACACTTTTATTTTATTTTTATTTTAGATAAATGGCAGGGGTTAAGCCCTGTTAGATAGTAATTACACTACTGTGTTTGGCTAAAATGTAATTTTAATTTTGTTTTTGCTTGAATTGTATACCCGTGTTAATGATAAAAAGAGGCATGTGGTGTAATTGTATTTAAAAAAAAAAAAAAAAAATGTATTGGCATAGTTCTATTTAAGTATTTGATTTATGCTCCCGAATACTATTGACCTTGACTCCAGATACACAGGTACTGCAACAGAGATTTTGATGATGAGAAAATTCTTATTCAGCACCAGAAAGCAAAGCACTTCAAATGTCATATTTGTCACAAGAAATTATATACAGGCCCAGGTTTAGCTATACACTGTATGCAGGTAAGTGCAAATTTTATATATATCTATTTATATATTTTTTTGTAGTTTCTCTTTGCTGCATATATTGCAAAGTTAAGATACCTTTGGGCCCTTGCAGTGAAATTTCCAAATTAATTTGAAGTAGTGGTAATCAGGTTTTTGTGCTGAATTCATTCCTATTGCTTTTAAATGTAGGTACATAAAGAAACAATAGATGGCGTACCTAATGCGATACCAGGAAGGACGGACATTGAACTGGAAATTTATGGCATGGAAGGCATACCGGAAAAAGATATGGAAGAAAGGAGAAGGGTACTAGAGCAGAAAACACAAGGTAAAGGCGTCAGAACTGTCACTGCCTTCTCTCCCGTCCATTGACTACTAGATACATCTGAAGGTTGACACCCTTTGGTAAATACGTTTAAATCTCAATTGTTTTATTTATTTTAATAGCTGAAAGTCAAAAAAAGAAGCAGAACAATGCGGATGACTCTGACGATTTTGACGATGATGAAGAAGCCGGGCCCTCTTTCCAGCAGCAGACTGTGCAGCCCCAGCAGAGCTACATGCCGCCGATGACCCAGCCAGGAATGCTACCTGTACCGGGGGCACCAGGAATGCCTCCCAATAACTATTCAGGTACTTGATGCTGCATTTAACGTTCAGCCCTGTTTAGCTGAATTTACATTGCTGTATTTTATAAAGGACAACCCCAATTAAAGATGTTTGTTTTTTTTGTAGGCATGCCACCCATGATGCCAGGAGTTCCACATATGATGCCCGGGATGCCCCCAGTTATGCCTGGCATGCCACCTGGGTAAGTCAGATATTCCACATTTAAGATAATTGCTCAGCTGTTTCACTAGGGCATATTTTTTTCTTGATGCACAGTGTAATTTCTGTTTTTACAGAATGATGCCAATGGGTGGCATGATGCCTCCTGGACCTGGTATGCCCCCTATGATGCATGGCATGCATCATGGTGAGTACTGCTTAATGTTTGATAACCAATTTAAAAATATTGATCCTTTTAAATTGGGCACTGTGCAAGCTTTCCTTCATGGTTCTTTCAGTCAATTTGTAGAGAGGTGTTATTTATCTGACTATTGTAAACTTCAGCTTCTTCCAGGTATTGTTTTGCTGCAAAGTGTAGTAAATGTAAGGCTATGTTTTTGCTGATCTTGCAGGTTGGTCTTTGTTTCCAGCTTAAATTCAGTTCATATGTTTGTTTTACCACCAGGTATGCCTCCACCTGTAGGGCCTCGTCCGGGTATGCCTCTTATGGGACAAGGTCCTCCAGTTACTGCGCAAGGCTTGCTAAGCAGGCCTGCGCAATCTGTGGCAACAGCACCTAATCCACAGCCCCCCGTCACGAAACCACTGTTTCCCAGTGCAGGACAGGTATGACATGCATAGGTTATTTTATGTTTTTACACTGGAACCCTTTGTACATGAACTCTGCCAAAGCCTTCTAAATGCACCTACGGGCAAATTGTAAATACTGATAGTAAGATTAATTAACTAGTTGCAGTTACCAGAATACACTCGTTTATTTAGTGGACGGTACACATGGGTGCCCTAAAACTTCAGGGCTGTTACTTATTTAGTATTAAGAGCCTGAATATTTTAATAAATATCACTTGGCATCAAAAACTAAAACATTAGATCGTTTTCGTCCTGTTGACCGACTCTTGAATCAAACATTGTGCAATGTTAATGCTCAAGTTTTTTTAACAAGGTCCTGAAATAGAAGCTTCAGGTTTTTCCCCACCCATTTGTGACTTGGGTTTTCACTGTTTGCTCTTTCTTTATGCTACAGATGGGGACTCATGTTCCAAGCACAAGTTCAGCTTCATCCAGTGCCGACACAGTGTCAGCATCTTCTAAACCTCTGTTTCCTAGCACAGCACAAGTATGCAGGAGCTTGCAGATACATTTCAATTTGTAAAATTAGTGCTTTACAAATACTTGCAATGGCATGCAGTGAATAAAGCGTATTGGTAACCTGTGATGCATTGAAGAAATGCATTGATATTGTTGATATTACATCTTCAGAAATATCTAAACGTAGAAATATAAATCTCAGGCCAAGTATTTGAATTTAAACACGCTTTGCAACTTAACCCAGTGAATTGGTTTTCCCAGTAGATGATCCCCTTTTGTGTGATTTTTCTGCATGTTTAAACAGTCAAGTCTCAAATGGGGGTTCAGTACAAATCTGTGAAGTTTTAGTGTTGTGTTTTTTTTTTGGTTTGTTTTTTGGGGGGGGTGGGGGGTTGTTGCCAAAGACTATTTCACATTACGGGAACCTGAATGCACAGATTTGTGTTGAACTTACATGTAAGCTTTGCTCTGCATTACTTAGTCCTGTTGTAGCAAAGTATCCTTACTGATTTGAGCTACAAAGTATACTACTGAAGTGTTTACAGCTTTACTGCATCTATTGTACAATTTATAAAGCATGACATTAAAGGTAAATTGGTGGTTGTTTTTTAGATTATAGTTGGTGAGCTTTGCAGTGGGTCTGTTTTTCCACATTGATGCCTAAAATGTAATTTGGTCTCTGTTCTTGCTAGTTTTTTTACTGACTTACATTTTTCTGTTTTATTGAACAGGCTCAGCAGGCAGTGTCAGGACCAGTTGGTACTGATTTCAAACCTCTTAATACGCCTGCAACATCTGCAGAGCCCCCTAAACCAACATTCCCAGCATACACCCAGTCCACAGCTTTGACCACTAATGCAACAAACAGCACTGTATCTAAACCACCAGCTACTGTCACAAGTAAGCCTGCTACCCTCACTACAACGAGTGCAACTAGTAAGTTGATCCACCCTGATGAGGATATTTCATTGGTAAGTTCTTGCATGTATTTTTTTAAATCTTCAACAGTAAGTAATATATATAACCATTAGGTCAAAGTAGACTTAATGCAATGTTGTAGTTTTATTGAGCTTTATCAATGCAATTTTCTTACATTTTTTATACTGTTTTGCATGTGTTGAGACTCCACAAATGTTGCAAGCCACTAAACTGCTTCTTTTGTCATTTTTATTTCTATTTGTAGGAGGAAAGAAGAGCACAGCTGCCTAAATATCAGCGAAATTTACCTAGACAAGGGCAGCCACCTATGGGGGCTCCGCCTGTTGGACAAATGGGGGGGATGATGCACCCACAGCAAGGCATGCCCCCACAGCAACCTGGAATGAGAAATCCAATGCCCCCACATGGTAATGCTCTCGCATGCTAATCTAACCTTTTGTAGGAATTAGTGACCCTAAATATATGTATGCCAAGTATTTTCCAAGAAGCAATTCTGCCAGTCATGATAAACTTTAAGTTGTAATCCTACCATTTGTTGTATATAGTATGCAGTTCTGTAAAGCAGCATTATGAAGTAGGGAATTTCGAGTAATTTAGTGCTTGAGCGTTAATTTAGAGTACTCAGTTAATGCCAGACAATATTATTCTACATATGCGCCACAAAAATTACCACATTCACACTAGAACCGCCGCAGTTATGCGCATATCTAAAACCGCCGCTGGCAGTCATCAGGAGGGTACATTTTAAACATCAATATTAAAATGAAAGACAACGATCCGATACAACTCATTTCGAAAACTGAACACCATCCACCCCTCCCACCTCCAGCTCGTGTTATCCAGAGGCAAACCTTTAATTTCTTCATTCACCATCTCGACAGCAAAGTGTTGTGTAGCGTAAGCTGCATTGAAAGAAATGTCTCGAAACCCCTCTTGCTGTTTATGATTTTTATTAAATGCCCAGATGACCCCAAAAAAAAAAAAGTTGAATGCAAACTGCAAGCGACTCGTATCATGGAGGCATAACCATTCTCTGGGGTCACTTGACAAGTGTAAGTTCATACTATTAGTAGTAGTATTAATATTTTTATTAGTGGTAAAATGTGATTGCAACTGATAACCTGCTTGGAACAGAGACTGTTAAATACAGCTTTGTTTTGTCCAAGTCAGCTGTAGTTGGTGCTTTTGCAATGCAAGATTACTACTGTATATATCACAAGCAGCATCAATTGTGTAAATAAAATGTGTGTTTTTATTTAAATTATAAAAACTTGATTTATTGTTAAACCTCAACCCGTAAAAATGGCTTCCGTGGCTTAAGATGGTATACGTGAATAAAATATTGTAACGACCCCTGGTCTTGAGGCTCAAAGCAGGAGACGGGATTCAGACGCTAACAAAACTACTTTTATTAATTAAACGGTCCGTGTTTTGGGTCAGGACAACATCACAAAAACAATAAATCCTTCCTCCTGTCTCTGGGGGGCGGCATGACATGGTCTGTACCCAACACCCACCCACACTACCGAAACTAGTGGTATGGTCCCACCCCAGAACAATACAGATAGCGTGAATGCACAGGACCAGATGAAACCAAAGCCTGCCCACCTGAACTGACCGGGTTGGTTCAATATATTGAACTTGCATTCATGAAGAGATATTTTAAATTTGAGTACTCAAAATAAATTGGTGCTTGAGTAATTTTATAATTGCCGAGTACTCTAACCCACACCTATTATGAAATCGGTATCATTTCACACTTTTTTAAAATATTTATTTAATATTCTGTTGGTATCTTGCTGCTGTTGCACAAATATATATAAAATCTATACTGAAGTGTTACTGAAATCTTTAAAAAAAATTCATACTCATACTGACACATCTGGATTATGTATTTAAATCAGCATTTGCATACATTTGATTGACTGCCCTTTTTTTTTTTTCCCTTCCTTTTTACAGGGCAGTATGGTGGTCCTCCCCAGGGAATGCCAGGCTACATGCCTGGAGGGATGCCTCCATATGGACAAGGGCACCCTATGGTTCCCCCCTTCCAAGGCGGGCCACCCCGACCACCAATGGGAATGAGACCTCCTGTAATGTCGCAAGGAGGCCGATATTGAAGCTGATCCTCCGTCTCTTAATAGGTTTGGAGATTAAACCTTTTCTCATCTTGTGGTGTTTTTAGTAGCCAAACTTCAGTGCAATTAAGGCTTCGTTGTGACTTAAAACAAAGCAAACAAAAAACTGATGAGAAAGTTTGCAACGCATGGGACATTCATATTTTACATAACATTATTTGAACAAAAAAAAACAAAAACGTGTTGCATTTGATACTGTGTGGCTTTTTTTTCTTTTCCATGTTTCATTTAGGTTTTTAGAAGTGAAGTTTAGTAAATATGGTTCGTAATATTTTGAAGGCGCTGGAGTTACATGAACATACCCCCTTTTAAAGGCAAGTTCTGTGAATTACACTGCTATACAGAATGTGAGGCCTTCACAGCACTTTATGTGCTGTTGGACTTCATGTCCCCAACATTGTTTGGTGAGGGCTTCAGGTACCATTTCCAAGTATCTGTATGTTACGTCTCAGTGTGACAATATTACATGTATTTAGATTTGTTTCTGTTGCAGGGTTTTCTTTGACCACAGAATAGATCTTGTGATTTATATCTGTACTGTTGTAAAATTCATTGTAATAAAACGTGATGAAAGCTTCGGTTGTTTTTTTCATGACCAGAAAAGGAACCCAGCATAAAGGTTTGTACCCAGCAGTGTGTGTGTGTGTGTGTTTGTATGATGTGCAATGTTTATGAACACAAGACTTCTGAAACATGAGGCCTCTTAACAATCTATCTTTGGAAGTGAAGTAGCTGAGGACACAAACACACTACAGTGTAGTTTAGGAATGTGACCACGGGTTTCCCCAATAGAATAGTGTTACAGATAACCAAATATTGATCCTTTTCCCCTGGATTCAGCCCAAATGCAGAATACTGTTAAATCCCCAAAAGGTTCCACATGCTCATGGTGGTTCTGAGCCTAATGCAGTGAGTCTGGTCATTGTAACATGAATGTGATTTATTCCCAGAGACAAACAAAACGGCCTATTACCCACCCACCCACCCCCTGCCCTCGCCTTAAGTAAAAAGCTGCATTTTTCACTATATGCTCAACGGGTGACTCTGGTATTTTCCCGGAAGTTTAGATTTGCATCTGGAAGTACAATACAAAGTATTGGGAAGAGCTAGGAAAGCACCAAAAAAAAAAAAACTAAGCAAACAGGAATTTGAATTTGTATGTTTAAGGTATTGGGAGTAAAGGGGCTTGTTAGTCGTATAGTATAAATTATTACTACATTGTTATCACCCAAACTGCTTGTTAACATTTATATTTGTTAAATTGCATGATTAGTTAACCAGTAGTTGGATTTTCAAAATTGGCACATCCTAAGGTTTTTACACATTTTGGCTATTAATTGGCATTACTACTTTTGGGTTACGGTAAACTACAGTAACCCAAGTAATTATCTTGCATCAAAAACATCTATCCTGGAATTTCCCTTACTGATATTTAACCCTTAAAAGCCTAGTGCTTTTGAAGTAGATGTGTAAGCTTAATATGGTAACATAATTTATCTTTTTTTCTGCATTGTCAGAGGATATTTTGGCCTAAGGCATCCATGGCTTTTTCACGTTCCAGTTGTGTGAATTGTAATCCTAATGTGCCAATTTAATACAGTTTGCATATGTTAAATCAAAGGGACATTCTTTTTTTCCTCTCTCCTGGTAGTTCTTGCTGAAGTTAAGTAAAATGGTTAGTGTAACAGACCGCTTGCCTGGTGGAAAATTGTTTAATTGCATGTTGCCTATAATAGTTTAATTTGGCTGTCTTTTGGTTGCTAAAATTAGGATTTCTCTTCTCCCTGTAGCAATGCCATGGGACAGGCTGAGGCAGTCTCAGTGTTGCCCTGTACAGTCTGAGGCAAGTCAGATTTTTATCATTTTATTTGTTCAAGGGCTTTCACAGCTTTCTGGCTGTTGGATTTCCATGTCCCCAAACTTGTAGCAAGTTTGGTGAAGGCCCTTGTTATTGTACAAATTTGTTTTTTTATTCCATAGAGTATGATGGGCTCTACATTAGTGTGACTGAAATGAAAAGTGTAATATACCTCTTGAAGGTTATTCCACTTTAATTGTCTATCTGTCAAGCACTGCAGCAGTTCTGCATTGCAGCTCAAGTGTTGCTAGATTGCAACTTAAGCATGAATGACTATCACAATTAGTTAAGCAGTGAACTTGTATATATTTCACAAATGTTTTGAATAAATGTAACTTAATTTTGTAACCTTTAAGTTTGACTAAAGTGTATGAATTTGTTTAATCACAGCTTTGGCACAACACTATACTGCAGATATAAAACAATTATACATTTATTTTAAACTTGGAGTCATGTGTTGTGAAGTTTTCCCAATATCGTAATGTAGAGCTCACATAATTCTAACTTAATTGAAATCCAAATGGGTTTATCTGCATATGTTCTTGTAGCTCAGTATCAGTTTTTTCTTCCTTCCTCTTAAGCACAGATTTTTGTTTAACGCTGGGTCCACACCCGAGCGATCAGTTGCGCAACTTGTGTCAACCAGTCGCTTATATGTGGAAGTCCCTTCAACCAGTTGCCAGCACTTGCGCAACCAGTATTTTGAAGTAGAGCCGGGCTATACTTTCAAAGCAACCTCCTGAGCTGCTTCTGTAGACGTAGTCAATCATGTGGCAATTCGGAAACTCTGATTGGTTCTTATTATGCTGACTGCACAGCTTGCATATCCTGACAAAGAAGCACTAATTTAAAAAATGTCGGCGGTAAAATTAAACTGTTTCGTCTAGCTTTTTATGTGGCTTTTGTTTTTTCTTTAGGGAATATGGCATTTAAAATAACAACTCTTCCTCGTTAATTACTGGTCACATTACGACCTGACAAAAAAAACGTGTCAACTTGGTTGTCAAAACCAAAAAAAAAAACTACTTCACCTTTTGTAGATGGAATAAAAATATAAAAACCTGTCATCACATGTCAAACAAATGAAACTTGTAGACACGGGAAACCGTGTTGCAGAAGTAATTGCTCAGATGTGGACGCAGCAATTGCTCAAAACTGAGCTGCACGATATTGGGAGCAATTGGGTTGCGCAACTGATCACTCAGGTGTGGACCCGGCTTAACATAACCATATACAAATTAGAGCTATGTTTTTATAGGCAAAGCAGCTGTTTTTGAATAGTCAGAACAGGTGGAATTACTGGCAGGAATATTGGGACGACCTGCTTTATAGTACCACACGTTTTGTTCAAGCTTTTATATTACTCTGGAATATTTCTTCTCTATGGGTGAAAAATTAAGGTAGCTTGACACTGCTTAAAGTTTTTGCTTAAGCTATTGGTGTGCAAGTAGATTCGGAGCTTGTCAAACTGCGCAGTGTACATACTATCTGTGCCCCTGAACTAAGTGTATTGCATTAAACAGTTTTATTGAAGCTGTGAAATTTGCTGATGTACATAGAAAACAATATTGACATTTTCACTAATCTTACTGGAAACCCTTGGCGTGTCTAAATTAATGCCAGTTATGTCGGTGGCCTGAAATTAAAATTTTTTAAAGATGAACTACCTCTAAAAAGGGGAGGACCTACCCCACCCCACACTCGCAGCAAAAAGCAAACCTTTTAGTTTTACAAAAATATAATAGGCCTTGACTTCGGATAGCAATAACACCCTCCATTTCTGGAATTATGAACTAGAGTGCATAACAAGTTTGTAATGTCCTCTTGTGTTGGGTATTATTGCAGTGCTATTGCCAGACTTTGTTATTCTACAGTGGCATTGGTAATAGGTCAAGAGAATTCCAGATTCGGTTCTTTAGCCATTTAATGTAATTTGTGTTTCTGTTAACTGTAGCAGCAACGTTTCAGCACTTACTATTTACTGGTATTGAAGGAAAAGCCCAGAACACTGGCAGTACAGGTTAGTTTAATCTGTAAGTACCTGCTATTTCTAAGAAGAATATATTTTGTTGAAATGGTCTTGTCTTGCGCAGAAATAGTTAAGATAAAGTATGTAGTTTCTTTCCTGTTCAAAGAAATATGCAATTCCTGTATCATGATTTATTAATCTGTTTTCATTTCTGTATTTGCAAACAGCAATACAAAATAGTTTGCTGCTGTCAAACATTTATTGGTATTCCATAGAAATCCAGAGAAAATGTACATTGGCTATTGTCCTTTTTCATGGATGTCTCTTGCTTGGAGTCTCATGACTTTTTTTGTTCAAATAAATAGGATATATTTATTTAAACACTACTGTTAAGTGTGTGGTGTGGTGTTGTTTTGTTGTTGGGGTGGGGGATTCCTAATTGCTTAACACTCCAGTACCTCTGATTCAGGAACATAACTTTTTGGCAGAGCTGTGAGATTGCTATGTTTCAGAATCCTCACACAAGCAAGTTATTTGGGTAAGTAACATCTCCAAGCTGAAGGACCAGGATAGATTAACACTTGGCAAAGGAATAGCTTGCATTTGAAATACCACTGTGCCATCAACTGGAGTTTACATGCGGAGCACAGATTGGCTTTGGCTAATTCCTCAAATGTTCATGCCATACCCACTTGTTGCCCATCTACATCAAAATGTTAAGAGTCTTGGCTATTCTGTTATTTTAAATAACAAAAAAAATGTACCCAGACATAAGGTATGGTTTTGAATTTGGGTGTGTAAAGTATAAGGTGTTGAGCTAAGTGTGTGATTAGATGCCTGTGCAGTAAACTGGAGGCAGCAGACTTTGTCTGTTACTACAAAGGGAGAAGCTTTGTTACATATCCCGTGTCAATTACACCTGCAGCGATACACTGAATAAAATGGTTAAGAATCTTTTGGAAGAGAAATTAAGCCTAAAAAGGAATATTCTTAAGTCAATGCCTTTTGAATTTAATTTATTGCAGATTTGTATTCAAATACTTTTATGGGGAAATATACAGTATCCAATTGTAGATATCTGGGTGTTTACTGTATATAGAATGTGGAGTGACTTGCAAGTGATTTTTAGCATACATTTCATGCATGGGATTTTATTAACCGTAAACAACCGTGATATTTATCTTTTTAAATGAATTTGGCCTATTTAAAAACTCACTTAATCGCTTTAAAGCAGTGAAGATTAAAAGGTAAGGGTGGAGAATTAAGTAAAATAACCCAGATATGTATTTACAGTAAAACACTTGTGAAAGTCTCCTGTGTTTCTGCTGAATGGTAGGTATCCCTTACTTTTTGGACAATGGCTATTTACTCTTGTGTAGCTGGCTTATAGCATGTTTTAAGGTAGTAGGCATTAAAGATTACAAGGTCTTATGAATCTGCTGGAGATCAAAACTACAGAAGACAACCTTTAAACAAATCTTGTAAGATGTTAACAACTAAATAAATATTAACATGTTGGCTACACAAGTGTGCTTTTTTATTTATGAACTTCATCTGCATACTAAATGTATTTGTTTGTATTTTATTGCTGGTATTGTTAAAACCCCTGTTTAGCTGATACCATGTAGACATTACATACTGTAATATAACATGATCATATACAGTAGTCTGAACTCATTTCCCATGCAGTTTTTAATCTTTGGAATTTGCACAACCAAGAAGAATTGCAGTTTGGCAACATTTAAGTATCAATGCCAAACAAACTTACATTTCTATTTGATGTAGGTGCTTTTTAAATTTTTTTTTTTTACACAATGCATTCAATTTTACAAAAATGACTGATTAAATCTGTAAATAAACTTTTCCATTCTAGAATTTGCTGTAATTTTTATAGATATTGATAAAATATTTCTTACAAATGCAATAACATTATTCAAAAAGCTGCTGTATGAAAATACATGCTTTATCAAAAATAAGGACTATACATCCTAAATGTAATTGAAATTCAGTGCTATTTAGTATCTAATAAAAGTTAAGAAATGGTAAAAAAAAAAAAAAAAGCATTCCTTAAACTTCAAACCTAAGCAAATTAGCACGTTTGAAGATCGTCATAAGTTGTTCATACTTTATTTGGTCAGTTGCAGTCTTTCCTTTTAAAAGCCTTTAGCAAATAGCTACTTTGCACAAAGATGAAAGCAAGTAATTTTATTTTAGGGAAGAACTTGAATATCAAAAGCAACTGGACCATCAAATGAAAAACCCAAGTAAAATATTACATTTTCATTGGCATTAGGCATGGAGGCAGAATACAATGGAATAACTTTGATCTTGCTGCCTTTGCAGGTGCCCTGTACAAAAACTGCACCATTTTCTGTCCATTCTTGAACACGCTTCAACAGCTGGGTAATTTCTGGTGTTGCCCAAACTTCACCACTGAGCCACTTCAATCTCCTTTCATTTAGAGTGCCAGTGAGGAATTTTTCAAGCTTGCTTCTGTGAATGAACCTGTCAAGACCAAAAGAAGATCGATTTGGCCAGGTTTCATCACAGTCTTGGCTTTTAGAAAGTCTTCTGTTGTCCCCTTGAGGACTGGCCCTGTAACTTCATCCTCATGAAGTTTCTGTATGTATTGATCTTTCAATCCTATTAATTCCAGCCAGGAGCTCACATGGTTTTCAGTCCATTTTTCAAGTGGTAGATCTTTGATCTCTGAATTAAAAAATATGTAGCATAATGTAACACGCTACTGTTAATTTCGTCAAGCAATTTATATTTAAAGTACTGGTCGTACTTTAAATACACTTATGTTGCTCATGAATTGTTTATTGTAAGAATTTGTAATTTTCCTTCTGACTATACACCATAATCTACTTACAAGCATCATCTAACCCTAATTGTAAGATTTTTATATAGCGCCTTTCATACAAAGCACTGTACAAAGCAAAGAAAATCACAATAAAATAGATTTGTATAAGGATCCCAAGGCGTGTCACACACACAAAACTATTAGACCATTAAATTAAAACAACTGTCTAATAAAGAATATTTTGAAAACAGCAAATAAAACAAGATTATTTTTAAAATGTGGTTTTAATTGCAAAAAAAATAGTTTACCAATAAAAACAAAAGTTTTTTAAAATAATAATAATAACAATAAGGAATTAAAGGCCAAAAAGAAAATGCAGTTTAGATTGTAAAATAGGAACACTAAAATAGAGAAGCTATTTTATTTTGATTCAGGTGTAGATTTTATCAGGGCACTACAGAGCAGCACATTGACATGAGTTCTGTGAATACTTACCCATTTTCGAAGCGCAGTATACTACTCACACTGAAGACTGGGGTGACCTGAATATATTTACATATTCCACCTAAAAAACAAAATCAGATGATAATGTTGTCTAAGTGTATGAATTATGTTCAGATTTCTAATGAACTAGTAATTAGTAATTGTACTGATTACAAAAATGTATGCATTTTCTTTAGTTATTACTTATGCGAGTCTTCTTGCATGTGTGATTTACCCCCCCACACCCCCCCCCCCGGGTTTTGTGCATAATCAAGAAAAAAAGGGTTTACAATAATCCATTTCTTCAGCCCTATAAGAGCCAGAGACGAGTTGCTATAATGCTCACTAAACACCCCGCTGCCTATGCTGAGCATGAGTTATTAGTTTCATGAGTACAAGTGATTGCTATTTGTTTTTATTTATGGGGCTGTCTGTTATTTTATTTGATGAAGCTTGTGAAGGAACAGCGCTCCTCTCCGTTTACATAATTCACGGGCACATTTGACTCTTGTTCTTCTAACTGTTGCCAAGTCTCACAAGAAGAAAAAAAAAAAAAAGCCCAACCCATTTTTAATATTAGCATCACAAGGGTATCCATTTATCATTAAAAACAAAAAAAATAGAAGGGCCTCTTCAGTGAGTTACAGGAAAACAATTCCATCTCAGGTTTCTGTGACGTCACAGAAACCCTAGATGAAATTATTTTCCTGTAACTCACTGGCCATCTATTATTATTATTATTATTATTATACACACACACACACAATAATAATAATAATACTACAACAATAAAAAAATGACCCAAAACCAATAATTAATCTAAAACTACCAGGGATTACAATTATTATTATTATACGACTTGTATTAACTTTCAAGAAGGTGATCAAAACATCTCGTTACCTGTTGTGGAGGTGCACAGAACAGCGAGAGAGGAGTACTGTGCCACCCTGGCAGCTCTTATGGGTGGAGAGCAGCATTGCTCTGCTGTTATACAGGCTGTGAGGTTTCATGTAGCAGCTTGCATGCAAATTGAATCCATTCCAACCAATTATATAAATCTTGATAACATAACATTATGAGGCGGAAGGACTTTTAGAGAAAAATAGAAACATATGCACCCCAGTAGTTTATATAAAGGTTCTTACAAGTAGTTTATTTTAACAAAATCTTTTAAATGTTTGGTCCACAGTAGCTTTTAGTCGGTCAGCTTGTATTTAGTTTGTCTTACGGAGATAAATGTATACATGTTTAAAAATATATACCCCTATATGTTTCTTTTTTTTCGGCATTTATAGAAAAAGTTGTTAGTTTGTTTTTGTAAAAAATAAGATCTCAATAATACATCATACATTAGTTTAAAAAAAAAACCCCAAAAACCCAGAAGAATCTGAGATTGAGGGACCCGCCCTAGAAACGAAACTTTCGGGCATTCATTACCCTGCGGCTGTAGTGTTTTAAATGGGTTTCTAGTTCCCAATAGATGTAAAATACACATATTATTATGTAGTTAAAAGCAGCCTCCAATAGCGGAAGGACTTTTCGATGAAAACATGCACCAGTAGTTTCGTCGCTATATCATTTCTGTATTATACTGGTTGCTATTTCTTTGGCCCTAGTTTACGTAGAGGTTTATTTGAGCATAATCCTGTATATGTTTGGTCCATAGTGGCCTTTAGAATAGAATTTAAACAAAACAATTTACTACAAAAGTACAAATTGCACAGAATTTATTTCAATTTCCAACAATGACAGATTTTCCATAACAATTAGTGCAAATAGAAAACAGTTTTATTTTTATATATATATTATATATAATCACAAGTTTTTATGATTACATGTTGGCAAGAAGTATGATCATCCCAAGCCACCAAAGCACTTAATTTAAAACACACAGTTTGATTATTTGGCATTTTACCTTGAAGAACTGCTTGCATATTAGCAACACCACAAAATGCAGAAATTACAACATTCTGAAACTTCAGCTTAAATAAATAAATTAGCTTTTCTGGAAAAAAAAAAAAAAAAAAAAAGATTTGCTATAGGAGAATATTCTTTAGGAAGTTCCTAAAAAAATAATGCTTTCTGATTTATCGATTAATCTAAACAAAATGAAAAATAAACAGCATCTAAAAGCCAAGTACCCCCATTCAAATGAACCGTGTTTCTTCAAAGGGCTTACAATAATAAGCCCCCCCATACTGAAACCCGGCACCAAGTCCAAATAGACTATAACACGTCAAGAAATACTGCACATACAGTAAACTTACAAAAAGTCCTCTAGAAATGTGTAAATAGCAAAAAAAAACAAATAGGACTACCTTCCTAGTTAATGCAACGTTTTGAAAACAGTCCAGTGTTAATCCGCGTTACACATTCCAAACATTGCTAAATGTTTCAAATGATAATCTGGCACTTTGGTGTATGCATGTACAGTGAGAAGAAACAAACAAAAAAAAATAATAAAAAAGGGACGCCCCCACCCCAACACACTTTCATTTGTTTATTTTCAAATTGGCTTCAATTTTAGATACCACCACCCTTCAACTTTATATCAACCATGCTTGTGTGTCCCCCGAGGGGTAGTTTATTAATAACACTGCAATACAAAATATAAAGTCGAGTAAATTGAGCAGGCGTGAGGGTTTAGAGAGACGCTCTGAAGGAGTGCCGCTGTAGAGATCATTAAATAGATTCACAAAGTCTGCAGTCATTCCCCTCTGCTTCCGACCAGCACGAGGCAGGAAACAGGGCAACCCCTCGCTGTGATCTGCGAATGCCACTGATGAGGAAAGGGTTACCTAAAAGCCCAGCTTGTAGCCAAGAACGCATAAATGAAGAGAAATTCCACTTGAAAAGGTTGCAAACCTTTGAAGCAGTTCTCAGTGTTTATTATTTTGAGGGTATTGACGATGTGTTCCTATTGAATGTGACAGACACACCCGTTGCTAGAGAAAAGTGATTGATTACATAAGCACACACACCTGTGATCCACACAGCCCTGGTTGGTATTTACTGTACAGCACATTCACCATGGGTGTAACTGGTCACGTGACACAGAAACAATAGCTGTTTTGAAACCATGAAAGATAAGAGGCCAGTGCCATGCAAGGGACTTACCACAGGCAAAAAAAAAAAAAAAAAATAGGAAAATTAACCCTTTAACACTGAAAATCTTTACCCTACATGAACAAAGTAAAAAAATAAACCATTCTTTGATGGCCAAACGTTAAAAAAGTGTTGCACCTTAATGCCTAAAAAAAAAAAAGTCTTAAAAAAAAAATATATATATATATATATATATATATATTATATATAAATATATATATTCTTTAAAATAGCCGAGTTAGTATGGCCTTGCCGTGGGACCCGTTTCACAGTATAGCTGATAAAACGACACTTGATTTTACCATCACACCATCTAGTCCAACATCGCAGCAGCTAGTACATGATGCACCACAAACCGCTTTATAAAAAGAAAAAAAAGAAACAAAAAGTTTAAAACAGGCCTGAAAGGGTGTCAATGCCGCAATAGCAGCAGGACTGTCGTCGCCACTCCCCGTCAGTTTAAACACAAGCGCAGTGCAGAAAGCAGGCTGTCCGTGCCTGTATCCTTCTTCAGATACGCTGCGAGGGAATGAAGGCACTTCGCAACGAGCTCAATCCACCATCGTGCTCAGCCTCGGCCCTGGAATGTCTTTTGTGGAGTGAGGCGATGCCGCTCACAGAGAGTCGCTGGTCTCCGGCAGGGGCGAGTGTCTGTGTCTCTGCTGCGACCCCCCTGTGTAGTAGTAAGGCTGGAACAGCCTCTCCTCGCTGCAGATCTGCATGGCGAGGTGCGTGTGAAGCAGGAGGTGGGGGAAGCGGGATGTGAAGTAGCACACAAAGTGATCCGGGATGGACCCCAGCGTCTCCTGCACTTCCACAGGGAGCTCCCTGTAGTGGTGCTTCTATCCAAGGGAAACAGAGACGGGACAGGTCAGGAATATTCAGGGAGATATAGAGACACAATACAGTGTGGGGACAGGTCAGGATTATTCAGGGAGAGACTGCGAGGTGCACGCAGCAGGACTGAACACTGGGCTGGGTTTGCTTTAGAGAGCACAGACACACTGGAAGGCAAATACCCCTTTCAAACATTTCGTAATCCAATCAGACCATTAAATTCATAGAAGTGGCCTGCTGCGTAAACAGAGTATATAATGACTCTCAGTGATCAGACCTGCCTCCTGTAGAACATGCATGTTGGAATTCAGCTCTGCCATCGGCCTGGCACATTAATACTTCGATTCCAGTTACTAGCCATAATGTCGGTATGATATTGTCTTGGGTTTTAGGTTTGGGAGCACAGCAATGTGACCTAACAATACTTAAGCTTGTTAATAAACCTCAAACATATTACAGGACAGAGAATGCAATCCTTTAATCTCCTGATTTCATAAAATAAAAACACATTATTTGCCTAGGCTGATTTTTAAATAAATTAGCAAGACGCTTACCTTGTTTCTCATTGCACGAAGAAGATCTCTTACTGAACCTCCTTTATAGGATCGGAATTTTCGGAGATCTGTTAAAAAAAAAAAAAAAAAAGAAAAAAGAATAAAAAACAACTTTAAATGTTCATTTTTAAATACGTGAAATAAGCAAAAGTCTGCTGAAGAGATTCCATAAATTGATAAATAGCATCTTAAAAGGCAAATGCTGTGTTTTGATGCTCGATCCTGGCGTTCTTTTGTGTTTTGTTTTCCATTCAGTTCACAGCGACCTGAAGCCGGTTCTCTTTGTTGAATTGATCAGGAAAACACATTTACACAAGCTTCTTTGGAAATTCACAAGAGTGGATAATATTGTATTGTAAAGAAGAGAGTCAAAACTTAAAGGAAACCAGACAGGGCCCAAACTACAAAGAGCTGTTAGAAAAGAGAAAGGAAAAAAAAAAAAAAAATAAACAAAGATTTTACAAAACAATAAATAACTAAACTCGGAATGCAGATTCCAGAGCTTCTACACAGACCCAAGATGTTTAGTGGAGTCTCAACACATTCTACTGCCACCAAGTGGCTACTACACGCAATTACAGGAATATCTGATCAGTTCCCAACATTGGAGTTTAAACAGCCTAACACCCCCACACCCCACATTATGGCAACTGCTCTATAAATTTAGGTCAACATATTCAACAAAACACTTGCCTCCTCGCCCCTCTCATATTCTTCTCCACCTGCCTTTCTTTTGTAGTAGATGAATGCTGTCTCACCTGTTTGTAAAGGTACAGTGATGTGCTCTCTCCAGTCAAACTTCACCACGCTTCTTCCCCCTCGCTCTAATTGTTTCACTATGGGCCCATCCAGAGGCTCCTTTTCTATCCGGTCGCTCACATCCTGCAAAAAACAAAACGTTACACATTCGTATCATTTACAAGATGACACAGATGAACGACAAGTTATATGAGGACGCTGATCACGACGTCTAGGAGAAACTTTCGTCAGTCAGTTTGACTAGTTCCTTTCCGGTATGCAATAGAAATACAGATATAACCTGCTGTTTTTGGTTTCACCTTCTTGAAACTGTGGTTTGTTGCTTATTGAAAATGAAACAGTATTGCCAAGAAGCCTAAATCTCAGTTGTATTTTTATTATATAGTTTTTTTTTTTTTTTTTTTAAATGCTGAAATCAGCAAGATTAATAAACTATATATAAAAAAAACGAAACCAGTGATAATGCAGCAGCTTTCACACTGCAGAATATCATTGCGAAAGTCTTTCAGGAGTAAAAATTTAAGGCAAGAAGACAAACAGACAGACACCTAACCTGGAAGAACTGCAGTTGTTTTTCTAAGCCCCAGAAGAAGGGGTGTTTTAAAACACACTCCGCTGACGGGCGCTTTTGGGGGTCCATGCTTATCATTTGCTGAATGAGTTCATTGGCAACAATGCCCTCTGGAAGAGATAACAAATGGGTGCATCAGGAACACATTCTGCAGAAAAGCATCTCATACGTACACCTGATACAAAACAAAAACAACCCTGACAAATGTTCAAACGATATTGCTAACAGATCAGCTAATATATGTAAATCTAAAATATATGATTAGGCCACAAAGAGACACGGTCTTTACAGTCACTGCACACCTGCAGTGTTTTTTGGTCCACACTGTATATTTCATTATGTACCTAAGATGTGCTCCTCCACTATATCTGTAACGCAGGCTCCAAGTGTGGATGGAAGATACTTGCTGTGTAATGCAGTGATCTGGTGCTGCAGTAAAGAAGCGCACTCACCATGAGTGTCAGGCTGGAGCTGGTCAAGCATGTAAGTGCCCAACAAAATATTGGCTTGCCGCTGCAGGGACTTGCCAAATGGGTGGCTGCCTTCGGATACTACATAGTAGAACAGGCAGCCAGCGGAGAAGATATCAACAGCATAGGTCTGAGAGGGAGAGAAGAAACAAGAAGCGAACAAGCAAGCGTTACTACAGTGTGTGCAGAGTTAAATAAACACTGCAACACGGCAGTGACCAAGCAAGTACATAATATATTTAAAATAGTGCTAGACCATCGTGCAATTAAAGTCTGTCCAGCAAATCTAGGTCTGTTATCATTACAAGCAAACCCATGCAACAGACTAAGAAAGGCATGTATAAAGCTGCACCGAGTCAGCATGCTTCACTCCTCACGCCCCACACAGCTTACAGGGTTCTCCTTGCAGTCCTCGTTCAGCACCTCCGGAGCGATCCAGCCCTCTGTGCCAGGGACCCCCGACCGGCGGCTGAAACTGTGCCTGCCGACTGCCAGCTTCTTGCAGAGCCCGAAGTCCGAGATCATGGCTTTGACCCGGCCGTGCGCGCTCGGCATGGAGATCAGGATGTTGTGGGGCTTCAGGTCCCTGTGAACTGAACGGAAAACCAAAAAGCACAAGAGAACGTCAGGGTCGAGCTTCGAAATAAAACAAATATCCGAATGTAAAACTACTGTACTAGATAGTGCAGGAGAATTAACGTACCAATATTAAGAGAGTGCAGGTAAGCCAGACCGGACATCGTTTGCTGCAGCAGAGAAACCGGATCCAGACCGCGGCGGTCAAAATCTTTCTGCTCCACGTACTGTGAATATAAGAAAAGCAACAGTTAGGGATAGCGCTTCTGGTTTAGGCACCATGTGTTCAAAAAATAAAATAAATCAACATGAATATACTGTAGAGGCTTCACATTGAGCATCAAAATACATTTATTAAGCAGATTATATTATCCTTGGAAAATATATTTGGCAATGTAAACAATTCCTACTAGGCCTATGGACAATTTGGGACAGTTTTTGTTTAACTCGCATCGTAATGTGTTCTGGTACTTGTAGTCCTGCACCTTATAAAGAAAAGAAGCAGATGAAAGACACCTGAATGCATTGCGATGAGAGTTACAAAAACCTGACCTATCCTGGTGCACCTGGAGCCATGTGGTCATCCAGACTAGACCCCAACACTAAGTGTTCCCAAAGCAGCTGGATATGGTGTACCTCCTGCAGAGTCGCTGTGCACAGCTCGATGGCGATGTACTGGAACTGCCGGTCCTTCTCGGTGCAGAAGTAGCGGATGACATTGGGGTGCTCGTCAGACTCACGGAGCAGCTGCACCTCCCGATCCGCGAAGCTGAAGCACTCGGGCAGGATCCTTTTCACCGCAACACCCCGGTTATCAAACCTGCCCCTGGGGGACACGAGGGGAGAACAGCAACAGCGTCAGGGATGGAAATGAGACTCCCATTGTTTTACAAGACACACCTGAGCTGATCACCTGTACACTGGGGCTAATCAAGTTCATAGTAAAAGCTAGAATATGTGAAATTGCTCTGCAGTAGTCTTATTTCCATCTCAACATTGCAAGATTACTACGTACTGTTAACCCTGTACTGCCCGTAGCACTTCACGAATCAAGACAGCCAACAGGTAAAATAAATAAACTTTTACAATGTCTCGCATTTTATCTGTTAAATTATTGCCCCAGCTGCCCTCCATCTAGCGCTCTGCTCCACACTTACTTGTATACGATGGTGCCTTCAGCCCCGTGGCCCAAGACTTGTTTTGGATTAAATGCAATGTTTCCAACCCTTACTTCATTAGAATCGTCATCTAAAAACAAGACAAGTAAATGCACTTACATCCCAGTGACTGACAAGGCATGCCATGTTTAATGCACAATGGGGTTCAGTTTATGTTACGGCCGTGTGTGTGTGTGTGTGTGTGTGTGTGTTGCACTGCGGTGCGCTGACCTCCTTCGTCGTGCTCCGTGGCAGAGCTGCCCATCTCAGACAGGGACAGGTTGGAGTGCAGCGAGTGGTTGGAGGCGCGGGGGCTGCTGTTTGCGGAGCTCTCGGTGCGGGCGCGCGGGGCCACGTCCAGGAAGTCGGGATCCTGGCCCAGCTCGAGCGGCGGCTGGAACACGAGCTGCTGTCTCTGCAGGAGCTCGATCTTCTCCTCCATCTGCTTCTGGAACTGCTGGTGCTGCAGCTGCTGCTGCTTCTGTACGTTCTGAGAGCGACACAATCACAAGAGCACGGGGATTAGAACCACTGACAAGATAGCGGGTTATCTGTACTCTGTACCTGAACACAATTAGAAAGATCAAATTAACAGCACAGGGATTTAAAACCATTTACAAGTTACCTGAACACATTTAGAAAGATCAGATTAACAGCACAGGGATTAAAAACCATTTACAAGTTACCAGATTATCAGTACTCTGTACCTAAACATATTTAGAAAGATCAAACTACAAGAAAAAAAAAAGCTATAAATTGAAAGGTGTCCTTGACGAACGCGGCGCCGTACCTTTGGGTATGTGATGACGAAGGCCACCCATCCTGCCAGGAGGAAGGTGCTGAATATGACGGTGGCCATGTCCTTCAGGATTGAGTCCACAGGGGCTTCCAGCTTCTGCTGCTTCTTGGGGATTTTCTCCTTGATGAGGTCAACGATGGGAACCTGAACCTCCTGCTCCTCTCCTTCCATGTCGATCACCTGCCCGGACAAAGAAACTCCTTTAACAGAGAGCCGCCACACTGGCTTGTGGCTCAAGGGCCACAATTACAGTGACAATTACAGCAGCTGCTACAGGCTGTTAGTTTCAGCTCCTCTTCAAACAGATGGCCGGTCGGACATACCACTTCCAAACTGATACTTCCCACACTGAGAAACAGTCCTGTTCCTGACTGCCCTCTAATCTGTTAAACACAATGTAAACTGCATTTGTATTAGTCACTTTGTTCCTATTTTACTGTGAAGGGAAAAGGTCCACACTCTGAAACAAGGCTCTTGTTTCTCTGTTTTATACAATGTACATTACTCTCGCTTCTGATTTTAGTGCACTCTGATGCCACAGTTTCCTCAATATCTGAATTAATAAAAACCACTTCAGCTCTGCAGATTATTCTGCATCGTTCCAATGAACTACTGCTACTTAACTTCAGTGCACTACACTGTAGTTAAAACATGAACACCCCTCCAGTCCTCCCTCCACTCGCCTCCTCTTTGTTCTTTTCAGCCCCGGTGGGAATGACGTTCTCCGGGTGACGCGGGATGTTCTCGGGAAACTTTTCCAGGATCTTGGTGTGGGCCGCGGGAGGGGTTTCGTGATGACCTGTGGAGTCAAAACTTCAAGAATCATCTCCTCTTGAAAATCTACCAGCCGGAAGCCAAAATAAAATAAGTAGTTTTCATAAACACATTCTGATTCAAAAAGGACAACAGATCACAAATTATAATGAACCATACCATTGCTTTAGTAAGTTGTACAAACTTTGTCGGATCAAAAGGTTTTATGAACTGTATTTACAGTCTTGGGGGGGGGGGGGGGGGTAAAAGTACTACTTTGTAGAAAAAACCTTATGAAACACAGCAACTGTACCAGAAATAAACCGAGCCATGTGTTCCACTGAGCCACTAGAGGGCAGAGCTGGTTGACTGAAGCCATGCTTACCTATCAGCAGCCAGTGGTTCCTCATGTAGTTGATACGATCTGTCTCCTTGAGGCCCGCTGTGTTGAATTTGACGTCAGTGCTGGGGGTAATGAAGCACTCCTCTTGGTCTCCGATGGTCACGCCTGCAGTTTTTGGACCCTCTAGCAAGGGAAAGGCGCTGCCTCGAGGCTGTGAGTAAACAAATTACAATAAAAATAATAAAAAACGGATCGTGCACTGAAGACAGAGCATGCAAAGCCCAGCTTGCCTAACAAGATAAATTAATATTTAGGTATGATAATGGTCATAACTGTTTGCAATTATGTACTGTTCTACTGGTGTTACATTTTATTGTAGACTGTTCAGGTCTCTCTGTTGAAATGTACTTCACCTGTGCTGGGCCTGACAGACGCAAAGGGATTCAGATAAACTAAACCTGAAGAAAGAAACATCCATCATTGCGGTGCAATTTGCAAACCCTTCTCTCTCCCTTCCCCTCTCCCTGCATCGCTTTGTACATACTGCTTTAGAAACAGGAAAGCGGGTGTAATTACAGCTTGGCTCCCTGTATGTTACAGGGCTCGTCTATTCATCTGGTTTTCTTAAACAGGGCCCTCGAGTGCCCGTACTCACCACAACAGTGACCCCGTCGTGCACCAGGGAGGGGGAGGCGTACAGGCTGCTGGAGTACTTGCCCACATAAAGCGTCGCCCTAGAAATGAAGAGGTGTGATAAGGAGCTGAGGGCAGGTTCACAGGAAACTGCTAAGAGAATCACAAAGAGGCCCTCACACACACACGCACGCACGCAGGCACAGTGTCACACACGCACGCACGCACACTTCTGTTTCTCAATTACACTGGGGCACCTGCTTTCTAACGGTTCTAACTCGTACTGTGGTTAATATTTTCAAAGGATCTCTTCCTTCCTAACTCACTCCTTTGAGCAGAAAAAGAAGACTCTGGGGCAGACAGGTTTCTTTCTCTCTCTAGAGAGCAGCGGCAGGGACACATCGCCGTGGCCTCAGCGCGCTGCACACCGTAGCCACAGGGACCCACAGGGGTTGGCTTACATGAGCTTGTTCTTGGCCTTGGTCTCTTTGGGGAAGGGGTACTTCCACTTGGTGATGCGCCCCACTTCCCCGGACATGAAGGTGAGGTAGCGCAGGGTCTCCACCCCCACGTTGGTGTGCGCCACCTTGCGCAGCCCCTCTCGCTGCCAGATGTACATCGCCACCACAGGGGAGTTATACTTCTGAATCCACAGGACATCCCCCGACTCAGGGTCCACGGTGACCACCAGACCGTCTCCGTTGGACACGAAGTGAGACATTTCTAAAAAGAGAAAAAAGGGGGAGGTACAAATTAGATTAAAAAGGGAGAAACTAACATTTTTATGAATGCCACGTGTTGTAACCCCGGAAATACACATTCTTACTGTACTCCGTGTCTTCGTCAGGCAGCGTGGAGGCGTAATCGAAGTACGTGGCATTCCACCTCAGCTCTTTGTTCTTCGTGTCATACATGGTGATGGTGTATTCTGCAAAGAAGAATATAAAAGAGTCCTATAGCAAATGCAAACAAGCGAGACACACACCAAACTAAAACTACAGGAAACCTACGAAAGAGCAAGCAGATGATCAAGAGTATTGGATGAGGCCCTAACTCTGTACAAACCAGACACATAACCAAGACACCCACACTGGGAGGAAGACTCAAGAATTGCATTTAAAAACTAACTGTAAAGGGCTATGCACACCGGACGTGAATGAAGCGCGCGAGCAAATAAAAAGTAATTAAACCTCTTGATTTAAATGAAGCACAATGCACACCGCAGCCGTATTTAGAGAAATTTATTTTATTTCTATTCGCGTCGCAATGGACCAATCAGAAATAAGGTCAAAGGTGGTGGCTGTCAGACTGTCACTGTCTGTCTCGCTCACGCAGAGATTACCACAGAAATAAAAAAAATAAGAATGTAATTAGTAAAATAATATAATGTTTTTTATGATGCCAGTGTCAGTGGTTATAAAGACAATAAAAAGAAGGATGCCATATGGCAAGAAAAAGCAGAACATTTAAAAATTGACGGTATGTCTATCTCTCTATTTCACCGTAATTTTAGTCAAAGTGATGGGGAGCGTCACACACTGGTTTTGTGTTTCTGTAAAACTACACTTCTTTATATTAACCAATAATAATAATAATAATAATAATAATAATAATAATAATCACATTCACACAATAACTGAGAAGATTTTATTAATTGAAAATCAATAAAAGTATGTTATATTAAACTAATTTCTTCAGTATTTCCAAATAAATGTGTAGCTGTATTCTTTTTGAATGATTTACATGTTAAACCACATCACATATAAACAGTCACTGTTAATTTTCCTTTTTTTAGTGTGTGGTGTACCCATACTCTATTTCTTTGTTTTATTTATTTTATTTCATCTCCACAAAAGCAGCAAAAGGAGACAGTATTTACTTTTCATGTCTAGCTACAGTTGTCATCTTTTTTATGTACTCATGCTGTATTTATGTTGTTCGCTTCGCTCCCGGTGTGCATAATTTATTCTCCTCGATTTCGCTTGTGTTGTTCGCGTTCCGGTGTGCATAGCCCTTAAAGCCAACACAGATTTTCAAACGCCTTGTTTGCACGTTAGCCAGCTTTATCTTGTGCTGTTAGACAGCATGATAGTCCCTACCTTCAGGCCATGGCCAGTTATCTACCTGCGTGCTATGAAGAGGTTACTGGGAACAGCTAGGGGCGGAGGAGTTACCTGTGCGCCCCAGGTAGAGCAGGGAGGAGGAGGGGCAGAGAGTTCCTGCGAACGAAGAAGTCAGGGTCTGCTGCTTCTCTCCAGTAACCAGGTCCACCACGAACCAGAGGTCCTGCTTCTTACCTGAAGAAACACACAAGAACAAAAACCACAATCAGTCAATCCAGCAAAAGGATTACTGCAAACAATACAATTATTATTATTATTATTATTTCTTCGCCTTTTACATTCTGTCCCAGCACCTTACACTACCTGTACAAGTCTGCCACTAATCCTGATGTGTTAATGAGTCAGGCAGGTACCAGGAAGCCCACTCCCGTGTTTTCATTGCTACACAAAGTCAACAGAATGCCCAGGGGCTCTGAACGCAACTACTCTGTAATTTAAGATGCTGTCTGTTTGCCATGGCTTCTTAATTAAGATTAGCAGTGTTTGGCAAGCAGGCTTTTTAAACAGCAGGGAGTGTCCCATGCTTTGTGTGAAGGCTCTTGGTTACTCCAGTCTTTAACTCCTAACTCCTTTAACCTGTTAAATTTAGAAAACTGGAACCAAACAACAAAGATACTTCTTATTTCAAGTCTTCTTCAGGACTCTCAAGGGGTTTTGTTTTTAATTTTGTAACATTAACATAAAAAACAAAATAGAGGAGTTCATTGAAGAATGGAGGAAAGGCTTTGAAAATTGCGTCTTAAACGCTTTGGCCATATCTTGTGGTCAGCATTAGCCTTACCCATGTACAGAATCCCATCAGAACTTCTGCAAGGCGATGCCTGCACCAGCTCAGGAATTGTGAAGGGCAGTTTCTGCAACAGAAAGACGGCTGTCATTTCCAAGGCATTTTACTTTGTACAATATACAGAAGCTGGGGGCTTTTTGAACACACATCCCTGTCTGTACACATGAGGAACGGAAAGGCGCTGTACGGTGCCACACGTCTGGTTCTCTCTTACCAGGAGTCCTTCGTTGTTTTTGCCTCCCAGGGAGTACAGGCTCCCATCGTTGGGGTCCGGCAGAAACGCAGGCCTGTCGATAACAAACAACGTTACAAGCCTGGGCCATAAACCAGCTGCAGTTTCACACTGGCCCAGGTAATTACAGTTAACTTCTAAACTGATACTTCCCACACTGAGAAACAGCCCTGTTACTGACTGCCCTCTAATCAATGTGAACTGAATTTCTATTAGTCACTTTGTTCCTATTTTACTGTGAAGGGAAAAAGGTCCACACTCTGAAACGAGACATCTGGTGTTTTATATAGCAGGCCTGGTTTTATATACCGGAATATACTTTGTGTGTGAAGGTTTTGCGTGTGTGTGGGTTGTAGGTGAAGACAGCTGCTACTCAAAGTGCTCATGTGCAGGCGACAGCAAACGTTTAGAATTAAGGAACTTACTCTGCAACATGCATTGGAACCTGAAGAACGGGATCTACAAACAGGAAAAGAAATACGACATGAACGATCACATGGTAAATACTAGAATATCAAACACACAGTGCCACTACTCCCCCTACAGCGGCTCCTACAAAACCTCCCTACACCGCGATCAGCACACAGATAATGGTTCAACCAAGACTAAACTATGAAGACTAAGTGCAGTATAACAGTGGTGAAGTCAGGAGGCTGGAGGCTGAACCTGTTCAACATGCTGCAAATCCCCAGCACCGCCTGGACGATTCTTACCTTCCTTTAGCGTCCAGTTTATGGAGCCGGTCCTCTTGCTAACCGCGTGTAAACTTCCATCGAGGGTGGAGACGAAGAGCAGAGTTTCAGGCAGAGTGACCGTGTTCCCACTGCAGGAGCACTGGAACAGGAGCCCAGGAGAGAGCGCTGGTTAGGTGGGAATGCATGCAGCAGAGGGAGGTTATAAATGCAAACCCTGCCAGCCTTGTTGGAGCTCAGGGAAACTAAATGAAAACAGGTGTTTGTTTTTTTTTTTATTCTCCTTGCCGCCACATTACAAATGCATGGCACATGCAGAAGGCATTAGGACCCGAGTCTCATAACTGCAGTCTGGTGGGGTCACAATAACTGCTGCACTGGAAGAGAAGTCTGGAAAACGAAATGTCTGAAGGCTTGGTTATTACCCCCATCGAGGGAGGGCTGCTAAAACCTTGTGGAATACTGTATGGGCACAGGGCAAGACACTTCATACTGAAATCATGAAAGCAGGGCAGGTCAACCACACCCATTCTAATCATAGGCGGTTCAATGCGGGGAGAGGGACATTTACTCCAGTGTCTTAACATAACGCTTAAGTAAATCTACTTCTTATCTTAATCTGTCATTAACAACAGATGAAACCAACAGTAAAATTGTTCTGCAGAAAAAAAGGCTACTTTTTGGGGTTTTCAAGTTCTCAGCATCGTGGCTTGGTTTCTCATGAGAAAAGCGAACATCAGTAGTGTGGGTAGATAAGAATTGATGGGTTTTAATCTTGTCAACAAAACAGTCCATCATGCTTAAATCCAAAATTAGCACTCCATCAGCATCCCAACATCAGCGATGGAAATAAGACTCCTATTGCAGGTTTTACTAGGAGTCTAATAAGACATACCTGAGCTGTATTAAAACCTGGAATGGGTGAAACTGCTGTGTAATGGGAGTCTTATTTCCACTCATATAACACGCACAGTGCTCTGATACATATTGTATCCTGACCTGCACACTGTGAATAGTATCTTGCAGTTCTTGGTGTTTTGCCCCTCGCAGATCATGTGAAACAATGGTCCTTTCATAAACACACCCACCCAGCAATCACGTTACAGTTCACACACACACACACACAACAAATGTCTTCTTTAACAAAGCCCTGGTCCATATACAGCATGCTTCATATTGATTGCCCGCATTGTTAATGTAGACAAAGGGATGAAAACAGTCCTGGAGCAATCATCAGTCAGGACCAGCAATCACTGCATCTACTAACTATCAAGACAAACACCAGGAACTATGGGAATGCAAGCTTCTACAATAGCACAAGAGGCATTCAACACTGCGATGGAAATAAGACTCCTATTGCATAGCAGTTTCACCCATTCCAGGTTTTAACATGTGCTCGATTAGCCACCGTGTATAGGTAACAAGCTCAGGTGTGTCTTGTAAAACTCATAGTAAAACCAGGAATGGTTTTACTATTACCATTATGCAAAGGGAGTCTTATTTCCATCCCTGCAACGTACATGCAAATACATGGTAGCGAGGTGGGAGGAACATTTCCATCTCGGGCACCTCGGGGGCCCCGCGAGCGAGCTGCACCTCGGCCAGGCTCAGGACAGGTTGTCACCAGTTTAATGCAAATTGCATGATGTACATCTCAGATAACATACAGCATGGAACAGCACACTGCCTGCACTATTACACCTTTAACAGAGGAGACCAGAAGCCCTGTGAGGAGATCAGGATTATACGAGCCATTACTCCCACTTGCCCTGCTTTATTTGCCTAGCAATGCTAATCGAGTAGCAAAACATGTGGAGTAGAGCAAGTCAATATTCCACAGCTGCGCTGGTTCACATGGTTCTCTCCCGAACGCTTCCAACCTGCTCAAGACATGCTGATAATTTTAACCCCAAGGGTAGTCTTGCACTATTTCAACGTTAGGGCGTCTGTGTGTTTATCATAATCAGTTTCAACAGTGATTATTGCTCAACCTCCAAAACTTCTCTCTTTTTTATTTTTTTTTTAAGTATCTGGGCATTGCAACTGCAAGGGTCTGATCATCAGCATAAGATCTGGCAGGGTACAGAACAAGGCACAGAGTCTTTATTTTCTTTGTTTGCAAGCAGGTCACACTCATGGCGACTCTGTCAAGCCTGTTTTTAAAAGGGACTAATCTCTCTCAATCTCATAGAAAAAAAAAAAAAAAAAAGTCTCAACTGGTTCTGACCCATGAACCAATGCTGTAATAAAGACTGTGTGAGACTAAAACTGGGTCTGCAGAATGCGCCTCACTTGCAGTGCTGTTATCTACCTCAACTGAAGAGCTTATCTGATTAAACCCGGTGAACTTAAGCCACGCAGAATGTTGGGAAATTTGTACTGAAAATGGGTCCATTCCAGATATTTTTATAATCTTTAAGAAAATGTATTTTCATTTATTTTCTACATGCAGACAAACTGCTATCAAATGCCCCTCTTAGCCACAGGGAAGCCCTGCAAGCTGGTTAGTTAGTTGGTTCATCAAGGCTGTGGCCTCGATCGCTGTCTTTCAAGCGAGAAAACAAACAGACCGCAAGCATCCTTGCTCCAGATGTCACAGATAAGAGGAAGGAAACTTGTGTTGTTAGAAGAACCACCTGCAGCAAAGCATAGTGTGCAGTGCAGAAGTGAGCGTGTTCCTTCAACACGCTCAACCCAAAGCCTCGCTTTCAAACTGAATTCAGTGGAAAGGAGAACTGGTACTGAACACATGTAACCGTTTTGTCCTGTGAAACAAAAACAAAAAATCCCCACGGAGATTACCAAGACACACGGGGAGCTCCCAGACAACTGAAGGGCTTCCCAAGTTCAACTCACTCAAATATCACTGGGATGGCACCAAGACTCCCATTGCATAGCAGTCTGATCCATTCCTAGTTTTACTATGAGTCTAATAAGACACACCTGAGCTTGGTATCTATACACTGTGGCTAATCAAGCTCGTAGTAAGCAGTGGCAGTGTTTACTGAGTGCCCAACATGCAATCCACGTGCGTGAACACAGGAACTCAAGAGCCTTGTGGTTAGTGCTAAAGACCATAGAACTGGACGACAGCAGATACCACACATGTGCCCTTTCAGCTAGGCTACCAAAAGCATGGTATTATTATTATTATTGTGGCTCACAGCAGATATGAGAAATGCAAAAGAGCCACCTGTTTCCTGTCAATAATTCATACAGACGAGGGAATGAACCAAGTGCATCAGACCTGAACTGTGGATCATTTCAACAGCTGCTTCTGTGAACATGAATAAAGAGACTAATATCCTATATAAATGAAAGACACTTGATATCATATATAGACCGGGCTATATCATTACTACCCCATGCACTGGACCCGGTCTTCAGACCACAGGAAATGAAGGGCTCGCGTTTTTATTTTTTGGTATTTATATTAATAGTGTTATGGGTGTGCTTGGCTGTTAGTCTAGTGTGCAGGCAATGGGCACTCTGATTCAAAGAAACTGTGCAAAAACATATGAGGTGGCAGACATTCAACCCACTCAATCATTCTTTAATAATGAACCAACTTCCCGTGCACTGGGCAGAGCACCACTGATACCGGACTGGAAGATTCTCCAGAATTAGAAGGGATGCTCATATTCAGAATGCCCAGTGTTGATTATAACACGAAACAATGACCTGCTGCTGGGTATTGTACTTTCACCGTTGTTTAAAACACGTGAAAATAGGTCAGCATTTCATAAAGTGGTGTTATTTAATAACAACAACAATAATAATAAATTAACGTTTGCAATGTGTTTTGATAAATCTTATAACATCAAATCACTCAACAAACAGACAGATAAACTAGTGTAGTGTGCTGTAGCATATGCTACTAATCAGCAAGAGGCCCGGAGCTAAACCTGGACGCTGCATTATCAACAACCCAACGAGATTAAAAACTGGATCGTCCTTGATCAGTGCAGAAAACAAGGGTATACACTTTTGTCATCCAGACAGTTCAATAACGTGGGTGTTGTATTTCACAACACAGAACTGCGTGTAATCCCAGGGTTACCACTGAGTTACCTGTGCTTAAAAACAAACATCAATACTTTTTATGTGGTACAGGAATACAACCCCAAATATCCAATAATTACACCCACAGGCTGAGTCACAGAATATAACAAGCACTTAAAGTAGGTAACACAGTGGGTTCAAGCAATTTAACCACGGGGGCCTTAATACTAGTGAAACCGATGATCAAACTGATTGCAAATCAAACGCGGATATCTTTGTAAATCGGGTTAGTATTGAACTGTCAACAGCTGGTCGTATTTAGAAACGCGCAGTGCTCCTACCGAACATGAACTATACAAAAAACTAACAATTGTGTAAACACAAGACAGTAACGAGGTGCTGAAATAAGTACAGTGCGTTGACCTGTGTTTGAGACAAATGCAATACAACACTTTATATTAGTTACAAAAGCATCGCTGGCACCGATCCTGTAGTAAAATACTCACCATCTGGAGAGGGTTACTGCACAGCAATAGCAGAAAATGCCACGCAAAGGCCTTGCTCCATAGACTCCAACTCATTTTTAACGCAGAGGCGAATACCCGATCACACATCTCTCCGTACGAGCAACTGTAACGATGCGCTCAAAAGTTTCCCGAAGTCAATGTTGTGCCTCTGATTCAAGACGCCGCGATTTCTCCGCACAAGTCGTGCTCCTCCATTACATTAGTGCTCAGGGTACTCCCAGCTTCTTCCTGGTTTTGCTTTAACCTCTGGCGTTGCGTCACTGGTGACAGCACAGGGCTATGGTAATCGAGTAGGAGAGACAGCCCCTATACATTAAATTATACTAATACATTTCAGAGCTGTTTACTACAGCCCAACAACTCTGCGGAACCCCTACCCACGAAGCACAATCCGTTATCAATTATCTCATATTTGGTAATGTAATTTAATTAGGTAAACATAATCACTCCTTGCAGCGTGGGTTTTTTTTACAAGGGTTTTGGTAAGAACTGGAAGCTCCAAATAATGGGGCATTGCAAGCGCTTAAGAAACTACAATTCCCAGACTGCATCGTGTTAGCTTACCTAAAGGCGCGTGCGTACGCGGTGCACAGAGAAAAAAAAATAAAACACGTGAAAGTTTGTATTGAAAACGAAATTCATTATATTAAATATAAAGAAAAATAAATAAAAACGCGTAAATTGTCACTATGTTAAATGTGAGTTTTTGGCCATTCCAGATGATGAAGTGATCAATGTACCGGAAGTGCGTAATTATGCAGCTCTCCTATTTATTTCAAGGTTGGGGAAGACAGCATCGTTACTGTTCGGGTGGGTTTGAGAAATGGAGGACTTGCGGAAAGTGGGCAGCAGCAATGCTAAATTAATCTACTGCATTCGTGCAATGGTAGACACGTGAGGTTTGATACAAGTAAGTAACGGTTTTTAGTTTTTTTTCCAAATTATAAATCATGTATTTTGAATTTGACTCCAGTTAAATGCAAACACGTTAGAATGACATACCCTTGGACATTTTTATTCCCTGTGTACCCTGAGTTGTGTTATCTCAAATTAAATGCATTGTTTTTATTTCGGTTTTCGCAGGAGTCCGTGTTGCTGCAGAAATTAGCACAATGTAAAAACGAAAGACGACCACGTGGCCGCCATGTGCCAGGAGATCGAATCCTGCTGGTAAGATGACGAGAGCAAAAACGAAACCATACAGAACTACAAAGGGCCGTTTTACAAGACGTTTTATCTGTTAGATTTATATAAACGCATTGTAAATATGTACGTTTTGTTTTTCAGTGTGAGGCTGTGGTTGAACCCTATCAAGCCAGCCTTGTGTGGTGCACAGGAGGCAACACCTTGATAAGGTAAACTTTTTATTTTTTATTGCAAGTAAAGTCAAACTTGACCTTGTAGCTTCTAGCGTTAAACAGCCGTGAATGATGAAACTATGCGTGTTAGACTTCTGATGACACAATGAAGTCAACTTTACTTTCTGACCATTGCTGTGTTTGTTTTTTTAAATGATTTTTCTATTGTCCTGTCAGAATGCTGGCTCTAAGTAATGTTTTACCCCCTCTGCATTCTAACAGATGATTACAGAGCGACCACGTGGAGGGCCAGCCATGGGAAGCCATCCGGGGAACACCACCTGTTAATTCAATGTGCTCTCATGAAATGAATCCTTGTTACTGTTGTAATAAATGAAAGGTCACTGTACACGTGTCTGTCGTTTCATTGACTTGCATTAGAAGGCAGCGTTTCATGGGGTTTTGTTAGCAGGGGTCAGTAAGTGGCTGGTAGAGGGGTCTGTTGGGTAGCTGCACTATCTTTTGAACCTGTGAAATGCCTCCACCGTGGCTTCATGGGCCAAGCAAGTGCAAAAGCAAAACTTGTTTATAACTGGGGCTTCTCAGCATCCTTCCTGAGCTGCTCTTTTAAAAGCAAGTTACATTCTGTTGCTTCAGTTGCACAGCTTTAGTTCTGTCACATAGCTGTTTAAGACATTTTTTTTAAAATTTTATTTGCATTTGTATATAACCTAATTTGGCCCATTCCATTACTATAACAAACAGCACCTATAATTGCAGTCAATTCAATACACACATACCTTTAAATGCAATTTCTAGGCTAGCAAGCAACTTCTTCCATTTGTTACTTATGTTTGTCAAAAACAGCAGAAGTGTGTGCTTGCAGTTTTCATTTTAACAAATAATGTATGCACATACTTTTATCTTTTCCAATTTGAGAGGCAAGCTTCACAGACCCTGATTAGCACTAATCTTGCCTCACGGGAGTTCAGGATTCCTGTTAATCACAGTCTGAAAGCAGGTCTGTATCTTGTATTTATTTTCTTTCTCTTAATTATCAAGGTCTTCTTATCATGGAGGTTTAACAGTACAGATTTAAGATTGACGGAATATTACAAAGAAGTTCCTAGCCTGTCTGGTATTCAAAGCTGCAGCATCCCGCAATACTGCACCTTGTTTCACCTTTGACTGCACTGTGGTTTGAGCAGGGACATTCCTAAGCATGCATTGTAATTAATATTCTACTTTGCACCATTATGCATACAGAGGTACAGCAGCAGGACAGAGTGCTCACACATGTCTCAATATTGCTCTTGCAGATTTTTGCCCAGTCAGTGAAAAGAGGGTATGAAGCACTATGACCATGAATGCAGACCCGCCTGGTTCTTTTGCATAGTGGTTAAGGTGGTTGCTTGTGGTGTGCATGTTGCCTGTTACATGAAGACTAGTCTGCATGCGTGGGTGTGGACAAGTCCTGTTATTTTTTAATTTTAGGAAACAAAATAAATCATGAAACAGATGCATAAGGGAAGCTGGACACATTTATTAAAATCACAGCAAGCTAGTTTCACTTCCCCATAGCTTAATATATGAAGTGTGGTATGCCATAATCCATACATTAGATAAGACTTTAGTGCATTTTGTCCTTAGATTTGTAGACAAAAAAAAAAACAAAAAAACAGCTTGCATTGGCCTGATTGCAAGCCATGCAAAACTTAATGAATGGATGAGCAGTCATGTGGTAGTGTTGTACAACAAAGGCAGGTACGCTCCACAATTTTAATAAATTAACAATTATGTACTAATATGGCAAACTGAAAAAAAAATACAAAAAAAAAAGATTTTGAAATATATTATTGTTTCATATTTAGATTTTTTCAAAAATCAAAAAACCATTAAACAAAAAAAAAACACTTATTTGTTCAATGTCCTTGCAAGGTTGTGCTACAAATCTATGCACTGATAATTCTTTTTGTTTAAGCATAGTTACAAGTGCAAATAGCGGGACATTTTGCAGTTCACAGCAATGGTTTGCAACATAAGAATCAAGGCAAAATCTGTATTCGTTTCATACCAGAATCACTGTTCCAGTCACTCAGTTATTAAATATACACTAAACCAGATGCATACAACATCACTGACAAATGCCCTGCAGTTCCACGTGTTTGTAAGTAAGACTGGTCGACCTAGAAGAGTGATCACGAAGGCTTTAAAGTACTGAAATGAGCATTGGTCCCTGATTCCTTCTTCCTTCCTTTTTAAATCCAGATTTAAATCAGGGATATGCAGATTTGCTGAAATACAACACTAGATTTTGGAACGTTTAAAACTAACATCTCAACTTTCTCAAACCTACTTTAATAAATCTGCACATCCCTGACTAATCATTCTAGTGTTATCAAGAGGGTCTGAAGCCTTGGTGATCACTCCTTTTAAATGAAAGTGCCATCCCTTAATGAGGATGCACGCAAACACCGGCCCATGGCATCGACCGCACGAGAATACGGTACGCAAACGCTGTGCAACGCAGTGATCCTTTACTGAAAAACAAATACTCGCAAGTAAGCTACTTCAGCATTAGAAAAATAAACAAGACTTGAATACTCCAGAATAGTTTTACCAAATACAAGTATTGTCAATAATGAAGCCTATTCTCCGAACAATCAGACTTGATAGTGAAGAGACACGGTGCTAAATCGATTGCTGTTTTAGTTATCCCGTCTCAAAGAACATTAAAAGAGCACAGACTATTAAACCGATGGCTCACAGAAGGCATCTCAATAACATGGCTAATATTTCTTGATTATGGCTGTTTTAAGTCACGAGTATCCATCTAAGTTACTGATAATCCTTAGAATTCAGAGATCCTATTTAATGTAAATCATGTTCCTATGGTTGGCATTTTCACAAATGTAACGGGTGGAGTCTGAATGGGGAACACAGCATCGGGTGCTCTGAATGCACCCTTGTTGAAAGTGACAGCACAGCTCTTCTATACAGTATTAATATAGAAAAAGCTAATATTCATCTCGGGAACTGTTCATTCTTTACAACCCAACGGCTGCACATCTCAGCTAGCTACCATTGCATCTTTGAACTGCATTCAGAACTGAACACTTCAAATAACCACACATTCATTTACAAAGTCTTATTAATCACCTATATACATCTTTTAAACACAGGCTTCCGATAAAGGGGTTCTGAAATGCTCTCGTCGTCGTACACATACAACTGCCCTATAGCTGGATAAAAACTTCTGTGGAGGCATTCGAATTGAAGAAGCCATGTCTAGCCATTAAAACTCCACTTCTCATACAAAAGATTCTGTTTCAGTAAATATGGGCGGGGTGGAGTGTGGGGCTGGGGGTTATCCAGAGCATTCAATAACAGGGTCAGCTGAATCTTACAAGCAAGTTGTTGTTAGTGTTTGCAGACCAGATTATGCAGGTTTGGTTAAGGTGTGTCTTTAAATCTGTGGTATTTTTATATAAAGCCTTGGAGATCACCTGCAGTGACTTATACACCACTTAATTCAAAATAAACAACCTGAAACCTGTTCATCCCCCTGCAGACCCTGCCCATACTGTACACATAGCAGTATTACATGCTCTACCCTCGGGTATAACGATGGAGCAGTTGCCCGCCTTCACACACACATACACCACAAAGTGATCTTTTTTTTTTCTTCTTCCACCTCGATCCTCATAATTCCTCCTGTAATCCGGAACTGTGCAAACAGTGTCTGATAATGCGACTTGCATCCTGCTGCGTGGTGCAGTGCCTTTGGAATGATAGCTGTCTTTATCTGGATATAAGGTGACGGGTGAATGCATTTCTAATGAGATGGATCACTCATTATTATTATTATTATTCTATTGAAAGCAAACTGAGCAGCAAGCTGATAATTGGAGGGGGGGGGGGGGGGGGCAGCAGTCCTGCGAGGGGGGCAGCAGTCCTGCGAGGGGGAGCGGGTGAAGCGAGGGGGGCAGCAGTCCTGCGAGGGGGAGCGGGTGAAGCGAGGGGGGCAGCAGTCCTGCGAGGAGGAGTGGGTGAAGCGAGGGGGGCAGCAGTCCTGCGAGGGGGAGTGGGTGAAGCGAGGGGGGCAGCAGTCCTGCGAGGGGGAGTGGGTGAAGCGAGGGGGGCAGCAGTCCTGCGAGGGAGAGTGGGTGAAGCGAGGGGGGCAGCAGTCCTGTGAGGGGGAGTGGGTGAAGCACAGTTGTTTTCCAGTACAGACAGATCCCAAGAAGCTGATACGAAGGTGGCACAAGTGGTTGAAAGATGAGACTGGGTCAGAGCTCCGAGCACCCGGACCTCCCCCTTCAAAATACTGTAAACAGCGAGTTCTTCACATTTTATAGGCGCTCAGCAGCCTCCGGGCTGGGCTCCTTCGCAGGCTCCCCCACCACTCCTGACCTGGGGTCCAGGGCTGAATGCATTACAGTGATGTACACATCATCCATGTTTGGCATGACGAATATTTTCTGTAAACATTAATAAAAAGACAAAAAAAAAAAAGGTGTTTAGGAAAACTACAGCAGCAGTTTAAACTCTAACCAAGTTCATGTCAACAGATTTCACAGTCACCTTGGCTTTCTGCTTCACCAACAAAGCGAGTGCAAGGTCAGCTGAGGGGAGGTGTGGAATTCAGTCCTATCAAGAAAGAACGCTGTCTCGTACACACACTCTCCCTCTATATCATAAGAGATCAAATTGAAAACGAAGGTCTACATTTTAACAGGGCTTCGATCACTATAAAAACAAGCGTTTTACAGAACCAAAGTTTATCTTCTTTTGAGGTTGGGTGGGTGTGGAGTTGTAGTGAGGAATGTAAATCTCTTGAACCAACATAGCGAATCATTTCTTGTTTAGAAGTATTAACATTGCATTAGAAGCATTAAGATTGCATTAGAAGCATTAAGATTGCATTAGAAGCATTAACATTGCATTAGAAGCATTAAGATTGCATTAGAAGCATTAACATTACATTAGGCCTTTAGTAAAAACATTGCAAAAAGCTAAAGCAACAAGCACTACAGGATTTCTTAACAGCAGAAAGCCTCTCTGCAAACACGGGTGTGTGAACTACAGGGCTGTGGCATTGCTGTGAAGTATCTAATTATAGAGCACAGTCCTGTGTAACTACATGTGAAGGAAAGTCTCTCTGAATGTCTGGGATCCAAACCGCAATGCAGAAGGACTTGTTGGTAACAGGACTGGGGGTTTATGTGTAATCCATTCTTTATAGAAGGAAACAGCTGCACGATATCAGACAGCCCTGCTGTACCAAAGTCTACCATTGCTGTTTTGAAATAGAAATCCAATGTGCACAGCAACATATTTGATAGATATGCTGTCCTACACTTAACTATACCTCTCTGTGCTTTGCAATGCTTCCCTAATCTTTACCATACCTCTGTGCTTTGCAATGCTTCCCTATGCTTTACCATACCTCTCTGTGCCTTACAATGCTTCCCTATGCTTTACCATACCTCTCTGTGCTTTACAATGCTTCACCATACCCCTCTGTGCTTTACAATGCTTCCCTATGCTTTACCATACCTCTCTGTGCTTGACAATGCTTTCCTATGCTTTACCATGTAATGCTATGCTCTGCTTTTATTATGGTAAACCTCTATAAGGGTCAACACATGCTGCATGTGGTTGTTAAGATGAGATAGTGCTGGGCAGTATATACAGTAAATATTCTGTTACACTGTCTCCCAGCTCGTCCTGCTTTACCTGAAACTCGCGCTCCAGTTTATTTTCTATCCAGTCCGTCACATGTGCGAAAGTCACTTCTCTCTCTCCCAGCTTGGGACGAGCCTTCAGTTCCAGATGCGGCGGGCTTCGGAAACCATACCTAAAAAAAACATTTAGATCTTAAAAACCACGCTTCCATGACACACCCTGCCCTCTGAAGCAGCAGCGCTTTACTAGGGGAGTGACCTACAGCTCTGCTTTACACCACCAATTTAAAAAACACTTTCATTCTGTAACTGTGGGGTTTTTGGACGGGCATGGCCATTGTGCAAAGGGCTGCGCGGGCGGTAAGCTGCGCTCTCCGTGTAACGATTCTCCTGCACTTACCACACCCTGTCAGTAGGTGGGGGGGGAATGTTCACAGCCAGAGTGCCTCTGCACTCCTGCACTTCCACAGTCAGCAGCAGTGGAGTGTTGGATACCTCTTCAATTTTCTTTTTAATAAACTCAGTCTCTGTAGCTTTCTGAAAATATTTGGATTTCGTAATTTTATCCACAAATCTCATAATCTTGCTGGCTCGGTGCCCTCCGACGAAGCTGAAAAAAAAAGAAAAAGGAATTTTACTAATATCCGAACCGGATTACGAGTAAAATACAGTCGAACGCAAACACCAGGGAAGTTTGTTGTTGTTTAGAAAACGTTTCTTCAGATCTCCGTATTCTGCTTGAATAGCCCACACTTACACTTTTTCATCAATACAGTACAGCTTTCTATATTGAAGATGCAATGCTGTGTTCCAGTCCGTTGCCTGCGTGTGGGCAAATTACTGAGTGCGGTTTGGGTGCTATATATCAAATTAAATACAGGACTTCCTAATCTAGTGGTAGAATATTTGAATTGCCACCTAAGGCAACAGCCTGCTGACACATCACCTCCTTGGCCAACTGTGACCTGGAGAGAATGAGGAATATTGGATGACTTATACTAGATATTACTAATCGGTCATGAATAACACAGCTGTCTCATTGCTAAATGCAACGTGATGTCTGCCCCAGCTGACTCATTAAAAGGATGAATGGCTTTTACAGAGTCGGAGCACACTGTCATGATAACTCCCCAGCGTGACCCAGCCATTCTTCATGCAAGGCAATGCGCACATTTAGAAGGGTCTGTCTGCCCCACTTGTATACAGAGGAAAGTGTACAAATAAAAACCAAAAAAACATTGCATTAAAACACAAGCCAAGAGGAACGACAGCCAGAAGCCTGCATGCTGTTCGTGCAGTAGAGAGCAGCAGGGGTTTGGTTCACTGTTCCTAACTTTACACTGGTTTGAAAATAGGGGCAGCAGTGTGGAGTCGTGGTTAGGGCTCTGGACTCTTGACCGGAGGGTTCAATCCCAGGTGGGGGACACTGCTGCTGTACCCTTGAGCAAGGTACTTGCTCCAGTAAAAACCCAAACTGTATAAATGGGTAATTCTATGTAAAAATAATGTGATATCTTGTAACAATTGTAAGTCGCCCTGGATAAGGGTGTCAGCTAAGAAATAAATGATAATAATAATAATAAAATAACAATTTACGCTTTTGCAGTACTGCAAATTATTTGCACTGAGGTCTATTTCAGACCAGTTCTTACAATGATTTAATTTGTACTGACTAACGTTCATAGTTCATAAGCAAAACAGTGCCATTCGGTGAGGTACCACAGCAAAGTGAAACACGGTACAACACAGAGTGAGAAATGAGATCGGGTACAGAAAGGAGGAGACTTAAAGAGGAGTCTGCGTCTCACCCTTCTGCTCCCAGTGCTAAAGCCTTGTCTCCCGCAGGCAGGTCAGGGGGGTCCTCTTCATCCGAGGAGCCGGCGCTCGAGGACTCCTCGTCGCTGTCTGCCAGACAGTACGTCCTCGGCCTGATCCTGTGAACAGCAGCAGAACAAACGCCTTGTTAGAGAGTCGCACCACGTTACTGCTCCCACACACACGCATGCACGCACACACACCTCGGAGAACTCAAATCACCATGGCTAATGCATGAGTGCATAGGGGGAAAACAGCATGCTTCCCAGGGATGGGACCACGACTCCCATTGTAGAGCAGCCTGATTCGTTCCAGGTTTTACTATAAGCTTACCGATACACACCCGCGGATTAGAATCACAGTACAATCTGGAGGTGGCTCAACCTGCTTCCAAGGGCATTGCTTCCATTCATTTCCATGCAGAAAAACTAAACCAGATGAAAACAGCTGATGCTACAGATTTATTTTTACTGCTCCGTCACATACTTGGGGAGACACAGCCTATTGAAAGAGATCCAAATCTAATCCTTACTCAGTCATTTTCATTCTAATAAACAGATAGTTTTTTTTGTTTTGTTTTGTTTTTGTGCAGGCTACAACTAGAAACAATGCAAGTTCTATCACAAATGGACCCCAGTCCAGACCTGCATTGTGATCACCCTATTATTCCAGTGCTGCCTCCCTCCAGATCAGACACACCACTGTGCTGAATCGTGTGCTGGTTACAAGATGCACACTACCCTCTAGTCTAGTGTCTTTGTAGGGTTTATAGAATCAGTGGTTGCTGTACTCCTGACCTCTAGATGGCGCTCAGAGAGCGATGAATGAAGATTCCTGTGTAGTCTCTCCCAGGGAAAGCGTCCAGGCTGTTGCATCACAAGAGTGGGGGCGTCTTCGCAGAGCTCAGAAACAAGCCATTCATCTCAGTGAGATCCCAGAGGACAGGGATGTGAGGCTGCTAACTATAAATGTGCACTCCCCTCCTGTTGCATTATCAATGCAAAACCCTTGAAATCTTACACTGCCTATGGAGAGGAGGCTGTGGGACCCGTCCAGGCACACTGTCGGGTCCGATTCATATCGTTTCATGAAGGGAACGGGTGCTTTAGGTGCTGCAGCTTCACCTGGTCACCAATACCACTGTTCATTACCTCTGCGATTCGCAATGCATTTTATTATCCTCTCAAGCTGTAACTTGCCCGCCGCACGATTTCTTTGAGAATTTCGATATGTGTGCCGAGGCCACAGTGAACCATCCATCTTCCCCACCTCTGGAGCCGGGATACAGCTGGTGATGGGAATTACTCACTGTGAGCTGTGCACTGTGTACAGAGTATACATCCATTAGACTAAATGCAGCCCGTCAGAGAGACTCCTTGGTATATAAAACAACACCATTTACTCTCAACTAAAGGCACCAATTTGTCTTGTTTAACAGGTGAGGAGTTCATGTGGACCATTATAATGAAGCAGGCAGTTCACTGGAAGTGTGCATAATAGAAGTACAGTCATGGGCAGGTTAATGGGTTCATCGGATGCAACATTAAGCATTGCTGCTCTATCTATCCAAGGAAGTCAAGCACCAGTAACGCGGTTCACATTGTAACTAATGACAGCAGCTTCACGAGGAGGGGTTTTCACAAAGTGTGCACATGGTGCTGGTGTGGAGGTGGCAAGTCTTAGCAGCAATGCTTTGAAGAATTTTACTAGCATTGCTACCTATTTTACAATGTAGTTTGCAGTGATGGATGTTACAGTCTTAGTAGCATCAGCTGACTCCAGTTTAAATACATCATACAAAATATTATATAAATAACAAAATAAAACCTGATTTCCACAGTGTATGGAATGCTACACAGAGAGACTGGTCAGAACTCACCAGATAAATACAAATCCACAGATTGATGAAGCCAAAACACAAACAGACACAAATAAAGGAAAATGAGTTAGTGCACAGTTCACAGTCCACAGTTCTTCTGCGTTGTCCTAAGCATTGTCGTCAGCATTCAGCTTTTAAAAAAAAAACACTGCCTAGCTTTCGGTCCCTGGGTCTTTAAGAGAAATGAGAAACAGCAGCTAACACCAAGGTTATGTGTGCATTTTATCTTTACAATTGAATAGCAAGCTCTGACGTAACTCAGTTTAATACATATACGCTGAAGATAATGTTATAATCTGTAGCATTCCACTCTGAGGAGTGAGATGGAAAACAATGGGAAATCAGGCGTTCAGTGCTGGCTCCAGATCAGATCTCGAGCAGTGCTACTGAAAGGCCGTGCCGCTCTCCTCACCCTTCTTTCCCGATTTCCCCGACTCGTCCGAGCCCCTCCCCGGCGGGATCCTTGCCCAGCCTCGTCAGGTTCATTTTAGTTTCCAGCGTCATCAGAAAAGACCCATTGTAGGAAATCTCCAAATCAATCCACAGACCTGAAAACACAACAACGCATCAATACATCATCAAACCATTATTTTTTGGCAAGCGAGAATTTTTCAATAAACAATCGAAACACACATCTTGAGCAAACAGTCAGGCAAAAGATGGAACTAAGGCTCCCGCTGCATTGCATTTTGATCCATTCCCAGTTTTACTGTGTTTAATAATAAGACGCACATGAGCTTGTTACCTATACACTGTGGCTAATCAAGCTCGCATTAAAACCAGGGAATGGGTGAAAATGCTATGCAATAGCAGTCTTATTTCCATTCCATTTGAAAAATTCCAACACCTTTCAAAAGACTTATCACAAGAGATGCACCATACCATCTAAACAGGAGGTTACAAAGACTGTCTCAACACTAAAGCCCGTCAGGTAATCACTATATAAAGAGCTATCTTTCTGCTTTTGTTCAGACTCTGTTCAGTATGCAGCAGCTCACTCGCCCCTGGGTTTGAATCCCACCCCGGCTGTACTGTACCCAGGCCCTGTTCCACCTGCCCGCAGCACCGCAGCATGCAGTGAGGGGGAGCCGTGCTGCTGGAGCAGCCAGATTCTCACTGCGTGACAGGGCAGAGAGGGATCCTGCGGTGCTTTTCAAAGCACAGAGACACGCGGCCCCTTTTGAAGTCAGCAAGCCTGCTCGGATAGCTACGGCGTATTAATATCTTCAAACAGCTAATTAACTGCTCCGTAGTCAAAACCAAAAACCAGCTTATATAAAGTGCTTGACAAGCATGCACGGCACAAGCAATCAAATCTATACAGCAGTGGATTAGGAGATCCGAACACCAACATGTGCCTGCTTTTTCTTTACTAAATATAACCTATTGTATTCTCGGCATCTCCCCATTAATCCATAATTACACGCCTTGAGAGAGTCGTTACATTTGTTTTAAGTTGCACTCGAGATTCTGGTCAACAGAATATTAAGACACACTGCATAACTAAAACATACTATGAAGACACATCACAGTCTTCCTTTCGGAGCCAGTTTATCGACACGTCACTCAGAAACAATTGCTAAGCATCAATAGAAGCGAGGCATGTTGCCTGCTGAAAGAGTTGCCTGCTGCAAACATAAACAGCAAACCCCCAGCTGCTTTCTTTTTGATAATACCAACGCCTGTCATCTAAGGGCTGACAGCTCAGTGGGTGTAATGCCAGCCAGACGCGCCAGCCAACCGAAGAGCCTCAACAAAAGAGCCGGGAGTCTAGCTGTGGGAGTCCAGCGAGGGGAGGCCTGCGCTGAGACGCTGTTCGACTAGATCCGAACCTACCAGCGCTCTGGAAGAAGCCATCTACTAGTCAGGTCTGTATCCTCCACCCCACTGCTCCTACTGTGCCTTTTGTCTTGCTTGTCCTGCTATGACTGTCTCTCACATCCCTGTTCTGTCCTCCCGTCCTTGTCCTCTGCCCTCCCTCCGCTGTTGCTCCTCCAACCCCTCTAACCTCATTTCTCTGCCTCTCCCCCCCTCCCGCACACTCTCTGGTGCACTCTGGAACTGTCACTCTTCTGCTAACAAAGCTGATTTCATCTCTGCCTTTGCCTCCCACCTCTCGCTCGATTTCCTTGCTCTCACTGAAACCTGGCTGTCCCCTGATAACACTGTTACTCCTGCTGCCCTGTCCTCTCTCTACGTCCTGTCCCATACCCCGCGTCTCACCGGACGGGGAGGTGGGACGGGTCTTCTCCTCTCTCCCTCCTTACTCTTTTCTGTCCCCTCTGATCTCACCTCCCTCTCTGTCACTACCTTTGAATTTCATGCAGTCCAACTAACCTCTCCCTGTCAACTCCTGCTCATTGTTTTGTACCGCCCCCCTGGGCCTCTCACTCACTTTCTGGATGAACTCGACTATCTACTCTCCTCCCTCCCCTCTCTGTCTACCCCGACTGTCCTGTTGGGTGACTTCAACATCCATCTCTCCAACCCCAGCCACTCTGCTGGATTCCTCCCTCTCCTTCACTCCTTCGACTTCTGTCTCTCTCCGTCTCCTCCTACCCACAAAGCTGGCCGTCAACTGGACCTCACCTTCTCCAGGGCCTGCTGCCCCTCCAACCTCTCTGTCACCCCCCTGGACCTCTCTGATCACTATTTCATCTCTTTTTCTCTGTCTCTCCCCCCTCTCCCTGCTCCTCCTACCCCCACTGTCACCTCTCGCCGTAACCTCCGCTCTCTCTCCCCCTCTGTCCTTGCCTCCACTGCTCTCTCTCACCTCCCTCCTATCGACTCCTTTTCACAACTCTCCGTAGACTCTGCTACCTCCACCCTCTTCTCCTCACTCACCTCCTCCCTCGACTCCCTCTGTCCCCTCACCTCCCGACCCGCTCGCCCCTCCCCTCCCCATCCCTGGCTCTCCTCTGTGCTCCGCTCGGCAAGAATCACACTGCGATCTGCTGAAAAGAAATGGAAGAGAACCAAACTCCCTGCTGCCCTAGACCTTTACCGCACTCTTCTCTCCTCCTTCTCCTCTACTCTCTCCTCTGCTAAATGTGCTTATTTCCAATCTGTAATCCAAGCCTCCACTAACAACCCACGTAAACTATTCTCTACCTTCTCCTCCCTCCTAAACCCTCCCCCCCCTCCTCCTCCCTCCTCTATCTCCCCTGACGACTTTGCCTCCTTCTTCTCTTCTAAAATCTCAGATATCCGCAAACTCTTTAACACCTCTCCCTCCCCCGCACCCCCTCCTGCTCCAACCCCTACACCCACTACATCCCCTACTAACTCGCCCTCCCTCTCCACCTTCTTGCCCCTCTCAGACTCTGACCTCTCCTCCCTGCTCCAGGGTCACAAACCCACCACGTGTGCCTTGGACCCCCTCCCCACTCACCTCTTTCAAGCTGCTGCTCCTGCTCTACTCCCCTTCATCTCCTCCCTCCTCAACACCTCTCTACTTTCTGGCATCTTCCCCTCTGCCTTCAAAAAAGCCTCGATCACTCCCCTCCTCAAAAAACCTACCCTCGACCCCACCTCCCTCCAGAGCTACCGTCCTGTCTCCCTCCTACCCTTCCTCTCCAAAACCCTCGAGCGGACTGTACACCGCCAGCTCTCTGCTTTCCTGTCCAACCACTCTCTGCTTGACCCTCTCCAATCTGGCTTCCGCTCTGCTCACTCCACTGAAACCGCCCTTCTGTCTGTCACCAACTCACTTAAGTGTGCCCGAGCTGCCTCTCTCTCCTCTGTCCTAATTCTCCTCGACCTCTCTGCTGCCTTTGACACTGTTGATCACTCTATTCTACTATCATCTCTTGCTGACCTGGGGATCTCTGGCACTGCTCTGGCCTGGTTCTCCTCCTACCTCTCCAACCGCACTTACCAGGTAACCTGGCGTGGAGCAACCTCCACACCTCACCCTCTCTTGACTGGAGTCCCCCAAGGGTCAGTCTTGGGTCCTCTCCTGTTCTCTCTCTACACCCGCTCCCTGGGCCCCCTCATCGCATCCTATGGTTTCTCATACCATTTCTATGCTGATGATGCTCAGATTTTCCTCTCCTTCCCCACCTCTGACTCCACCATCTCCTCCCGTATCTCTACCTGTCTGTCTGCTATTTCCTCCTGGATGCACTCGCATCACCTCAAACTCAACCTCTCTAAATCTGACCTCCTTTTCTTTCCCTCCTCCTCCCCCTCCTCTGATCTCTCTATCTCTGTTCCTCTGGAATCTACCACACTCTCTCCCTCTTCCTCAGCTAAAAACCTTGGAGTCACCCTGGACCCCTGCCTCTCTTATTCCCAGCACATCTCCACTCTGGCACGCACTTGCAGATTCTTCCTGAGCAACATCCGAAGAATCCGACCCTTCCTCACCAACTATGCTACCCAGCTCCTGGTCCAGGCCCTGGTACTCTCCCGCCTAGACTACTGCAACTCCCTCCTGGCTGGCCTCCCTGCGTCCGCCACCCGTCCGCTCCAGCTCATCCAGAACTCTGCTGCTCGCCTGGTGTTCTCTCTACCTCGCTTCGCCCACGCTACTCCACTACTCCGCTCGCTCCACTGGCTCCCGATCACCGCTCGCATCCAGTTCAAGACTCTTGTACTAGCCTACAGATGCCTTGATCAGACTGCACCCAGCTACCTCCAGACCCTCATCTCTCCCTACACCCCCACTCGACCTCTCCGCTCCGCCTGCACTAGAAGACTGGCTCTACCTCCGCTACGCTCCCCTGCCTCCCGAGCCCGCTCCTTCTCCACCCTTGCTCCGCAGTGGTGGAACGACCTTCCTACAGATGTCAGGACTGCCCAGTCCCTGACCACATTCCGGCGCCTCCTTAAGACTCACCTCTTCAAACAGCACCTGTAGAACTCCTCTGTTGTATCCTGGGACACTATCACCCTTCATTTAAATATGCTTTATTTTGCTCTTATCTGCCCCCTATTTTACTGCATTTAATCCTGTACCTCAGAATATTGTAATCTCCCAAGTGTTTAATCTGTAGTATTTTGTACTTAATCATATCCTGATGTAACTATCACTACTTAATCATATCCTGATGTAACTTTCACTATTATCTGCTGTATTATTGAATTGTGGTTTGTCACACTTGAGAATTATTGTATTTCCTGTTCTTATTGTATGACTTATATTGTAACACTTGAATGTATTTGTATTTGCTTGCGATTGTAAGTCGCCCTGGATAAGGGCGTCTGCTAAGAAATAAATAATAATAATAATAATATTCATTAGACATTTCTACCATCTAACTTAAATCCTATTTTGGTACTCCTGAGCAACGCGCTTCGTTTAAAATCTATTAGTGTCAGCTGTGTGGTCCAAATGTCTTGCAGGCATGAGCTGAGCTGACGTGCCGCTGCTACTACCTGCAGCAGCTGGAGCTTATAAATGGGTATCTAAGATAAGGGAGCAAAAGAGCTTCTAAAAATACAAATGAACCGCTTTTCCACTGACAGCCACAAGGGGGCATCTTGGGCACACGGCTGTGAGCAGCAAGCAGGTGGAGACTGTTAAATTGTATTTTGCGATTGTCTCGTTGGTTTTGAACATTTAAGACACTGAATGAAAAAGACTTCTAGTTATATTGAAAATTGAAAATTAGCAATTTTCAATTTTCAATATTTTATGATAAAGAGGTTATGGATTAACAAAAATAAATAAATAAATAAAATAAAAATGAAGTAAGCAAATCAAGCGTCAGTCCAAAGAGATCCTTATTAAAATCGGCAGGATGTTTAATCTCATTCCAATGTGATAAACCACTGAGGCAATGTGCCTGCCTGCTCCCATCACGACCGTACTGCTTACAGGAAAAGCATGGTAATAACGCCCACCATGGGGGAACGCTTACAGCCAAGCACACAGAAACATACAAACAGAACAGAAACCATCCCGGGCACGGCTGGCTCGACTCTACTTCTGATTCACAATCTGGCTTGGGTTACCCTGGGACTCCATGCACACTGATGGGTTACCCTGGGACTCCATGCACACTGATGGGTTACCCTGGGACTCCATGCACGCTTCTCGGGTTACCCTAGGACTCCATGCACGCTTCTCGGGTTACCCTGGGACTCCATGCACACTGATGGGTTACCCTGGGACTCCATGCACGCTGCTCGGGTTACCCTGGGACTTCATGCACGCTGCTCGGGTTACCCTGGGACTCCATGCACGCTGCTCGGGTTACCCTGGGACTCCATGCACGCTGCTCGGGTTACCCTGGGACTCCATGCACGCTGCTCGGGTTACCCTGGGACTCCATGCACGCTGCTCGGGTTACCCTGGGACTCCATGCACGCTGCTCGGGTTACCCTGGGACTCCATGCACGCTGCTCGGGTTACCCTGGGACTCCATGCACGCTGCTCGGGTTACCCTGGGACTCCATGCACGCTGCTCGGGTTACCCTGGGACTCCATGCACGCTGCTCGGGTTACCCTGGGACTCCATGCACGCTGCTCGGGTTACCCTGGGACTCCATGCACGCTGCTCGGGTTACCCTGGGACTCCATGCACGCTGCTCGGGTTACCCTGGGACTCCATGCACGCTGCTCGGGTTACCCTGGGACTCCATGCACGCTGCTCGGGTTACCCTGGGACTCCATGCACGCTGCTCGGGTTACCCTGGGACTCCATGCACGCTGCTCGGGTTACCCTGGGACTCCATGCACGCTGCTCGGGTTACCCTGGGACTCCATGCACGCTGCTCGGGTTACCCTGGGACTCCATGCACGCTGCTCGGGTTACCCTGGGACTCCATGCACGCTGCTCGGGTTACCCTGGGACTCCATGCACGCTGCTCGGGTTACCCTGGGACTCCATGCACGCTGCTCGGGTTACCCTGGGACTCCATGCACGCTGCTCGGGTTACCCTGGGACTCCATGCACGCTGCTCGGGTTACCCTGGGACTCCATGCACGCTGCTCGGGTTACCCTGGGACTCCATGCACGCTGCTCGGGTTACCCTGGGACTCCATGCACGCTGCTCGGGTTACCCTGGGACTCCATGCACGCTGCTCGGGTTACCCTGGGACTCCATGCACGCTGCTCGGGTTACCCTGGGACTCCATGCACGCTGCTCGGGTTACCCTGGGACTCCATGCACGCTGCTCGGGTTACCCTGGGACTCCATGCACGCTGCTCGGGTTACCCTGGGACTCCATGCACGCTGCTCGGGTTACCCTGGGACTCCATGCACGCTGCTCGGGTTACCCTGGGACTCCATGCACGCTGCTCGGGTTACCCTGGGACTCCATGCACGCTGCTCGGGTTACCCTGGGACTCCATGCACGCTGCTCGGGTTACCCTGGGACTCCATGCACGCTGCTCGGGTTACCCTGGGACTCCATGCACGCTGCTCGGGTTACCCTGGGACTCCATGCACGCTGCTCGGGTTACCCTGGGACTCCATGCACGCTGCTCGGGTTACCCTGGGACTCCATGCACGCTGCTCGGGTTACCCTGGGACTCCATGCACGCTGCTCGGGTTACCCTGGGACTCCATGCACGCTGCTCGGGTTACCCTGGGACTCCATGCACGCTGCTCGGGTTGCCCTGGGACTCCATGCACGCTGCTCGGGTTACCCTGGGACTCCATGCACGCTGCTCGGGTTGCCCTGGGACTCCATGCACGCTGCTCGGGTTACCCTGGGACTCCATGCACGCTGCTCGGGTTACCCTGGGACTCCATGCACGCTGCTCGGGTTACCCTGGGACTCCATGCACGCTGCTCGGGTTACCCTGGGACTCCATGCACGCTGCTCGGGTTACCCTGGGACTCCATGCACGCTGCTCGGGTTACCCTGGGACTCCATGCACGCTGCTCGGGTTACCCTGGGACTCCATGCACGCTGCTCGGGTTACCCTGGGACTCCATGCACGCTGCTCGGGTTACCCTGGGACTCCATGCACGCTGCTCGGGTTACCCTGGGACTCCATGCACGCTGCTCGGGTTACCCTGGGACTCCATGCACGCTGCTCGGGTTACCCTGGGACTCCATGCACGCTGCTCGGGTTACCCTGGGACTCCATGCACGCTGCTCGGGTTACCCTGGGACTCCATGCACGCTGCTCGGGTTACCCTGGGACTCCATGCACGCTGCTCGGGTTACCCTGGGACTCCATGCACGCTGCTCGGGTTACCCTGGGACTCCATGCACGCTGCTCGGGTTACCCTGGGACTCCATGCACGCTGCTCGGGTTACCCTGGGACTCCATGCACGCTGCTCGGGTTACCCTGGGACTCCATGCACGCTGCTCGGGTTACCCTGGGACTCCATGCACGCTGCTCGGGTTACCCTGGGACTCCATGCACGCTGCTTGGGTTACCCTGGGACTCCATGCACACTGGGACCAGTTTTGGACAGTTCAGGCTTTTCAACTGCATTGGGGTTGAAAAGCCTGAACTGTCCTGGTGTACATGGGGTCCTATGGTAACTCTAAATCTAGCTCAATTCCCGACTTCAGAAGTCTGTAACACACATGGCAGAATCAAGCCTGCAGATTGGGAGACTGATCCCTGCATTCCTAGACTAGGAATAATACAATACAGGATATCATGAAGTCACATTGCAAGCTGAACCACATAAAGAAACCCAGTGCTGATGCAGGAAATGTGCGAGGGGACCGGGAGCTGTGAAAACACTGATGAACAGGAAAGAAAGTTGAGCAGAAGAAATTCAAAACACCCACTGACACCTAGAGGGCTCTTTCTTCCCTTCCTTTTAAATAAACACCTTGGTTGTGAACTGCATTGCTTCCACTACATCAGGCACATTACATGCAGTGAGATCACTTCGCTTGTATCAACCTGTCTGACCGGTCAAACGCACCGCAGCTCTGAAACCAGGCTTAGCAACAGAGCTGAATGAAGCAGCAGACTGCAGTAACCGTGCCAGCACTGAAGCTAAAAGCTAGAAAGGGTGAAGCCCTTCGAGAAGTGCGGCACAGAGCGATTTCTGTTCATTATTACCTGCCTCTCAATGCAGCCAGTTCTGCAGAGTTGAGTGTTACTGTGTGGAGGCTTTGAGATGTGGATTGTGGATGTGGAATGTGCATTGTGGTCCAGACTGAGACTGTAAAACTCATTTGTGACTCTGTAAATACAGAGAGCCACAGAGCGAGAGGGAGCCCATTGAAACCAAGGTGGCAGTTTAGCCTGGGGCAAATGACAAATGAGTAATGCAAACCGTGAATTAGCAAACGTTGTCATCGCTTCCTGCAAAGAATGCAATAAAGAGAAGCCATGGTGCATTTCTCCACACGCGGCCTCACGGAGAGGAAGTCTTTTCAACAGGTGCTAATTTATTAAGCGCAAGTTTACAAAAATTCTTGAGCCAGCTGTCAAAAAAAAAAAAATGCATCTGCACGACCCAGAGGAGGCTGGGCGCACCGAACACAGGCTGCGAGGGAGAGAATCGTAATCAAGCCAAATGCAATTATTCTCCATTTATCTATGAATCATCCTTTGTTTTTGATTACCCAGTGCTGTGCAGTCCCTTGCATCTGTTTGGCAGCCAGTCCCTATGGCAGGTCTCTACTTGAATAAAAGGCATCGTTCAGTTTAACACATTTGCATACCTAACTGTATGCAAATCAGCGCTAATCCACCCCGAAATTACACTGCTCCATTTTAGCTAGCTGACATTTCCAACTCTCCTGCATCCCAGAAAATAAAACAGTACATTTGAATTTGCACTGTGTTTCATACAGGTTGAGTTACTGTATATTAAAACAAAAAACGATTGTTGTTGAAAGTTACCTTCGGTTCTGCAGAAAATTCAGAAATGGTTTCTTACGAACGGACCCACCAAAAATAAATGACAATTCTTATCTCATTGCATCTCCCTGCTTCAATTGGATGCATGGACATATATAGTAATAAAGTGAGGCAAGGAGAGCCGGTGTATAATCTGTGATTCTAACAGTGCAGTATTGAAGCAGAGCGGACAGACGCAGGACTGAACGCTGTGTAATCTGTGATTCTAACAGTGCAGTACCGAAGCAGAGCGGACAGACGCAGGACTGAACGCTGTGTAATCTGTGATTCTAACAGTGCAGTATTGAAGCAGAGCGGACAGACGCAGGACCGAACGCTGTGTAATCTGTGATTCTAACAGTGCAGTATTGAAGCAGAGCGGACAGACGCAGGACTGAACGCTGTGTAATCTGTGATTCTAACAGTGCAGTATTGAAGCAGAGCGGACAGACGCAGGACTGAACGCTGTGTAATCTGTGATTCTAACAGTGCAGTATTGAAGCAGAGCGGACAGACGCAGGACTGAACGCTGTGTAATCTGTGATTCTAACAGTGCAGTATCGAAGCAGAGCGGACAGACGCAGGACTGAACGCTGTGTAATCTGTGATTCTAACAGTGCAGTATCGAAGCAGAGCGGACAGACGCAGTACTGAACGCTGTGTAATCTGTGATTCTAACAGTGCAGTATCGAAGCAGAGCGGACAGACGCAGGACTGAACGCTGTGTAATCTGTGATTCTAACAGTGCAGTATTGAAGCAGAGCAGACAGATGCAGGACTGAACGCTGTGTAATCTGTGATTCAAACAGTGCAGTATTGAAGCAGAGCGGACAGACGCAGGACTGAACGCTGTGTAATCTGTGATTCTAACAGTGCAGTATTGAAGCAGAGCGGACAGACGCAGGACTGAACGCTGTGTAATCTGTGATTCTAACAGTGCAGTATTGAAGCAGAGCGGACAGACGCAGGACTGAACGCTGTGTAATCTGTGATTCTAACAGTGCAGTATTGAAGCAGAGCGGACAGACGCAGGACTGAACGCTGTGTAATCTGTGATTCTAACAGTGCAGTATTGAAGCAGAGCGGACAGACGCAGTACTGAACGCTGTGTAATCTGTGATTCTAACAGTGCAGTATCGAAGCAGAGCAGACAGACGCAGGACTGAACGCTGTGTAATCTGTGATTCTAACAGTGCAGTATCGAAGCAGAGCAGACAGATGCAGGACTGAACGCTGTGTAATCTGTGATTCAAACAGTGCAGTATTGAAGCAGAGCGGACAGACGCAGGACTGAACGCTGTGTAATCTGTGATTCAAACAGTGCAGTATTGAAGCAGAGCACACAGACGCAGGACTGAACGCTGTGTAATCTGTGATTCTAACAGTGCAGTATTGAAGCAGAGCAGACAGATGCAGGACTGAACGCTGTGTAATCTGTGATTCTAACAGTGCAGTATCGAAGCAGAGCGGACAGACGCAGGACTGAACACATTCACACCATGCTGTTTTAATGCAACTTGCCTTGGTGATCGATGGAGGGCTTGGAGGCTTGCAGGATTTTTGGAACAGCGACTCCCATGTCCAGCTCTGTTAGAGTCAGTTCATTCATGAAGTACGGCAGCTGCAACACAAGAAACAACAAGCAATCGTAACCCATTACTATTATTACTATCATCTCTATTATTACTATTACTACTTTAGCGTAGAAACCAAGGCTATAAAAGCTGTTTCTTTTTTTTTTTTTTTTTTTTAATTTAGTCGTCGCCAATTTTTTTACAGCAGCTTTCTCCCCAATTTAGCATGCCCAATTATTATCTGTATCCTCGGCTCACCGCTCGCAACCCCCCCGCCGACTCAGGAAACGGCGGCTGGAACACGCGTCCTCCGAAACGTGCTCCTGCCAAGCTGTCATTTTTCGCACTGCAGATCCACAGCGATGCCACCAGACCTATAGTGCCGGAGGACAACACAGATCTGGCGGCTCCACTGCAGAACCACTGGCGCCCTATCGGCCACAGGGGTCGCTGATGAGCGGTGAGCCATGGATCCCCCTGCCGACCTAAGCCCTCCCGACCCGGGCAGCGCTCAGCCAATTGTGCGCCGCCCCCTAGGAACTCCCGGTCACGGTCGGCTGTGACATAGCCTAGATTCGAACCTGTGATCTCCAGGCTATATGGCACATCCTGCACTCCGCGCGGAGCGCCTTTACTGGATGTGCCACTCGGGAGCCCCTATAAAAGCTGTTTCTAACCTTGTTTTGCTATTGGTAATTAATATTCACTTTGACAAGGGGGCGAAGCACATTTTTCCTGCCACAACATAATGGAATCTCATTCAGCTGATCTGTATCTGGGACAGACCTCAACGCTGTCACTGAGATGATGACAACTTGACAGCCAAGGTTATGAAAACCAAGCCTCTAGCAGGACACCTGTACTGTGTGAATACAAGGTAATTAAACAGACCGATCAGTTCCTATGTCTCAGGTAAGAGCTCATCAATCTGACGACACATGCAGTGCACAGAAAACAATCTGAGCGCTCCAGCACGCTTCTATTTTCTGACACAGGGAGTGAACGGGTGGCAGAAACAACAGGACTCCTGCAATGATCTAGACCTGATCATTTCCTTGAAATCCGTCAAGTCTCTTCCCCACCCCCCCTCCGCCCCTCTACCTAATAAAACTGTTCAGTGAGGCTTCCGATGAAAGGTCCTCAGACTCTGTCTTCTTGAACCGACCCAGCTCTTCAACAGATTCCCTCCCTCCCCGTTGTGTTATTAATCTTCCTGGGAGTTTTGCACGCATGTGCATTGCTTTTTCTAATCGCTGTATTTTCTTTTACTATTACAGCAGTAATCTGTATCTCTTTGCAGTGACCGGCCTGGGATGGAAACGCTGACTCCCATTGCACAGCATTGTGATCCACTCCAGGTTTGACTGGGAGCTCAATCAGATACAGTGGGCGAGTTGTGTCTCTGTGAGCTCTGCTATCCTCCTCTCTGCATTAACGAGCCTGTCGCGAAGACAAACGGCAAACTCACTCAGCACACTAATCATGTCTTTAAAATTCAGGGAAATGTAGGCTTTTGTAAGCGGCTAGCCTGAATCCCTCGGTTAATAATTTATGGATTTTATTCTGTGTCACGTTTTATTTATTTATTTTGAAATCAGCATGGTACTCAAAAGAACAAAAGAGCGCTGGTCGAATGATTTCAGCAGGTTGTGAATCAATCCAGCATCAAATTATACTTCCTTTGGCACCGTGCTTCTCGGCTGATGGCATACAGCATCGTGCAGGAATATATTTTTAATAATATGGTCAGATTACTCTTTTTTTGCAGTGTGCAATCTGCACAATTTTTTGTGAAAGAAGACTAAAACTGTCAGCTGTGTAACATGGTGAGTGAGAAACAAAGAGAGTTGATGCAAAGACTGCAGCTCTTCTTTCTCATTTTGCAGAAATGGAGCTCTTATAAAACAGAAGTGACGTCTGGAAACTGAAACACCATTCCTTTGAAAAGGCCTGCTTTAGATACGCACCCTGATTTTGCTCAGCTTCATCTGGATCTTTTTGGACACAATGTCAGACCAGTACTTCTCTCTGAGGAAATCCCAGAATATCCTCCCGAGCAAAGCGTTGACCCAGGCTTCGGGCTCTTCCTCTAGCGGATTGCTTGGCAACTGGGATCAAAAGAAAAGAATGATTTCTGCATTGGCTAAGATCACTTTGCAATGCTGTGGTGTCGGGCATCAAGGCTACAGGACTATCCCATGCCTCCAATTCTGGTCTAAAAGTATTACTGCATTATCACTTCCACAGAGACAGTGTGCATTGAAAAGCAAAGTCTGCTGATTACCCTAAGCCAGGGGTGGCCAAACCTGCACCTTCCACTCCTGGTCTTTGTTCCAACCCAGTTTTAAACTGTTTAATTGAACCAATAAAACGTCCTGACCCTGCCGTAGTTAATGATCTCATTTTACATGTTAAACCTGGAGTGGAGTGGCCCTCCAGGACCGGGATTGGACACCGCTGCCCTAAGCATTTGAAGCACTGTGCATGTTTACGCACCACTATTTGACTATTTCTTTGCAGGTATGATTACCCCGCCCTGACCGCCTGGTAGGAGCGCAGGGTGCAGGTACCTTGCTGGCGGCGCTGGGGCTGCTGTCAGTGCTGTGGGCCGGGCTCTGGGCAGGGCTGCTGCTGCTCTCCAGGGGGATGTATTTGGCCATGAACACGCTGTAGTCCAGCAGCATCTTCTGCCTCACGCTGACCGCCAGCTCCTTCTGCTTGGGCGGAGACATCACATCCTCCACACTGCCCTTGCTGCTGCTGCGGCTGTGCGTCAGCACCCCCGACTGGCTGTTACTCCTGCTGTGAGACGGGGCGAACCCTGGGAGAGCAAACGGGAAACACAGCGGGGCTCAGGGACACGTCACATAAGGAAGGACAACATGACGGGAATGAGACCCCAGTAAGAGCTGAGAACTTTGCATGTCCGTATTTTACCCTTTTTTTAGTTTGAAACAATCTTACACAAGCTGCTGCTGCTGCTGCTTTCTTTACCCGGCTTGTTTCCTGGTAAGCTGGATGCTTTCTTGGCTTCTGACTTGAGCCGGGAAGCCAGCAGGATCCTGCGGAACCACTCCTCCTTCTCCCTCCCCGTCCGACCGAAGAGGTATAGCGTGGGGTCCCTGTGGCTGGGCGGCTGGGCCGGCAGCCCCCCCTCCTGGGAGAGCAGGGGCTGCTTCAGTCCCTTCAGCTCCTCCCCTCCTGCCTCAACGCTCTCCTCCACTCCCTCCCTGTCACCCCCCGCCTCCGCTTTCGACATGAAATCATCCTGCTTGCCCAGCTCGATGCAGATCGGGTACTTTTTGTTCCAAACCCTCTTCCGGGCCAGGCTCTGGGGCACAAGGTGAATCTGCGGAAAGAACATTAAATATGCAGACTGTTAACTAAAAATAGCCAGACTGATTACCAGGGGTTTCAAAAAAAAAAAAAACTGCAAAATAAACAACATCAATAGTAGCAGCAACTGCTTCAGAAGTTTTCTGCTCATTAAAACATCAATATGCTGCATTTTGACTGTACACTAATCTACCTACGACCACAGATTGTCCTTGCATCTTTTTCAAACCCATTCAAAACTTGAAGTGGGATAGTTCAAATGTGCCGTGCTGTGAAGCTCAGGGAGTTTTGGTAAAATGTTCCATCAAAGTGTCTTTATCCAGGTAGCCAATTATGACCACAGCTATCGCATCCCCGGAATCCAAACCACATGCAAATGTTGTACCAATTACTTAATGATTCATGATGGAAGAACTGGAAATAATAAAAAAAAAACACATGTACTGCAACTCCCAGGTTGCGATAAAGAATATGAAAAGCGTCCTTATTGAGATGTTCCTGGAAAGAGCCCGCTATGTAAAGCAACCGCTATAAATATGACTGATATGGTTGTCATTCGTTGTGCCAAAAGAATCACCCAAAAAATGATATTTTGCATACCCAGAACCTTTGTACATCAGATGTGGTTTGCATTGAAACAATGGATCACTGAGACATACAGAAGAGACAAAGGAGTGCAGTGCATGGACAGCAGCCCCTGTATACACTCCACTACAGGAGCAGGAGCTCCAGAGCCACTTACCTTGCTGGCAGTGAGATCATAAATCTTCTGGCTGACGTAGGTGACGTCTGGCTTGGGCTCGTTGAAGGACGCTCTCCTGGAGATGTTTCTGTTGGGTTTGGAGAGCCTCAGCGTGGACCCCTCGAGTCGCACGTAGACAGAGTGGGTCAGCGTGGCGTGGTACGTTTCCGGGTCGTAACTGTAGATTTCATTCATCCAGCCCTGTAGAGAAGAGAGAGCCCGGGGGTAAGAAGGTGTACAGTGCTGAACTGGCGAGGCAAACTGAAATCCGTTATAAAGACTGTGGAATCTGTTCAGCGTTAGACACACGGTTCAGGCCAGCGCGTTCATCAGCGCACTTTCAGATCTGCCCATGATGCCTCTTGGTAATTCCCAGAACTCTATTAAAAACCCTACAGTGCGAGGGCTTTCAGCTCTCGAGATCCTTCGCTTTGGAAACCACTTCCACATTGTATCCAGAATGCCTAAAGAAACATCCCTGGGTGTTTCTTATTTTCGGTCCATCTCTCTTTCTTATTTAAAAACTGAAATACCGTTGGAGCTTCTTCCTAGCCAAGCCTTTGGACCGGCTGGTTACAGTAAAGCGGAATTCAGAAGTTGATGAAGTCCTGATTAAGTTACTTTCCCCGGGACATGCATTTTTGGAATGAGACCCTTCCAGTTTTGACGGCTGACCACACATTTCGATAAGCCCTACATGAGGCATTGAGGACTATTCTGTTTCTGAGCTGATGGTTTTTTAAAACCCATTCAAGCATAAAGAGTTTTGAGGTCCTGACGACTCACCGAATGCTGAACAGCACTGTTCAATCTCCCCCTTGACGAGTGCTTGTTTATGACAGCAATGTGATTGAGATTACATTTTCAATGTCCCTTTTCTCTGGTATTTGAATCCCAGCAAAGACTAAACAGTAAGACATTAAAATTGCACTGGTAAACAAAATACACCTATTTTTAATTCAGAGAGTGACCAATTATTATTTTTATTTATTTTCCCCCAATTTGGACTGTCCAATTATGTTTTTTCTCCTCACCACAAATGTTCTGAGGGCGTGCGACAGTCCTTCGATCTCACAAGCCTAAAGCCAGAATCGCTTTTACGCCGAGCAATCCAGACACCTATTACTCTAAAGAGGACAAATTATGACATCAAAACAAATGCTGAAGGACTCCAAGAGATAAAAAATAGGCTCTATTCATTAAACTGTGTGTGACAAGCAACTGATTTCTTTTTGTCAAATCGAAATCAGACCCAACCTCCCAGTTTGTATACAGCAATTGTAAAATGAGTATTATTTACAGCACACACCCTCCCTCACATAACAGACCCTCACATAACCCCTGGCTGCATGCTACACCCAACAGTGGTATAGCTTTATGGCTAACCCTGTCTGAGCTGCGGCTCAACTCATAGTGAAAGCTCCCACGCCTTGCAGTTTTAGCCTTTGAGCGCACAGTAACCCATAAACCCAGCTTCCATCGGGCAGAAGGTTTCTCGTGCACACCAGGGGCTGTATTTTCATATTTACTCCTTTCATGAACTCCTATATCCAAACGCCTGTTAACTGCAAAAAAAACTCCTGAAGTTCTATATTTCAAATTCTCCTCAGCACTCTCAAAGTGTTCCACTTGGTGTGGAGCTGTCAGCAGGCAGCACAACAAAAAGAATTAGGATTATGAATCATGAGAGTAATTAAAAAAAAATAATAATAATTGCTTTGCATCTTCCTCTCTGGGACAAAGTGAAACATTTTTTGCAACAGCTTCTGTCCTTAAAAGAACTCCACTTCCCAGAAGCCATTACAACACTGACTCATCCTCAGTAACCAATCCCTGCATTTCCCAGGATTCACTTTGATTGTCTCTGCAATGCTCCTTGATGTGACCTCAGAGGAAGTGCTGGCATATATACCACTAATGGCTACCAAAAAAAGCACTTAAATCAAAATCAAATCCAGGCTTAAAACGATGTGAGAATGCGAGACCTGCAAAGTGATGGTAATTATTTTATGAGCTCTGTGTTCTTTTAAGTGCAGAATTAGTGCGACAGAGAAAAAGAATACCGAACCATCACCAAACCAGCGAATCTACAGGTGTCACTGTCATTTCAATGTTTCTCTTAACGGATCTGACCTAGTGGACGCTTCACAATCCACTTCCTGTTCCTGCATGCTCTGTGCACGCGGCTGAAATCTTAATAAAAGTTCAGCTCCATTTGTTTAAGCCGATAGGCAGCAAGGCGTGCACAGAGCAGCGCTTCTATACTGTTAGAGATATTTGTTTAGGGGGGGAAGAAAAGGAGAAGAGGTATTCACTTTACAACTTCAAACACAATCTGAAGAAAAGTGGAGCAGCTTGTCCTTTTGACGAGGTGAGTTTTTCAGCGTCCGCGTGGAAAATGCCACTTTCCTAGCTGTCGCTTGCTTTAGTACCGTCTCCCCCTTTATTTCTGTAAGTCTCATAAAACAGAATTATTATTACAGCTAATCAAACAGAGCAAAAGAAAAGAGCCAGACAGTGAGTGCTGGCAGACAGCAGGCAACAATCACCTGGTTTTAATGGTCTCCTTTTCCCGGACAGCTTCAATCAAAAGATATGTTTTAATCATTACATTTCACTGCCTTTTCAGTGTCGACAAGCCTGCTCTACTGGCGCCTCTCCTTGACCTCAGCAGTGCAAGTTACTATTATTACAGTTGAAATGCTTTTTGGAAAAAGAAAAAATAGATTTCTTTATCACACTCCTCGCCTCTTTGGCATTTGATTTTTATATTCAAGTGGTTCTTGGATATCGGTCAGAAATAACACAGGCTACAGACACAAGAAAAACACACCCATACATAAGAGAGAGATACCTACACAAATTAGATTTGGATTTACTTATTTCAGCTAATGCTGATCACAGAGTGCTTTCCATTGCCTTTGCTTTCCATCCGTCCTGGCTGCTAGTTTCGTTCCGTGACACGAGCACTACATGACTCTAATCCCTCTGCAATGAGGCTTCGCTCATTCATATCCCTCTACCAACCCACTCAGTCACAGCGCCCCTAATTCAAGCGCTATTTTACTTTTAATACCATCATCTTCAGGGAACCTGATTCATTCTCGCTGACTCGTTGTGAGCCCTGTCCAATCTCCCTACTGTCGGTTTTCATTGCGATGACTCCCCCAGGCCGAGGCCGACAGCTTGGAGTGATCATTCCTGAACATGTTCAAATGTACTTACACAAGCTAATCAACGGTTACCTTTTTTTCAAACCCCCCCCAAGTGTACAAAGTTGATTGCATGTGACTGTGGTACAGAAGCTTGGAAGGTAGCTTATCGGAGTTCTGTACCGTGCAGACGTGAGCTGTCATGTAAGGAGTGCAGACAGCAGAGACAGGACTGTGGACTTGGATGTTCTGATGCCCTGGGGGGGGGGCGACCACGTGTTCAATTTGTACAGAAGCACTGGGGCAGGGATTTCAAATGCATTACTATAGCAGCACCTGACAGATTTAGTGAGATTTAGGGAGTAGTATTTAAAATCCACTTTAGCATTCATGCACTCGATAATCTACGCTTGTAATCAATCATTCTGATAGATTTACTGTATCATTGTATTTAACAAGGGAGCCAGTATCGTTTTTATAACGCTGTCTGAAACCGTCTGCTGATGCTTGGTTTTATAACTGATAAGGCGTATGAGAGAGAGAGAGACAGAGAGTCCTGAAGAACAAGGAACCTTTTAATATTCTAGAAGCTGCACAGCTGTAGAAAAGCTGTTCAGCTGTATCTCTGGAAGCCCTGAGATGTTTGATCAGTTCGATCCCAATCTCTCTCTGCTGAAAGAAAGAATGAATCTTCTTTGCAGTGCTTGAGCTCTTTAAAGAACTGACACACAGTCTGTACAGTATGCTCCAGAGAAAACCATGCGAGTGTGCACAAAGAAGCACTAAACTGTTTTTATAAACCAGTTAAAACGGAATTACTGCAAGCTTGTGTGTACAAGTGCTACTGCTCTAACATATTATCCTGATCCCCTCCCCCCCCCCCCCCACCTCATTAATTTCACCAATGAATACAAAACTGTCGGAGGAAATTGAAAATGCACTTATAAAAAGCACAATTATACTGCACCATCATTTACAGTGCTGCACATTGCCCCAGGCACACTATAAAACCAATACGCTATAAATTCCACTTTGATGCCTTGACAGTAAAACACACCCAGTAAACCACCCTCCCGAACACTGTGTTTACCACCTTCAGCGACAGCTTCCACACAAAGTACAGTATCTGTAGGAGCTCACACAACACCATGATGTCACTGTGAGCAAAACACGCACGTCCCTGATATTAACTGCCTCTGTTAAGTGGCTTTCATTATACTCCTAATATTTAACCATGCTTACAGAGCTGATCTTTTCAACATGGGCATCTAATGAAGGAATAAAAAGGTGCTAGCTCCGTTATACATTTTCACAATAGTAAAATCATAGCAAAGTGTAATAAAACACAGTTAAAGCATGGTAAAGCAATACTGAAACAGATACTGTACACTGGACAAATATAAAAGAGATGTTTCAGTATATTGGAAAATATATTCAGTGCAACATACATATTCCTTAATTGCAACATATCAGATTGCATATTTTAAATTAAACTTATTTTAATATATATATATATATATATATATATATATATATATATATATATATATATATATATATATATATATATATATATATATATATATAAAATGCATGTATTTAACAATCATAAGGGTGGTGCCTAGACAGGAGAAGCAGCACAGTCAGATTAGGTTACAGGGCTTCAGGGCAGGTGACTCTGTTACCTGTCGAAGATTATCTGCTAAAGATCATTTAGAAGGAGGATAAAACCTCCCAAATGGTGCAGGCTACTGTCCAAACTGAGAAGCTGTCTTAAAAAATATATTGCAGCACAGACACAGACAGACTGCTACATTTGTACACGCTGGTATGTAGTGTGTTTAAGTGTGGTGCTGTCTGGATCGGGGGGTGTGTGATACAGTGCTGGAGAAGGACAGTAATCGCTAATAGAATAAATGTGGGGGGGGGGGTTCGTTTTCAAAGTGATTAATTATGCATCACACGGGCCTGAGGAAAGCTATTTCAAAGGGCTTGTCTAATTTCCCAGCAGCACACTTCTTAGACCTTTTCATTTTTCTTTGTCAAAAGAATACTTTTTGCAGTCTAAATCTACATCTACAGCAGACAGGTTTGCCCCAGTTGGAAAGTAAAAGATCTCCTGGTTTAATAATGTAGTTGTTCTTGTTTCACGGTTATATTAAAGTCCCACCCGTGAGAACATGTGTGGCTGTGCCATGAATCCGAACAGCTGTAGCACAGCCAGGACCTGGCATGAAACGTACCTGTTCCCCCGTATACTGCAGCGCATCGTTCTAGGATTACCACGCTGAACGACAGCATGGCAAGGGCTTAACTGAGCTCAGATCAGGGCTTAAACATGGTGCAAAGCAAAGCAAGGGATCCAGCACCTGCTGTCCACCAACAAGTATATTCAGCGGGATTAGCAAGCTAATCTATAGAAAAGGTTATGGCTTACAATTTAAAATTAATTTCGTGCTTGGGCCATGCTTGAAAACCTTCGATCTTAAGCACAAGCGCTGAGCAAACAACAAGGCACACCAACCTTAAAGATCCCGGGCTCCTTGATATCCAAGTGCGCAGTGTTCCACTGGTGGCCCCTGCGCTTGCCGGGCTTGTGAAGACGTGCGGAGCTCCTGGGCGCCACCAGCCACACGACCCCGATAGCGATCATGAACCCGACCGCAGCTCCCAGCAGCAAGCCGCTCATGTAAGTAGGCAAAGGCAGCACAAAGTAGGCATACACAAGCGCGATGAGAGCGAGCAAGGTTTTGAGAGGTATGCTGGGCAGCGGCTCATCATCAACATCGGGCTCATCTTCACTGCAGACGTCCGTGCTTCCTTCCTTACGCGCCACCGCGCTGGAGACCTCTGGTTTGAGTCCGTCGCTTTCCGTTTCGAAGTCCAGGTCAAAGTCTTCATTGTACAGTTCGCAAAACTCCTCGTCCTCTTTGCTGGCCAGCGCAGACAGAGAGCACTTCTCCATCACTGAAGACGACATCCTTACGTTCTTCGTGCCGCCGCCTAGCAGGCTTTTAGCGTCAGGGTGCGCGTCTCTCCCCTGCTCCTCCAAGCTTGAGGAGCTTTCAATCCGGCCAGGGAGCGAATCCTCCAGCAGACACTCGCCCTCCGAGTCACACTCTTCCTCCTTGATGCTGTAGTTGTTATTGTTCTCCAGGAGTCCGTTCAAACTGGTGAGGTTCGAGAGCTCGGAGGTGCTCGAAGACAACGCCTTCGGCCTGTAGCTCTCGTCGCCCATCATCTTGCTGAGGAGCTGGAAAGGTTCGTAGATCACCTCTGAGAGGCGCCTCTTAGTGTCCTCGATCCTGGCCTCCACCTCGGTCACCTTGAAGAACGAGGAGAGTCCGTCCGAGGGGGAGGTGAGGGGGGATGAGGGGGCAGTCTTAGAGTCCCCACCCGTACCGCGGGGCTGGGTGAACTGCTTGAAGAGGTGCAGGTTCAGCCGGGAGTCCGGCGAGCGGTACGACACAGAGTCTGCGTCCGACCTGTAGGTGTCGGTGGACAGGGACTTGACCAGCGTCTTCATCAGGTGCCGGTGCCTCAGCGTGGGCGATGGCTCTTTGGGCTCCACGTCAGAGGTGAGAGACTTGACCAGGCTCATGAAGGGCTTGGTGCTGGGGAGGGTGGACACAGGCGTGCCGAAGGAGAGGACCGCCGATTTCGATGGGGAGGAAGAGGAGGATGGCAAAGTGCTCGCGGTGGCGACGGCTGTTTTGTGTTCCGAAGGCCAGGACGAGCTCCCCAAGCTTGCCGAAGCGATCACATGGGCTGGCGAGGGCGACAATATGACCACAGCTGTGCTGGAGACGTGTGGCACGGATGGGAAGGTGGAGAACTCGCTTGGCACCGCTGCTGCTGAAGAGGAGGGTAGTGTTGATGAGGCCACCGGCAGGACAGCCACGCTAGCTGAGGTAGTGGGATCATGCTCAAACGGAAGCTCTTCATTGGCTTCGAGGGCAGTTACAACGATTTGGTCGGCCAGCTCCTCCGGGGAAGAATCTCCGTACAGCTCCTCTTCCTCCTCCTCTTCCTCCTTCCCAAAGGCAGAGAAGTGGATGGTGATGGTCTCTGTTGATAGGGAACGCTGGACCTGCAGTTTGGGGGTGGCCGGCTTCTTTGAGGACATTGCACCTGTTCTTTCTGCATGGCTACTGCTCGGACTTGTCATTGCAGTCCTACAGATGTGTCACAGTCTACAGAAAAAAAATAAAGACAGAGACAAAGAAATGAAAAGAGTACAAATCAAACGTGAAACATAGCCAAGAGCTTGTCTACTGCTGGGCGAAATTGATGGTTTTCACAAAGAATGACAGACAGCTGCTTTTAGGCTCTATTATTCAAGACCATCACTAAAATGACATGCCTGTTACAGTAATCATCTAGATACACATTTTAAAAGAGAAGCTTTTTATAACAAGACTTGTTTCACTCCTCTCTCAATCTCTTTGGCTGAGCAAAGAAAAGGAGATCAATATTACACTCTTGCACATGTTGAGTCAAGCAAAACAACTGAGCTCTCCTCTGGATCCCTTTGGTCTGGTTTTAAAAAAGTGGCAAGAAAACAGAACCAGCTGCATGAATCAGCTGCCCAGTGCCCACCCCCTTCCTCAGGCACACATTCCAAAATCTGCAAGGCTCTAAATCTGGCTGGCTGCCAGGCACTGGCTTGCTGGCTGGCTGGCTGGTTATTTGGAATCTTTTGGGGGTGCCAGAATTTTGCCACACAAAACCCGAGACCTGGCTTGTGTTCAGGAAACTGAGGCACTGCAGGTTGATTCTCGTCTGCCAAAGTCCCCTCTGCTTAAGATGTGTTTTGAAATACCGGGGGCTGAGAAATCATGATAATGCACTTTATAACCAAGCTAGCCCTCAATCAATGACTCCCTAAACACCTGTGTGAATCCTAACAGAAAGTGTCTAGAATAAACATGGCTATAATAAACCTAATAAGTGCAGCAACATGTCCTATTAAACACACACACAGTGCAGAGGGGGGATGCCATGTGACAGCAACATCCTCAAACCATCCTGTCTTTATCATCCCCTTATTTTAACAAGATTATGAAAATTAAATCTCATGCCCCTGAACCACGCAGCAAATCAGCAGCCGGTAGTAATGAATAAAGCAAAAAAAATAAATAAATAAGAAAGCAAAGCCCTTTCAAAACAGTCCGCTGCTATATGAAGAGTTTCCAAATTGATCGCGACTATAAAGCTAGGAATATATGCATTGATCTTTCTGTTGGCAGGTGTGTCTTGTTATAAAACAACAACTGGGATTGCAGAAAGCAAGCAGGCATGATTGTATACCTTGCAAAGACAGGCTGGATGGAAGAGCAGCTCTAACTACTGTATGGTATTCCTGAAAGCAGCTGATGTCATTACTGAGGTTCCTGCCCTGCTAACACAGGGATGGAAATAAGACTCCTGTTGCATAGCAGGTTGATCCACTCCTGGTTTTACTAGGAGTTTAATAAGACACACCTGAGCTTGTTACTGTACCTATACACGTTGGCTAATCAAGCTCGTATTAATATCTGGAGTGGATGAATGCTATGCAATAGGAGTCTTGTCTCCATCCTTGCATCAGAAGCTGCATTCCCCACCTTACAACCTGCCTTGCTTGCTGCTGCAGTGCGGACCTGCAGATTTTCATTAGCAACTCTCAGTACAAGCAGACACCTGTCAGAGGCTGACAGACAGAGAGCTAGTCAGAGGAAAAAAATAAAAATTACACAGTGGATGCATTGCTCCCTTCACCTACCTCTCCATTATCTTTAACAAATAAAACGCAACACCTACAAAAATACAAAGTCAATGTAATGTAATGTGGACTGCATCCAGCAACTACATATATATATATATATATTTGTCAAAGCAATCCACTGTGTTCTCTTTATCCCAGTGCCACACAAGAGTGGATGTGTTTTGATTCATCAGGCACTGCATTTTAAAGTAATCTTTACCGGTTCATTAACTGAGACTCCATTGTCAGCGCTGTACTGGACCCACAGGTCACTGTCTGTCTGCAGTGATTTCTAAAATAAGACGTCTCGTTGACCTCAGAAAACACAGCGGCTAGGCCAGTGGCACTCCAAGCTCCACATGGTAAAACAAAAGGAAAAGATGTTTTACTGTACTCTGGGTACATATAATACGTGGCACGTCCAGCAGTGATTGCAATTTCTACCTTACTCTTGATTAAATGTACAGGCCTTAGATGCAATAGAGATTGTTGTTGTTGTTGATCTGATGTGTATTTTTCATTTCATTATCAGTAGAGCCGACGGCAAAAACACATATAATTTGAAAATAGCTGCATTCGACATGTATCACTTAACACACAAACACTGGGCGGCTGTACGTTTATTTTAATTACATTTGTGACTTGATCTGAAGGCTTTCCATCGGAAACAATGGCCTTCTGTTGACGTTAATTCAAAACATAAAACATTTTCCTTGACAGAATGAACCTCCTGTGTATTTAATTACATTATTTTACCAGGAAAACCAAGTTCGGATATTCTAGGAAGACAGCAAAAAGCATACCCACATACCTCCAGCAAACAGATTATACAACAAACACAAAACACTACAACGAAACCAAGAAGAACTGAAGGTAAGAAAGGAAAAGGAACAGCACAGCCTTACCATTCTCCAGAAACGAGTGGCTTTCTGGATATAAAGATCAAAATGGAGGAACCGGCACACGGTTTGCAGAAGAGGTCAATATTAACTTGGTGTAAAGAGCTTTCACCAATAGCTAACTTCCAGGTAAACATTGACAGCTGAAATTACTCCTTTCCAAGCCCAACCCCAGAGACACAGGAGTGGGTCAAAGAAGCAGCAGCAGCAGTATGTACTGGAGCCTACTGATTAACCTGCAATGCAAACAGCACCCCTGGTATGGGGGGATCCCCTAATACATACAGCTGCATCTCCCTGTTGCAATTCACTGCATTGGAACAGTGATTTAAAATATATATATATATATGTATATATATATATATATATATATATATATATATATATATATATATATATATATATATATAATGACTATAATGGCATTATGGAGCAAATGGGATTGACCCTACCGTGTTATAACCAATTCCGCACTATAACGAGGCGTGTTATAATGGGTGAGAACTGTATGTATGTATGTGTATATATATATATATATATATATATATATACACACACACACAGTTAAATATACATCTATCTAGCCAAGTAAAGTGTAATTGTCAACTAAAGGGCACCTATTTCAACCTTCACAGGAACAGTAAAACAGTAAAAAAAAACAAAAAAAAACAATGTATAGCTTTCTGTTTAGAGTTCACATTGCAATTGTCAGGAAATAATAAAACACAAACACATGGCACAGTCTGATGTGTTGGGTAACAGTCTCTATATTGGCACCCTTACCGGGTACGGCAGCCTATCACAGCTGAGAACAGAAGAAAGCTACAGTACAAGCAAACAGTGTTGCTGCGGTTCCGCCACTCCACAACAAGAGCAGAGTCTGTGTTCAAAGAAGCAACGAGGACACTGATACAAACAGTTTGACAAAGTTCATGCGGTGAGCCCTGATCTCAAAGAAACAGCCAGCTGCTGGAGTGGAGAGCTGCCAGAATCACTACCCCACAGGAGAACTGCAGCTCAGCCTGTATAAAAGCCACGTTGTCATCAATTGCACCAGAGTAAGAAAAAAAAACAAAACAACATATGATCATGAGGTCCATAATACTGATTAAAGTATCCAAGTCACGGTTTGAAGAGGAACCTCGGATCACTGAAAATGTATCGTTGTTTGAATAGAGAACATATTGTAGCTGCTATAAAAAATATAATAAGTATTTAAATACAGTAATTTCATCTACTTTTAGATCGCTGTAATACACCCATATATTAACACTCACTCGCCTGCCTAATTTACGCAAGAAGAATATACGAAACCTAACTCACATTAGGGCTTGATCCATTGGCTAAGCAAACTGTACATTAGGCAAATGCTGCTTTTATCCTACCAGTACAGCGGTCCCCTTTTACTAACCTGCAGCAGAGATGAACAGGTTTTACACATTTGATAAACAAATTGTGATGCAAATTCTACCACACGCCATTACTGTATACTGCTTGGGTAAGTAGTTTCATATGTGAATGTTTTAAATTGAACTGAAATGTAATAACTCTCACTGTACTGTACCTGAATATCCTTTTTGAGTACTTCTTTACGCCTAAGAAACACTGTAACGTGATATGGTGGGGGGGGGGGGGGGGGGGGGGGGGGGTTGAAAGGTCATTGCACTGCACGTGATTTCTTTTACAATCAGGAAACAATCAAAAAGGAGACGGCATTTTATGTGGAGGGATTCAGGTGCAGAGAAAAATTATTACAATTCTGCAACAAAAACTAAGACCCAAAAGGATTACTTAAAAAGTTAAGGGAATGGTTAAACAAATGTTAATCAAATCTCCTAACCCTTTAACAAAAACAAACGAGCTCCAATTTGAACCCTTTCCATCGCAGCCCTGAGAGTAGGAGGCTAAGCTGTGGGTGTTGTCTGCACAACAGCTGGGCTCTGTCAAGGACTGTCACATGCTGCTTGCATCAGCGATGTCACTGGGGGTAAAAAACTAAATTAACTTATTATCTGAAAACAAAAAACAACAACATTCCACTCGGTTCACGTTAAACTGTATAACCTAACTGGAAAAATGTTACTCTGGCAACAACACCACAGCAACGTAATACAAATGGACCGTTTGTTCCCAGCGGAAGATAAATAAAAAATTGCTTGCAAAAATGAGTGCACAAATCATTCATTGTGTTTACATGCAAACAGTGATCCGAATACATAGCCATAGAGACAACACACCCTTTTTATTAGTCCGGGTTAGTTTAGGTTGCACTACAGTAACGTGCCTTCACTTGGATGATACAGACAGCATGCGCGGAGGATTGCTTTCCCAGTATTACTGTATTTCACACATGAAAGAGAAAGATGGCTCAGAATACTGATTCGCTTTAATAATTCTTAACCTTGAGATCAGAGCCTCAAAATAACTTATTTATTAAGCTGGAAAACTGAGCAGCTAGCCTTAGTTTTTCAGCAAAGACGATTAAAAGGAATTCATTTCTCTGGATTAGACAGCTTGCGTGTGGCAACCGTAAATCATATAATAAGCCAAATAAATAATGTGCCTACTTCCTTCGAGTTCCTAATAAAATGACCGCGCTGTACACAGTAGATGTGCACATACGTTTCTAAACAGATAGATTCAGGCCAGGCGTACTATACCCAGATGTTTTGTAAATGAACTTCATAATGTAGCAATGATGGCTCAACACACTCACTCTCCCTACTTGAATGTTCTCCGGCGGAGGAGTCGTCAAGCTTGGCAGTAATTAAAGCGCTCTGCAATTAGCAGGGAGGAACGACGATTACTCGAGAGATGAACTGTTTGCTTTGAAGTCTCGGAGGCTGTAGCAAGAACCTTTACCTCCACCCCTGAAAACTGAAAAGTATTACACAGATTATTTATATTAACTGTAAGACACTTCAATCATAGACTATGTAGATTTATACAAGAAGCCTTGAGAGAGCTACAGTAACACCAAATAACTTTTTCATATTTGGTGATCAAAAGATGTACAGCTACATCTGTCTAATATATAAATATGCTTGCCAAAGAACTTTACGAGCTGGTATTTGTAGTTTATGCAGTGAAATTCAAGACTGAAATTTAAAATGTAATGTGTTGAGTTTCTTTTTAATAATGCGACCTATATCGCCCCTCGTTATACTGCGGATTCGGATATATCGCGGTCCTGGAGTTGGCTCCCCATTTTTACTGTCTAACTGCGTATTGCCTTAGCTGCAATATACATAGCCACTTAGAATTACTGTTCATTTTATTTCGTATTGTACATCACAAACAAAAATATACAAAACAATTAAAAACATTAATATTGTACTGTTATCATATACACACGCATTGCACAATAACACAAAGCAAATTAAATATCTACTCGCTGAAGCGGTTTTTATTTTAGCCAGCGAGGTGTTCGGGTGTGGCAGCAATGCACCAGTAAAAGCCACTCTCGATATAGAGTGGATTTCTATTGGACCCCGACACCCATGATATATCGAGTGGTGGTGTATATCACGACTAGAGGCTGGTTTTACAGTCTCCGATCAACAATAGCGGACTGACTGTGTGTATGGTAGCTAGTCTAAGATCAGTGCTAATTGGGGTCTTTGAAACAGGCTGCTTGTGTTTATGGATGACGTGCGGCACCCCATTGCCAACCTTGAAAGCACTGTCCTGTTTGGCACAGACTCTGTCACTGAGCTCAGCACCCGCTGGGGACATCGGCACACTTGAGTTCGTTTCCCTGGCGACAGGATGACGCGGGTACACACAGCTTCTCAAGAGACTGCACACCTCAAAGAAACAGCAAATCAGCCCTGCTAATTTAGTCATTTAAATTTCCATTAGCAGTGACCCGCCGGCTATAGGACGGGGTCTGTCAATCACTGACAGTCATCCAAGTGGAAGAGACGTGGCAAACGAATTTCCACTCCGCTAACGAACGCGAGGAACACAGCGCTTCTCTGTGCTGCTCCTGCACAGGCAAATGAAGAGTCTATTTGAGCTGCTCTGACACAGAGATGACTAATATAGAAACTAGCAGCACACAGCCTGGCATTATACAGTAACCAAGGCTGCAGGACAATCGGCACTCAGAAAAAACCTAAGGTCAGCGTACAGGGTCACAGAGTGCCAAAGTGAGATTAAATCAGACGTTTGGATAGGTTGCATTGAGAATAGTTATACCGTGAAGGGAGACGTGCCATTGTTTTGGGTATTCTAGATATTCTGTCAGACCATAATGTTATTCAAAAGCTACAAAAACTAAATCAACTATATGTAAACGTTTACAGGGACAGAAAGAGGCAAAGGGTGGCTAAAACTGGATATCCAGAAGCACTGGGAATGATTGCCAACACAATATAACAGCAAGGGCATTAAAAATGAAAATGACTCTGCCAGCTGATTAATACAGAGAACAGCTCTGAGAACATCCCGATGAACACTAAACCCTGGCATGCTCTTTTCTAGCCAGTGTGTTAAATGTCAGGCTGACCCCAAGCATTGTTTTTGCCAACAAATAAAAAGACTGATACACAGAGGAGACACGCAAGAGCTGTGTGTGTATCTGTGTGTCAAAGGCAACCAGGGGTCTGGTCAGCCTTCGAATGCCACGTCCATTCTGGCTGGTACACACTGCCATCTAGGTGCTAGGTCCAGAAATACGACAAGACTCTTAATTAAATGTAACGAGAAACGTTTCGAATAGAAGTCTGTGATCGAAGAAGTTGAGAGTATTCTGGTACACAACTACACATACTGTCTGCTGGGTGCAAAATCCATTCTCTTCTACCTCCAGATAAGCAGCCTGTCTTATCCTAAGAAAGCAACGCAGAGCTCTGCCATTGCCACATGGCTGTCTTTAACCTGTTTCTAAGGACAAAAAAAAACAAATAAACACTTAGACATCCATGGATGTTTTCTTGCTTACGTAAGTTTAACGAAATTATGAGCAGCAAAGAACTGCACCTTCAAAAACTTTTTAAAATCTGCTTAAGCAACCGTGACGTATTGGCTCAACGAAGCAGAAAATGGGGATTTTTTATTCACAGTTCACAGCTTTACAAATTAATTTAATTACACTTTTTAGAAACCGCATGCATCGTTAACTTGGAACACACAAATGGTTTAATGCAACATCGGCTTACTAAGGGTCGACGGTTTTCCTTTCAAATGAGTGGTGCAACATTTCAATCTAAAGCAGGTCTAAAGCAAAAATGGTTTTGTTTTTTGAATAGAGAGTCCCATTGTTTTACAGCTGCTAATAACTACACTTCTGCAGTCCTTAACCATGGTATACTTCAAAAAGAGGCCACTCAGAGATTGCTGAGACTGTACTGTGTTGGATGAGCCATCCCTCCTACTAACAAGGTTTGGGGCCATGATCATTACAGTTCATTAATGAATTTCATGCTAAAATGTAAAAATCAAGGACAGAATGAACCTTGACTTGGAAGCATGTGTGCATGTGTGTGTATGTGTGTGTGTGTGTGTGCATGTGTGCAGGAGTAGAATGGGTGATGGTTCCAAATATGTTCTAAATAAATCTTAAAATTAAATGTAGGACTATAAAATGTAAATTTTAAGTTCTGGCTGATATTTTTCTTCTTCTTCTTGGTGATACAACAAAAAATCATTTGAAGCTACAATAGTTAAGGGTGAAGACATTCAAAGTTGCTGAGGCAGCTGATGAGAGACAGATAGAAGCCGTGCCCTTTCTGCAGGTGCAAAATATTTTTTGGTTCAGAACTGTGTAAGATGAGCAGCAAAACTGAACTCCTGCCATTAGTCAAAGGCACATCAAATCCCTCAAAGATTTGTCTTGATCAAAAAATACAATGTGTGCAAACCGCCTGGCGCTTCGTCAGTTCTGTCAGTGGTGAGGACAGGGGTGTTGAAGGGATTTGTAATGGAGAGTCGCTGGGATCACTGCAGACGTGGCTCAGTGAAACACTCCCGCAGCTCTTGTGTGTGATAAATTAGATTGCAGCAAGATTGGGTCCCCTGACCCTGTTTAAAAACTTCATTAAGGTTCTGCAGTTACACCAAAAAAAAAAAAAAAAAATGTTACCGAATTACCCAACTCACAGGGACCAAAAACAGTTACAAAAAACAAAACAAACAACTGTACTGCCCGAGCATGCTGGCAATTTAATTACAGCAGCATATCTCTGATCGAACTTCGTCAGCCTTTAAGATAATTCAAACTGTGTTCCCTCCATGTAGAGCTTTGCTCAGACAGTTCTGCAATACAATGAGGTTCAACAAGTTGTTCTGGGATTAGTAACACTTCTGTTTTAAAAATCACCCTACAGCAGGTTTCTCTTGCAGTATTACTTCAGCCTGCTTGGCCCTTACTGGGAATATTTACATCTTAAAAGTCGTTTAGCTGGGTGTTGGTTTTTGCTGTAGAAAAAATGACTCATTTTATAAAAAACAATTCCGGGCTTGGACTCCTGCCATGCAACCTACCGTCCTCCAACAATGAAGTGCAGCAATTTACACAAAACATACGGACTGCTGCAGGTACAGAGATGCGCAAGCAAGGCATTTCGTTTCATTGAACCCAACAGCACCTACTGTCCCCACTCGTTATGAAAGCCATGCCCCTAACTGGCAGTAATGTAGCACGGCAATGTTGTTCTGGCGGTCTGAGGACTGAGAATAATCGTTTCCATGCCAACATCACAGACTCCCTTTCTCCCCAAACAGGACTGTCCTTGTTGCTGCTCTGGTGTTGCTAACTATGTCATGAAAAAGCAGCATGATCTCATTTGAACACTTCAGCCTACACTGAGTCTTCAGCAGTCTCAGCTCTGTCTGCTTAGTATGAGGCTGGTGCATTACACACCCCTATTGATTTCAATCCTCCTGCTGTATTGCTGATTCTTCATTAGGCTTTACAGACGGCGAGTACACGCAATTTTATTAGGCCAATTACTGTACATGAGTCTAAAATATTACGTTTATTTAATTTAAATTTAATTTAATTTATTTTTAAATCCTCCTGTAATAGTGTTCATTGTAATGGCAAGATCTGATTTGAATGTTCATTCTTATCTCTGTCTTGAATGGTCACCCTGTGGCTGGATTTTGACTTCGTTCAGTGACCAGATGTTGTATCTGTGCTATCCCCCCCCTTTTCTTGAGAGAGAATGTTAGATCTAAATACTGTACAGTATCACTACATTGTGTCTTTGTAAGAGTTTCAAACTACAGAAAAATATGATCAATAGCCAGCAATCATCTATTTCAGTCATAGAAACAGAGTACAACTACTACTATTACTACTACTATTACTAATAATAATAATAATAATGATAATAATAATAATACACTCACATAGTGCCTTTCATAAATAATCCAGAGAATAAAACAACATCCCAAAGGTACCCATTAAAAAGTTTTATAATAAAATCGAATAAAAATAAACGAACAAATCCCAGCAGTAAAATAGTTGGGGGTTTGTCTTGAGAACCGACATGCTTTCAAACAATCTGATGTACGCATCATACATCTGCGTGACAGCATGCCACATGGAGGAGACGATCACGAGCTGTTCCTTGATGATGTCACTGCATAACACATGACCTACAAGAAGACGAACCATTACGTTTCATTTTGTGTGTGTGTGTCAGATTGCAGCAAGCCAGCCTGTTAAGCTGCTGCTGCTTCTCTCTCTCTCGTTTCTCCAGGACTTGGCTCTCGCAAACAACAGGAATTCCGAGCCATGCTCGCCAGAGCCTCCTCCTAACAAAGCAGGAAACCCACTCACATCCTCATACCAGCTCATCTATTGTTACCTCCTGATTGGCATTAATGGACTCCTTCTGCTCTTACTGCTGCTTCAGCCTAAAACCTTAGGGAAGAGGTCGCGTCTTTTACAACCTCACTTTCCGTTGCTGTCTCCAGGGTTACTGCGATACAGCGATGGAAAATGGGGCTCCCACTGCATAGTGGTTTGATCCGTTCCACATTTTACTAGAAATGAGCTTGAAAGGATATGCCACCTGCACACTCTCAACATTCAATTCCTTACCTGTTTAACGTCTATTTTGTGCAATTCGTGATGGCTGTTTCTGCTTACATCGCTGTTGGCCATGCAAGCATGTAACTACTGCAGTAAGCATGGCAATAGGGAAAACAGCAATAGGGAATCTAACAGAGCATGCATAATGTAATAATAAACATGTGAGAAACTGATATTAAGTTCAGTATGGGATCCTTAATTAGCCATACACTTCAACCTCAAGTGTGCAGAATTGAGTTACCTGTAAAAAGAAAAGCTCTGAAGGGCTCAAATTCCTATCCCTGAAATTAGCCCAATGCGCCTCTTATCCTTTTAGATCAACCACTTATAACCAGAACTGTGAAGCCTCCTGACTGAATGGAACAGGAGCAGAGAGTCAGCTGGGTGCAAATCTGCTTCTGCGGATATCTTTTGCACACACATGGCTAGGGATAAAAAGGGGATTACTTCTGGATGGTGGGAAAAACTACACTTGGACCTGGCTAACAGCCTGCAAACCGTGGGATTGACAGCAGTCTGCAGCTCCTGGGGCTTTTGGGAATCGGGGCTGGTAATTTATAACAGTGCAGAACAGTCAGCAACCTTCATGGCTGATTAGACCACTGCTCCGGCATAGACAGAGAGGCAAACAACACAAAACAAGCAAGCAAGCAAACAAAATATAATGAGACCACAAAGAAAGAAAGCCTGCAATATGAAAAAGATCAACCGCTGACGAGAGCCAAGCAGCAACAGTAGCACCTGTAAATGGAATTTAAATGAGAGTTGGAATTATGCTTATCACAACACCAACGGACCAATCTGTTTGCAGGAAGCACTGCGTTTTCTAAGAGACGTGACTTACTGCAGAGAAGAAAAACGACAAAATGCTTGCAGTTCTGCAGCCTGGCAGAGCCCCAAGAAAACGCTATTGCCGCTGTAAAATATAAAATAACATTTAAAAAATATATATATAATACTGTGTATATATCTCCGATATCATCCAGTGCAGCCTGACTTTCAAAAACCAGCCAGCATGTTCAGGCTAATTTACCATTCCAAGTAAAACAAGGGAAGAAACAGCTGATTGGATTGATGTGTATTGCTGTTCTCCGCAGAGTCTGTTTCTTCACTCTGAATGGTAAATTGGCCGATCAACACCAATCAGCCTCTCCTGATTGCCAGCGCCCGATTTCTGTAGAGAGCTCATTCTGAATAATCAAACAATCTGCTTGTGCAGCACTAGCAGCAGGTGGCAGCGAGTACCACCCAGTGTGAACCTGTGAAATCCTTAAAAGCAAATATACCTTTTGAACTGTCAGCAAACAACACAGTCACAGCAACAGCAGATCTGTGTTTGCTAAAGTTACAGGCAATGGAAGGAAGCGTCTTGTACCAGGTGCTGCTGTGCTGGACTAGTTAATCAGTTTGCCATTATTACCTCTGACTGATAACAGAGCAGCATTAGGGATTTAGGAGCTTACATTGTAACTGACACAGTATAACTGTACTGTACACAATGGTTGAGAATGAAAGCTTTCTGTCACTTCCACTCTACCCTGAACTGTGTATCTTGTTTATTCCTCATGTACTTTGTTAAGTATGTATAGTATTCTTAGTATCAGTTTCCGAGTCCTACAGACCTATTGTGTGTATATATATATATATATATATATATATATATATATATATATATATATATTATACACATACACACACACACACACACTGTTTTAAACCCAAACAACAATACATGCGATTGATCACTCTGACAATGACTCACTGGTCGGTCTCACGCATCTCCAGCCCACCCCAATATCAACAGACACTCCTTATAAGCAGTACTGTACCCATTTATTGCTGGATATTTCCAACCAGCAGAGTGTCTTCTGCTTAAGATATATTTTATCCCCACCTTTGCTCTCTCCAACTTCATTAGTGAGGGTGTTCTGCTTACTGTCTCAACATGTTTGTTAGAGTTAGGGTTAGGGTTAGGGTTAGGGTTAGGGTTAGGGCTCAGGTAAAGAGCTAAGAGTCTAGAGTCAGGGCTAGGGCTAGAGTTAATTATACAGAAATGCTTTTTAGCTAAAATTCTCTACTAAATTACCACAAGTTGACAATGAAGACATTTTGTAGTTGATTAATAACCATGAACAAGTGAAATAAAAAACAAACAAAAAAAACAATCAAATTTGAACAGAATGAGAATGGAACAGACGATGCCAGAACAGAGAAAGCATCAGCTGGACCCAGTCCAGTTAGACGTAACAGTCACACTCCACTAATAAAACTGGAACATACGCTCGCTCGGGGCTCCATAAAAACAGACAGCAGCAGCATCACAACACTGCTACGGGACCGAAGGTGAATTCTTCTTCCCACACAGGGCTAATAAATACACCTTGACATCCAAGACTTCATCAGCGAACACTGCCTTGCACTTGTATTGCAGCACCACTGCATCAAGCTGCCTGCTCACTTTGTTTTCCTTCTCAGGATACAATGCAATCCAAGTGCCAGCTGGCTGGATATCTGCTTTACAATATCAACTTGAAAAAAAAACAAACAAATGGGACAGATACCAAGAACAAATAGGACTTAGCATTTTCACTTTGGACGCTGTTGGCAATTTCCTGATGGTGGCAAGAAAAAATAAATAAATAAATAGTGCCTCACATAAATCAACAGCAAATATTGTATCGACTATCTGCCCTGAACGTTATACAGATAAATATACAACACTAGTAACAGTTTTGTTCTCAAATCTGTACAAATAAGTTGGTGAGGATGGATCTATAGAAAACGCTGGCAAAAACGAGTATACAATCAGACGGCTGCCTGCATGGGGCATTCTTGATTCGTTTTAGTTTTAAAGGGGCGAGCCTCTACACTATTCCATCTCTTCCACAGCATTTTAATAGGAAGTCGCTGTGTTTAGCAATGTGTTTGCCCATCACCTCTACTGCTAACAACAATATACATGTCACATTGGCAACTCTCACTGTTCATCACAGCCCCCGATGGATTTTAGATTGCCTTGACGGATTCTTGTCTCACTTTCTTTAACCCTTCCTCTAGGGCCAGATGCAAAAAAATAAACACGTAAAACTCTGACCATGAAGAAAAAACACAACTGTATGCAAAATAAGCAGTCATCCAAAAATTAACAGACAACGGCATCATTTTAAAGCCATTAAAAGCTTGCTCTGTTTTTTTTAGCTGAAAAAGCCTGAACTCTCAAATGTTAAAAAAGAACTTGGATTTCTCTTGTTTCCAGTTGTCTTAAAATGTTAGTTAAAAAAGGTGCAGCCCAAGTTATTAAGAAGACCACATTGTAAAGCTTTATGAATAAGAGATTATACAATCTGATATTCTGTAGCAGCGCTTGTCAATTAGTTTCACCGAGTTCCTGACTCAGTGTTTAACACTTTCGGTCCTGAATTATTTTTGCCTAGCTGAAGAAGACGACATTTATTTGTATTTTTTTTTAAATATATGTATACAGACTGGGACACTGGAGTCCTGTGAGGCTCTACTGTGATTTCCGAGGGCATGTGTTAACATACAGCACTGAGATGAAGCAGGACCTCAAGGGTTAATGTTGCTGCTCACCGCTCAGCTGCACCAGCGTTTCTCTAACTCGCTCTGCCCCGCAATCGCAGACGGTCACTGCAGGACACTGCTTGCAAAGAGCCTGCCAACACAAGCCTCTCCACTCACAGTTCTGCCACTCTGACAAGTGTAGCTCCGTCAAACCTGTTTGGTGAGAACCTGAAGACACAAGCAACTATTAGATCTGATGGGTTTTTTTTTAAAGCGTTGACAGTAGATTTGGCCCAGGGACAGCCGACTAACAAAATACTGGCTATGGCTTCTCTTCTCCTTTCCTTGTTGAAAATAGAAGTTATCTTGCCATTCATCACATTACAAAAGGGCTCTTTCGAAACGTAGGCTTTTCATAGTGTGGGTGTGGCTCACAAAGGAACACTTACCTCTGGAGTTTTAAGGGTTGTGAAAACTTATCCAGGGCACCTGTATCTGGTTTCTGCCTGATCGCTTGCTCTGAATGCAAAGAGGCGTTTTCTGAGCTTGCCCTATATTAGACGACACACAATCCGAAAAGAATGGTATATTTAATCAGAACCTTTTTTTTTTTTTTCCAGTCTGGTGAGGCGACCTAATTGAATGCAGTATTATTAGTTTTTAGCCTCTTTTACAGTAGAAGCAAGTAAGAAGAGCATTTTCCCTAATGTGCTTTAATATAATTCTATGCAAAGAAATCTCAGCAAGGCACGCCAGATAATAGCAGTTCTTAGCTTCTTCCTGTCTGGCTTTGTGATCACGAACGTAATCCTAGATAATACTGCTATCTTATTATTTTCTGTATTAACACATGTAAAAATGTATTATAGCTGTTCTGCTGCTGCAATAGAGCTGGGAATCGTATTACTCATACCTACTGTGACCACACAGAGTCTTTATTTTTAGACGCCCCGATCAATTTCCCCAGCTCTCGTACAGATGCCTTTCTTCAAGTCCTTCAGTTATTCTGATTTTATTATTAATTAGAGGTCTTGTGCAAAACGGTGCCTCCCCTGCACTCTGCCTGCTCCTAGCAAGGCCTTGGAATCACAGGACTGCCAAATGGGACTGCCGGCCCTGTTGCAACCCCATGAGGTACGCCACAATGCTTACCAGGAATGTGACAGGAGCATGCTGTTTTACTATCCCTCGTGCTGGTGTCACAGGATGTCATTACTGGCCATCTTGAGACCCAATTGTGATGAAGCTTGGGGAGGGGTGGACAGCACAGGTTAGTCTAGGTCAGTGTAAAGTACCCTGTGCCTCTAATAATGCATGCGGCAATGAGGAATATGTCTCAATAACTGTTACGAATCCCATTAAACTTTGCACTGATATTCATTGGAAGAAGATTTTCCATATTAAGCCAGTGGCTGTGATTCTGACAGATTTTTGCTCTGCATTTTGCTCAGCCTGCGTAATGCGACCCTTTTAGTCACATCACTGAACACAATAACAGCCTGGCTGAAAGAGGTCCTCCATAGAGGATGTTTAACAATATTTAGGGCAACGGTACGAAGATGCGCCACTAGAAGAGCCCGCTTCGTCTGTGATTTCAGTTAGCTTTGTACATCATTTACTAATCTAAAAGGTACTTATTAACTCGGTCTCCTGCAGGAAAGGCTGGTGATCATGCGGTGTCACTTCTCGCAGGTAATGTATTCCTCACTTAACATCAGACTCGGGAGAGCTCATTACTTTTAGATGAGCGACACGGCAAATGCATGTAATTACAACACAGCTCCAATCAGACTGTCTTCATTGCGAGGGCTCGGGTTTCCCCGATCACTTACCAATCACTCCCCTCCTTCTGGTGAAGGCTGGCTACACCTACTGCTAGTGAAGAGATTTAAAAAGCATGCAGGTTCCTGTCCGGCTGCCAGAGAAAGAGCAAAAGCAAAACACCCAGATCAGAGGGGGGAAATGAATGGTACCATTTAATAAACCGTTCACAAGTTACAAAGTTAGCATGAAGCCATGTGGTAATAAAGTCATGTTCACATTTACACCAGGTTCCAAAACATGCTGCAAACTACTGAGACCAGCGTGCCTGGGTAAGCTTAATGAAAGCTAGGATCCTATAGCTCCCGTTCTGCAGTCTTGAGAGCTCTGTGTGTCAGATTAGTGTCAGTCCTGAATGTCTGGGCACTGCCGTAAGTAATTGAGTCTTGCCTTTACTCAACTTGGTGCACTGGCAGGTGCCACTAAAGCAAGATCATATTACCTCACATCAGTGTGAGAGGAAATACATGAGATGCATACAAGCCATTCTGAAGATACCAGGATTTCCTCTTACTACTGCCCACTCTGCTTACTGCTGATAATTAAAATATGGGACCAGATCACTGAAACAAACTAAACCTCACTTTTACAGGCAACATCCCCTAGCAGACTGTGAATTCAGAGCATCGTGGCTGACCTGCTGTGTAATGAGGTATCTGAACCACAATTATAGATAATAATAATAATAATAATAATAATAATAATAATAATAATAATAATAATAATAATAATAATAATAATAATGGAAAGTATAATCACAAATGGCCAAGCGTTCCTCTAGATAGGTGTAAAAATGGTAGTGCAATACACACAGGTGCATGGAGTGCGGATTTTCTTTATTACACATTTCAATGTGCATAACATTTCCACTGAAACATTCAAGCACCTGTTTCAGGGGGAAGGACGTGAAAAGAGCCAGTCAGGAGACTTCAGAAATGCAGCTAAACAAGAAGACAGGTGGCATACCAACTCCCAGCAGCTGAAACTACTCTGCATTTCCTGACTGGAAACAAACTGGGAAGAGTGGATGGATGGAATCTGTTTCGCTTTTCAAAATAGAACTGGGAGACACCGCAGCATCAACGCATCAGGATTAAAGTTCACATTACTGGTGACACGAGCAAACACACTGCAGCCCAAGATGTTACACTTTTCAAAAAACTGCTTTTGAGCACTCCCGCATTGCACCTTGTACCTCCGAACACAATGAGGAGTGAAAGACAAACAAAGAGCTTCTAAACATCTCTCAAAACAGCAACAGAAACCAGTGTGGGGTTAAAATAATGCAAGCGGACAAGAACTATTCAAGAATGCAGGATTGGAGAGCTTCCCCACCCCCTTCTCTTTAAAGGTAGAGTGTACAGTTCATCTAGATACAATACAGCCATTCAGTTACCTGTGTTAAAAAGCTTTTGCATAACTTTGTAAAACCCCATATCATATTCCCGGAGAATCAGATGGGTTTACAACATTTAGACTCCACTGCCCGCTTGGTTATAGACTCACCTCCTGCTCAGTTAATAAGGTCAGCCTGCTCGTAACGTGAAAGTCCCAGGATGTGAGTCCTGTTACACAATGCTTAGCAGGTCCACAATCACACCCCCACACTTCTCTTCATCAAAGGTCAATTCTGACACGGATTCCCTGATCATTACAGTTCAGGATCACTTTCAAAAGAGCTTACCTTGAAAACCTGTGCCATTCAATCCCCACCTGTTCCAGTGTCTGCATTGGGCCACATGGGATTCTCATAACTCATAAATCATTGTGCTCCTAGAAGCAATTGCAATCAGCATGGTTATCACTACTCACCTTCAAACTGTGCATGACACAGACCTCTACAATTGCTCTATGAGACCTGCATGTGTAATTGCTCAAAATCTAAGAATCTGTGCTCCTTTTACAACAGGTTGATTGTGCATTTCAATAACAATGAGATTTCAGTATGTGTAACACACAATCAAAAGAGATGTCAGCTTGTGAAATGTTAATGAATTCTCATTCTGCAGCCTTTCTGGGCAAATGAATTTAAGCACACAAAAACACTAATTCTCCAAAAATGACTCCGAGCGCTGAGTGGTTAGCTAATTATCTAGATAATGCAGCACACACCGTGCTCCAGCAAACTATAATGCATCATATAGCTATTAACTGTTTACTACCTAATATTAAACCTGTAACCCCAAACCCTTTTATGCATTTTCACAAATATACAGAATTGCATTAATCCAGTTAAAGCTGCATTTTATTATAGTGACTGTTTTAACATGCCTTCGCTTTTCTTTTTAAATGTTTACACTGTTCGCTCACCCATCCCCTTGCAGTAATTTTACATTATTTACACTGCGCAGCTTACAAATTAGATCTGGTTAAAAATTGCTTCCGATTAGACTCCTCAGGGTGAATTGTGGAGAGGTGGGGTGGGGAAGCATATCAGCGTGGCACAGGCTTCAGTGCACAACGCTTCAACTTGTGTAATAACCTTTAAATGGAGCACAGAGCTAGGCTAATAAGGGCCGTGTGTAATGCAGTTGATAGCAAGACCTTTCAGGGCTATGCTTCAGCGTTCAGGCTCCTGTCTGCCATTAATTCTCTTTATCTGAAAACAAAATACACACAGACAGCTTCCCCTTGAGCTGCTCTGAATGAATTCTTCGAGTGTGCTTTTGAGGGGAGAATATTAAATAACACATGAATACACAAACACACACACATACATACACACATGCAGACATACATACAGCAAGACACATTTCAATATAGAATACAGATCAAGCGCGCCTTAATTGATTGACACTGTTTCCCAGGATCCTCCACAGAAAGGCCAATATGTCAGAAACCAACTTATTTGGCATGTTTCATTAAAACAGAAGACAAGCAAAACAACAAAGTATAATGTTGCCAGAAAGCAAGGGTTAAAAAAAAAAAAGATTCACAATTCAATTGCAATGGGAACTACTGTACGGCACTGTCCCTGCTTGTACCCCAGCAAAGGTCAGCACTGGTCACAGCTGGCAGCAGAGTGGTTTAACTGGTCTTGCTGTTTAAGGGACAGTACTGCTGGTTAAAGACCGGATTGTGCTGTACTGTAAGCATCCAAATGATTGTTGTGAATACAGTATACAGTCGTTACTGTAAACAGGTGCTGGGGCTTTATTAAATACAGTCTGGCTAGCTAGTAAGAAACGTGTGCTCCATTTCAAAGCTGCTGCTCCTGCTGGTCACCAACTCACCAGCATTTGCTGGACTTATTGCAACATTTAAGTGAAAATGCTTGACTGATCCAGCGTCCCAGTCACAGGCGATGTTACATCATGGTGTGAGGGTTCAACTGTCTTATTTAATGGACTTATTATAGACGATTAAAATCTGTTAGTGTATTAAGGCATGCTCATTATTTTGATATTAGTATATTGTTTTATTATCTTGACCGAATATATACAGATATATCTTAATCTTAATCCTCTGGCCGCATCACAATACTGAAACTGCTCTGCTCCGGATTGTGAATGATCTCTTGCTCAATGCTGATGCTGCTGCTCCCTCTGTGCTTGTCCTCCTTGACCTGACAGCCACTTTTGACACCATAGATCATGGCATTCTTCTTGACCGCCTTCAGAAATATGCTGGAATCTCTGGAACCTGTCTCTCCTGGATATCCTCTTACCTATCTGGACGCATGCAGTCTGTTTTCTATGCTGGTTGCAGTGGCGTTGTAAACCCAGTCACTTGTGGTGTTCCCCAAGGATCTGTTCTTGGGCCCCTTCTCTTCAATATCTACATGCTTCCCTTGGGTCACCTCAACCGCCAACACAACCTCGTGTTTCACTCCTATGCTGGCAACTCCCAGCTCTACTTAAAACTCCACCCTGGAAGCCCCTTTGTCATGGTCCGGCTCTCGGCTTGCATTCAAGACATCAAGGCCTGTATGTCTGCCAATTTTCTTCAGCTGAACACTAGCAAATCTGAACTCCTTTTAGTAGGATCTAAAACTCAACTTAAGAATGTCAATATAGCTGCCCTGAACCTCGGAAGCTGTCTGCTGCTGCCTTCCCCCGCAGTACGAAGCCTTGGTGTTTCTTGACAGCAAGCTCTCCTTTGATGTCCACATCTCCTCTTTGGTCAAATCTTCCTTCTACCATCTTCGAAACATCTCCAAAGTCCATCCCTACCTTTCTCTCCCGGATGCGGAGATACTCTGTCATGCATTCATCTCCTCTCGACTCGACTACTGCAGCTCTCTATATGGTGATCTCCCGGCACGCGCCATAAACCAACTGCAGCTAGTTCAGAATGTCGCTGCCAGGATCCTTACCAGATGTAAAAACGTGATCACATCACCCCCCCGTCTTGCCCAGCTGCACTGGCTACCTGTAAAGTTTAGGATTATTTTCAAAACTCTCCTGCTCACCTACAATGATCTTCATCACACAGGTCCCGAGTACCTCCTCAACCTGCTGACCCGCTATGTCCCTGCCCGCAAGCTAAGGTCCTCCGACTCTGGCCTGCTTGTTATCCCCAAGCAAAAGTGCAGCACACTTGGAGAACACTCGTTTAGCTTCATGGCCCCAACTCTCTGGAGCTCTCTCCCAGCTTTGGTGCGTGATGCTCCCACTATCGCTTGCTTTAATCAACTCTCAAGACCCACTTGTTCTCTCTTGCTTTCCATGCTCTTTAAGCCGGATATCTGCTATTAGCTGCTGTGTTGCTGCTACTATTTCATGTACTATGCTACTATGATGAATTATGCACTTTCCACTGTATTTAATGTATTGTGCATTGTTTTTTTCTGTATATCATGTATTATGCATTTCTCTGTATTTAAAGTATTATGGGTGTTCTTGTTGTTACTGCATCTTGTAAAGCGCTTTGTGATGGTGGTCCACTATGAAAGGCGCTCTAATAAAGACTCATTGATTGATTGATTGATTGATTGATTGATTGATTGATTAACGATGACGTGTTGCCACAGAACGTTCGGCAGGTGTTTACAGTAACACATTAGGGTGCATTACAGTATAAGTGCTGTATACTATATTTTGTGTTTGTATTTTAAAATGCATTGTTTTATCACGGATTAAACTGTCTGGTATGAATGTAACACAGCAACATGATGATGCTCATCCAAGTCTTAGTCGCTGTCGTGAAGTATTATTGATGCATCAACAAATAAATAAATAAATCGGTCTCAACCGGAACTCAAGTCAATTAAAAAAAAATGCAACTATCTGAAAACATGTCACGCATACATTTTTCACCGTTTAGTCTTACCGTATGCCGCTTTCATGTCCTTCCACCGGGCTGGTTTGTACTTACAGCTCACCGTGAGTGCTCTATCGTATCCTCTTGTACTACAGACTGTTGACAACTCACTCACTCTGCCAGTTCCTGCGCAAGCAGCAGGATCACTGTTGCCAGGCCAGACCAATCAAAGGCGACGGGCAGGATTAGAACACAAGCAGTCAACATTCTCGAAGATTGATTAAACAGTTTTAATGGAAATGTAAGACTATGGGGTCTAACTAATGCGTGCATCCTCCAAAGTGCTGAAGTTTTTTTTTTTTTTTTTTTTTTTTTCATCTTTGCGATTGCATAAGGACAGTATACCCGTTTTTAAAACCTGTTTGAAGCTTTAAAGTTTATTTTATTTATTTCACACAAAATGTCCCAAACCGCTTTACAATACAATACAATCGACAACACCAAACAGCAAAATTAATCACAGAGTACAGTGCAAATTGTAAGATTGCGAGTAAATTAACTAAGGAACAATTCAATTAATTAAAAGCAACAAAAATACAGTGAAAGAAAAACATACAATTAATTAAAAGAGAAGAGTAAAATGACAATATTAATAGATTGATTCATAAAATCAGGCTTCAAAAAGGTAATTTAAAAAAAAAGTTTTGTAAAATTAACAGCTGTTGGTTTTCGTTCCAAATTGTTTTTGTTGAAGATTGGGGTTATATTCTTAAAAAGAAAAATGTTGTCCGTCTACACCACCTGCTGTTTGGATTTGAAATTTCACCTGAAGGACCCTTACTGGTAATACTCTCCACAGTAAATGCAAACACTCCCACCTAGTGTCCCTCAGAATCGTTTCTTTAAAGCACTGGTATTAAATAAAGCCTGCCATTCTCTCTCTAGTTAAATCAAAGTCACTAGGAATACCTTTTCGGACAGCCCCTAAATCAATAAATATTAGCCTGAAAATCAAAACAAAAATCTAATTGTATATAATATTTGCTTAATTATTGTTATTTTTCTTCATCTTCTTTATGTTATTGTTTTATTGTTATAATTAGTAGTGGTAGTCATAGTCTTATTAACATAAAGTTCAGTATTTTTCAGAGCGTATTTCTTAATAAACTATTCATTTTGGAAAGGTAGTTTCACAAGTTAATGGCTGCTAGACAGACATTTCTAGACAGTTTTCCTCAGAGCTGTAATGGAAATGTAAGATGAAACCGATACAGTACTAAACATAGTAAGAGGCTGTAGTTGTTTTATCTGATTAGAGAGAGGATATGCGCAGACCTGTGAGTTTTAAAACTGGCCAAGACTTTTATGAAAGCACTGTTATCAGGAGAAGGTGTGAAAAGCAGTTTCTATTTATGATCCTGATGAGTCAAAACATTGTGACCAGTTTTAAAACTCACTGGACGATTGCATCAAAGGGAAGGTCTGCGCATATTCTCTCTAATCAGATAAAACAATTGCAGTCTCTTACTATGTTTAGTACTGTATCGGTTTCATCTTACATTTCCATTACAGCTCTGGGAAAACTCAAGAAATGTCTGTCTAGCAGACATGCCTTACGTACTTCAGCCATTAAATGAACTCCAGTGTAAATCACTCAGGCTTTGTTAAAAAAGAGAAACGATCCTCAAGTTAAGTGTTACAAAGCTAGAAAGAATTATGTTATGTTTAATTATGCGCTTTAAGTGCGGTTTGGTTGTTTATCGTGCACTTTGTAACTGGATAGTGTTTTTCTTTGACCTATTGCAAAACAGTTCCAACCCTCTCCCTCTTGCAGTGACCATATAAAAACTTGAGATTATATATAAAATGATATTAAACAGACAATATCTCCAATGTGATGGTAATAAACATCCTAGTAATAGCAACTCCCCCTTTTCAGGTGACCTGGCTATATAGCATCAATCACAATGCCAACAGGAGAACGTTTTCAGGTACCATTCTTGCTACGTGTTTGCAGACTATCTATAGATAATGGTGATGGCAGGAAGCCATGAAGCTGTTGTTTTCTGCATTCTTGTGGTGGAGGGGGGGGGGGGGGGGGGGGTGACGTTCGGAGCTCAGCAGATCTGACTTCACCCCACGCTGTCTCAGCCACTTCCAGGCCGAAAGCGAGCAGGATGATGAGCTCTGCCTGGTATGTGAAGTGGGGCTGTCCCGCTGTGTGAGGAGTTTCTCCTCCAGTGTGCCTGCCTGCTTCAGCCTGGGTGATCTCTGTATTTGTCACTGCCGTGGAAAGCCCCCACCCTTTAAGACCTTGTTATTCTGTGAACTTTAGTGAAAGAAGAAAAACGGCCCACACAGCTCCACCTGCGCTGCGCTTGCAGATCATGCTCAGGATGCAAACTATACGGCCGTGTCACAGGAGGGGAAGAGGCTCATATTAGAACAGCGTCCTTATAGAACATTTCAAATATATCGTTTTTGGATTGCATCCTTAGCTGCACATGGACTATAGGGTTACACAATACAGCAGCATTGTCCCGCAGTCCTATTCAGATTGACACTGCAACACATTGGTGTGTTTTTAGCCTTCATCATCGCTGTGCTCTTTGTAATGAAACCTGTGTGCCCCCCCCCCCCCCCCCTAATCTTTAACTACACCTGCCTGCAGCTAACTTGTTTCTGGGGGAATATTAAAAAAATAATAATAATTCTCTTAGATTTGCTTTGCACTTGCTTCAAACCATGTGCTTTCTGTAATTAAGGGACATTTTTTTGCAAGTCTTTTTTTAGTTTGTTACTTTTTTTTGCTCTCCTCTTATACAGCTTTTTAAAGAAAGTTTTTTTTTTTTTTTTTTTCCAAAATGAAAAAAGGGAATAAACCAAAACCCCAATCTTGAGTATTTACCTTTTATTTATTTTTATGAAAAGTAGCAGTTTCATAGTTTTTAATCATTGTAAATCATTTCTTGGTGAACACATAATCGCATCTGTACTGTAACACAGAATACTGTCAGCATAATCACATCTGGACTGTTACACAGAATACTGTCAGCAAAAGGTTTGTTATTAGGTTTAAGTTTCTCTTCACAAAAGAAGAAGTGAAAAAGTAGCATGCAAATTTAACAAAAGGGAGCCAGCACAAGGTGTGCGCAGTGCTAAACACCAATAACAATTATCTAGATCAGTTAGTTCATCTTTTACTATTGAAATGACCAGGTATTATTCTGACAACATGTCCCCAAAGAAATGCTACAGTCCAGAAAGTTGTACTGAATCTGGTTTATCTGTTTGCTACACATGCACTTAATTTGCTAGATCTTGAAAATATTTGTCTAATATGATACATTCCTCTCTTTGTATTTCTTGGTCTGAATTTGTTTTTATCTCGGTAGCTACACTTGGAAAACCAACACAAACCCATGGCTTGGACACCTGCTGATAGTTTGATTCAGTACTTTTATATTAGATAAAGCGTATAAGATCTAGGACTGTACACAATTTACAATACGTTGGAATCCTCGGTGCTTCCTTTAGGCTCTGTAATACAGCAGCTTGAAGGAGAAAGCCAAGTCCACAGTGTAAGCCAGCAAGTTCAGGCAAGTCATTACAGTGGTGGTTATAACCTTCCAAGTGTGCTGTTTACAGCGGTCAGGATGCACCAGAGCCCAGACCCAGTAGCCCACGGCTGTGATGTACATCAGGACACACAGAGAGCCGAAGCCTGCCAGGATCCTGTCGAAGGGGACGGGACAGCGTCCCGTACACTCCCCCAACATGACTCCGATGGTGCACAGGGACATCAAAAAGCAGCTGCAGTAAACTGCCACGCACCACCAGAAGAGCGGGCCAGCCTTGCATTTATCCACTACGTCGCTGTCCAGAGTGACAAAGACCACGCAGGCTCCGAAGACCTCGAAGACCTTTAGAAACCCTGGGGTGGTGGCCATGTACCCCCGCTGCTCCACGTTCCTCACCTTCGTTATACAAACCTCTGCAGCGTACGCCAAGAACGTTAAGCAGGAGAAGATGGAGGCAGCCACCAAACGGGGGTCAATTGATACCTCATGCTTGATGGCGCAGTAGGGGAAGCCGATGGAGGCCATCAGGGTCATCAGCGCTCCCAGGAGAGCCATGGTGATGGGCAGGTTCTTCCAGGAGACTGGGACGAGGCTCTGGAACTGAACGAACTCCACCAGGAAGATCAGGGCGGTCAGGATGAAGAAGAAGCACCAGGTGAACATGCAGAACGTGTAGGTATTGGATTTGTTGATCGTTTCGCTGTTGATCGTTTCGTTGTTGCTCGCCGAAGACACCAAGCTGAAGGTCGTGCATCCGAACAACATCTCTAAGATGCGGACCATGGCCAGAGGTGTGGTCAGCACACTGATCTCCCCCAGGATCACCGGCATCTTCAAAGATAACTCCCTGTGTCTGTGAGAAACTGCAGTGTTCAGTCCTGGATCGCTTGCAGGGCCATCCGTGTAGAGGAAATCCAAACCTGTTTGAATCAGAGTGCTCAGCTTCGTCTGTGTGTTGTAGCAGTGTAGAAAATCCTATAGAGATCAACGCTCAGCCGGATTCTCACTTAAAATGTAGGCAGACAGATTCTACTCTCAGTCACAAATCAGGTATGATATGATATGTTTCCAGTTTATTTAAAAAAAAAAAACCTTGCCCCTAATCTAAATGTATCTTTCTTATTGGTGAAAAAATTTAAAAAAGCACCATTTCCTGTTGGAGTCGCATGCTGCGTCGAGCTGAGGTGCGCATGCAGTGTGTGAGTAGGAGTTGGAAGTGAGTTCTGTGACCACAACAAAAGGAAACTCAAACTTATCTCTTTCGTTCTCTCTGCTCAACGGCGACATCATTTTTTCCTTGTTTTGAAAGTCACCAAAAAAAAACAAAAACATTTTGCATAACAGTTGGGGAGAGGAAATCTTTTGCATTCGTAACATTGAGTATTCAGATTTACAATCTGCTCCGTACAGCAGGGGCTCACAGCTGTTAGGGGTCCTTCATAGTTGAATAATTAGCAGATAGGTACCACCCAAGTATCCTGCCCTTGTAAAAATACCAGAACACCTCTTTGTCCAGTTACCACTCTGAACTCTCTATTTTTCCAGACTTTCTAGTAACACTCTTAAACATTATGCCAGGCTCATAACACTGTATAGTTATAATGCACACTGTGCATACTTTTCCATAATCACTTAATATACAAATACACATTTCTAACACTTAAGCATAACATTACTTGCATTACAAACCAAATGTCCGGTAATTGATAACCCAGCAATTCAAGTGCATACTGTCTCTGTGTCTCGTACACCTTCCCATTTCTAGTGCAATTATCCAAACCAGTAAATATAATTTTGTGGCATAATTCACACATTTTCTGAATACTAATATGCATGATATATGTTGTGTGAAAGTGATCCCGAAGTGTAATGCACTCAGTGTACCGTGTTAGGTAGGCTTTGTGAAGGTGCTACACAGTGTAGTTCAGCACAGTGTTAACGACTCTGTCATTGTCACACTAAAGAGGTCACAAGAGCATGAAGTCTCATTACAGATCCTGTGGGGTTGTGGTGAGTATTGTTTTTAATGTGATAGATTTAACTCTAGCAGAGGTGAGCTTAAATTACTTGAATGTGAGCCCAGCTGTTACTTTTGGGCCGGAAATTTGGTTTTGTAACACTCTAATAATTACAATTCAGCCTTTTATCAAACTAGTGAAACTGAATCTACCAATGATGTGATTCATCAAACCTGGACACTTTCTGCATAGAACACAGAGGACACACTGAATTTCATATCCTCTTATTGTTTGGAGGGGAGTAGGGACTGTTCCATTCTAGTCATGCAAAAAAAAAGTTATCCCTGGAAGGAGACATGAGATAACATGTGTAACTGTCACTTTTTGCATTGGAACATGCTGAGTGAGGATCAGTTGAACGCGGGATAGTCACGCAGCCTAATGACAGGTGGCCGCTTTCCATTGTTTTGTCCTTGCAGATCTCTCTCGCTCTCTATCTCTCTCTCTGCAGAGTATGCACTGCAGTGCGCTTGCATGATGAATCTTACAGCACCAACACTGTACTTTGCAGGTAACGTCACTGACACACTGCCCTCAATCTGTGTGAATCAGAGGGAGCACACATTGGGACAGATTCTCAAACCTATTAACTCCTTCATTACCATGATTAAAAGAATCTCCAGGTACCATTGTAAAAGAAATAAGAAAGCACTCTGGAATGCTTTCCAGAGCCCCTGCCTTTAATGTCTGAGTTGCTTGTTGTTGTTGTGGAAACTTTTCCAGGTGCATTTCTTTCTATTCTGAAATAAAAAGGTCTGCTAACCACAATTTGGAGTAAACAGCTTTGAGAATTGAGCCCATTGTTTTTTAAATGACATCCATTCATGTACTCTTGGTGCTGTGATTCACGGTACACAGCACTGCTCTCAGTAGAACCAGCAGGGCCACCACAGTAAAAATGCCTCATCTAGTCTTTTGTTTTATATTTTGTTGTACTTATGCTTAAAATAACCCCATGAATAAAAGCTAATGTTTTCCGCAACATCACCCAGTTATATCGAAGCGTGGTTTGTATAGTTGCTGTAAGCAAGCTCAGAAATGTGTTAGCACGGGTACAATTTGATTTTTGGTCTCTATGACTGTTTCTTTAGAGGAAGCTGATACAGGATAAGCTCTTGCAGAATGTAGATAGCTTTGTGCTGCAGCTCTCTGCAAGCTGGGGGTTGGGGAGCATAGGGCCTTATGAGAGAAGTGAGGTGTGGTGCTGTTTCCGCTAAAGTTTAACTCTGAGTATTTCAAAACTAGGTTAGAGGAACTCCTGGACCTAATGCAGAACTAAAGGTGAAATATAACCATTTTTTTCCTTCCATTTGAGCAACAATTTTCTATCTATAATGTCCAGTTGCCTAGTGCTTCTATAACAGGCAGTGCTGTGTGATACACTGCTGTTACGGATTGTCCTGTCCCGTCAGTTCAAAGCTCTACAACCATGAATGCAGATGAGCCCGGCTCTTTTGCATGTGGTTATTATGCGCAGGGTCAGCAGTGTGAGCCCAGCCTCTGTCGTGTCACACTTCTTTTTACTTAGTTATCGGTACAACAGTAAAATATCACAATACCCAAGGCATTTTAAGATTCATGTGCTTTCTGTTAAAGAGTAAGTATTTTCCTTACTATTTTACTGTGAGTTTCAAAATAAATATAGGTGATGGGATCCCATTGTAGGGCTTGGTTGCTCTTGTACTGACACAGCAGGCATATTGAAAGGGAAACAATGCGACCATGTGGTGTTCGGGTGTATTGCACCAGCAGGGGCTGTCTGCTTTGAGACAGTGTGAGAGATCAACCAGCCAGCACGCATAGCGGCAAATGTTACCAAAAAAAAAACTTTCCTTCACAGGCTGGGAAATGAAGTCGATGTTTTGGTGTGAGGAGGTGGTATTGTAAAAGCGCTGAATACTAGCTGCTGAGCTGAAATTCATAGACTTGTGGGCAGTGTGGGTTGTGAAATGGACTCTTTGTAAGCTGCTGGGGGCCAGCACTCAGTAATAGAGGCACCACTCCATAGAGGCTCTGCTAATCCTGCGCACCCCCGCCAACCCCACCCACGTGATTTATTTACACCAGGTTAGATGTCCCACTAAATAAGCAACAGGCCAAGTTTTCAAATAGACTCCAGTCTTTAATTAACTCCTGTTTTTTTGGTTTTTTTTTAAGGACAAAAACTACCTATTGACTTTTACAAAGCTAGCATTAAACAGCGAAGTCATGTAAACGAAGGTATCTTAAGCGCTCTCGGTTTTGTACATTGCTGTTGAATTTTCATCTTTCAAAAAACAGGAGTAAGACTGGAATAAACCTGTTGCAACACAGCTTCTTCTGAACTATTTCAGCGTCCCATTGTCTTATTCCACTTAAAAGCATTTACACTTGTTTTAACATATTAAGGAACCCCAGTGTTATTTTAGGACCAGAGTGAAACAGACAGCAGTGTTGTTTTTTTTGTTGTAGTTTTTTTGCATCACACAGCTTGGTGCAGTCATCCATCTATAGATGTGAGACATGACTACCCATCATCGTCTATCTCTGCAGAGTGATTAATAGCGTTGTTTCGTTCACATCAGCTCTTTGTTTAACCTTGAAAAGATAAATAACTCCAACGTAGCTGGTGCCACTAAAGAATTTTGAAAAGGTCAGGAAAGGATGTTATTAATGCGGACAAAACAGCCATTCAAAAAAAAAAAAAAGTTAAAACAGAGATGAATAACACTTTAATTTATAAGAAAAAACTAAATAATTGATGTAGCCATGGTGCCAGCAGTAATTTCAGACCGCTCCCCACTATCTCACAAAGACATTTAGGAGTGATTGAGATCAAAGTGTCCCACACTCCCGCTGCTAAGATGAAAGGCAACGCTTGCGACCGCCTTTCCCTGCTCTAATAATATCGTCTTTATGCAGTTAATAAACTGCACACCCCAGTCAGGCTATATCATTACAGAGGGCTGAGAGAGCTAATCATTTAAAAGCACAGAATCGCCTCTGTTCTCCGCTTTGAACTAAACAACATTGTGTTGAATGAGGAGGCACATCAAAGCTGTGTCACCACTACCAACATGGCTGCAGCATAAGGCTGCTCAGAGCTCCTGCTTCTGTAGCCTCAGAAGATTAAAGACAGGTGTTTTCATTATTTATTTCTGCTGTGAAGGCCTCAGGTGGCTGGCTAATCAATGATTTTTTTCCTTGTAAAGTGGATACAAGTGAATTAAACCTTTCACTTTTTTTTTTTTTTTTTTACTGCAGCCTTTCACCAAGACCTTCTGATCTCAAACGAGGGGGAGAGGGAGGAGGGAGCTGGCCTGGTGGCTTTTAATTTGCTCCTCTGTGTGATGTCCTTTTTCTTCTTTCATTTTTAATGAATGTCAGCGGTACGGAGATAACAAAGCGCCATTTACATTTTGAGTCAAGCTTTGTTTTCATCCCGTTTCATCGGATTCTGGGCTGAAGTTATTTTAACTGTATTTTATTTAACGAACAGGGCTAAGGTCAGTTGTTTTGTACAAAGAAGAATTGATTTGGGTGTAAAACGCTATATGATGAAATGCCAAGGCAAGCACAAAGAAATAAAATAACAAGAAGATCAAGAACTGAACTGATTTGTCTTTCTAGTTTTCTAACCTTACAATTTGCCTTTGCAAGAAGGTTTCGATAAGACAGCTTACAAAGACGTTGAAAACTATCAGACGCGCGGCTCACTTTATTCGCTTGTCTAACTTGTTTTAGTGCTCCACTGCATCACGAGAGTGAGGGTTTGCAAGTTGTGGATGAAAAAAGATTCAACACTACCCTACTAGCATGGGATGGGAAACTATTATTTTGACAAAAGATTTGGCGATTACTGCTGTGCTTGACTCAGGGCAACACTGATTGCATAGGGTGTGGCTGCACTAAGCTGGCTAAATGGTAACCTCACATACAGCCTACGTCTGTCCTGCATTGCCCACAGGCACTTTATTTACACAACATAATCCCCCTGTCATTAGAAAGGAGAATGTGTTGGATAATTGATCTTGGTTGCTCCTGGTGTGCTGCTGTATTCAGTATTTTCATTACTCTGGACGATGAGCAGGCTGGAGATTTGTGGCTCCGAGGGCTTTTTCATGGTTTGTGTGAGAGACAATAAATTAAATTCACAGCAACCAAACATCAAATGGATCTGTTGCAACTAAACTCAGGAGTCTTTTTCTAAAATTAGATTATCAGGAATCTAGAAAGGTAGGTAAGAAAGAAAGGAAAAAGTCATCTGCTCATATACTGTGGATGATCCAGTCCTTTACCATTTAAACTGCACGTGCCAAAGCCTGATCCCATCTCACATGCGGAGAGCTTCCCGATTGCATGGACTGTTTGTGCAGTGTATACATTCCTGGTAAAATAAGATCGGTCTGCAGTACAGACCCCCCCCGGCTGTGCAGGACAGCAGCCCCTCTGCATTGAAATTCTCCTGTCAAACATGCTTCCCCTGAGCTGGGACCCGAACAATCATTTAAAACCCAATCTCGCCGGCCCATGACCCTGGAAAGGAGAGTCTTGTTATATAAGAGGATTCATGCGTTTTGTTATTATTTTTTTTTTATTTCTTAGCAGACGCCCTGATTCATGCGTTTTGTTCTCGAATCATCTTTTACTGTCAGGATCCTTTTCTGCCCGCTCTGCCGACTCTGAAGAGGTTTTTCAGAGGCTTGCTCAAGAGCCTTGGCTTTATTTAAATGTCTTAAGTTATTCTTTTTTTTTTTAAATTTAATAATACAAGCCCACCTCCACAAAAAACAGCAACTTATAAATACTTCAGGAGAACTTTAGAGATGTAAAATGTATTAGTAACAAGGTATTATAAGCAAGTTATAAAAATAAAATATCTTTTCTTTTTTGTGGGGTCTATGGGCCCTGCAACCCCCTTCTTGCACAGTGTCCACTGATACCCGAGTGTGTAAAATCCATTGGGCTGTTTACGAGCCTAGTTCCTCTTTACTGTAAACCTGCACTGCGGTTTTATAAAACAGACGGGCCACCATGCTTTACCCATGCTGTACCACACAGTGATGCTTTACGAGGCTGGCCATGGGAAGTCTCTGTGTTTGAAAATGATTTCACCTTCCTTATGGTGCAATGCTTCACTTTTCTAAGAAAACAAAGACGCGTTGCAGTTCAGTTATACAGCTGGTCACTGACAGGGCAGTAGACGTTGGATTTTCCTGGAGGTGCGCTGCGTGGTGTTTTATAAGGTTTAAGGGTTACTGTTGAAATGCATTTTCCCTGCCGAGGGTGGGAGTGCAGCACTGTACCGGGGTGATCTGCAGATTGATGGGCAGTCTGGAGACACGCTCCTGTTTAAGTAAATAAACATGCGGTGGCCACCCCAGAAAAGGATCCATTAAGAGTTGATTTAATAACCCTTTAAACTCTCCCCTCGCAGTACAAACACAGTTAGCGCCAGGGAGCGACAGCTGGCTGTTATTATTTTGCAGGTTCCTTCTTCGATGTACACGATGGCACTTCGGGGTATCTTCGGGCTTCCTGCAGAGAAATGGGTGCTCAGGTTCCAGGAGACTTCACACAGTCAATCCGCTCAGACACCCCCTGCAATAATGAATGGGACTCCCCACGGCCGCTGTAATGCATCCTCCAACAACACAGTGCCACCACTGTTTTAAGATGTATATATACATGCATGTATATATCTATCTGTATATAGAGGCTTTGAGAGGTGCTCCTAACAGTGCATGTTTCATGTAACAGATTCATTCAACACCTTTCCAAGGGCTGGGAGCCCAGTTTACACAGATGCTAGTGTCCCAGGACTTTGCAAGCAGGTGTCTTCTCTTGTTACACAGACCACCCTGGTGCTGCAGAGACCACACCGGTGATCAGGCTGTGCAATGCTGCGCACGCCCCGGCCGTACCCCAACACAGGAGACAATGGTGACAGGTGATTATCTGAGCTCACTTTCTAGCAGATCCTTGCTTAAACTGGGTGATTTATAATCATTAACTGCATGTGAAAAAACTGTTCATCTCCATTGGTTTTCTTCAGCAACATTGTCCCTAACTGGCAGATCTTTGTGTCTTGAGGAAGACTGATCTTTATAATCTGAAGCTATTAGATATTAAGTGGCATATTATACAGACCTATGAAAAACAGTTCACTTTTTTCAGCACTGCATATTTTCATTTAGGTTTGCTGACTGTATTTTTTTGAGTAACTTTTAAATGTTCCTCCCATGCCCAGCTCACTCCGGGATCATTTGCAAGGTGGCTGTGGACACAATTACTGTTGAAGCAAAGTTTTTAAAGAAACATGCTTGTCTGCACGTTTTACTGAAGATGCATTGAGAAGGTGTGGGTGAAATGAGGGGTGATGATGAAGGTAATGATTGAGGATATATATATACGGTAGGAGCCAGGCTAGTTGATGGTACACTGCACAGAGCAGTAGACCATCAAGAGAGTGCCTGCCAGTCTTGGGTGCGCAGAGACATTCCTTCAGCAGCGCAATCAGCACTCCCCTTCCTCAGCCTCCCTGCGCACTGCAATGAATATTGAAGGACCAGGTAAGATTGGGATGCACTTCGAAATAGCAGGTAGGTTAACTACATGCAAGCTAGTCTGTAGATACTGAGCATCAACCCGACGCTCTTAAGCACACACGTGTTTGATTGTGACTGTAACCAGTTTATGGAAACGCACACATTAAACACGGTTACCTCGCTATTCTGTGTTTTTTGTTTCCCATTGTGCCGAGGTGTTCATCACAGCCTCAACCCAAAACAGTTCTTCTGCATTCATTTCACTGAACAACGCAAGCCATTGTCTTCAGATGTGCAGGAACAGACACGCCCACCTAAAATAAAAACAAATAAAAGACACGATGACATTTCGTTTCTCACACAAGCTTACCTTCACAAAAGCATTATGGGTTTTACTAAGAAAAGTCACTATATGATAAAGCTTCAAAGCAAAGGCCAGTTTTGATGCTGTTTCTCACATGAAATGGAGCATCTAAGAAACCACACAAGTTTGGGGACTAGGGCTGTTTTTTTTCTGTTGGGTTTTTGGCTGGCTTCCCAAAGCACTAAAATTGAGACCACCTCGAACAGGACTTGGTTTCATTTTTTGCTTTTAATACAACCACGAAGCCCACTCCTCATGATGATCCTCCATGCCCGCCCTGCTTAACACAACTACGAAGCCCCCTCCTCATGATAAGCCTCCATGCCCGCCCTGCTCAGCCCTCTCCCCTTCTCCAGCTCCTGCCTCACTCAGCCCTCTCCCCTTCTCCAGCTCCTGCCTCGCTCAGCCCTCTCTCCTTCTCCAGCTCCTGCCTCGCTCAGCCCTCTCCCCTTCTCCAGCTCCTGCCTCGCTCAGCCCTCTCCCCTTCTCCAGCTCCTGCCTCACTCAGCCCTCTCCCCTTCTCCAGCTCCTGCCTCGCTCAGCCCTCTCTCCTTCTCCAGCTCCTGCCTCGCTCAGCCCTCTCCCCTTCTCCAGCTCCTGCCTCGCTCAGCCCTCTCCCCTTCTCCAGCTCCTGCCTCGCTCAGCCCTCTCCCCTTCTCCAGCTCCTGCCTCGCTCAGCCCTCTCCCCTTCTCCAGCTCCTGCCTCGCTCAGCCCTCTCCTCTCCAGCTCCTGCCTCGCTCAGCCCTCTCCTCTCCAGCTCCTGCCTCGCTCAGCCCTCTCCCCTCCAGCTCCTGCCTCGCTCAGCCCTCTCCTCTCCAGCTCCTGTCTCGCTCAGCCCTCTCCCCTCCAGCTCCTGCCTCGCTCAGCCCTCTCCTCTCCAGCTCCTGCCTCGCTCAGCCCTCTCCCCTCCAGCTCCTGCCTCGCTCAGCCCTCTCCTCTCCAGCTCCTGCCTCGCTCAGCCCTCTCCCCTCCAGCTCCTGCCTCGCTCAGCCCTCTCCCCTCCAGCTCCTGCCTCGCTCAGCCCTCTCCTCTCCAGCTCCTGCCTTGCTCGCACACACACCTGGGCAGGATTACTGCTCCTCTGGTTGCTATCGAGCTCCACACTCCCTTTCCGGGGTGAAACTGACCCAGGAGAGGGAACAATAGGGTCTTTCTTTGACTCTGCCACCTGGCTCATAGAGGTCCTATGTGATGTGAAACCGCGTTATCTGAGGAGCTCAGGGTCAGGAGTGTAGCTGATTAGCAGGGTTAAAATGCACCGGTATGCCCCACTCTCTGACCGTCAAGGGGCTAGTGTTGCCCCGGCTGAACCGCCTTCACACGCCTGGTGTACACGGGCCTCTAACACAAAGAACCCCTTTCCCCTGTTTTTTTTCTTCTTTTCTTTAAGTGACATAATGGGAGGCAGCTGTAAAGTTTTCACTACTGCGGAGCGAACACAGGGTCAGGAACACAGTGTTCCACAGATTAAAGGCAGGGCTGCACTCACATTGCTTAGAGGTCTGGGCACGGGCCAGAAAATACTTCAGAGGGTCGGGGGTTTAGAAAAGGTAGACTGCAGAAAGACTCGGTTACTTCGGTAGTTTTCCTTATTTTAAAAGTTTTCTTTCTTCGTCTTTTGCGAATTACATTTTTTAAACCTGCCTGTAAAGGAGCCTTCCAGTACCACTTGCACTGCTTTGAGTGTAGAGACCTGGGATGATAGCAGCACAGCTCTCATACTGGCTTCATATCCCAATCCAATCCACTGAGCCGCCTTGCTCCTGTAATCACCTGTGCAGGTAACTTTACAGTAGACCCCCAAATACAGTACAAATCCTCCTCCTCTGTCCTCAGGGTCCACTGCAGGGAGACAGGAAGGAGGACACGTCCGTCCAGTTTGAAAATTTGACATTATTATTATTATTTTATTATTATTTATTTCTTAGCAGACGCCCTTATCCAGGGCGACTTACAATTGTTACAAGATATCACATTATTTCACATTATACAGATATCACATTATTTTTACATACAATTACTCATTTATACAGTTGGGTTTTTACTGGAGCAATTTAGGTAAAGTACCTTGCTCAAGGGTACAACAGCAGTGTCCCCCACTGGGGATTGAACCCACAACCCTCCGGTCAAGAGTCCAGAGCCCTAACCACTACCCTAACCACTACTCCACACTGCTGACATGAGGAATGAAAACCTGTTCGTCGCTTGCCCGTAACCGCTCGGGTAAGCGATGCCAAGGCCCTCCTGTGAAAAGAGCCCTACCTGCAAGAGAAAGGGAAGGAGAGAGAGAGCAAGAGAGAGAGAGAGAGAGAGCGCGAGCGAGCATGTCAGAGCTGCACCGTCAGATCACTTTTCACTGCAGCTGAGGTTGTAACGAGATCGAGAGCGCTTAGTTGTTTGCACATGTCTGACTTCAGAAGGAAAGCAGTTTGCGTTTCAAGATGAAAGGTAATATTTATTATTTTGCCGGCCAATTTGTATAGGTGTCTCAAAGTGAGCGAAGAGGAGGCGTAACCAAATGGAATAATTCATGTCCGTTCTAATTCCAGTAAGGGAGGTACAAATTAAAGGTGCAGTGCGCTGCTTCCCCTCCTTTCTCTTTTCAATTTCACAGAGTGATCAAAGACGGAGCCCAGGACAGCAGGTGGTGCAGCTGCTTCGTCGCTGACAGCACTGCGTCACGGCTTCACAACAAGCCTCTTCAAAATGCTGTTTCTGTTGTTTCAAAAGGTGGCTTCTTATTATTTCTGAAGATGTTTATAAAAGATAGAGCTGCTGAGATGCTGAATCCTGTTTGCCGGAACTGTTCTTTCGCTCCTTTTTGTTTTGTAGGGGTTGGGGAATCAAAAAAGACTATTGAATGAAATAAGCCAGAGCTAAGGGATTGTAGCCAAAGCATCATTTCTGACCTGGATAGGCACGCAGGAAGGACACTGCAGGTTCAACAGCTGTTATGAATCATACCGTACGCTCAGCAAAGCTAGCCCTAGCCTCAATCTGTTCTTCCCATGTAACAGAGAAGTTTAACGGCTATTGGCTCCGTAATCACCCTGCAGTTCCTCCTCAAGCTTGGACTGCAGCAGCAGCAGCTCACACTGCTGTGTGAATCGAAGCTGTTTCCAAGCAATTCCAAGACCATTGCAATTCTGTGCTTATAATCCACATTTAAGATGAGTATGTTTATTAAGACATTTGGTAGTCTTCACCCAATATTTATTTTACTTATTTATTTTTATTTAACCAATGATGTAAAACTGTTGATATCGTCACAATTGTATAACAATTCAATTCTTATTTATTCCACACAGAATAAAAGTGTTAGTGCCTGGTACAAGCATGGGTAAAGCACGACAAACTGCAAACTATCCAGACATGTTTCTTCACATTAAACAATACAGTACTCCTTCCATTAAAGGCTGTTGTTTTTGCTGCCGTCTACTGGTTCCTTACTGCACTGTACAATCCTAACGTTCGGATTTGACTGGAATCTGAATTTAGCAGTTACAGCAATATCACAAACTTGCGTTAAAAACACGTTTCTGAAAATAACATTCCCCGGGAGCAAATACAAATAGCCTTGAGATGTTTATTTTGAAGTGATTGTTACTTTTCTGTTAGAATCACGCAATTAAAAATATTCAGGGCGTTTTTTTCTCACTGGTGGATTTTAATGATGGGTGGACGGCACTCGACTGCCTGTTGTTTGCTGAAACCCTTTCTTGTTATTCTGTTTACACAGTTCCAGTTATATTGGCTTTTCCTTTGAAACAGGGGCAAGGTGGCACAGTGGGATAATGCCTTCGTCATACCTTCATCGAGGCCTGGGTTGGACTCCAGTTAAATCTCAAGTGACTCTATTGCTCTTAAGATGCTCTGTCTCCTTTACAAGGGGGTCCCAGGGGGAAGCAGCCACACACAATCCGGTTACATCTCTCACAATAAACATTCCAAAGGCGTTTCCTGGCGCTGCTGGCATACAGACGCATGCCCTGCCAGTGCTATCGGTGCTCTCTGGATAAATACAGAGGACAGCATATCGTCAGTCAACAGCATTAATCTAAATAAATAAACAAGTAATTCTGAACAAGCGGCTTAGAACGAGGCCAAACAAACACATTTGCTCAATGCAGCACATCTGCATACTTCAAGTGCTGTGTGCATTAGCTGGTATCTCCTCACATTAACTAAAGTACCATTAATGAACTGCACAACAGGCTTTAAAATGAATCATTCTTTTTAATGGTCTTGTTTTTGTAACATGACACAAAGCTCTGGAGCAGACACGAGTAATGATCTATCCTGTATGAATATTAAAAGACTGGTATAATTTAACACTGAATTGAAACCATAAGCATTGAATTACAAGTAGATCTGAAGGCTGAGCATGGTGGGAGGGGTGGGTGTGTGTGTGTGTGTGTGTGTGTGTGTGTGTGCTTTGAATAAGCCAATAACCCAAGAGTATTGCATTGAATTAAGAGAGAACAGAACCTCACAACTTAATCATTCAAGCCTGGTGTATGAACAGAGTACTTCAGAATGTTAAATTGGGATCTCACTCAAAGCTGTTGCTTCACAAGTGTCATGTGATAACAAGCCGTCTCACAATTTGTACATTAACAAGAGACAGAAACTGAGATTAAATAGGCACATTAAAACCAATGAAACCAATGATCCACAGACTGCATGGTACAGCACCAGAGACTGGATTGCTAAACCAGACTATATTTATCAATAGAGATATAGAATGCATTTACTGCTAAAGGAGTTTTTTTTTGTATTACATGGCGATGCAAAATATAAATGGAAGACATTAGTGCCAGTGCCTTCATCATTGTAAATGGTATGGCACAGTATGGTAAATCAATGCAGCTGTAGGCAGGTTTACCATGATAAATGTATACAGTAATCCCAGCACATTTAACAGGCTTGCCCACGGTCCTCTGTCACTGTTATCATTCATTTAATATGCTCTAACCCTCTGCTATGCATTTCCAGTGGGGTACCCTGTGTCCTCTCTGCCTCTCTTAGAACCCTATGAATCTGGCGGTGTGCTGTTCCGTGGTGGTTCATTCCTATTTTATCAGCACTATTAATCTCTCCATTGTTCTGCACATCTGATGTGGGGACTGAATCTGGCTTTGACCCAGTAGCCCTGTGGGCTAAATGTATGTTGTTTGCAACGCCAGGTTTTTAATTGTGCTACAGTACCTGCTCGCTTGTTACTGGAAGCTTGTGGCTTACATTTACTTTTCTATTTTTTAAAAAAAATTTGGGGGGGCTTGTGAATGTTGCGCTCATGACATCATGGCCTAAGCACCCCCTGCCGTTCAGCCCTGGGCCTCTTTCAAGCAGAGGCTGCCAGTTCTGCTGAACTAAGCCGAGCTGCCTAGTGTTTTCACTTGCACACCAAAATCCACTGGCGAATAAAATTGAGACCATCACTTCACTTGTAGGACTCAGACACAAATCCAGGAATGAGAGGCTAGCTAGCTAGCTGTCTGTGTGCTCCACCTTGCCCCATTCACTTTCCGCTTCGAGGAGTGTTGGTACTCATGATAGTGCTGGATAGGCAGCAGTGGAGCCTGAACCCCTCTCTCTTTATCCAGACGCATCAATAATGAACGTGAGCATGTCTAAAAATAAAGATGGGAAGAGGTCCACTCTGGAGCAGGTTAAAGGAGTATTTTGCATTAACATCCACTGCTGTACCTAACAGGGCACATGATTGTAACTGCAACGCTGCTTGCCTCCTTTGTGATATGGTTAAGAAGTGTTTAATTCTAGTCCCATGCTTTCAGCTCTTCCTCTATTGAGCAGTGCAAGCTGTCCGTGTGTAAAGCAGCAGTGACAGGTGGGCTGTCTGTGTGAACTGGTCCTGGACTGCAGCTGTCATGGTCAGTGTGGAGCCCAGCCAGCATCCAGAGCTATCTGAATCCAGCCGTGCTGCTGCAGCTCAAGCATCAATCCATCCACTTAAACCTGGTTCACAGCCCTGCAGATCACAGCCTCGCTGGCACACTGTCACTGAGCACCCTGTCACCAGGTCTGCACTTCCAGGCTCAAACACCACTTACAGACGCAGACAGACACATCTGAAATGGTACTGTGTCAGGGGATCCCAGTCTGATACTAAGCATCTGTTAAGAACACGACAGAGAGACATACCCATCCGGAGCAGTGTGGCGACACCACAACGACAGGTTCACGTATTCGTGCAATAGAACCACAGTGGTAGCAATCGCACGTCTTGACATACCATTGGAATCTGAACGGTGAGAACCAGCACTGTCATACCGCATCAGGACCGCAGTAATACTTGCTGCCCAATCTGTTGCGCTTCCATTACTGGTAAAGTTGCGGCCCGTTTTTCGGTCCTGATCGGGGTTCTTCAGGGTAATGGTATGGAATCCAATTGTTTTTGTGACAACAATGGGGGTTGCTCATACGGATACATTAATACTCATGGACCACCAGGTGGTGCTATTCACAGAGTTCAAAAAAATGTAAGATAAACAATAACACATTAAAGGGTAGGTGTTTTAGTCACTAGATCTTTTTTTTTTTTTTTTTTTTTTAAAGGTCTTCTTTCAGTTGAGAATTTCAGGCGCCGGGACGCATTCATCTTTAAAATATAACTGTTTCACGCACAAAAAAACGGATGTTTTATTACCAGTAAAAAAAACAAACAAAAACGCTTCAGTGATAAACAGAAACAAAGACAATGGTAATGTTAGAAAGGAAATTCTCAAAAGATGAACTGAATGGAATGCAATGGATAGAAGGACAACTGAAAAGCGCTTTTGTGTGAGCTACAGAATTGTTTCCGTTTTACTGAATGGAGCGCCTATTATATAACTTGCCATTGTTGAGCTATCTAAAAAGCCTTTGGGAAGGGCTTAGCCTGGTATGTCTTAAAAAGTGTTGTAGCTCTCAAAATAGCTCCACCAACCTTACCTGCCGTGCAGCTCTTCCATTGCAAATATTGCCATTTTAAAAAAATGATATATCTGGTACTAAACTAGCTTAAAGTCTGACTTTCAGGTAGTCTAGCGCTTCCTTGGTCTGTTCACCCAGACTGACATTGTCCCCACCCCTTCAACTCCTTCTTTCCGGTCATCGACCAACCAGCTGATCCCACGATTGACTGACATGCTTTGCAGCCAGTAAGTAACCTGCTTGGAAGTGAAACAATAAGAGTTGGAACATGGCATGATTATTGCACAGTTCATTTGAATGACTTGGAACTGAAACTGGAATTGAAAAAAAGGAATCGACTCCAACCCTGCGGAACAACGCAGTGGAACAATCGCCTGGCATTGTTATTAGTACTGACCACTAATATTATGTTAATAATAAAAGAAATGTAATATTTAATAATCTGGCAGATAACATGCTCTCAAAAGATTTACTTTTAGACGCTGCAGTATGAGTAAAAACATTTTTAACAATAATAAACCATGGGGTCACACAGCCTATAGCAGAAAACAAAACTTTGATGTTACTGCTCAAAGTACATCTTTAAATCTGGATATTCTCGCAGTGAAAATGATATGCTTTGAAATCTAATGCATAAACATTCTCTCCAGTTTTTCTTAACCTAAAGCACCAGCTTCTGAGCTCTTTTTTTAGAGAACTTTCCTTTTCACACCCTCAGAAGCTTAAATAGCAAACAGCCTGGGATTGGGATACAGTTGTGTCTCATCAAAGGGAACGATCTGAAGCAATCCTCTCCTGCATGTTCACAAGACATCTGGCAACTCCGAGTCTTTAAGAAAAGCCTCTCTGTGGTTTATGACATTTGTTTCAAAATCTGAATTGTGAATTTGCTCTTTGTTGAGCATACCTGTTTTCCTTGAAGGAAGGAAGATTTCAAAGGGACTGGCAGCCAGTTATTTTTTCATTTTGCAGAAGGGAAAATATACAGTGTTCCGGGTAGATAATTCTTAGCACAGTGCATGCAGATGTACAGTATCAGCTTCTGCACTGCGCTGTTCTACTATCTGGTATAGTGTATGAGCGGGTGGCAGCACGGTCTAGTGTCAGTCGCATGGCATTGGTTCTGATGAGGCAATAAGGCAAACCCTGCATCCTTTGCCATGTCCTGATCTGGAGAAGTCTGAACATCCTAAAGCCTTGTGGGCAGGTATTGCGGTCCGACACAATGCTTCGTTTTCATGGAATACGTAGTGGTGATGCTTGCATACTGTCAATAGCAATGTTCTCCATTGTCATAAAGCATTAGCGTGTCGGTAAAGAATAAGACGCCACTAAGCCTTTTTGACAATATGGTATTTTGGACGGAGCAATTTTTAATGCAATGCAGTTGGATTGAGTTTTTTTCAGGTACTACTGCAAAACTGACAGATTATAAAGTGATACTAAATGGCACTGAGTGCAATGTGTAATTACTGATGATATATTGAAAAGATGCAAGGATGTGCTCAATACTGAAGTGTTTTTAATTACCTCTAATTAATCCTGATGGCATTCTAATTAAGCACATAGCAATTGTGCTATTGTCATGTACTGGTAATTTTCTTTTAATTGGATTTTTGTATAGAACACGCACCACCCTGTGGGAGAATGCTGGAACTGCAATATCTATCTGCAAGGAAAGGTTAGTTTATCTGAGCACCCCTGATAGATACATAGGTAGAAAGACAGATAGAAAGAAAGATAGATCCCAATTCCAAGCTATGCAGAACGCAGGGAGAATGGCTCAAAGCGGCCTGTTCTGGTACCTCACTGAGGATTAGCAGCGATCTCTTTCAGATGACAGAATTGCCCAAAAGCAATTCTATGCATTACTAACCAGGGCCAGCTCAAGACTTCTCTAGCGCTCCACACTCGGGATCACCTCCAGCAGCACACAGTATTTCACTTCTCTAGCGCTCCGCACTCGGGATCAGCTCCAGCAGCACACAGTATTTCACTTCTGTAGCGCTCCGCACTCTGGATCAGCTCCAGCAGCACACAGTATTTCACTTCTCTAGCGCCCCGCACTCTGGATCAGCTCCAGCAGCACACAGTATTGTCATGTCGAGCACAGGAGTGAGTGATGGGAAAGGAATCGGTCCCCGTCAGGAAGTAAAGCCCTTGTTTTCCAATGTTTACTCATTAGACATGAAGCCCAGGCGCTCTCCTGATGGAAAGTTTCTTAGAAAGAAGGAAGAAGAAATCCGGGAGCTCCTGGGTTTCTTAGATATATATATATTTTGGTTTTGCAATCGAGATGAAAGAACTTGTCAGGTTTTTTTTTTTTCCATTTACAATGTTTCACCGAGGTTTGTGCACCGCGGGTACCCGTGTAACCGCAGCACTGCTAATCGGAGCTGCGCGATGATTAAACGCTTCAACATACACCTTGTTTCCTTTCAATATTAAGCAGATGAATGGAGACATTGTGTGCAGTGTTACCCAGCGAGCCTGATTTATTCTGGGTTTTGATTAAAAGAGCCTGAATCACTAAAGGGGGTTACGGAGATAGAAGACTCGCTAGATCATTGCCTTATCTTCTACCACCTATCATTATGAATTCATTTTGAATTTCATTTAATGTTGCTGGTAGCTTGTTACAGTGACAATCAGCAAAGTAGCCCTCATAAAAAGTTTACCACTGTGTTTTTGCATTGTAATTTGTGTAGTTTTCCCATGCATTTCCCATGGTTATACTATGCATTTACTATAGTTTACCCTGGTTTGCCGTGTTTATTAATATGCTTCACCAGAACACTTTTACTAAGCTTTACTGCTATTACACTTCGTTCTACTTTTACGTGGTAAACCTTTATATTGTGTTGCCTTTTATTGTATTTTTTAAGCTAATGTGGGAGTCAATGAGGATGTACTCAAAGCAGATGGTTTTAAGATCCACTTCTGTTTGAACATTAAAACAGTGTCTTTTGTTGTTATAAATCAGGATTCATTTATGTTTAAACCTGTTTTTTTTCTTTTGCATTCTTCTATGGAATGTGCATTTCCACCCCTGGCAGGGGGGGTAGATCATAGCAGCAGCTGATAAGTGTCTGTCGCTGCCTCAGAAGATTACAGGTTTGCTTGAAGCCTCCTCATAATTCATTATTATTATTGAAGATGAGCCCTGTGGTTGTTTCAGAGGTCGTCTCGTTCAGCTTTTCTATACATTCTCCTGCTTTTAAAATAAACACACCTAATGTTATACAAGATGAAGGTCAGTCACATGCATAACCTTTGCAGTATATTAAGAAGATGCAGGCTTGCACGATTCTTCCCTTATGAACAACGGGTCCCATTCGGGTCGGGTTACCTTTTTCTCGGCATCTCAGATAAAATCATGATGTGGAAAAATCAGAGTTCGGCTTGGGGGGAGCATATGGAGCTAATCATTGCAGAGGAGCCTCAATGATGTCATTGCCATGTGACCTGCTGGTTCACAGCAGTGCTGGAATATTAGTATGGGTGAGTTAAGTGAATTTTTCCGTTCACTCTTATTAACCTTGCATGTTACATATTTGTTTTAGTTTTTTTTACATCCAACACAGAGCCACCGAGTGGCCAAATGCAGTTATTGCAAAAGACAACCCAGCCAGCCTTAATGTACTCACCTATTTACAATAAAATCCAGATAGTGAGCCTTCATTTATGAGTTATCATCTAGATTCTAGAATCAGTAGATAACACTACAGTATACTGACTGCATAGTAAAGACATGGTAAAGCACAGAGAGCTGCTGCACACCACGGTACACTGCACTGGTATGGGTAATGGGAGTAGAGGAACGTTTTAACTAAATGCATTGACTGATTCAATAACTCTATGTGCTTGTACGAGGGGTTACCCGTGTGCTCTGGCTTTTGGGCCAGTGGTAAAGCTGCATGCTTGCTAGCATGACTGGGGGTACCTAATGGGAGTTGCATTCACACCACTGTGGTTATTTCCTTCCAAGGGTAACACATTACACCCGATATCCTGCATGCTGTAAAACAATGTAACTCAAGCAGCCTATGCAAGCAACTCACACGCCACCATGTTTGTGGATTTCTTCATGTTTTTCTGTCAATGGAGATAAATTCTTTGTGCTTAGTGTAAGTTACCAGAACGGTATCACAGCCCATGGCAGGAATGAGAGAGCCTTTGTGTGCTGCAGGTGTATGCTTGTGCAGTCACTCTCAGTACAGGATATGAGAACAATACGTTCCTGTAAAGGGATCCCTCAGTCAGCACATTGAGGTGACAGAAGCAGATGAAGATGAGATTACACAAGATTAAACATCATGAAATGATTAGGAGCTCCCATCTGAAAGGTGAAGCGCAGGGTAAAAAACAAGTGCTCTCTACTACTAAGAGAAAAAGAAAAAAGAAAGAAAGAATTAAGTTCTGTTTTTTTAAACGTATTTTCTGAAGCTCAGCAAAAATTGATGGTTCTCCTTTAGTTGTTCTTGCTAGCCTCTGCAAAAATGTTTTCAAAATCCCTCATTTTTATTTTGTTTACAGGTTGCGTATGTGTCAGTGTGTGTAAAAGTGTGTGTGTGGGTGTGTGTGTGTGTGCAAGTATGTATATATGTGTGGCCTGTTTCCTTGCTAGCTGAAGCTACAGACGCACATTATGCGAGTGTGAAAGAAAGCTAATTAAAGAGCATCGTCACCGCAGGAGGTAGAAGAGGCCTGCCGAGCGCAAGGAATGATTGATTTGGACTGTCACGCGGCTCGGCTGGGTGTCATAACTCAGTGACAAACAAAGGATTACAATGTAACCTTCCCTTTGTCTGCCAGACTTCAAAGCACAAAAAGGATATTCGCATTTTTAATAAGTCACAAGATTGCTGCAGCTCAGAGTGTGGGATTGCTTTTATGTCACCCCCCCCCCCCCCCCCCAATCTAAAAAACAAAAAATAAAAGTGGAAGCTTTCGAAAACAATGCTGTGCAAATAAAATTATAACATTGCCTTCAGGCTGCAAAATGATTCGTTTTTCAGATTTGAGTGGGCCCTGTGAATCTTCATTAGCTGTGTTACACGTCTGGTTTTTTTTTTCCTTTGGTTTTTATTGAAACAGGCTTTTCAATAACAAGCTGCTATAAGTGGCAGATTGTGTATACTTTCCATAGAGCATAGTAATAGTAATAGTACTCTATAGCCACTTAATTACTCTGTATAAATATATACATAATAACATACGACACAGTGTATAGAAAGTATGGCCTGCACCGGGAGACCAATGCATTTACATAAGAGAAAAAAGTATAATCAAAATGAATAAAGACGGGGGATGATAGCAATGTGTTGGTGTGAGTGCCTTGTGCCGTGAGGTTGTCACTTCATGTATTTCTAGCCTTCATAGAACAGGTTAATGGGATTATACCATTCAAATATAGAAGGGCATCTGCATGATATGGCTTCCATTTCTACCACAAGCCTGGGGATCCTTGCCTCTGTGGAGCCTGCTGTTCCAGTCACCCTTTCAGTCTATGCTGTCAAATAAACACGTTCATAAAAACGTCTGTATTGGTAGACAAAGTAAAGGACACTGCAGATGTACCAGAGTGTATTATAAATATATTTCTGTAGTGCCTTCCATGTTCTAAACTTTCATTATGGATGAACAATTGAACACGTTTATACCAGGGAACTCCAGGGTCTCCCCTAGTAAAATCACTGCTGCTTGGAGGGCAGGGTAGGTCATGTGATCATGATTCGAATCCTGGTTGCGCCAAGCTGTCAACTTTTAGGTAGATATGGGAGACTCTGGCCTTCACTGTACAGTAGCTTGGTAAAGTCTGTTGCTTATGTAGGGGAGATGAAATGAGGCGATTGGATTCAGTCTCCCTAATTGGTAAGTGTGCTAAAGCGACGGGACAACAAAGACGGAATAAAATTGGAAGGCATTTAATGTCAAGCCTAAAGAGTATACAGCTGCTGTGTTTGCACACATAGGTGTTTATTCAGTGATTACTGATTTCACTGTTATTCAGGCTTGGGTGGAAAACACCAGCAGGATCAATACAGTTAAAGAGAAGCTATATTTAGATCGGCCACTGCTTCTATATCATTAAAACAAAACTCAATTCAATATGCATTTTTCACCAGCCATTCCAACCCTTATATCTTCAACTTTTCTCTGAAAACACCCTAAAATCATCAAATACAGAAAAACAAAATACTTCATAGGAAGACTGTTGCTGACGTGCAGATCTCGGAAACATTGTCTCGATAACGAGTTGCCTGTCAGGAGTCCTGCAGGAAAAGGAGTCTGCTGTCTTAGCTGGGTTAGTCCTGATTAATACGCTCAACAGACAGACAGGCAGACAGAGGAACGGACAGAGAAAAAACGAAACTGATTCATTTAGATGAATGTCTGTTTCTGCTTCCTTTCATCCTTTAAAAAAATTTAAAAAAAAAAAAACATCTGACAGTTTCTGAATACTTCTACAAGGAGCAGATACACAAATAAGCAAATTCTTGACATCTGCTAAACATCGCATGTCACTACAACATTAAAACTTCATCACAGGAAACATATTTTAAAAGAAGCATTTTATTAGCGATCAGCCAGCAACAAACAAAAATAAAAAAAATAAAAACACAAAGTGGATTCATTATCACTAATCTCGCCCTCTCACTTTTATGTGTCACTTCTGTACATAATATGCTTCTATCATTCATGACTTTGTAGCAAATACATGATGAGAAAGGATTACGTTCATCAGAGGGAGCCTTTGAAAGGGATATGCTAATTTTCCAAGGGAGCAAGAACAACATCAAATATGTGCCAATGAATAGCCAAGGGACTTTCAAGTCTTAATATCCCTCAGAAGTGCTTTATCTCCTAGCGCAACCTGTATCATAGAGTAAACAGCAAATGAAACAGCCGGCGCATCAAAGGAGCACCAGTCCACGGGTGTAATTTTAGATGGGGTTTAATAAAGGTTATCTGTGGCACGCTAATAAAACAAAAGAGTGTGGGGGGGGGGGGGGGGTCATTTGTGTTTAAAGTTCGTCCATCAAAGTGCCTGAAAACAATATGCAACCGACCGCTCGGCAGCCACCTGTCCTTTTGCCTCTGCAATTCAAGAGTGGCACGTGTTTCATTGTGACAGGGTTTGGTCTCTCAAGACAGCACGATAAAAGCTGCTAATGATGAGGTTCTTTTTTAACAATCGAAAACAGCGTCAGAATTAAACGTCCTCTCTTTAACTGGGTGTTATTGCTGCTGGTGTTTTCTCCCATTCTGGATGGCTTCTTGACCCCCTTGCTAAATAAAATACAAATACAGTGAAGCAAGTCATCGACAGAGCAGTTTGCAAGGTCAGATGTGACGCTATTATACCGTAAAGGTTACTGAAATAGACAGCCAAGTATTTTATCCAACGTGTTTTCCATTGGGTGAAACGGAAGCGATGTTGTGATGCATTATCGCTTTGCTTCTCAAGAGAAAGGACTTATATAAGAACGTGTTTTATTGTGAGCCTTTCAGAAATCTGTCACTAGCACACTCTTGTGTCTATCGCCCCCAAGAATGAGGAAGGTGAAAAGATGGAGCAGTAAGCTCAAAATCATTTGAAGACAGTTAATTCAATAACATTTAATAAAAAAGGGTATAACTGTCTGCTATGGTGGTCAGTATATTATATACTCCCACAAGAAAATGAAATTACACAGTATGTATATTTTATTATATACTTACTGTGTGTAATTTCTTCCACACACAAATGCGGTATGTTTCAGTGTCCAAGCTTTGGCATCGTGCACATGTCATCCCTATCAGGGTCCAGCCTCCTTCAAGGGGGGGTCAATCAGTGAGGGCATTAATGTGTAAATGATTCCTATTTACATGGAGATGCTGGCAGGACAACATTGATAACTGAGGCTACTGACTAAGAACACTGACATTTAAAAGGGAAAGGCGACTACAAACTGAAAGATGAACTTGTCCTGTGACACTGTGTATAATTTACTAACCTATAAAGTGGACAGTATTATATCACGTTTGTCTGACTGGTTTTATTGTATTTTACTGTGGGTCTGTTTATCAGTTGTTCAATGCATTAGCTCACACTCCATCCTGCTTGTTCTTGGTTGGGTCTCCTCACGGCAGAAGATCTTATTCAAAGTTACTTTAAGCCCCTGTCTTTCTGGCGTTTCCTTTTCTTTTAATGTGTTGTAATTTGTACTGAATAAAAAGCAGTGTCTGTTTCTGACGACCCCGACATTAAAGAAACTGCAGGAAGAAAGCTTTGCCATTTTTTTTTAAAAAAAATTTTTTACAACCAGCAATCTTACACAGATAACATTTTCATCCTGGCAGTTTGAATAAGCGGAATGAAATCAGATAAATTACTGTACAAGGAAGTGAAGAAAAAAAAAAAAAGAACGAATTGCCTCATGTCTAAAGCTCGGGACTTTTTTCTTGTTCTTTTTTATCTCTGTGAAAAATAATGAAAGAGGAAGCTGGAAACCACATTTCCATTGATGTTAGAATACACAACTAGTGGATTCAAAAACACTGCCCGGGATCAAAGAGAAGGGTTTTCATTCCAAAAGTCATACCAGAGCTGAGGCAGTGAAATGGGCGCTTCTTTACTTAAACTGGGAGGCAAATAGTTACTAGAGAAGAGTTAAAAAGTAAGCATGAAAGGAAAATGCCTGAGATTCCTCCAGATTACCACAAGAGTCTTTTTGCAAGTCTGATTAATAATACTCATTTAAAAGAAATAAACACAATATAAATCTGTTTACAAAAAAAAAAATATACACACACACACACACATATATATATATCATTCTTTTACAGATGTTTTACTTTAGTTACGATATCTTGGATAATGCTGGAAGAATTGTTTTCCCTTTAATTTTTGAATGTATAACGACTGGAGACTGAAGCTTTTAACTAATTAGACATCAGCCTTCTCATTAAACTGTGAGTAATGCAGTACAATTGGCATTCTCATATTGGGACAGCCATGTCTTCTTTATGAATATGTCTTCACAGGTCACAAGTTGAGTGTGCTGGGTGGTCTCTACTAACTCAAGTGGTAGTAGAGTTGTGAGGAGAGACACAGGAGTGAATAGCAGGAGCCGGGGTCTTTCAAGTCAGGATTGATGTGTATTGACTGAGCTCCCACATAATGCCCGTCTGCATGGGGGCTGAGTGCTGTTAGTCTCTCACCTTTCGTTAAGTGCGAGTCCCATTGTGGGTTTGCAGGGTTTGCTGTCAGCTTTCATGCCTCTAACCTGTGCAGAGTCCACTGCAGTGGTTCTTAACCCTGGTCCTCAGGTACCGTGAACTGGCCCGGGGCTTTCGTTTAAAGCAGTTCTCTTTTTATTTTGCTTCTATATTTATTTGTCGGGCAGTTTGATCGATAATCAAAGACTTGACGCTGTTTATCTGTAGCTTATCAATTATCTCTTTGATTTGTTTCATTTCACCAAGCTTACTACCTTTTATAACCATACCATTTATGCATAACCTTTACACATCATATCACTGTATAATCTTGCGCTGGCTCGTTTTATTTTTAATAACTACTGCACATGGTCCTGATACAGCAGCCCACTGGTACTGACAGAGTAACACAGCACTGCAGTTAATCACCACACTGAGATATGATCATTATATCTGCCTGTGTGCACCCGCTGCCCCACTGAATCAATGCACTGCCTCTGCATTGCCATTGAAGAGCACCTGGTCAGGGCTACCCCATTCTGGGTGCAGCCTGACTGCTAGTTATATCCATTTGTTATTTTCTTAATGACCAAAGGGCCCAGCTCAGTGCTTGTGACGGTTTAGATAAAGTGGAGAAATGTCTCTTGTTCCTATAGCTACTGCAGCTTTTAAAGGCAGCTTCTTCAGCATGACAATGGAATAAAGAAAGAATCATCAAGGGTTGGATTCCTGAAGACCCCGGGGTTAGGAGTCAGCAGCCCGCCCAGCGAAAGCTGCTTCTCGGTCTCACATCATTCCTTTGCCCCAGACACTCTATCTGGGGTCACTGCAATCCCAGCAATCATCATATCTCTCTCTCGCCTGCATTATCCATTCTTTCAAAAACACGCTTTGATGTGACACCAAAGTTACTATCTCACATCTGCCTATATTTGGAAACGCTCTATTTTGAGCGATTCAAGTTCAGTTCTCGTAAACAGTCAATAGACAAGGGATGATGTAACCAAGTAAAAAAAAAAAGGATATCAGTATTATCCCCAAAATGAAATGTTTGTTGACGGAGAAAACTACCAATAAATTGTCTTAATAGAAATACACAATTTACATACAGTACAGGAGCGCAGCCCGTCTATGGTCTGGCACACAATCTCTCCTATATACTGACTGTCTAATAAAATGGAACTCAACTGCAATATCTTGCATATATATATTTTTTTTATTTAATTCTCGCCAATGGATTTTTTACCCAATTTTTTCCCAATTTGGAATCGCCAATTGTACGCATTGATCTCAGTCCACCGCTGCAACCCCCGATCCGACTTCGCGAAACGGTGGCAGCCACCCGCATCCTCCAAACCGTGTCCTGTCAAGCCGTCTTGTTTCTCACTGCAGGTCCACAGTGAAGCCATCAGACCTATAGTGCCAGAGGACAACACAGATCTGAATGGCTCCACTACAGAACCGAATGCGCCCTATGAGCCACAGGGGTCGCTGGTGTGCGGTGAACCGAGGATTACCCTGCCGACCTGAGCCCTCCCTACCCGGGCGGCGCTCGGCCAATTGTGCGCCGCCCCCTAAGAACCCCCGGTCACGGTCGGCAAATGACCCAGCGATCTCCAGGCTATAGAGCGCCTTTACTGGATGTGCCATTTGGAAGCCCGATACTTGCATATCAATAACATTCTTATTTTCCACCTACAATGAAGATCACCCTATATTTTATTGTTGTGTTCTGCTCATGTGGGTCACAAGTAAAAAGCTTGTGTTTGCTTGACACGGCTGCTGTCTGTCTGTGTTGTCCTGCCAGGGATCCTTTGAGAACGAGCTTTCATTGTCAATGGCACCCATTGGTAATAAGACAAATAAGAAAAATTAAAAATTTGGAAACTCACGTTCACATTACTTGCTTATTGACGTATGTAACGTACCGGCACGTTAAACAAAGCGCTGGTAAAGTTTATTGATCAATGCAGACTATAATTTTACTATTGTGTCATAAACATAAGAGAACATAATATGTCAAACACAATATGAATTTTATTCCAGCGATCCCAAGCTGCATTGTCTGTGAGGCATAAAAAGTATTGCAGAGCTCTGAAACAACATTCTGTGTCTGTGCCGCTAAAGCCTAAACTAAAAGGAATTAAAACTGTTGTTAATAACTTGAAATAACAAAAACAACATTTAAATTGACTGCTTAGGGGTAAACACTGTGCTGTGGATTCATGTGCTGTGGTTTTCTTTGAGGAATCCATAGTCTTTCAGTCAAATCGTGGAATTAATCAACTTGAATATCAAAGCAGAACATCACAGACGCGATATCTGCTTGCACCCAGCTGCATAAGGGAGAGTTATTGACATGAGAGAGGAAAACAGAATCCGAGACCATTCCCCAGAGGAAAAGCTGTGTTTAAAGACTCTTGAAACTTCCTGCAGCGTGAATAAGCTTCTCCACTGACTAACAGCAGTTTGCAGTTTCAGTATGGAGGTTTCTGTAGCTGCTCCACAGAGCCCCCAGGCTGGGTAATTACATACTGGAGCATTAGCAGCCTGTCTGACGCAGAGTGATGGATCAAACACAGTGCGAGAATTAGTTATGAGAACACCAAAATACCAGATCCCAACCCACCACTATAGTCTGGTAACACTTTCCATTAAGTGTCTCTAATCCAACTCCACTGTAATTACCTGTGTGGTTACATGGTCATTTCATCGCCATACGTACAAATGTACGACTACAAAAGACGCCAGCAACTATCAACTTTCTTTCATTTTGTAATTGTTGCAATGGAACTACACAGCCACATGTGCCACTACTGTATTGCTGCAGTGTTTTTACAGACGCTAATGTTCAGTTTTACAGATCATTCTTCTTTTTCTTCTAGTGGCATTCAGGATAGTGAACAGACCTGGAAGGGTTACCAGGGTGGTGTGTGTTACAATTGCTTTTAATACGATTTTGAGTATTAATAATATTTGCATTGAAACAAACTTGCCCGGAATGACCCTGTTATTAAAACATAAGCAGACATACCGTTTGTTATTGTGGCATAAAGCGAGTGATATACCACTCGCTGATGACCAGCCAAGTAGAATATAGATCTTCTTTACATCTCCTGAGGAATTGGGAATGGTACAGCGTGTATCAAAGCCACGGGGAGCAAGAAGAAACACAGCTAATATATTATACAGTTCAAAAAGAAAAACTTATTATTTACATTCGAGCTTCCTTCATCCTTGTCAGGTTCTAAGGACGGATTGGCAGCATTTCAAGTTTTTCCCTTTCAGTTCGGCGACCAAAGATCTTCGGTTTAAGAAACAGAACCTTGCCATCAAGCGCTTCTTTACAGCAGGTCTGGGGAAGCAGGTGCGAATGGAAATTCTCAAGTTTTTTTCTTTTTCTTTTTTTGCTTTGTGTTTTTGCCTAATACTGTATCAATGAAACAAAACATCAAACACAAAAAAAGAAAGCCTCCCCTCACATCTGACCTGGTGCAGAAGGCAACGGCCCCACTAGTTTTTATAACCTGGAGAAGCCCCTGCCTCCAGTCCTCTCTGCGATGCATTGAAGTTCAAATGAATAGCTGCTGGGCAGAGCTTCATAGGAGGGAGAGATTTCTGTTCACCTCCACACTCCTCATCCACATCCTACAATGGGGGGGCAGCTTTCTGGGTTTTGTTTTCTCACAGAAATGTCAATAAAAATCAGGGCATGGAATTTAGATTAGGAGTATGATGGAGCTCACTGTGGGTTTTCTTGTGAAAAGTGTCCAGAGACTCCCTGGAGACAGAAGCATTTCATATTCCTGGCACGCAGTGATATGGATATCCCGTTAGCAGATCTAAACCGTTAGCAATGGCATGCTTGGATAGATTACGCTTGGTAATTGTTGTGTGATGCACTGACGTTACAGATTCAGACCCACAAACACAGACACAGTCTGGCTCTTTTGTAGGGCCCTATGAAATCCGTTTAATTATTTAGAATTTTCAGATTTATTTTTTCCAGATTTCAGATTTTTCGGTTTTAAAATTCTGTAATTTGTTAGTTTTTTTTTTAGTTTTTTTTAATGTCTGATACATTGACAGCAATGATGAAGCTAGAAATGCATGAAAAAATATGACAAAAAAAACCCTTTCTAAACGGTACAAAGGACATATGTGTCCCACAAGTAAAATGCTAGCTTCCTTATTTTTGCAATGAAGTCCACGAGACAGGGTTTAAAATTCACTGGCAGATTGGATCTGGTCATCCACATTTTCAGTTTTTTTGTGATGCTTGAGTCTCTCTAAAATGTATTTTAAGAAGGAATTGTTTAAACAGCTGCTCAATTCCTTGTGTACCCTAAGGAAACAGCTACTCAGTGTTCTGATTAATAAAAGAATCATCTTCAACAATATTAAATTAGCACTGTGTAAAACAACATAATAAAATAAATATCATGATTACACATGCACCCCACAATCTAAACCCTTGACTGTGCTTTAAATATCATGATTACACATGCACCCCACAATCTAAACCCTTGACTGTGCTTTAAATATCATGATTACACATGCACCCCACAATCTAAACCCTTGACTGTGCTTTAAATATCATGATTAAACATGCACCCCACAATCTAAACCCTTGACTGTGCTTTAAATATCATGATTACACATGCACCCCACAATCTAAACCCTTGACTGTGCTTTAAATATCATGATTACACATGCACCCCACAATCTAAACCCTTGACTGTGCTTTAAATATCATGATTAAACGTGCACCCCACAATCTAAACCCTTGACTGTGCTTTAAATATCATGATTACACATGCACCCCACAATCTAAACCCTTGACTGTGCTTTAAATATCATGATTACACATGCACCCCACAACCTAAACCCTTGACTGTGCTTTAAATATCATGATTAAACATGCACCCCACAATCTAAACCCTTGATTGTGCTTTTACTCCTACAAGAACTCCACGTGCTCCTAGAGAAGTCTCCTTTTCTTATTTCACTACTAAGACCAGAATCCTTTGCGTGCGTGTGGTTGTGCTCTGGTTTCATTGTGCATTGAAGAAGCATTCACCTCAATATATTCCAGGTTATTAACACTACAAAGACCAGAATCCTTTGCCTGTGTGTGGTTGTGCTCTAGTTTCATTGTGCATTGAAGAAGCATTCACCTCAATATATTCCAGGTTATTATTCTCACAGTACAGCGCTGCTGAGCCAGTGTTTGGAGCAGCAGAGACAGTGATTGCGGTGAGGTCATGCTGTTTACTGCACAGTCCTATTGTTCAGCTCTCCGTGGTGTCACACAGAGCGCATTGTTGTAACTCACAGGTGCTCACGGTTAAGAATGGAATGTGCTTCCAAAGGCCTTCCGTTGATTAGCTGTTCCACAGAACTTGGTATCAGTTTCAGTGTGTGGTTTATAATTGCAGTCCTAATGTTCAAATACTACTGTGTTGCCAAGAGCGTACACAATCCGGAAGGTATGGTTTACAGCGCAAAGAATCCACTTTGGGTGGATTCTCTTTCCGTTAGAAATAAGCCAGCTTTTTATCTATTTTTAATCCCCCCTATTTAACAGCACAGCCAGGGAGCTGAGTGAAAGACTGGCTAGTTGTGAGAAATTGAAGAAGCATTCAGAAATTCCCTCAGAATCTTACAGCAATCAGCAATCTTACTCTCCACTATTAGGGCTCTCCCACCCCACCCCCAAAACAAGCAGCTCAGATCACTTCGCTGGGGTGCTCCTCCATCGCCTGTGTGTGGCAGACTGGCGACTTCTCAAACTCTGTCCACATACTGCTTCAACTATTGTCCTGTGGATAAGATGGGGGTTTGTGTAAAAGCGGTGTGCGGGTCACTAAAGAGATGTACTGCTGCGTTTGAAATACGCCCTGGACATGCATGCCTTGATGTCTTGGCAGATTCTCCGTCCCTGAAGCCAGGCCTGGCGTGTAATCTTGGGCGAGCCAGTGCCTGCTTCTCAATACAGGGGTGCCCAGCGGTGCCAGACACAGAACAGGGATGCCACTTGGATAGGGAGGTCAGAGGGGCTATGGGTTTTTGGATATCCTATCAGGGTCTCTTTACACACTCATTGGAGCCAATTACAGACTGGAGGAAGCGCTCTGGAAGTAGACCGCCCCGTCCCACCCCGTCTCGTCCCGTCATATGAATTTGATTAAAGGAAATAAAGGGAGATTTCCTTTAATTTCCTTGACAGACAGCATGGAATGCAGTTTGCATAGAGGGCAGGTGGGAAGGGAATGAAGAGGAATGCATGCAATGTGTTTTACAGGGCAGGGTGCACAAGCGCCCAAAAACAAACCCCCCTGGGATTTACACAGCGGCCCATGTTAGGGCTTACACTACCCAGGGAATCAACATGCAGCATCCACACCCCCAGAGGCAACACAGAAAGAATGCATGAGAAAGATTAAGGAGATTTGTTTTACTAATACTGTACTGGTACATTTTTTTTTATTTGGGCTATGCAAAAATGTCACTGTGTTTACACAACAGCCATTCCCACTGCTCTCATTCAGCAGGTGGTCATCTGTGAGCTTCCCGAGAAAACTACCTTTGGGGAATACAAACCAACTGAACAGTAAACAAGATCTGTGCCCTGATGATATACAGTGTGTGTGTATATATAAATGATTCCTAGTAATCGAGGGTGTGTACAGATTTCAATACAGTGCATCTTTAAGATTTTTTCAAAGCTGGGAGTCACCTCTTGAATGAGTGTAAGGCTTCATTCATAGAAAACTGCACAGAACTTTACACTGCTGCTATTATTAACCCTTGAAGTGACCTGGGAACGGCACAGAATGGGAACTTGTCCATAAACCTTTAGGGGAATGTAAACTAACTGGAGTGCTTGTTTATGTCCATTCCACACAACCCCTATCAAGGTTCTATAATTCTAAAATGGAACAACGGATTCCAGCAATGAGGGCAGAACTGAACACACTTCGCTACACATTTCCATTGAAAACTGTTGTTTCCATCCCCCCCCCTTTTAAAAGCCTTACACTCAGAAGTCATGACTGTCTTCTGTGACCTTTTCAAAGGCAAAGTGTTCTTTTGTAACAATATTATGACCTTTAAGCAGGCAGAAAATGCAGCTGCAATAGAACACATGCAATGTTCAGGGGAAGGTAGAATATATACTGCAGGGATTCATTTGAACAGTATTCTGTTTTCTTATATCAGTCTTCTGTCGTGCCAAGCCAGCAGTCGGTTTACTAGCACTTTACCCATGACTTGCACACATGTGTAACCGCCGTTAAGCCTCACTCTGCGTTGTGTTGTGTATGCGCGCTCAGCCAGACAAACCAGCAGACAATTTAGACAGGAACGGGTTAACAAGCCTTGTTTATTTGCACAACCGGCACGTTAATTAATTATTTTTTTAAAAGAAAGCAGGAGCCCCAGCCCTATCTTCTAGCTGCGGTCTTTACACCAAACTGTCTAGAGAGTTGATATAGTAACAAAATGTTACTAACACGTTTTCAAAATAAAAGCATTCCCCATAGCAAAACAAAATGATAAATCCTCATAATGCAAAAAAACACCAACATTTCAATCCGATACGCGCCATAGATGAAACAGATCTGTATCTCGTATAAATGACCATGTCTTATTTACAAAATTAAAATGACAGAAATAAAAAGGTGATTAACACACCGCCACCTGTATGACAATGGAAAATAAAAATAAGTCACACAGGTGGCTTCATTTACATGCTCCGAGTAACGACACACAACAGTATTGTTGTAAATAAAGTAAAAGAAGTCTGCAATACACTTTCCAATCCAAAATATTATTACACCCTTATGCACGGAAGCATTCTGAAAAGGCATACATTTTAAGGTATTGCATTAATTTAAATGAGATTAAAACGTCCTACTCACCTAAATGCGGGTTTACGCTGAACTGTAGGCTTGTGTAAAACACGTGGCACACGGATACTAATAAAGTCGACGCAAACCTGTACGAATAATGTACGTTGTGTTTGTTTCACTATGAAGCATTGTTTCTTACCTCTGTATGTGAAATAACACCACGCCAGGCGTTTGTGGGTCATTTCCGGTTTGGATTAATTTGAGATAATACACTTGAGACATACTTGACAACATTTGTAAACTTTTCGGGGGGCGGTATGTATCATACCGTATCCCCTCCAACTCAACACGACCATCATGACAGTTAAAATAGACACAATGAGGTGTTCTTACCTTTGTATAAGTTAGTGATCAGCAGCAGGAAGAGCACAGCGTGTGGTTTTCACTGTACTGTGCAGAATAAATGATTTTGTTTTCTATGGGTAAATATCGGGACTTTCTTCCTATGCATCGGGACGCGGGACGTTTGCTAGGAAAACGGGACTGTCCCGACCATATAGGGACTGTTGGCATGTACGTTGGAACCATGAGCCTCAGACTCTCACATGCACGCACATGGTTCAACCACCTACAAAATGAAACATAAAACTTCAGTTCACACCGAAACAAAAGGCCAAGCGGCAAGTCGAGGCTTGGTAGTATCCGCGCCTCATTGGAAACAAGCATTCCCAGAGTAAGACAAGAGCCAGGAGACACAGGAGAAGGGAATCCTAGTTAAGATAGGTCAGCAATACGAGAAACAGCCAGGGTCACGCCTTTTCCATTCTCGCCAGAAGTCACTACAAAGCTTTTTTTTTTTTTTTTTTTTTTTTTAAACCTACTGCATAGTACTGAAACAACAAAACAATCAAGGAATTAATATGATTCAACTCCAGTGAGTGGTGCTGTGATTATATTGGTAGCCTGAAAGAATGAGAAATGGATTTCAACACTTTCATGCATGGCGACCACGTATGTGGGTGGATAAAAAATCCCAAAAACAACCTCTGTTCGTATACTCTCTCTCTCGCTCTCTCTCTCTCTCTCTCGCTCTCTCTCTCTCTCTCTCTCTCTATATATATATATATATATACACATATGGGGACATATGGAAGATGCAAATGCATGACAGCCTCATATGAGGATGCCATTTTTTCCCATAAAGCAATGAGGGGGGGCGGGGGGGGATGGAAACAACAATTTTCAATGAAAAATATATTTATTATGTGTCCAAAACTCATTTTTTTCCAGTTGTTTTCAATATGTCATGCATGAAAGGGCTCCAGTCTTGGACCTGCGATAATAGAGAGAGGCACACTGTAGCCTCTTCTGAGCTGAACTCTGTAAAGAGCTACACTTCATTCAGCTCACCCAGTTAAACGAGTTTAAACAAACAGCCCTGCCTCCCCCTTCCCTTCCCTTCCCCCTGCCCTGTTATCCTGCCCCGTCGCTCCACGGGGAACCCCATGACATCATACAGACCGGGGCTGGGGATTACAGGGCACAAAGGACTTCCGGGATCCAGGAGAGAAAACCCTCACTCTGCTCAGTGCCATTGAGTGTGACAGCAGAGTGCAGTCTTCGAGGTACATGCTGTTTGAATGTGATATACACATTCAAACAGTGTGCTCTTATTGAAATACAATAAGAGCACACTTAACCACCTAAATAATTACACCCCGTATAAAACACAAATTCTATTGCTGTTTGTGTGTGTGTAACAAAGGAATCAAATGCTTTTTTTTTTTTTTACGAACTTCAGTAAAATAAGAATACATCTTGAAAAGGCACTTTGGTCTGCATCAGGGGTCGGAGCGAGGTGGGCCTGGGTTTGTTTCAGTCCCTGGAAGAATGCTTTTAATAAATAAGAGTTGTAACAGTGGGGCTCCATGGCCAGCAGTCAGGCCTCTTTTAAACTAAACTTTACATGAAAACTCTGCGCTGCCTTTGAACTCTCCTTGTTTCTGACCGTGGATTCCAATGTTTATGCATTCGCTGAGATTGCTAGCGGGATTGGAAGGAGGGTTTTCATTTTTTTTTAAAGCAATCTCCTGCCTTCAGAAACCATTAATGCCCACTCTCACAGGATCAAGGCATCGCTTTGATGTATCTGCTGGCAACAACAGCTCATCCACTCTTCCTGGTTACTGTACAATCACATAACTGAATGGATTGTCAAGAAATTATTGTACCTGGCAATTAAGCACATTAGCAGGGAATGGTATGAAAGACTTTTAAAGCCATTGCAAATCTACAAAGGCTACCAGCACAAAAGCCTTGCCTGCCTTGTGATGAGCTAATACAGCCTGGGGGAGGGTGTGGAGCAGCTTCAGCAGCCTCACACGGGGCATGTTTGTAGTGCTCATGCCCACACTAAATGCCAATTAGCGGCGGACACACAGCTATGAAAGGAACGGTTTGCGTTGTGTACAGGGAACGCACCCAACAGTCTGAGGTGACGGTAAACCGAGCGAAAGTGCGGCAGGAAACAAATTCCCACGTGGAGCTAAATGAAAGGGAACATCACGCCTTCGCTATACCAGCTGTGTGGAGTGGGCATTGTCATATATCACAATCTGGAGAGAGATTCACTCCCTCTCTCTCTCGCGCTCTCTCCTTGGGAAAGGGAGGTACTGATTGTCCAAATCAGTCCTTAAGGGAAAAAAATGTGCCACGTGCCCTATAGGAGTGAACATTCCGAGTATTCCGTGTCTATCACCTGACTCCACATTGATTCACAGGATTGAGGGTTGGAGTCAAGCAGGAATTCTAAACTGTGCTAAACGACATTGCCCTGCAGCTGCACCATTAAAACTAGCTGAACTAGAGCTACCCGTAAGGATCTTCCAGAATGGGAAATACAGTATTTTTTTGGTTTTTGTTGCTTAATTCCAGACAAGCCGTCTGTGTCAAAAAAACAGTAGCATGAGTCAGGGGTTAAGATGGGTCGTCTGTTCATACCTCAGCCTAAACGTCAATATTGGTAATTATCCAGGCTGGGTCTTGCAAAGTGAAAAGAAATCTCGATTGAACCCATTCCCAAACCGGTGAGAGCGGACTCAGAGAAACCACTCGACACAGAGAGAGAGAGAGAGAGAGAGAGAGAGAGAGAGAGAGAGAGAGAGAGAGAGAGAGAGAGAGAGAGGCACCAAAACACAACAGGCAAGACTTTCATTTGAAAAATATAAAATTTTAATAAAGGCTACATCTCTTAATAATTACAATAATTAAAGTACCAAGTATTCTTTTAAGGAAACTCTTTTTATAATGCATAATTTACAGTTTAAAGTAGAACAAAAATGCCACGTCAAAAAAATAAAACAAAAAAAACGACATTACAAGACTGATAAAAATATCTTTAAAAACATAAGCCCCTTAAAAAAGCAAGGGAATATTGTGCCCTGAACACAGGGCGACACATGGCATTTTAACACCATGCGGGCACAGGTACTGTACTAATTCAGCACTATCCCATAGTGTATTACAATTACAAGACAATTGTGACAATATGTAATTTTTTTCTTTCTTAGATAATGTTTTACAGCAACAACAACAACAAAAAATTAAAATGCAATTGCGGAGTGTCTTTCTTTTACAGACTGTCTGTGTGCGTGTGTGTGTGCGTGCATGCGTGTATGCCTGCGCGTGTGGGACACACGTTCGTTAACACACAAGAATATTTACTGGATGCAGGTGATCATTAAATATGCAATGGTATTTTGGTGCTTCTGCTACTTTAATGTAAACTTGTTTGCTGTTGTTATTTTAAATAATGAATGAATTCTTATTTAATAACGTTGCGACGTGTCTTGTGATTCAGGTCGTGTATTCCAGGCTGTTTGAATTCTTATCTAGTCTGTGCAATGCCCGGCCACAGAGAGGCACTAGAGGCAACATAAAAAGATCTGCTATTTTAGAAGGAGTGCGCGTGAACCCGAGCGATTCAGCACCATGGATTAAGACTGGTCCACTTCGACACCAGTGGATTCAACAGGTGCAAATCATTACTTATTTTTTATAATTCATCTTCAGGGGAGAAAAATAAAGAAAAAATAAAATAAAACACACTTATCACAGCTGGGCGCATTACAAAAAATCAAAATCAAAAAGGACGCACTGTAATTAGATCCTTGTAAAATCGGAACGATAGCTTTTGTTCTCTCAATTTTTTTGAAGCAGCATATCCATAATCTGGACGCGGTGGAGTAGGGACAGGGACAGGGGGTGATAGTTTAATAAATATATATTAAGGTTTATTAATAATAATATATAACATAACAAGGCAGACGCACAGTCCATGTCTGTCAATTCCATGTCTGTCAATTCCTTATCCTCAGGAAGTCCCCGGTTTTTACAATAAAGTCTTTTTTGCAATGGTCAGCGTCTCCAATAACCAATCAGTGGTCATGTTTTTTTTTTTTCAGCTATACACAGTTATGAGCTCTTTATATTTCTCCACGCCAAGTTTATGAACCTTTATAACGCAATCCCTGCTGCTGTCAGGCTGCTCAGGTAAGTCTTCCATCCACTCCGTTTCCTATTATTACTTCTTCTTCATTGGCTCATTTTTCCTTCAAATGTGTGGTCTCCTGGATATACCTCTTTAGCTTAAAAAAAGATTCTTCAAAAGTCCTTTCTCTTTCTCTTTAGTCGACTCTTTCCACTTTCCCCAGAATCTTCCCCTCATACATGGGCAAGACTGTGCAGTCCTCCCAGATCTCCTCAAAAACCGCACCACAGTCAAACTCACTGCTGGCCTTCTTGAAGTAGTACCTACAGAAAGAGCAAGAAAAACAGAGCTGGGGTAAGTAAAACACTCAAAACAGATCCAATCCTGTTCAAAACGAAATCAAAAAGAGACGCAGGAAAGTCTCCTCCTTCATTATTATCATTATTATTATTTATTTTCACACTTTTAAAAGCAGTGCTCCGACAGCAGACAGGGTTTTCAGTCCAGCGAGCTGCTTCATTAAAGCATTCACGAAGGTTAAATTACACAGGGAGACTCTGAGCACGGAGGAATTTGTGCTTCGAAGCATCATTAGCCGTTTAATATCCAGCCGATGATGCCATCTAGTTGAGCGTAACTAACAATCACCCAGTTTATGAAGGCAATTCAGGAAGGCTAAATAGCTCTATACAGGAAGTGCTTGCAAATAATAATATAAATTATATTAGCAATAAAAATGGCTGCCTCCGGTGTCACTAATACCATACACTGCCAGCACAGCTGAGGCAAGGCCCTTTACTTTTAAACTATTTATATTCACATGTTATCTGCTCTGCCTCGACTGAGCCACATGTTTAGTTTTATATCGCTTCTTGTTGTTTTGCATTCAGCCAGGCTCTGTTCTTCAGATTACATCACTGTTGAAACAACGAGCAGGTAGAATGGGAAACGGAGAAGATTCCGAGTCGCAACGCTCAACGCTGAATGAAAGGCCCTTTGCTTTGCTGCATTCCATCTTTTTATCATGCTTTAAAATCTTGAGACAGCTCAAAAACAGCCCCCTCCTTCTGTCAAACATTTAGGACCTCTCCATTATCCCAAATGAGACGTTCGGCCTTCTTGATTAAAGGTTTCTTTTCCCCTCCCCTTTCCCCTGTCTGCTCGTTTACCCTCTATTGGTTCTTAATTGCAGACAGGCTAAAATGAAGGACTTCCATTCACAATGTTAACATTTCGGGTGCCTGTGCGTCTGCATGTCAACGCACACACCTCCTCAGACTGCAGACGCTAACTCGCTAACTCTGAGTGCACCATTCTTTGCTATTTGATCACCAGCAAAGAAAGAAAGAAAGAAAGAAAGAAAGAAAGAAAGAAGAGAGCTTGTCAGATCTCCGTCAAATAGACTGGAGCCTGTCCCGGCCGGCAGAGCCACGCTGTTCCTCTGTAAATTACAGACAGCGAGGGGCTTCTGCGAGGTTAAGACGTCGCATAACTCGGGGCTGAAAAATTGTAGGGTTGATTTTCAGTAATGGCTTTGCTGGTTAGTGATGTTTTTTCAAAGGGTCTCTATTTAATTTACAGTGGTGCTGGGAAAGGAAAGGCAGGGATTCCTACAGCGTTGTGCGGTTGGTGCTTCAAATTGAGAGCGGGTTGAGGAAGTCATATACAGCATCAAAACGTGTAGGAACTAGGTTCACTTTTTCTGTTTTTTTTTTTTTTTTTGCTCCTAATTAAATTATAAAAAGAAAATTGAAAACTGTCTGCCATTATGACAGGGAGACCGGAAAAACTAAAGTTATCAAAGTTTCATTTCTAGAAAAAAAAACCAAAAAAAAAAAAAACCCACTAAAAACGGTATACATTATTTCCAAGGTCCCAGGTTTGGACTCTTATTTGTGTTTACAAATTCATGCGTCTCAGTTTTTCTTTTTGAAGATAGAAAAAAACAGCATGACATTTCACATAATTATAACCTTATTTCTCAGGGAAAAGCTACATCCTCCCCCACAACAGTTTCAAATGAGAGAGAGAGAGAAAAAAAAAAGGTTTCCATTGAAACATGTTTTATGTGGCAAGCTTCTCTCTGTGGAACATCTGGCACCAATCTAGTCTGGCAGGCATGGTGTTACTGTTCTTTGTTGAATTGCTGCCATGCTGAAATTACCCAACACCACGCATTCTCTGCTGTTAGGACCATCACTGTTAAATCACTTCTTTTTTTAATTTAACACTAACAGTATTACAAGTATACCTATTGTAATGACTAAAAAAAATAATAATAAATCGCAAATAAAATAAAAAATCGTAGGTGCCTGATGCAATCGATAAAGAATTTGAGAGTCTTCCCATCTGTGCTAGTCTTTGTGCATAAAATGAAAAGCATGGGCTTCAAAGACATGCTTATTAAGTGTGCCTTACAATGAAATCAGTGCCAGATGTGACCGAAGCAGACTATTTTGAATCCCACCCCCCTTCCAGGAGCTACTCTGGACAGCCCCCCCTCCTCCTCCCCCCCCCCTCAAGGTCACCTGCAGTTTTGCTCAAAGTCCAGCCAGAAGTCAAAGCTTAGATCAAAAATGAATCCCTGTGTGTCGGTATAATTAGTGTCTCCTTTTTAAGTCAAGCATGTTAGGGAAGCGCATTTTAACCCATTGTTGGCACTAGAGTTACTCTGCATAAGAATTCAAACCAAAACGGCTCTCCCCATTGAATTAATACATACAAAAACACCCTATTAAACATCACAAGTAAAGATGTGTTGTATATTTATTTCACCTGTAATTTCCTTTTTTCCGGAGCTGTTCCTTAAAGTGCCCCAGCGTCAGACAGTGTGACTTCATCATCCTTCGGTAAGGAATCTCCTCGCCACAGAAAAAGTACGTAACCACCATCTCACTGGCCTGGCCACTGGGACCACTGTGCGCTCTCTTTGGTTCTTTGTGTCTGGAAAGAGATCATTCAGTTACAGTCAACCAGGAGTGATCATTAAATACAGTTACTCAGGAGTGATCATTAAATACAGTTACTCAGGAGTAACACTGTACAGAATGGGACACAAACAAGAAGCAAAATGCTCGAAGCTTTGCAATCAAATGTAGCGCTTAATTTCGCTTGTGTTTTTATACCAAGGGGAGCACACTTGGTTAAAGGTTTGTCTGTGCCTGGTCAGGTTCCGGTGATATTACAGAGAGCCCCAGACCCACAGCACTTCAGAGGCAGTGTGTACTGAGAGTGTCAAAAGGTCACAACGGCCAGGTCCACTCTAATTTAGTCTTCTTAATTTGTTCTAAGTCTTTGTAGAGCAACTTCAGAGAAGAGGCTGAAGCAAAGACAGCTGGTAGACTGAAGGTCAGCCAATTAAATAAAAGGCTGCTGTCAGGTGACCCTGTCCGAACTTCAAAAGAAATGGGCTGAAGATGCAGAAGTTCAAAGCATAGAAGAAAAAAAAAAAAAAGCTTTTGTTTAACCGTTGCAGGGCCAGCTTTGACGAAGTGTAAAACTAAATATAATATTAATAATAACACCACCACCACCACCACACATGAATAGAACTTACTCTTCTGTTTGAAGTCCAGGACTTGATAAAGACGGGACTCCACTTTGCAAAGTACTTGGGTGACTCCTGTCTCTCTGAAGGCTTGATGCTGAATACCTAAACCAAACAAGAAATCACCAATTAAAACAAATAATACAATAATCAATCATACACAAAATGGGTTGGTACATTTTTCTGGTTCTAATTCATATGTAAAATACAGGCTTTCAGTGGGCTACATGAAACATACAAGAGCTATTTAAATAAAGCAGTGACGGCAGTGCCTTTGCAATGGTTCTAGCGCCGGACTGCGGCTCCCTACCTCTGTTTGGCTGGCTTGGACACCTCCTCCAGGCGTCGGCAGGCCTCCTCCAGCTGTGCCAGGGTGTTGGGAGGGGGCAGGGGGGGCATGGCCGGGTCCTGGATGAAGGGGTGGGCTGGCTGGTGTGTCCGCTGGTGACCGCCGCTCCCCCACAAGTGCTGGCGACTGGACCTCTCCCCAGGGGCTCCTCTCGAGTCGGAGCCGTACACCTTCTTCGTACCTTGAGTGCTGAGAGATGGAGAGCGGAACGGAAAGGTGAGTCCCCATGAACACGCCCGACAGCATCGCTGCTACTGCTGCCCCACTGGACAGCACAGTTACTATACTGCATGGCTGCTTACTGCTACACAGCCCAGTTAAAACATGTGGAATGCATGACTAGTGTAAAACTCACCTGTGTGTTTTGTGCTTGCTCTGCCTCTCCCCCTCCAACACCCACTGCCACACGCTGTGGGAGCGGTCCGTCCCATCCGAGGGAAGCTGCCCGGAGCCCGTCCCTCCGTCCCCGTTGGGAAGCACGGAGCTCTCGCTAGCTTTACAGCTCCTCTTAGACAGCGTGCTAGACCGGCTGCTGCAAGAGAACAAACACACAGCGTTACAACCGAAATCTGCTTCAAAAGAATTATATTACCACTGAATTATTCAAACTTAGCAGGCTTTCACCAGCCCGTTTATGATTTAAACCTCACATACACGCAAACTGCTTTCCCACCAATACAACTAGCACTTAAAAAGCCTATACTGCATCTATACTTGTTTTGCTAATATAATCCACTCACCCAAATCCGTATTGATCCCCTTGCCCCGCGGACTGGTCTTTCGAGTGGCTTCTGCATTTGGGGTAGGGGCAGTAGTCCGTGCTGCCCGGGCACAGGCACTGCACCCGCTGGGCAGCCTCCACCTCGATCTGCTCCTTGCTCTTGAGCCCCGAGTGGTGGTGGATGTAGTGGTGGTGAACATGTTTGGTGGACTGCTTGGTGACGAAGGGTTTGGAGCCCAGGGGGTACGGCACCGAGGGCACGCTGCCCCGGTGCAGGGGGTGGTGGTGGTGGTCTGGGGATTTGGAGCGGGGGGAGTGGCGGCCCACTCCCGGAGATTGGCACCCTGGTGTCTTCAGCACCCTTGACAAGTGCTCGTCCAGGATGGCCTGGGGGTCTTCCTCGCAGCTGCCCGACGACGGCAGCAGAGCCAGGGAGTGAGGCTGGGGGTGTGCTGCCTCCAGAGCAACCTGCCCGCTCCCGGCTGGCACCTCAGTGTCCTCTTTCTCCTCCTCCTAGCAAAGCAGGTTACAAAACAGCTCATTTACTGAACACAGAAAAACACACAATACAAAACACTGAGCCGTCCTTATATTCACAAGCAGCAAACACAGTTCATTTACTGAGCATACAAAAACAACAATACAAAACACAGAGCCTTCTGTATATTCACAAGCAGCAAAGAGATTTCACTACGACTACAACTGCAAACACGAATTCAAAATCAACACAGCAACTATGGAAACAGAGAACAGAGCTTTTAAATAAGAAAGTCAGCAGCCCTGGAGGTGCTGGCACAGTGAAGGGTCCTCCCTCGCTTACCTCTTTGATTTGCTGCAGCCTCTCCTCCAGGCTGCTCATGGTTTCCTGCTCCCTCTTGAGCTTCTCCAGCCGGGCGATGAGCTCCGCAGCGAAGGAGGCTGGGTCCACGGGAGTCATCTCCTTCGGCAGCCGGTGTGTCCTCTGGAAAGCGGGAGAGACAGAGAGATGCCTCATTGAGCCACGGGCTGGAGAGCAGCATTACCCAGCGACTGAATGGAGACGGTGCTGCAGGAGGGAGGGAGGCAGGGCTCGGCTCGGCTGCTGTCTTTATGAGCGAGCGAGTCGGCGTGGTCTCGCTGAGCCATGCCGCTGCCTGCCCTCCTCTCCCGCCGTCGGCAGCGCTCGCCTACGGCACAAGCAGTTGGTCGCGCCCCGAGGAGCCCCCGCTTGTTCCCTCTGTAGTACAACCAACCCATCAGCAGCTACTCTGAAGTCAGGCAGCTTCAAAGACTGTTGTCAAACATCAAAAAAACACCAGGGTGGGAGGGAGAGGCTTCAACTGGAGGAATAAAAAGCAAGTTCTAAACAGAGTGAGAGGAGCGAAAATTAAAAAAATAAGATGGGGAGATGTGTGGCGGAGGGGGTGGGGGTGGGGGTGTGGGGGGGGGAGTGAAGTCAAACGGCTCCAGATCAGAGATGTGGTAATTTCTTTCCTGGCTGCACACTGGGCACCTTTGAGGTAGCGTTGTCTCAATAGTGTCCTAGTTTCTCTCTCTCTCTACTTATTCCCTTTTCTTTGTACAGACAATGAGAGAGAGAAGCTCCCGGATCTAGTGCTATGCTGCCGAGATTGACTGCCTGAAGCACATCCATCAATGGAAAAGGGAACCGTCTCCAAATTAGAGAGTGGAAGAAAAAAATAAAAAGAAAAGAACAAGCAAGCTGTTTCTGCCAAGTGAAGAAAATGTGTGTGTGTTTGTGTGTGTGTGTGTGTGTGTGTATATAGAGACAGAGAGAGAGAGAGGCCAGCGATTCGTTTCTTTCTGTCATATCTGCCCCCCCTCCACCACCTTCTATAACCCCCTCCCTGACCCTCTACCCCCTACCATGAGCCCATCTTTATGAAGCCCAAAGCCAAGCTGCCAATTCAAGCCTCCCTGCCCACCAGATGGGTCTCTCTACGGCAACCACTGGGCTCCAGAACTGATGCGAGAGGAAAGAGAGGGGAAAAAGTGCCACTCAGCTGGAAGCTGACACTTTTCTACAGGCTGGTTCTATTCAGCGCCTGATCAAAGAGCTGCCTGGCACAGAGTCGATTTGCACACCCCAGGACAAAATAATCTAATTTACCAGCTTGGGCTATGGAATTATTATTATTACAATTACCACTACGGCCACTTCTGTTATCGGTAATTTTATTAATATTAATAACGCACTTTGCTTTCTACGATGAACCGCGAGACTGACAGAGAGGGAGGGAGAGGTGACACTTACGGGAAAATGAGGTAGCGAGACCTGGCCATTCATCTTGACACTGCGCTGCATCTCCCGCTGCAAGTGTTTCTTCCCCAGTCTGTACGGCGGAATCCCATCTCTGTGGACGACACAAAATCACCCAGGTCAACCCCACGGGTCTCCAAAGCACACAGGTAGCAGTGAAAGGTGCTGGGGAGTGGCTGCCAGCGGGAGAGGGTATTATTCTCCTGAAGTCAAGGGGATGCATTGCAAAGTATTGCTGAAGCTGTCATTTACTGCACATTTCTAAAAGGTTAGTCCCAGTGAGAATGTTCCATGTAGAGGAGCACATCTCCACCCAGCACTGGACTCTTTGCATGTTCATTTTAATGTGAACTGAAACAAAGAAAGGAGGCACATTTGCAATAATCAACACTGTTGAATATTTCTTTTTGAAGAAATAATAAATCTAGCTTATAATTATAAGCACGTGGCTTCAACCAGACTTCTTGCAGCTTTTTTTGTTTTTAATCTTTTTTTGAAGTCGGCACTCAGCTGCCATTTAAGCAGGGCCAATTATTGGAGCCTTTTTTAAGTGAGCTGTGCCCGACCTAGCCCAAATGCAGCTTTACTGGCGCTTTGAAATCCCGGGCTCCTGCACATAAGCATCCCCTCCCATCTTCATTGGCAATGACTCTGAAACAAGCCTCTGATCTCCCCACTTCAAAAGGCTGGTTTGTAAGATAAGGTAATGTTTGAAGTTCACACAGCAGCATTCCCCGGCGTCCAAACTAAACCCAGAAATAAGATACAAGCACCAAATCAGCTTTTTTCTCTTTATCTAGAAATGAGATTTAAATTTGCACTGAGTGTCTTTTAACTATAATAAAAAAGACACACTAATCAAATCCCCGCCCCCCCCCCCCCACCCCCCCGAACAAAAAAGATTCTTCTATTTCGAGCGGCAACAGGAAATAAAAACGAAAGAAAAGTAATGCCACTAACTCTTCTATGCTGCTTATGGAAGCTTCATTTTTAAATTCAGAAAGCACACATAGTTATGGGATGGTCAGTGGAGAACACATTGCCAGGGTTACACTGGGACCAAACAGTGTCGGAGCAACAGAACCAGATCTTTGACACAGATATTCCACATCATCAAAGCAATTCAACTAACAACCAGCACTGCCTTCTATACCCACACCACTACAGGACCCCTCTCCCCCAGTATAGACTTTGGAATGAGGAACCTCATTCTACTTCAGATACCCCCGCCCCTTCTCTTTCTTCTGTACCCCCTACCCCCAAACTTTCCACTGAAGAAATAAAAAAGCCAACAACCCACAGTGTACCGTTGAGCTCTTCAAATCCTCTATACGAATCCCAGCAGTTTAATCAGCCAAGCCCCCCCCCCTTTGCCCCTGCCCTGGCCTGGCTATTGCAACGGCAGGAGAAACAGTCAGGCTCCTTTCATGCTCTGCATTCTGGGGATCTCTTATTCAGCTGTGCAAGTAATTTTCAAAAGCATCCTGCTTCTCTCTTATCCCCCTAAGCTCCCCTAGACGAACAATAGGCTGAAAGTGATTCAGTTAAGCCTTTCATGCTCCATGCACTTTATTTCTTACTCCTTGCTCTCATCTGTATGCTTCTACAATCGGCACCACACTATAGAAGAGGGTGCCCTAATCCTGGCCCTGTGAATCCCAGGTGACCCTACCCCAGTCCACAAACGTGAATGCACCCTTGACACATGACCACACTAAAACCACAGCCAGTAGGAAGAAATGAAATTACCATGTGACTCAGCCTCCCTTCATTTACTGCCAACATTTTTCAATGAGCGAGTCTCACAGCCCACATGTCTGCTTCTTTTCAATGGAAAACAATCACATAATTAGAAAAGGCTTTTGAAATCTGTTGGATCTCATGGAGGAGGGAGGGGTGAGAGAGAGGGGAGGATTTGTTTAAACACCCCAAACAGGGGGGTTAAAAAAAAAATCTGAAAACTTCCTTAAATCACACATACATAAAAAAAAACAACTAGAAAGCTTTCTGAAAAACAACACCAGCAGACAGCACAAAAAGATGCCATTTCCTCTCAATTATTTACAACACATTGTCAGATCATTGCTTCTAAACTCACAAACAGACCTCACGACGAAGACAAACATGAACATGGAATCTGGGCCTCTGTTTTCTGCATTTGTTTTAAACGCTAGATATCCATCATTCGCATTACATTAGCGCCACAAACTTCAAAACCTACTGCGTTACCTATACAGGTGTTCATTTTAAAGGAAGGAAAGCGTGTCCTGTTGCTTTAAGAGACCCCTCTTTACCCCAGCTCCTGCCCAGCTCCACTGCCTCCTGTTATATAGGTGTTAATTACCACTCCAATGGCTGGGTATCAATTTAGGCACACAGTAAACAATAGTTAACTGGTCAGTAGCACCACGAAGAGATACCCATTAACTAAACTGAAATGTAAATAGGGCCCTTGGACATATCTTTGGCAGCGCTGTGTCTGCTGGTAACATGTTTTAAACATGCAGAGTTAAAATGGTATTTTCCCCTGTGGTACTTACACACTGCTATCAGTCATGGACATGGAATCGTCAGTCATGGCGTCGCTGGATACTTCACTGTCGTTCGCACTGGTTGCAGGAGCAAACACATGACCAGAATTGACATGGTAGGGGTTGACAGGGTCCTTGCGTCTATAGGACCTGAAAAGAAATAAACAAGGTGTTAAATAATAATAATAATAATAATAATAATAATAATAATAATAATAATAATAATAATAATAATAATAATATGGGAACTTAGTTACAAAAAAAAAATAAAAAATTTGCTGGTGGCCAGCAGAAATAATCTCTTTCTTTCTTTCTTTCTTTTTTAATCCAAGTTGATAAAGTGTTGAGTTTCGGTTTTGCTGGTGGCTTGATTGATAAGGGGATTTCGATAACGCAGTTTTCAAAGATAATTCTTAAAACATTGTGTGTATGCGTGCTTCTAAACTTCAAAGGATCCCTCCTTTGTTTTGTTTTCGCCAGGGTCCACTGATTTTAATAATCAGAGTCATTTACACAAGACTCCGAGGCCTCAGGAATGTGACAGCATGCTCTGCAGGCCCCCCCTTTCTTTTAATGTCCTTTGATGCCCCCCCTCCTCCTACCCCCTCCCCCACAGCAGCCTCTGAAATTGGATGAGGCTAGCTTGAGTGAAGTGAGCAGCCCGGCTGTCTTAAAGGACAGCAGCACTTCCCCCGATTCTAGTATCTCTGGGCTCTTTGTTCCTCTGGCCCCTGGTCTCTCACTTTAGGACCTCTTGAGCACTCGGTTTTCTCAAACAAACCCTGCGCCCCTCCTCCTCTCCTGTGCCCTGCTGTGGAGCATTCCTGCTTAACTAGTGAGAGGAGGGGGGGACTGGAGCGAGAGAGAGGGGGAGAGAGGAAGGGGGAAGAAGGGCCTCTTCTTTATGAGAATGCCTACTGCAGGGAGGACTGTTAGGAGAGGAGAAGCAGCAGCAGCAGCAGCATGACTAAAGCCCAAGGCTCCAGCTCAGGTTTGAACCATGGGGATTGCTGCAGAGTCAGGTATTTAGCACAGCTGGGAATGCATTCTTTTTCTTCACTTTTTTTTTTTTTACTTTGCTCTCCCAACTTCACTTTTCAAAATTCGATTAGAAAAGGAGAAAACAAAAAATGTTTCACCTTCCATTTTTTTTGTGTGTGTTGTGAAGTTACGGTTGAAGAAAAGGCCTCACCACCGCCCCCCTCCCCTCTGCTTCTAGCTGGCTGTAATAAAACTAGCCGTGGTTATGTTGTGGAGTAGTGGTGGAATTCAAATGAGTTCCACATGCTTCAGATGGAAGTTGTGACATGAAAGAGTCCGAGAGGAGGGTTCTTTTGTGAAAGATTGGGCTGTATTGATCAAGCATGGTAACTTGAGAAGAAGTGCCACAGCACTGACCTGTAAATCATAGCAGTCTGAGATCCAAGCCTTTATCACTGCTGTGCTTGGCAGGGCACTTTTTTTTTTTGGTCTGGGCTCATTAACTCCCCTAAGTACCTCTGAATAAATGTGTTGATGTCAAGTTGCCCAACATCTGCACAGGACCCCGGCCCCTGTTTAACTTGCTCCTATTATTTGGCCAACATGTAATCATTCCCTGATTATGCGAATATAGCGGCGCTGGCATGTGCGCGCAACATGTTTTGGAAAGGATGTTTAATACCACCAGCGCCCACTGAAATCACAATAAAAAAATATATATCTTTTTTTTTTTTTTTAAGTTGCCACCAATAGTTTCTAATTGAAGGATGTTTTAGGAGCATCTGTATCAACTAGAGGGTTTTAGGGGTAAGAGTGTCTATTTCCACATTATTAAAATACCCAGCAATAAAAAGAGCGAGGGGGGAGACCCCCAAACATCTTAAGAAAACTGATTAGAGCTGTTTCTGTTTTCCTGCAATTCCAGTATTTTTTATTTTTTTTCTCTTGACCACATTACTGTAATTGCACCCAGATGGGTAGACTGTTTCCCATTGCAGTTAGCATCAGGAATGCTTCACAGGGACCCAGTTCCTAGAGATGCAAGTTAAAAACACACGCAAGAGCTCCCAGGTCTGCTCTCTTTGTGAAAGGCACTAACCCTGCCTGCCATTCGGTACTCTACAGCACACTGGAGAAATGCACGGATCGTGACCGTTAGTTTGGGAATGTGCACCGCACAGAATTCCACTGTAATTTTATTCATAGTTCTTGACACTGAAACGTAGATCTGTTGGGTGGGGGTCTACACCGTTAAATTTGAGACAGCACTGTCATTACTGTCAAATGAAATATCAGTCCAACTACTCCGCGTATGGGAGTCGAACTTAGTTCCAATACCTTTCATTCAACTTCCTTCCAATACAAGTAGAGCGAACACCAAGTGAGCCACCAGAGGGCGTCTTTCCCAGGCAGCCTGTGCACCAAGTTATGAGGAAGATGGATCACTGATATCTTGAGAAAATTATGTTACGGAATAACTCCGCTAATCAAGAAAGAAAGAACTAAAAAGAAGTTTATTATTATTATTATTAAATTCAAATTGAATTACCACCGCAATTTTCATTCAAGACTTAATGGCTACACGGGTCCCTTTTTGCTGTCATAAGGTGTTCAGTATTAGAGGAGTGCTTGTGATTATGTGACTCTTAAAACAGTCATGCATTGTTTGGTTTTTTACATATAGTCATCATGACGCCAAGCACAATCTTACCTGTAACCATTTTCAATGACTTCCGCAGTTCTCAGTGAAGTGGTTGCCCTCAAAGATTTTGAAGAAAGTCCCACCACAGATGCCAGCGCCTTGGCTTTGAAATCGTTGCAAGTCCACTCCTCCTCTTCGTTCAGGGTAGGCAAGTAGCCACACACGACTTTCAGACTCCCTGGCCCGTTCAGGTTCGCGCACGCAGGGTTCTCGCCCCCAGTCCGTACGTAGTCGAGGTATACATCAGAAGTCAAAAACATCTGGTAGGCGTTCTCCTCCATCGTTGTCTGAATCTCGGTCTGCGCCTGATCAAACATCGCAGAGTCGATCTGCTGCTTCTTAACACTATCCCTTATGTAGGTTTTGGTGGCGGGTTTAAGCTGCTTGGCAACGATGCTGTTGTTCTCGATATACCTCTTGTAAATAGCTTTGGCAACTCGTAGCGTTTTGGTTTCCTTGAGGTCCATTTGCCTGAATCCGTTGCAGGCGAACCAGAAGTCTAAAGTGTCAACGCATTTCTCGCGTTCCAAAAAGGTCCTGAACAAGTGAGCACCGTCCTGGTCCCCCAGCAGGGAGTGCAGCGACTTTGTCCACCGAGAGAGTGGGGAGTCCGGGGAGGCGCTGCCTTCGGGCTCCCCGAGTTCACCCTCGTTCCTCCGCGGCGTGGCGTCCGAGGAGAGGGGTGCGACGGTTGTCTTCGCCTTTTGGGTTTTCATGGCGAGCTTGCGCGGGGGCTGGCATGAGGACTCTCCTTCCTCCCCTGGTACCGGAGGTCGAGGTGCATCTTCTCTGAAGCTGTCCGTAAGCGTCCTAATCATGGCTCGGGTTCGGGCTGCTGCCGCCGCCGGAGTCTCGCGTTCTCCTTTGAGAGTGCCACAGTAATCTCACAGGACAGCGGGGGTCTGCTCAGCGCCTTCTCTCTGAAAAAAAGAATCAAGTATTGATTTAATCAAAAACAGATCCACCCGACTTCAAAGAAAAGACAGAAGTAAACAGTCTATTCACAGTCCCCTTTAAGGTTCTGAAAAAATTAAATATTAAAGGGAGATGCTTTTGAATATGTTTTTTTTTTTAAATTAAATATTTAAATTAAATATTACTATTTGATTTAAAAATAAATAATTATACATGGCCTCCATTCACAAAAAATATATTTTCATGAAACGTGCATATGGCCTGAAACTTTTTACAAAAACATATTTAAACGTGTAACTTTTTAATTAATATTTATACAAATCTACAGCATGCTTCAGGGATCCTGTACCATCTGTTTCACGTCTCTACCTGTATTAAACACGACACGCAGAGAATCACTTTCTCAGGGAGTATACACGTATCCAAATCACTATAATATTATTACTAGAAAGTAGAATATTCAAACACGAGCGGGCATGGGTGAATCCATGGAGATCAATACAGTTCCTTGATCACTTCCAAAGCTAAACCCAGACATACACACTTAACTGAAAAAACGGGCATTCAAAACCGCCATAATCTGCCATTTAAATGAGGCACATAGTTCCCATCGATGCCCTTTAAGAGTTTAAAAAGTGCTTTGTACTCACAGCATACACTAGCGCATGCCGCGCTGATGTGCTCTATAATTAACTTCCAAGCACGCAAAAGGAAAATGGAATCCCATACACAACGCGTTAAACATGCAAACAGACTTACAGTATTGTCCTCGCACCGGCCCCATGCAAAGTATCAAAACTAGGCTTGATTCATTAAAACTGCATGCGAGGACCAAGACCTGATTGCCCGACTCTCCCATTTCAAACGTCTGACAGATTCTTATCATTGGAAAAAACACTACACGGTTGCTTTACTGCTTCGGGTTACAATGCAGCTCAACAGCGGCTGTACAGTTGGACTGAAAAAAAAAAATCAAAGCCACTTTGAAGCTGGGAAAGCCGAAAAAAAGAACATACACACATACACTCGGATAGCCTACACAATGCATCCCTCAGTGCAAAGCATCCCATATCAACTGTACAGCGACAGCCCCTCAATACATACATGCTGTACAGAAAACACTCTGGCGTACCATTACATTATCCTGGGTCTGGATACAGTTAAAAGGCAAGACGTTCAAAACGAGCTCTCGTGTCTGTCCTGTGAACTGTATTATTGTATTTATAAATCCAATAGGTAGGTTGTCCGCTGGGTAGCAGCTAGTATAATCCACGAATGCTTCTCGGCAGGAACGGACGCTTCGAATGCAATCACAAACCCAGCGTTTCCTGAAGTACTAACAACACAGCCTCTCCAGTTGCACGTCCCATTCACTGACTGACCCCCAACTGAGCACGCAGCGCCTCTTTAGAGATCAGAGGGGTGTACGATGAAGGAGGGGGAGGATCCGGCGCACACATCACAGCCCACCTATTTTCAGTTTTTCTTTGATATATATATATACACACATGCACACACAGACACACACCATATATACACACACGCAAACATCGGTCTGTTTAAACAAAACCTACATTTCAATTTTTAAAAAAATGCCCAAAATCCAAGGCGAAAATAGATTTTTTTTTTTTTACTTCAAAGCTAGCCAAGAGCACATCAAAGCAAACTGAAGGGGCCACCGACAGGATCACACGCAATCTTCTAACTTACCATCGATCCATTAGTTTTCAGCTCCTGGAAAAAAGAAGAAAAACACCTTGCTTTCTCTCTTTCACGCAGGGGAAAAGTAATCCACAATCTGCATTGAGCCGCGGTGCGTTTCGTTCTGGGTTTAAAATCAGACTCCCCCCCCCCCCCCCTTTTAAAAAGAGCCCGTTTGCCTTCAGTACAGGTTGTGATTCAAGCAGTCACTGCTTGCTCCAAATGTCCTCCGGGATATTCTAATTTCTAACAAAAGCTGTTCTGTAGGTTTAACTGTGGACATCAAAGCGAGGAACCGACGGCCTGGTCCAGCAAGGGGTGTATAACATAATGATCTCGTTTTGCTCACTGTAAAAAAAAAAATCCCCTTTTTCTGTTCTGCATCTCATTCTTTTATCTAATAATACAGACAGCTAGACATACATCGCGGCTCGTTCGATTTAGTGCGAGTTTTTTTTTTTTTTTTTTTTAAAGCATAGTTGCTACTAAGTTGCAAGGACCTTATCAAAGACAAGCAATCTTGAGCCAGCTCCCCAGGGCTTTGGAACGTCAGAAGTAAGTGATCTGCCGCCCCAATAGCATTATCCCGACAATCCTTCTGTTGCTACATAAACGTTAAAGGCACAGGCTTCTTTTCTCCACTTTAAAAGGGTTGCACATTTTGGATTTAACCGTTTACTGTCTGGAACGCAGAAGCGGGGGGATTTGAGTCACAACACAAGCCTTAGAAGCCCAAGGTGTTTGATTTCTGTTGAAATATGACTGGGTCTTTTGCACTTAATGTCTTTAGGAATGTTAAGGATGCCCCGACCCCCATCACCGACAACAGTAAACATAAAAAAAAACATATTAAAAATATTTATGTATCAGAAGCTGCTTTTGAAAAATATATAAACAAAAATAAATAAATAAATAAATAAATAAATAAATAAGCATATGTTAAATAATAATTCTTAGGTCTTCTACCAAGAGCCGCATACCGTTGTAATCTTTTAAAAGAGTTAACGTTTAAAAGCTTTCGTCAGCTTTTTTTTAGGGCATGACCTTTTAACACCGTATAAACCTGCCAACTGAGTATTTTGATGAAAATCCCTCTTCTGTGTTAAATGCGGGGTGACTTTCTTAACGTTCCTGGAAGGAACTTTAAGGGAAGATGAGACGCTGCGGTTTATCCTACCCCATGGTACTTCAAAGGCTATTGTGCTCCTTTGAAGTTGAAAATTAACTTTTAAGAACAAGATATAATTAAATAAATTGATTAAAAAGTGATACTGCCACTAAACAAACTATATATATATATATATATATATATATATATATGTGTGTGTGTGTGTGTGTGTGTGTGTGTGTGTGTGTGTGTGTGTGTGTGTCTGTGTGTGTGTGTGTGTGTGTGTGCGCACTAGATGCCCACCTTCAACCCTTATAGATAAACTATTCTAAGCTTGAATGCTTCCCATGGGAATTATGTGCCCGACAGGCGTCTCGTAACTATAGGTTAAAGAATCCATGTAACATATAGGGCTGTATTTGACATGAGCTTCCCAAGATAATGTTTTTTTGCTCCGCATGAAACAGGCTAAGGTCACATTCTGTACATCTGAGGAGGGAAAGGGGAGGGCGGTTTCCAGCTTGTCCAATGTGTCTTATAAACCGGACCGCATCTTTCATATGTGGACTCTGCGGTCACGGGGTGGTTGGGAGGGTTATTGGTGCTTTCAGACACAGCTATATTGTCTGAGCTGACATTTTCTCAAAAGCAATAATGATTGAAATCCTGTGCAATAACAGACATTAATTACAGTACACGGACTATCCTCCGTCTCCCACAGTCTCCCAGTGTCTCTGGGATATGCATTTAGTATATGAATGCAAACGCCTGATTGGTGCCTGGTGGGATTCTGTGTGTGTAAAGAGGGGTGTATCCCTGACAGTGTGCGACATGCAGTGGCGCCTGTTGCAAGGTAGGGCAGAGTGATACAATTACAAACTTCAATTTCATGACCAGACCTCGGAAACCTATCATTAGCCTTGCATTCAATTTTTTTTTAACTACAAGAAAGTCAGTCTGGTGCAAAAAAGATTTTTTTTTTTTTTTTTTTTTTGAAAAAAATAAAATAATAGGCAATTAGCGACGTTATCTCGCGCCGCTGTTTCGGCTCGATAGTATTTCTGCTGACAGCTGTAGTTGTGTTGCTGCTGTACATTCGCTCTTTTATTGAACCGCATTTTCAGCATATCTAGCCTTGTCTAACACAGAAACAACGACAAGCCTCTCTGATGTTTATTACAGACAGCTGAACAAAGAAGGCTTATAGGAAATTACTTCAGCAATCTCGATGTCGTATTCCTGACAAGATTAGGGCTGTTTACTTCCTCGTCAAGGCAAAACGCAACTTTATTTCAAAAGAACAAGCCTTTATTATGAAGTAACTCATTTGTGTATTTATGGCAATCTATATAATAATACAGGCGCTAACACTTTATTCAATCGGTAACAATTATCAGGAATGTATAAACTGAACGTTGGGTCCCCTGAAAGAGAAGACGACCACCAACGACATTATGTATGGGATATGCCTGCCCATTGGTTAGGTATCGCTGAGCTCTCTATATCAGAGCTGCTGATAGGCCCCTTCCTGGGATGATGGTCCCGTCCACCAAGGGATTAAAACCGTCATACTGAAGAAGCCATTTCTCTTTTTCCATCGAACCCGTGAGGGCGACCGATGCGAGCTCGCGGTTGGTGGTCGTCTTCTCTTTCAGGGAACCAGGGTACGGGTAGTAACCTAACGCTCCCTTTCAATTCGAAGACGACCACCAAGACATTACATATGGGATAATGTGTACCAGAGCCGTGGCGAGGGAGAAGGAACAGCAGCATATGAGGGATGCACAAGCACTGTCTAACCCAGAGGTTAGGGGTGTGAACTTACACCCTCAAGGACCCTTGTGCCTAACGAAGGCAGGGCAGGATCCTGCCCTGGTAGAACCTGGAGAAAATATGCGGCGTAGCCCAGCTAGCCATAGTACAAATATCGGACAGTGAGGCCCCTCTGAAGAGGGCCCAAGATGTAGCCAACCCTCTATTGGAGTGTGCGGCTACCCAAGGTGGGGGCAAGCCAGCACCATCATAGCACCGGGGGGTGGGGGGGGGGGGGGGGTGGTGCTGTGCAATGATATCTACCCTAACCGCGTAGTCACACACCTGGTCAGTGCGTAGCATAGACCAGGGAGACACAAAGGCTGAAGCCATGGTGGGCAAGTTGAAGCAGACAGCAAAAAAAACATGTTAGAAATAGATAGTTAGGGGAGAGCACACTGTCTGTTTACAAGGCCCGACTCACCGAGGTGGGCAGGCCTACGCAGCCGGCGAGGTGTACTCGGCAGTGGGGATGCAGCAAGGCCTAGCCCCGTGAAGGAACTGTGCTCTCCCAAGAAGGAATAGACAACCACTCGCGAGGGTGACTGCACAGGCAGGGGCCTACCGGCAGCTAGGCAATACCCAATAGGCAGGCAAATCCCATACAAAATGTCGTTGGTGGTCGTCTTCGAATTGAAAGGGAACCTCATACCATACTCAGCTCCAGTGGGGTCACTTTGTGGTTCATGTCAGTCTAGAACAATTTTCATAAGCGTCACATTTTATATATTTTATATATAGAAAAGAGACATAACTAAAAGCTTTGTGAATATGGCCCACTATTTCAAAGTCTCTCAGTTATCCTTGACTCCCGTTCGGATTCTAAACATATGCAAGACTAGTTATCACGTATTCATCCCATTCCCATGGCTGCAACATAAATATGTTGACTATATACCACAGAAAAGTATACCATATATAATCAAATGTAATATACAATCCCCTGTAGAGCTTAGGGAATGTCCCTTTAAGTTATATCTGATCAAATCTGTTATCTGCTTCGGTCGGAAGTGGTTGCTGTGGTTGAAATTTATTTTGCAAACGCTCACATTCTAGCCAAACCGCAGGGTGAAATATTAACTACTGCAGCCCGGCTTATCTGAAATGCAAGCCCTGTAAAAGATCCCATACTCGGGCTTGTGGACAGGCTTACCTGGCACCAGAAGAACCGTGCAGAAGTGATTACTGGGCATGAAACTGTACTGCGATGTGATGGTGAATAAACTAAGCAACTCCTAATCTTAAAGACCCTTGTTTCTTTGCATGGACTGTTAATATAGGCCTACTGCCATGTGCACACACAACACAGGGTTTGGTACTGACGTTCTGTTTAGATGGGCTCCAAATATGGACCATGGCAAGCTAGGGAACGCCACGTGATTATACCAAAAAAAATCTGGCCGCATAGAAAACCCATTATTATGTATATAGGTGCACTGGAAGTACCAATCAGAGGTACAACATTACCAGCGCGTCTTATGAATATTTCAGAGTGCGGTGCTAGGAATATATTATGATGACATTTCAATGAAGACTCTGCGTCATTGCATTCCGGGTTCTTGTTTATTAAGTCTTCTTGTATGTTTTACATTTCTGTTAATAATAAACACATGATTATATATATATAACAACATTGGCTAATGTCACCGCGAGTAGCAAGTGGATCAGTGAGTGAGGGGGCAACATTTAAAAGTTACGAACGAACTGATTCTGACATATGGATATTATTATTATTATTATTATTATTATTATTATTATTATTATTATTATTATTATTATTATTATTATTATTATTATTATTAATATTATTTTCACTAATGGATTCGTATATAATATTGTTTGGGGATCATAGAAACAATAGTGACATGTTTGCAACGCAAGACAAGACGTGTAAGATTGGTTGGTACAGTGGAGCAGGAACCGCCCTTCACCTCATGGGGTCCTGGTGACACCTGCTTAACACCATGTAGATGTATGACAGCTCGCTGTGGTAAAGCGTGCAGATTTGTTTTTGATTAGGCAGCTGTAAAGCAGCGGCACGGAGGGTTATTTGATGTTGACCGCCTCCTTACCCCGCTTCGTGTCCCTTTATTACAACTTCACAGGCTGCAATGGCGCATTGTAAAGCATTGTGCCCGGGCGAGGGAAACCGGGGCGGGGCTTATCACCGTCGTGTCTGCTTGGGAATTGCAATAAAGTCTGGCGAACGGGGTTACGGGGATGTTACGGAGGTGTCACTAAAGTGCGCTGCAGAGGTCAACTTCAAATAAAGCGTCACTACTGATTTATTGTTATTGTTTTTTCTGCTTTACGCTTGTTTGTTTGGCAGCATTTTCCTTCATCAAGTGAAACGCATCTGTGTTACCTCATAGCGCTCTGGGTATAATCTACAGTGAGAAATGGAACTAGCGCTCTGGGTATAATATAGTGTACAGTGAGAAATGGAACTAGCGCTCTGGGTATACTATAGTGTACAGTGAGAAATGGAACTAGCGCTCTGGGTATACTATAGTGTACAGTGAGAAATGGAACTAGCGCTCTGGGTATACTATAGTGTACAGTGAGAAATGCAACTAGCGCTCTGGGTATACTATAGTGTACAGTGAGAAATGGAACTAGCGCTCTGGGTATACTATAGTGTACAGTGAGAAATGCAACTAGCGCTCTGGGTATACTATAGTGTACAGTGAGAAATGCAACTAGCGCTCTGGGTATACTATAGTGTACAGTGAGAAATGGAACTAGCGCTCTGGGTATACTATAGTGTACAGTGAGAAATGGAACTAGCGCTCTGGGTATAATATAGTGTACAGTGAGAAATGCAACTAGCGCTCTGGGTATACTATAGTGTACAGTGAGAAATGCAACTAGCGCTCTGGGTATACTATAGTGTACAGTGAGAAATGCAACTAGCGCTCTGGGTATACTATAGTGTACAGTGAGAAATGGAACTAGCGCTCTGGGTATACTATAGTGTACAGTGAGAAATGGAACTAGCGCTCTGGGTATACTATAGTGTACAGTGAGAAATGCAACTAGCGCTCTGGGTATACTATGGTGTACAGTGAGAAATGGAACTAGCGCTCTGGGTATACTATAGTGTACAGTGAGAAATGGAACTAGCGCTCTGGGTATACTATAGTGTACAGTGAGAAATGGAACATCCATGGTCTTACACTACTAATGTCTTGAATGATTATTTGTTTTCATTATGCGCCTATGTTTGTGTTTTGTTTTAGTTCTGTCAGATCTGAGAAGTGCAAAGCAAATCTGCGATGTTATTTATTTAGTCTTAGATTAAAAGCAGACAGGCCAAGCCAGACCACCGGCTAAAACAGGCAATCCCTGGACAGAGGACAGCCCCTCACACCCTTAATCCGGCCCTGGAAGGACAGGTAGCGCATTTGCAAATAATCTGATCATAACATACATATTTACAAAAAAGAAACCTAAACAAAACAGCGTTATACAAAACGAGCGAGAAACGCTCCAACATGTGTTATTTTGAAGTTACATTGTTGATTTCACACTGTCAGGCATTTACTGCTTTAAGTGGTGTTGTGTGGCATAAATGGCCAAGATGGTATAGTCTGAACCTAACCGTCTGTTCTTCGTTTTAAAGAGAGACAAATGAATCAGGCAGTCATTTTAGTTTCCTCCTATAGGAAATCTGTACCCCTCTAATGAAAGCCGCTAGGAACGGGGTGGGTCCCTGGTATCGACAAATGTCCACAAGGGCTCCTATAAACGCTAATAAAATGAAGAACATACGAAAGCGTGCCCTTTGAACACACTGCGGTCACTCGCTGCTCTCAGTTGCCCCCATTGCCCATTTCCTTTTCTTGCTCGGGGTTAAACTCTTAGCACTTCTCTTTGAAGTGATGAGCGCTTTATCTGGGCCGGACCGCGGAATGTCTGGATTTCTGGAGGACAATGGAAAATGCAACCACTGGCAGGCTTAAAACAATTACTAAACGAGAAGGGGGGTGGGGGGCGGTAGACAACGCAGAGGAGAAAAGTGTGAATGTCCGTTTTTAAAAGGAGCTGGACGGGGTAAGAGGAGATCAGACGCGCGTTTGTGTCTGGCGCTACAATGTAGCCCCAGGGTACCCAGGCACATTTTAAACAATAATTACTAAATAAATAAATAAATAAATAAATCGAAAAACAGAGAGAGAGAGAGAGAGAGAGAGAGAGAGAGAGAGAGAGAGAGAGAGAGAGAGAGAGAGAGAGAGAGAGAAATTATTAAAATTATGATTGTCAGCAAAGTCATATAAAATCAGCAGAAGACGGTATAATGAAAGTGTGGAGCGGAGATGAGCTTTGATGTTGGACATGGTGCCTAACACCCTTAAAGTTAGAAAAGGCTGCCATTCACTGGCTTGCTACGGGTTGTTAAGAGGATCTAGTTAAAAGGGCCAATTTGAGAAAATAAACTTTAATGTGAACTTTGAAGAGATAAATCTGATCAAATATTTTAAGTAAAAGAAGTGGCGTAGATCATATTGACATCGGAGCAATCTGTACATCTAAAGTAACGTGTAACACAAGAGTATACCAGTCTATAAAATGGCTATTACTATTTTTCTTTTTTTTTTTTTACGCTTGACTTTAAAGTTTAAAATGGTATGGAAACAACGTCTGACGTTCAGTCTAATCCGGTTTTGCTTGCAAACCCAGACTGCGGTAATGAAGACACCGCTATGGGTTTGTTTTTGGCGTGGGATTATTTTCATTGACTTTGATCTGCTATGACCTGGTAGGACTCAGGGCTGTGGCATGTCAGTGTTGGGGTCCTGTTTAATATTAATTAGTAAATGATTAATATATAATTCAATACAAGCATCATTTTTTTCCTTGTTGTAAATTCAGTGATCATTTGTATTGAATGATATATATTTTCATATGCCCCAGGTTGTTTTTCACTGCCCACCTCTTTCAATGTCACATTGCTTGCTTGCATGGTTTGCTCTACATTATGTTCCTTGACAGTAAACACAAATGCTTTGTGCTTTGTGTGCTTTACAGCTCACCTGTTTGTAGCACTGCCTGCAGATCAAAACGATTCACTAAGACTGATGTGTCAAAAACATGCAGGTGGTGTCCGTGCGTCTTAAAAGGTGAAGCTCTCGTTTTCCTGCCCCTTATTAGTAAAACTTGTAACTGATCCCTTTATCATTGTGTAGCTGAACCTTCTGAATGACTATGCATTGGCTATACACTTCCAGAATACTCTCGCTGAGTTCAGGCTTTGTCCACTGCTAACATTGCTAACCTGACATAACTTCTAATTCTCCAGTGAAATGAAATGTTTTTTTTTTACAGGGCAAGGTTTGAATGGGGTCACGGCACACACTTTGCCACACTTGAATGGTTTGTGTTTAGTTAAATACACAATACATTACAACAAAGGGTATTTCTTGTAAAACGGGTCTATAAAAAGCACAGTGGACTTCCAAGCCCTCTCCCATGTCTCTAACAACACTGGGACTGCTCTTAACACTTTGATGTATGTGCTACTGCTGATGAATCTTCATTTAAAAATGCAAACTTCTCTACAAGCCAAAATAAATAAAGAAATAAAACCCACACAGTACATTTTATATATTTCAAAGTAATCTTAACTAAGTTGTAAAATAAGAATTTTACCCCAAAACTGCTTATTTGCTAGTAAACTATTTTGACCAAAATCAGACCAAAGAATCATGACCATGAATTTAGCCTTTATTTGCTGGTTGTAGGTTCAAATGGTCATTAAACCCAAATGACAGTAAATTAATGCATTATCACAAATGCTTGTTATACAGTTTCAGCCACATTGTGTCGACGACTAGACCCTAGGACAGCCTCTTGCTTCAAACCCAGTCTCTTCTTTCAGCAGATGGAATGCACTACCTTGTCAATGGATCTTCAGTTAGTCCCTGCCCTTCATAGACTCCGGGAGCTCTTATTCAACTCATCCAGGGTTCGGTTTAATTGATAGCTCCTTGCCTTGTTGTTCATCAGGGTGGCGTTAAAGTTAAGGGCTTCTTTGTATTACCTGACACCCAAGCTGTCCTAACAATCTCTCACTGCCCCACCTCGAACGTCCTGATCCAAGTGTTCATCACAGATTGATCTCTCTCCCTCTCGCAGCACCAAGAACTTCAACTCCAGACTCCAGAGTGTGCCTCCCTTTGGGAGTTCGGAACAGTTCTGAGTGCTGAAAGCTAACTGCTGGATTACCCCAAGGATCTTTTTAAAATGACCCATTAGGACTAACAGGAAAGCGCCCACCTGAAGCTATCGAGTGAAGGGACTGCTGGAGAATCAGCCTGTATGGATCTAATCTGTACCTATAGTCTCTGTACCTAGAGACTCACCCAGGACCTAAAGACAGAACAAAGATGCTCAGTTAAAAGCAAGAGAGGAGGTTTCATGTACAAGCCCGCACGCCTGCGTTCGAGTCTACGCAGCCCCCATGTAAGATGTGCCGGGGGGGCTCTGATATTTATAAATAGACAGTAAACTGACAGTGAAATTGTCATACTGAAGCCTTGGACATTTTTCACTCTCTTCTTTTCTATTGGACTCTTTTCTAAAATAGTCCCCCATACATGCGCATGTGCCTATTATTATTATTATTATTATTATTATTATTATTATTATTATACAATATTGAGTTTTTATATAAAGGGGTTAAAAGAACAAAAATGCATTGGAACGGTGGCTGTATTCAAGAGTAGGATAGTAATGGGATACAGAGATGGGGATAGTTCTGTTATCAGGTCTTTGTAATCTAGCCTGGGACCCCACTGGAAGACCGGCTTTGGTCTCAGTTAGTCATATCTCTAGAAACAAACAAACAAACCAACCCTGCCTGGTCAGCCCCAGGACCGCAGCCCCTCTGCTTCCCTCAGTCAGCGCTGCGGTAGCCGAGAGAGTCACACACTCGATGACCATCTGTCAGTGGGGTCAGCCCCTTTCCAAGCCTCCCTGGCAGGATCTGAGAGGACAGCCCTGATCAAACAGCTCAGCAGGGGGCCTGTCTGTGAGCAGATGTAAACAAATACATCAGGGGAGGAGACAGGGCGTGCATGAAAAGCAGACTGAAGTGTCTGTGAGAGCACTGGGGTCAGGAGCCTTTGAAGAACCCCCTCTCCAGCCCAGGGGAACAGTGAGGAAGATGGGGACACATCTATCAACTCACCCCTCCTTCCTTCTATCTATCTATCCCCTGTCAATCTCTCCATCCATAGCTCCCTAGAACCTAAACTATATTTAAGGGTCAATGTAGATTGATATATTAAAGGAATACAAATGAACTGATTGAATCAGGCCCTTTGTGAAAATATAATTGATCTGCCCCTTAAAAAAATGAACAAAAAACTTTATTTTAAGGTCAACAGTAACAGCCTAAAGGGGGATGATTCTAGTGCCAACCTTCAGATACAATGCACATCCCTGTTATTGCTCTACCTTGCACAGGGAATCACGAATGAAAACTGGAATACAAAATTTTAGTAGTGTCTTTAATTGATTTAAATGAGGCTGATTGATCTTGTGCAGAGTTTCTTAAGCATCGTTCCTTACAGAAATCCAGCATTATAATTAAAAAAAAAACCATACAGGCACAACAGCACAGTTGTTTATAAAACGCTTGCCAGAGGGCGAGTTTAAATTGGACACATTACCTGAACTAGCTCCTCAATGCTAACAGGATTAGCGACAAGTAGAACTATCTGGCTGGTTAAATATCAGGATTCCAAATGGCCACTGGTGCAACGAGGGAACCAACATTTGTTTTTTGCATGAAAAGAAAGCTGTTATCTACCTCCTTACTGCTCTTGCAATTTCAGTGAAACGATGGAGTAAATTAATTAGCCAGCAAAGCTATGCCCTGCCTCGCTAGCGTATATTTTGCCGGTACACAAAACTAAATTTAATAACAGACACACCAGGGACTGGAGTCATTGAAGTACAAAAGATGAAGGCAAACTGTAAGTGAAGTCGCTATACGAGTGTGTACTCATTCTTCTGTGCCATTCGCACACAACGGCTGTATTTCAGATATCGATTTCACACTTCATGTAAACCTGAGCGCTTCATTTCAGCTCATCAGCTCTGCATGTAAATCGCACTGGCTTTCAGAGTCAAAATGAAATTGAAATCAATCTGTAATTCTGTCTTTCTTTTTTTTCTTTCAGTAAAAACAGTTTCCACTCTACAAATGGGACTGTGCTGCCATAGCTCTGCTGTTGTAAAAAAAAAAAAAAGAGGCGCCATAAAAGTGTAGGTGTTTTAAATATCAGAGAGGAGTCAACCAGCAGGTGTTTGTTTAAAATGTAAACGAGCTTATCTGAGAAGTGATTAGCCCTCTCCCGAACATGAAAGGAAAACTCCATGCAAATCTATTTACATGACTTTCAACTGCTGTTCCAACTCCCAAACCATTATTTATCAATATCAAAGCCTCAGCTCACACTTTGACCAGTAAACACGGCATTACTTTGGTGTGCAATCCCAAACCAACAAACAAGAACAAAAAACAAATGCAACCCATCGCTATTTACAAATAATAAAAAAATAAATAAAAAAAAAAGCAAGGTGCCCACATCAGCCTGATTCGAATCACCCTCTTCATAGAGGGCTGAGTATGCTGTGATAGACAGGAGGCGGTGATCTCTTAAAGATATCTTCTTTGTCAAAGGAGTTCCAGCTATAACCTTATAATAAATCACACGCATATTTTCAGGTTTTGTCTGGCTCTGCATTGTTTAAAACCACCATATAGTGAGACTTGTTCCCCTAGTAGATGGACTTCCAGCTGCTCCCTGACGCCCTCGCACCCTCTGTAATTGTGTCATTAAAGTACAGAGTTCACACTTGAAAACAAGAATCACCTTACATACAACACTAAAGACACCCCACGTAACAACGTCACGACTACACGTTTTAAAGCAGTAGTGCATGTTATTATTTGTTTTGCCGAGTTCAGCCAGCTGGAATAGTTCGTAAGCATGTTAAATACTGACGGATTTGCCTAGCTTTGCAAGAACCACCCACATGTGTCTCAGCGAGGTCATTTATTTCTGTTCCGAATGTCAGCATGCAAACTGCATCATCCAGTTGTGCATCTCATGAAAACCTCAATGGAGACATGTGGCAAACTACTATGGCACCCAATCACTTTGCTCTGCATTTAAAAACCACTCATTACTCTTACAAAGACACCTCATAACTCATAAAAGATTACAGGAGAAGCTTCTCATATTGCAGATCCATGTAATTGTAATTACTTAGAGTACAGTCAGTGGGTCAGAAATAGCTCTTCCTGTTTGCTATTATTGATATTTTGTTCTTGTGAAAGGTGACCAAAAACATACGCAAGCTTCCCCACAACGCTCCATCAATGCACCTCAATCTTGACCTGGTTTGCCATTGGCACCTCCCAGACAAAACATGCCAAGTGCACCAAAAGGGCTTAATTAAATGGGCTGCCACCTTGCTCTGAAAGCACAACAGAACCCTAAACCCTACTGCCGTCTGGCAAACCACAGCACTCGGGTAACACCTCTGCCCTGATTGCTCTCTTTAAAAAAAAACCAAAAAAACACACACGAAAACAGCAAAATGGCAACGCGTACAAACAAACCTAAAAACAAAACCAAGAAGTGCAGGATACAGCCCTTTCCCTCATATTATGTTGGAGTGATTTTGTACTTCTCGATTGCATTTTGACAGGATGATATAATTGTTCTACTTGGTTATTTTTCATGCATTTGCTATACCCTCTCGACTGCTGTGACTGACAGGTATGTGAGCAAACATATATACATAACAATGTTACACGGATACATACTGTACATTTAAAACCTTTCCCCAAACCTCCTTCATTGACCCTGTTCAACAAAACACATCGTATTATGAAAATGTGTTGTGATGTGAAAAAACCACAAAATAATTCCAACATGCAACAACGTATAATATTTTAATAAAATGTTAATAGTATAAAAAAAGCAATTTGTCCATATTATAATCTTGATTTATTTTTTGTTAAAAACAGTTAATATCTGGTATACAATGTGTACAAAACCAAATCACACAAAATCCAAACGGTATTAAAAATGTAAGAATTAAATAAATACTTAAAAAAAATACAAATAATTAAAAAAAAATACAAATAAAAAACTATTGAATATTTAATGACATAAAAAAACACTGTTGGTGAGATATGGCTGGGAATTCATGAGCTTCACAGAAATAAATGTGATTGATAAAATTGTCAGAGATCTCACTGCCTCGTGTGAACTGCCCCATGTCTTCATGTGCTCAAGGACAGAGACTCATTGCAGCTTTTGATGAGTAAGCGTGCGCCCAGTAAAGGAGCAGTCTGTTTGAGAGGTTACCTGAAAGCAAGCAGATGAAAAAGAAAATCCGATTAGGAAAGAGAAAAGATCTTGAACTGGGAGCTGCAGCTTCAGGATTGCTTAATATTTCATTAAACTGGTTTCCACTAACAAAACCTAGTCGTGTTATCAGTGCAGCCTGGATTCAAACCAGCCTGCTGAGCTTCAGTGCAGCCTGGATTCAAACCAGCCTGCTGAGCTTCAGTGCAGCCTGGATTCAAACCAGCCTGCTGAGCTTCAGTGCAGCCTGGATTCAAACCAGCCTGCTGAGCTTCAGTGCAGCCTGGATTCAAACCAGCCTGCAGAGCTGCCTATTGGCCCTTCATACTCCTGTGTGCCAAATGTGTTTAAGCTTCATTTGGATCACTGGTTAAAATGTTTATTAAAGTGGAAATAACACTCCCATTGCAGATCAGTTTGAACCATTCCTGTTTTTACTGAGAGCCTAATTAGGTTCACTTGAGATTCTTAAGTTCACCTAATGGGGCACCTAGTAATGTTTGGCATGGATGTCACTGCTATGCAATGGGAGTCCCATTTCTCTCCATGTTAAAGATCATTTTGTTAGAGTGTCCTCCCTGTGCTGTTTTGCATACCGTGCTTCTACTGCATGACTTTAATAAGCAACAGATTTTAAATCAGGCCAGGCTTGAGGGGACAGGTTTTCCAGACAGAACCCACAGGCTCGATCAGGTCAAGTTCACGTCCATTACCACAGCACCAAGCCAAGCTCATTATCTGTGATTCAGCGTGCTTTCAGGGGTGACTCAGGGGTTTATTGCTGCTTGTTACACAAACGTGGTTCTGCGTCCCACAGGTTCAACAGTTCACATCACCACTTGAACTACTGTATAATGGGATTCATTTCCAAAGCTTATTTTGATGTGCTGTGATTAGCCACTGCTCAAAGTTTCCTTCACTGTCATTAGGAAGTTTCCTCATAAAAGCCATAATTAAACTCAATTACGTCAATGGGTAGAAAACTCGGGATGATTGGCCAAAAAAAGGGTTTTGAAACCCTGGAAACCTGCCTGAGCCCTCTTCAGCAGAAGCTGGGAGCAACATCTCTGCTACCCCAAAGGAGGAAACACAAGGTACTACTATCACCCCCCCAAAAAATACAAAAAAACACTTTCAGTGCGTATCTTCATTGATATATTACTGCAATAATCCTCTGCATTACGAGTCGCAGTTCCGCATTTGTATATGAAAATAATGTGCAGCAGTCAAAATCTGATGAAATATCTGCTCATGCCCACTGGCTTGGATCTAATTATTGCTTGCTGAGTAGCTGGAGTACCTGACTATTTGCTGAATCACAAAAAAGGGTGAGATAAAAGGAGCAAGATCACAAAGGCACACCCGCCAGACCTACAATTACTCACAACGTGACTCTGTTTACTTCTTTACAAATTATCATCAAAACTAATTAAATCATGTACAAATTATCATCAACACCAATTAAATAATTTACAAATTATCATCAAAACCAATTAAATAAGTTAAAAACACCCACTTGTCTTAGGAAACCGCACACTGAATTCTCTCCCTGAACACCAAGGGAGGTAGTTTCTATTATTTATTATTATTAGTTTATTTAGCAGACGCCTTTATCCAAGGCGACTTACAGAGACTAGGGTGTGTGAACTATGCATCAGCTGCAGAGTCACATACAATTACGTCTCACCCGAAAGACGGAGCACAAGGAGGTTAAGTGACTTGCTCAGGATCACACAATGAGTCAGTGGCTGAGGTGGGATGTGAACCAGGGACCTCCTGGTTACAAGCCCTTTTCTTTAACCACTGGACCACACACCTAGTTTCTACCAAACCTTAATCCTAAAACAAAGAAACAGCGTGAGTGTGCGCGTGAGTGTGAGTGTGAGCTGTTTTTAGGACTTACTGAATATCTGTTTGTATCTACAGGTGTTCTCGCTGTGTAAAACAGGATAAACTGGAGGTCCTCTGACGAACATTATTCTGCACAGCCCAATAGAGGTATTAAAGGCGGTTTCCTGCTCTTAAGAGGCTGGCCAGTTCCTGCACTACTGTCTGTCACAGAGGTGTTTGTTTAGCCGTTTCAGACTGTAGGTAAGCAGGGGTTTACCTCCTGCTCCGATAGGCACCCAGCTCCTCCTGCAGCACCGAGGCTCTCTTCTGAAGAAAGTTCACCTGAAACGAAGGAAAACAACGTCAATCACTCAGCTGAAGCGCTGACTGGCTTAGAATGAGGTGCACTCTTTGAAGTGTCAAGCCACCTTCACTGGATTTTCACCAGCACAGTATGCTTTGACATGCAAAGTCAGAGAAGGCTAAAAAAAAAATAATAATATCAGCCCAAAGCAAACAGAAAATGCTATTTGTATCCTTATGCAGCATATAGTGTGCTTGCAAACAGGATTTTGTAACAATTTGAAAGCAGACCCTGAAGGCAGTTAGTAATTCCCCCAAAAAAACAGGTGAAGACAGACAAACGGCTTGTTAAAATGTTAACCTTGTTTCCATGGTCTTTACTGAAGGCTTCATGACTGAGTGTATTACCGTAGCAAAAGAAAGTTGAAGAAATAAAAAGCTGCATTCCTGTACACTTCCACCTTGCCCTGCCTCTAGGGCGCTCTTCTGCATGTTTTTATAGCATCTCCCTTCCTTTGATTTCTTTACCCTTCCTGCCCTCTGTTGTTTTTCTTATTACTCACATGATATGCAGTTAACGCCATTACCAGGGCAAGCCCTCTTATTTTTGCCAGCCCTGGTAGAACACTTGTGTGAAATGGGCGAGGTAACATCATGGGAACCTTGGAGTAGGTGTGCCAGCTTTGTCAAGTGGTCCTGACACCTTGCAGGACAGGTGACCCATCAGCTAGCCAGGAGGCGGGAGACCATTATGTGATTATGAGTGTGGTTATGATTTATGACTCCTAACTGAATTGAAACACAGCTGACAGTACGTTGGGAATGTTTTAGTTCTACATGCTTGCCCAACGTGCTTCATTTCAATTTGAAATGTAACTGATGTCATCTGAATGAATATATAGGTGCTGTTCTAACAGATATGTATACAATATTAATATATTGTACTGTGTGAAGCTCTTTGAAAGTTCCACTTTTGAATAATGTTTTTGTCTTTACACATTTGTTTAAAAATCTCTTTTATGGTACATAATAGTTATCGGAGAATCCAACAGCTGCTAGCTAGACACACGTTTGTATTCGGATACTTTAAACTATATAAGCATTGTACACATATAAATAGAAATATGCTAAACTACAAAAAGCCTTTAAATGCAAATACATTAAAATTTGCTCTTGATTGTTTTTTTTTTTTACATGTAAAGAATTATGTAAGTGACCTTTACAGGCAAGTTTTAGTCTTTGAAAGTGCACTTGAGTGATGTTCATGAAGTCCTAGACTACTTTAGAGACAAAAAAGCTATTGTTTGGGTTAAATATTTTACATAAATTCCCAACCACACTCACTTGCATGCAGAACAAGGATCACTGTAACTAATAACTAATTGTACTGGATCCTTGAAGTCTGTATTAATTAGGTTCCACTGTATAATTGTCTAGAAAACTGATCAAATGGTAGGAAAACTTCAAAGCAGAACTGCAAAATCAAGTCCAAGTCTATCAAGTGAGCTTGCACTCCTCGCTGTGACAGAAGTAGCGGAAAATGAGGATGAATCGCAAACTTTGTAAACAGGATGAAAGAATTACCATGTCCTATTTAAGTTCTAAAAAATTTTGCCCCAGAATAGTCGCATAAAGTATCGTGTAAACTGGGAAAATCATTCGCGTACTATGACAAGAAGAAATCTGTTTCCTAAGCTTGTTTTGTATTGCTTTCAAACACAAACACAGTTGGACGACTTTTCAGACAACTGGGGATTCTTTTGACTGTGGAAACAAAAGAAAGATCACATTACTGCGAATCTGAATTCAATGTTTTGAACTACCTGAGATTTCAAAGAGGTAATTGTGTCCTCGAGTTCCTGTCTCAAAGCTGCCGGCATCAACCCCTTTATTTTCAGCTCACACTCCTGACGAATATGGGTTATCTGCAAGGAAAAAGGACACAGACTTTTCAGGAAATATTAGTTTGGCACTTGGCTCTACTTTCGGTAGTAAAAATAGGTCCTCATATTAATTAATTAATTGTAACTTAGAAGCAGATATCACCTTGACATGTGGACATGTATAAACTGGTTCATTTAAAAAAGGATAAAAAAAGAACTTCTGCTCCACAATAATCACAGGAGAAGTTCACATAATTACTTAATATTTGTCATGAACAGCTTTTAAAATGCTATCTGTATCCTTGCATATACAGCTGAATTAAACACCACGGCTACATTATTGTCCCAGTCATCTGATTAGGCTGTTAATAATGACGAAAGTGTTCCTTTAAGAACCCTTGACTTTTTAAAATTCCATTCTATCAGCTTCAGAATTTTTTTCTGTGTATTTTTTCTTTCCCTTTGCTTAAGATGTTCATAAAAAAAAAAGAAAAACAATATGAAGACTGCTTTCCTTAAATCATTTCCTGTCATGGATTTAAGTGCTTGTTCTGGGTTTCTGTAATTAATCTTTCTGGTGACAATAAGAGAAGCGGGAAGTACATCAAAGGAACAGAGGATAAATGATCTGAACACATTGCGCAGTTTTTGTCCAAGTACAGTGTGCTGTAGTAGATTAGGACTTAGCCAGTTTGCCAGTTTTTATTAATCAAAAGTGTCTGGTCAATAAAACGTCTTCACCAAAGGAATCTTCAAATGAGCAGCTCACGTTGTGGCTTCCGTATATAAACAAAACAGTACTCATAATGAAGGTACCTTTAGCTCTGTACTACCCAACACACATTTCTATACCTTTTACTGAAGCACCTCCAGGCACTGAACAGCAGCTGCTTTACAGAAGCAGCGCTTACAGTAAAACAAAAGGTAGTAAACAACAAGATCAGTGAGACGCACATATCAAAACTGATCAGCAGAAACAGAAATGCAAAAACGCTCCCACTTAAAAGATTGTGGGCTACATTCTCCAAGCTGTTTACTCCCCCCCCCCCAGAAACATGCTAATAAAGGTCTGGAGTAAATGGCTTTGAGAATCCGGCCCAACGTGTTCTAGAGACTTGCAAACATACAGACCGCTTCTCAAGTCAGTGAAAAGGGGATTCCCTCAATCAGGAGTCAGGGCTAAAAATGCCCGGCAATGCAAGAGCCTTAATTGAAGACCAAACACAGCTGCATTTACAGTACTACAAACAGCAGGCAAATCACCTTCGCAAGTACTTACTAAATCTGACTACTGTCTTACAAAGAACCACAGTGCACTGCCATTGTATCACAGAGCCTGAAGGAGGGCCAGTGATGCCTAGAAGTAGCTTATGAAGACCTGTGAAATTCCTTCCCCATCATTTTCGTTTCCTTGCCTGTGATTTGTAACACGGCCACTTTGTTCCATTCCTCTGATCTGCATTCTGAATGTCCGAGAGGGAATTGTAAATCAGCCCCACCTGCTTCTCTGATCCAGTGCACCAGTTCAGAATTGTAATCAGCCCCACCTGCTTCTCTGATCCAGTGCACCAGTTCAGAATTGTAATCAGCCCCAGCTGCTTCTCTGACCCAGTGCACCAGTTCAGAATTGTAATCAGCCCCAGCTGCTTCTCTGACCCAGTGCACCAGTTCAGAATTGTAAGTGATCCGCAGACGCACACACTTACAAAGAGCCGATTCCATCGACTTTACTTTCAGCACTTGGATCAGGAACAGTAGCTCATCTTTTTATATTTTCCGATGAAGATCTAAACTCCAGCATCTCAGAAACACCGTCTTCACATTTTAAAAGTGACAAACGTGTCATCTAAATATAGCCTTTTAAATTTCACTGAGATTGAACTCTCCCTCAAGCTAGTGGCATCTGCTGAAGTTTCTGACAGCTGCCAGCACAAAGAAGACGTCTCGCAGTGCTGTGAAGGTTCAGATTAACGATGTCACTTCATCAGCATCTTCATGCATGCTAATAAAAGCGCTGTAGCCAGTGAACGCTCTCAAAACTGCTCCTGGTACATTCAAACTTGGGAGCTTTTGTGACGTTTCCAGATCTCACTAAACCTACAAAAACCTAACAAATTACTTAAATTATTAAATAAGTATAAAAAAAACAATTGTGTATCTATTCAATACAAAATCCATCATAAACTCTGAATCAGCAGTTCCACATCATAAAGGAAAACAATGCATCAGATAAAACATGAGTTTAGAAGCTTAGAACCGCTCTTGAAAGCAAATACTGTATTTATTGTCTTACCTTACCTAATAATCTGCTAACTTCTGAGCAACAGATACTAAACACACACTGGGATTTGTGAAACCTGAAACATTTCTTTACATTGAGTTAAATGGCCACTTCCATAAGGTCTCAATTTCAGGGTGGGGCCCCTCTGTAATACCACAAGTTAGCATTCTCAAGGTCAAACAACAACCTCTTCAAGAATAGCACGCATTCCTTCAGCTGGAGGCCTTGAACTGCTCATGGAAAAGCGCTTTGGAGACTCGCACAAACTACCTGTGTGTGTGTGTGAACGTAAATCTCTTCTAATTATGGCTTGCTCTAAGGTGCAATCCTTTCTAACGAATCCCCCCATGGTCTATCTGATCTCCTTTCTATCTTCGCTTCTACTTCCTGGAAGAAACCACTTCACAAACCACTCGGGAGTTCCCAGTTAATTCCTAATTGTACTGGCTCAGCCCATGCAACCCCCACTGACAGTGAGTACGTGTTCTTTCAAACACTGCACCAACCAGGACGTCACCAGCTTTCTGAGTTTTGTTCTTGAGTGGTTCTGACTCCGGAAAGTGTAGACATTCCTGGAGCTCTCCTTTACTTCCCGGTGGAGGTGCTGCTGGTGTGAGGGGAGGCTGGGAGAGTGTCAGTAGGCCAGGTGCAGTGCTGATAACAGGCACAATGCAAGACTGCCCTGTGCTGCCCTATCAGTGGGACCGCAGACAGGGCCTGGAGAGCTCATCCTTTCCAGGAGAGAGAGAGAGAGAGAGAGAGAGCGAGGGAGGGAGGGAGGGAGGGAGGGAGGGAGAGAGAGAGAGAGAGAGAGAGAGAGAAAGAGAGAGAGAGAGAGAGAAACCCTCCCTAATTGAAGACACAGAAACGCTGTAGTAACTATGGCTTCAAAAGCATTTTTTGACTCTTAATTCTTTTTTTTTCAAACCTCTTCCCTGTTTAGTTCAAACAGGTTTTGTTAGTTGTGTCATTTCCACTGCCTCAACAAAGCAGGATGGCGCAGCATGTGTTAAAAGGGATACTTTTTATAATCTTTTTTCCTGACTAATAATATCCTGTTGCGTGCCTTGTGTATGATTCTCCATTGTTAAAACCATCTTAGCTAGTTTTTTGTCATTATTTTCCCTGCAATCAGCCCTGAGGAGTCTTTTCAGAAGCAGCTGTTGTTGGAATAGTTAGTAAGCAAGGCAAACAAATGAGCGAAGCAGAAACAGCAATATGTAATCATACAGAGCACACACTATAGGATATTAAACAGGAAAGAAATGACACATGGGACAATACAGAGTTCCAGTATAACATACAAACCCTGTGTGAGGAAACACAACACGTTGAAATGGTCAGAGGTAAATCTCATTTGTAGGATAATTGCACAACATTTGGCAGCTACTACAGCCCTGACTGCTCACCCAGGCAAACTGAACTTACATTAGTTCCAATTCTGCACGTGCTTCAATGACCGTTTTTATATATATATATATATATATATATATATATATATATATATATATATATATATATATATATACATAAAAACAGTGAAACAACAACACAAAAAGAAATGATAAATGTCAGAATCCCATTTCATCCCTCTGCACGCACATTCTGAGAGAGGGCTGGACAGATATTAGTCAGGTTCTAATATTCATCCCTACCACAATTTTCAGACTGTAATTCACTCAAGCATGAGATCCGGACCGACTCAATTAGTATTTTAAGGAACAATTCCCTGCAGTTGTCTTTTCCATGTATAATGTATACACAGAGTACAGAGATGCAGGAGCTCTCTTTCAGGGACGCCCTGTATGCTTCCCTACACCTGAGGAAGGTAAAAGAAAACCCAGCTGAGTTTAAAAAGGCTGCAAAGGAAGAAAAAAAAAAATGAAGAAATGAAAAAAAGAGAAAGAAAACAGGCCAACGCTTTCAAGAATCAAATAAAACCGTCTCAAAAAGAAAAACATTTCAAAGTGTGATCCATTCTGAAGAAGGCCTTGATCGGTGGAGGACGTGCCGTGCCTCTCCGCGTGCGGCTGGGGTGCTTCTGGACACGAGCTTGCTAGAGTTTAACCCTGTGGTGCAGCGAGGCGGCACAGAGGACCTTGTTTTATTTTTCTATTGGGCATTTCAGGTAGCGTAATAATGATCAGTAAAGAAGTCTTTAGCATATTACTTGACTTATTTTATTTCTGCATATTTCCACATTTCTAGTTACGTTCCTGTAACCGTACATTTCTGAATCACAGCTGCCCAGAAGATACTTTTCACAGTCTGTAGTTTTGTATAAAGGTAGGAAAGCATTGACTGGATGACCACTAAAGTGTGTAATATATAAACAGTGTGTGTTGTATATACATAGTGTGTGTAATATATAAATAGTGTGTGTTATATTCAGGAAATCTTGGTCATCTTTTATAGACTGACCTGACAATTTGCAGATCATCGTTGACTCATAGTTAATTTGTTGGCTAATATATATATTAACGGCTCAATACTATCAGTTTTAGGACTATTTTGTCTTGCCGCTTCAAAACATATTTTGTGCCAGAAAATAATTTTGGCTGCTCCAAGTTAATGATGAAATCACAACATGTTTTATTAAAGACTAAACTCAATCTAGCACATAAAAAAAAGAAAAACTGTGTTTGACTTGATCTAACTATACTTTACCATACGTGTGACAAAAAGTATTCTTTCCAGAAAAGTGGTGATTTTTATTTTCATGCCTGTTAATATTCAACCAGGCGGCAACAAAGGGATATTAGAAATACAAGGCTCCGAGAAAGACAGAGGCTGCTAACATCTGTCTGAGGTCTGGATAAAATGGGATGTCTTCCCATGTGAAGAGAAGGGTTAACATTACAAGAATAAAAGAAAGTTCACTTAGTTATACCGTTGCAATGTCTCGAGCAAGGAACCAAGGAAAACGATAGCTCTAAACTGCGTCTTAATTGAATTATATATGAGGTTTCATCTCAAGCTAGACCTGTCAGAGCATCCAGCCCACTTTTAAAGAGAATGTGCTGGCTATGGAAAGTCATCAACAGCCGGTTTGGGCTAACTGAAAGAAGACCTGTGCAAAGTATTATTGCTTATTGAGCTACACACAAAACACTCAAAAGAGTGCTGCATTACATGGGAGCTCATATATATATATATTTATGAATCAGTCCTTAGACATTCTGACCAAAAATAGATATATTGGCGCATGACGCTGTTTTTGGTCAAGTTTTTTTCTCCCTCCCTCAAATTACGTCATCAAATGACCTCCTCTCCACACACAACAAAGCAAAATGCTGGACAAACCCACATCTGGACAGCGGCTTTGTGACCAAACAGAAAATGAATTACAAAAACAAACATGCTGCAAACACTAAACTCGTCATAAAAACTTGGCTTTCAGTGTTTTCTGACTTCCTAAAATCCAAACAAATCCAACTCGACGATGTAAATATACAACGCAATGAGAAAGTCAGTTCTATGCCAAAAAAAACAGTAATGTATCATTTAAAACTAAAGCTTTATTAATTACTGTAATGTACCTGACTGATTTATTATCTTTAAAAAAAAGTTTGTCAATGACAAACACATTTATAATTGAAATAGCTGAAATACCCGCATGAAATCCAATAGACCTGGATAAGTGTGTCTTTGCCTGTGGGGTACAGACAGTCAAATCAGAAGAATGCTGAATTTGTGAAACAAAGAACGCTGCCTTTATCCAGCAGTAAGATATTATTTTCAGACTTGGAGACAAAATAGAGCCCTACTGCCCCAGGGTAAAGCTGCAATAAAAAGCTACCTGCTCCTGGCTCTCCAGCTCCTTGTTCTGAAGTTTCTTCTCCACAGAGCGCACTTGATTCTGAAAGTTTTCAATCTTGTCCTGAAGAGCCTAAAACAGACAATGAAAAGAATGAAAGGGCTTGGTGGATGAGCAGTGCTGTGTGCACTGAACATCGGTTTAGAGAACGGCTTCATTCAGTTATTCAAGGCTGAAAGCTGGCTAGTGGCGTCTCTAGGGAAGCACATGAGCAACATAACTAAAACAACAAACAGACAAAATGATTGCTAACATTGTGTAAAACACCACAAAGTTATACAAAAATAGCACTTTTAAGCTTGTACTTTAGGCATTGAAGAGGACAAAGTCTGTAAAAACTAAAGGGGGGTTCGTAAAAACAATGTGTAGGCCTAGGTCTGACCACAAGTGAAATGGGTTGTGTGGTCTCAGCTGTAGCCAGTACTGTATGCTATATGCTGGCGTTCTGAAACAGGCTTTCTGTGGACCGAACGGTCCAGTTATTTAAAGTTGTAGAAGTATGACTTTTCTTTAATTCATCCCATGTTATATAAGGCTCTGTCTTAAACCAACACAGTCCAGAAGTCCAGAAAGCAGCAGCAGCACTGTCTTGTACTTCACACTCAAGCCATGCAGACTCACAAGGATCTTGACCCTGTCACTTGACCCCTTGTGCTCCAGCCCGCCTCCCAGCTGTGAAATCGGGGACCAGCTGACCAGAGCACTGGGTCCACAGCACAGCTGCAGGTCAACTCAAGCACTGCCAAGTCTTTAATATGTGTGTCAATAGTAGTTTCAATATAAAGCATGGTTTCCATAATAAGAAATAATGAAAAGCTGAAGAAATGTGATGCTGACTACTAGAGTGGGAAATGAAATTCCTTTTCAGCAGGTAGCTGTGATATAGATTAATCTCTGAGATAGACAGCTGGACAACAATAGGAGTGATTTCTATAGGAAGGGTCAAACTTTTTCATACCCAACCTTTGCCTAGGAGAAATGTCATCGCTCGACTGTAGTGCGACTTCACGTGACCAGCCATAACTTCAAACAATCTGAAAACCATCAGTGATACTAAAATTAGGCTTTAAAAGGTAGACTAATATTTGAACAAAGTGTCTTTTTCAATGTCTTCCAAGCACCTCCACATGTATAATGTGACCCTCTCTCTATTGCAGTGCCAGCCTGGCTTTGGAGCGCTTGTGTCCTGTTTGCAGGGTCTGTCTTTCTGTCTGCCTGTCTGTCTTTGTCTGCCTGCCTGCGGTCAATGTGCAGGTGCAAAACCAGCTACCCAGCTACTTTTAGCAACTTGCTAACCCACAGGATCAACATTGGAAAAACTACACAAGCATCAACATCCGTCTAAAAATAATCAAAATGGAAAGTGTCTGTAGACGGAGGCTTCCTGTCCCTTGTAAAAGAACAGTGCGGCCCAGTGTTCCCCTTGACAACGCGCTCGCTGGGTTTGGACGGGATGATGGCTAGCCGTGGCTGAGGCTGCCTGCAGCATGCATCATCTCACCAGACAGAGACACTCTACTGCTGGGGAGGATGCAGGAACCAACTGCACACACCCGCTGTGAACAACTGGAACCTCGACATCTGCACACTACTTCTCGGAGAGTTCACCATTAAAGCGCTGTAGCCGTCTTACCGATTTTAATTCAGTGTACTTAAAAGTAAATTGCACTGCACCTATGGCTCGAGAAGAATGCAGACAAGCTACAGTCGTCAGAGATGAGATATCCAGGCAACGCGAAGGGTCACTTTTCTCATTACTGGGAGGCTCAGCCTCTTGCTAGCGAGTATGACAGTCTCGATAGGGCTGTGCAGCAAATGAGATGAACCTCCCAAAGTTTTAAAACCTGCTTTTCTGGAAAGCTCTCAGGTCCATATCAGTAGGGCTTTCCATTTACTCTCACAGATTGATCCCTGGCTGCACAGATGAATTACTGCCAATCAATTCAAAATCCCGTTAGGGTTGAAGGTAATCAACTACACATTAAAGGGGAGTTAGAATACACAACCCACACACTGAAACGAACTCTAATGCCTAAAGCAAAGTGGAGATGTTAAATTGTCTTAGTCAGTTTATCCTTGTCTTGTGTCTTAGTTCCAGCTCCCTTGAACTTGCGGTTACGGTAAGCAAAACCATATTTTTAAGTCCAATACGCTCCAATGATTGGATGGTTGTTATTTAAAGTTGTAGAAGTATGACTTTTCTTTAATCCAGCCCATGTTATGTAAGGCTCTGTCTTAAACCAACACAGTGGGGTCTATACAGTTGATCTAAACGGCCACAGATCTAAATATAGCCGTGGTTTAAACCAATTAAAGAACAAGACTGTGAAAAACGACACCCCCTATGTGTGTGGAAATGTCTTCTAATCTAAGTAAAAAAAAAATATTTAAAAAGCAGTTTTGTTGCCATTTTAATACTATAAACCAGTGGTGGTATTTAGACCCGTCACTGCTTAGATCAGCTGAACAGACCCCAGTAAGTGTCCAGTTGTGCCCGGATCAGTCCCAGGTGTGTTGCTATGGAGATTCAATCCCACTGAGTCTTTACAGGGGTACCTTCCAACAGAGCCAGGTGGTTGGGAGTGATGCACTCTTTATCACTCCCAGTGCATGATATTGAATTAAAACAGACCAAAAGTTCTCAAAAGTCCGTTTCCTGAGGGGCCTGTGTTGACGTGGCTGTTTTCATAAATAATCTCGCCACGGTTTGAGAGTTATTCTCCCCCCAATCCCTTTTCTTCTTTTTTCAGCTCCGTCGAAGGATAATGAGCATGACTCACCTCTCTTAAAAAAAAAAAAAAAAAAACACACCTAAAAAAAAAACACATGGGACATGAACCACCTTCCGTGGGTGGTCTTTGTGCACAGATAAGGGAGGCATTTTAAACCCTCTGTAACTAAAGCACAAGTTTGGACGTCCTTTCAGGTTCCAGCACTTGTTTTGTTAGGGCAAGGCTCCCTTTTTTCTGCGCGATTCAATGGGGTGCTCTTTAAATACTTATTTAGGGATTCGATTAGAAAGTGCCAGACACACAGAAGGTAAACTACATAAACCACCAAACTACAGGCTGTGGAGTCTCTAGACCAGGTATATTGATTTGTATGTCAGGATTAAGTCTATTTCCCTGTATTGTGGTTTCCCTCATTTTTGTTCCTCTCTCTCTCCACCAAAACTACAACAATTACTTCCCTTTAAGGAAATCTTATGGTTTTAACCTAATCCACATGTTTTCTTTTCACATATGGTAAAATTCCTTGCTGGTGGGAACCCTTTTTTTCTGTTACTGCAACACAATATATATTCAAAGAAATTCTGCTTTGAAGTGAGTTTCTGCTTCGTATTTCATCCAGCTACTGGTTTAAACAAAGAAGAAGATGAAGAAGAAGATGATGAAGAAGAAGATGAAGATGATGAAGAAGATGAATATGAAGATGATGAAGATGAAGATGATGAAGATGAAGAAGAAGATGAAGATGATGAAGAAGAAGATGAAGATGATGAAGAAGATGAATATGAAGATGATGAAGATGAAGATGAAGATGATGAAGATGAAGATGAAGAAGGAGAAGAAAATGATGAAGAAGGAGAAGAAGATGAAGATGAAGAAGGAGAAGGAGAAGATGAAGATGACGAAGAAGGAGAAGGAGAAGGAGAAGGAGAAGGAGAAGAAGAATTGTGGTCTGCCTCTTTTTGTGTCTGGCACAGCTTCTAAAGTCTGGATGCGCAGGCTAAGGGCTGCATTGCCTGCTGAGCCGTCAAACAGCTCGACGTTTTCATCATCAGCGGCACATATTCTGTATCTGGGGCAGCCTGTATTGCTTTCTGAAACAACGCTGTATCAATACAGATGTCTAATGCCAATGTCTACACCTTTTAGGAGTTGTTCAATTTGCTATGCTTGCAGTGGTTTTAGAGCAATGACCATATTGAAAGCCAGGCTTCTGACAAATCAGAGCATAGCATTATTGTATGGACAGCATTTCACTTGATTTCCACCTTCATCCACATCCCACCTACCTGTGAGGTCACTGTAGGTGGGATGTGGATGAAGATCTGCAGCTGAAAGTGATGCTTGCACATTTGCAAAGCACTCTAGACTTTCACTAAAACAGGCCATCCCAAAAATGGATTGTCTCAAAGTTCTTTTTTTATAATTTATAGTGCTAGCAATCTTCACAGCATTTATTTTCTTTTATATTTGAGATGCAACTGTTTCCTGACATTCTTTTAACAATTCAGCCGAATTCCTAATTCAGCTTTGAATTATGACATGGAAAGTTACACAGCATCCACTTGAGCAGATATTTTTAGGACTAACCGTCATCTGGAAATAACATTGCCTGATCTTCATAAGTAAAGCTGCCACCTTAAATACAGGAGAGAAGTAAAATCCACCTTAACCCCACCCCCCCAAACTGTAAGACGAGCATCGTTTGAGTCAGAATCTCTCTTATCTTCTGCACAGTCGAAACCATGGCGAGCACAAAACCCACCCGCCTCTGTTTTTGCACCTCATTCCTGCACTATTGGGACAACCACCTGCTGGGCTGTCTTATTTTAGAAGAAAAAACTAAGTTAAAGTACATGCAGCGAATACGAAAGCAGCTGCAGAGCACAGACACGGATTGCATGGAAGTTGTTAGGAATGCCTCCACTGGGTAGCAGTGTGGAGTAGTGGTTAGGGCGCTGTACTCTTGACCGGAGGGTCGTGGGTTCAATCCCAGCTGGGGGACACTGCTGCTGTACCCTTGAGCAAGGTACTTCACCTAGATTGCTCCAGTAAAAACCCAACTGTATAAATGGGTAATTGTATGTAAATAATAATGTGATATCTTGTAACAATTGTAAGTCGCCCTGGATAAGGGCGTCGGCTAAGAAATAAATAATAATAATAATAATAATAATGCATGATTTCAAACTCTCAGGCACGTGTAAAGACTGGAAGAATGAGGTACACGTTTGAATTCTCTAATCTTTGACTTCGGCCGATGGGCTAGTCTTGATGAGTGAGAATGAGGCTCTGCTGACCCTTATCACGCGGTCACCATGCATACGAAACAAATCTTGAATGACTGAAATCGTGCAAACCGTATTTCAAAGGTGGAATGTGGCAGAGTTTTGAAAGCTTCCAAAGCAGTGTTAACCACCCAGCCCAGCTTCTAGAACCTTTTTAACATTCCGATTTAGGGCATGAAAATAGCAGTTTAAAACAACGACAGCCACTACATCTTTACAATGAGACACCGCAAAATGTACTGCAGTTGAGATCTGCCCAGCTTGCAAAGCCAGACCAATGGGAATGTCCTCTACAAATATTCCTTTCTTATTTATTCATAAGCAATTACAATAACCTCTGATTCCTCATACCATGTGATGGAAAAATTCTTTATGGCAAGACAAAAAAATAAAAATTCCGACATGAAACAGACTATCAATGCATAAGAAACAGAACTAGTTTGTGTTTCTGGAATGTGAAGTATTATCAAAAAGCTTAACTTGATCCTCACAAGCAGTCCTTGCCACGGGCAAAGTTATCTTTACACTGTGCTCATGCAGGCTGTCTTCAATAACAACCGAACACAAATATCTAGGGTTAAACTGGAGCAGAGACATATTGCTGAGCTCTCCTACGCAAAGGCATGAATCAGAGCCAAGACACTTGTGTGCTTGCAGAAAGATTTGCTCCAAAAGCGACACAAAGACAACAAGAGCTTCAACTGACAGTGATTTAATTACATTGTATATGATGGCACATAAAACTGTTTCACGCATCGGCATTCACAATAAGTTTCTCTATGTGATGCTTACTTTATAGATTGCTTTTTTCTAATTACGACACAGACGGTTAAGATTTTGAGAAATCAAAGCCAACAATAAGTCAGTCATGCTGTGGTGGTACAGTTCTTATCAGTATCTATTAATCGCATTAAACACCACTAACTCGGTGACCTCCGCACTTACAATGCACGCCAGGCATTCCCTCTCCCTCAGCTTTTAACTGCTAGATGAACTGGGTGCAGTCTCTGCACACATTGACACAGGTCTGTGTTCCATGGGTGTTTTCAGCATTGTGGGTCTCAAGTAGGGATTTGGATCATGAAAGTCATCTGTTTTTTCCAGTTTCAATGACCAGCTATTTTCTGTGCTGTTGGTAAGCTGTCAGCTCACCTTGATGTACAGAACAGTTAAGTCGATAGGGCTCTATTTTAATGATCTAAACAGCGGTGGAGCTAAATACCACCCCTTTAACTTTTTTTCATCCCTGGTGGTGTTTCCCCAAGGGGTAATTTTTTAACATTACTGCAGACAATACAAATACAGTGAACTGATGTCCTCTGCAAATCAGGTTCATACATGTTATCGCCCCTGGCATTTTCAAAATGACAAACCTTAGGTGCCAACAGAATACATGTTGCAGTATTGTACAGTATACTGTATGAGGCGAGGGAGCATTGAACTGAAATGACATGTTTGCTGAAACTCGACTGCACATGTGAGCCCTATATAGCGAATGGAGGTACATGAAAGGTGTAAGATATACAGAAACACTGATTTTGCTACAACCATATCTCGTACCGCCTATAAAGAAGCAGCACATCACTCTTTATTTGGACATACCTGCACGTATTCAAAAGAAATTGGTCTCTCCTGTTACCTGCAACCTCTTATCACAAACCTGTCGGCTGTAGGTTTATTGTTCCGTTTACTCTCTCTCAGCTCAGATGTCTTCACGGCTCTGACACATTACCGATGGCAGTCAGGAGTGAGGAGTCTTTCTGTTCTCAGAGTGACAGCTGCCTCGCAACAGGAACACTGCACTGTACCTGGCGTGTTGTGTGCCTCGAAGCACTGTGCCGTCGGAGCCAGAACGATGTTTCTGTTCAACGATTTCATTTGTCTGCAGTGAAGTGCAGCTTGCATGTTTTTTTGACATGCAAATCAACAGTTCAAACAGAATGCTAAACGACTTACCATTTTAAAAGTCGCTTACAGTTCTCGGGTCTAATTTAAAGGGCCGAGCTCATGGCAAGGAGTGTTATGCTACAGGCAAGGACCCCTTGTTTAGTTACTGCCGAGTACATTTGCTAGGCAGGGCAGCTTAGCGTAAGCCCCCATTAAAACAGCCACAGAGGAAACAGTAACACTCTGACCGGCCACACTGTTGATAGAATGAATTGTGCACAATATAGACCGCAGCTTAGAAGGGCTCACACTAAAACAATCTCAGACTGACCTCACCGTGGGAACTTTGTCACATTATGCAGTTCATAGCACTGCCGTCCACACAGAGAGGTAGCGTCTCCTTTCCTTTCTGATTTGAGCCAAGTGTGATCCTGGGGTCCCTCCGTGTGATCAGAAATACAAAATGTTAATACTCAGTGTTGATTGTCAAGTCCAGCTTCATCCCATCAATACCTCTGAATGCAAGTCGTCCTAAACCAGCCCCAGTTCAGTGGTTCTCAAATCCACTTCCCAGTTTAATCCCATCAATACCTCTGAATGCCAGTCGACCTAAATCCAGTTCCCAGTGGCTGTAAACTAAACACAGCCTCTGAGACTATACAGCAATGGACAAAAGTTTTGCATCACCTAGAATTTTAAGATTGAGACATACTTAAAAAAAAACCAAAACTATATGAACAAAGAAATTACAAAATGATATCGCAAAAGTCTACCGGAGGCCTTAATAGTAGTAGGTCAATTATTAAAATAATGTACTATAATGGTGTGTGTGTGTGTGTGTGTGTGTGTGTGTGTGTATGATTAGTGGGAGGAGGGATACTTTAATCTTCAATTCCTTAAAGACAGCACTTCCATGATTTGCATTACGAAACTTCAAATGTGTACAGCAGCCTGGTATTTACATTGAGATTATGATCTTTGCTATTCAAACAAAGCACAGCCCACCATGTATGCAAAACAGCAAACGTTACACCCCTACAGTCTCACCACTCTTACATGAGATTATCGAATGCACTAAAACATAAAGCTGCACACTCCGACAATCTTGTTCAATTTTACACTATATAATTCCTTCTTGTCATTTTTCCCCAGAGTTTTGCCTTCTGTGAACCGTTTCAGAAATTAGACTTTGCAGGTCAGTCTGGTTTCATTCCCCAATATCGGATTTAACAGTGGGGACTACAGCTTGCAGCAGTTAGAGGTTATACACAACGTATTCAAGTGATCATAGCACAGGAACAGCATGAGGAGTACAGAATCTTATCAAGTACAGCATTTTTTTCACTGTATAAACAATAACCCCTAAAAAAAAAAAACAGTATGAAAGAGACCACATTTTTTTAGGAAAGGGCCGGTACAACTTCAATCAAAATGAAAAACAAACTGGCTTAATCTTCAAGGAGAAAAGGACTTCTGGCATGAAGCAGGGCATCCAGAACTACTGTCTTGGAATTCGTACATTTCAATGCACAGTACTTTGATGTTTTTCTTTTGCCCTTTAGCATTCATAAGCAGTCTTTGAAGCAGGCAGCATGGAAACACTTTCAGTATGCAACGAGGTTGTTATGTACTCCAAGAGACAAAACAGCTTTCCTTTTTTTCTCTACCTAAGCCTGCACCACAGTATCTGGAATGTAATCACCAGCCTGCAATTAATAGAGCTTGTTAACTTACAATTAACTCTTACAGTTCATGATAATGAGCACACCAACGGTATGCTTTCTAGTTAATACTGTGGAGGACGGATCACACAATAGCTTACAGAAGCCAAATAGCTGGAATATGTATCGTATGTTGACTGGGGTAATTTGCAATATTTAAGTTGCTGTCAATATTCAAGACAAAGCAAGCTGTGTGACTTGCTAAGTCCAGGTCGCACAGTGTCTACCAATCAGACTACAACAATACGGAATGCAAGCATTCCCGATTTGCAAATGAATGACGAATTAAAACTGCACTGCTGGCTATGTAAAACAAAAATAAGTACACTAACAGGCCCACACAATCCCACACTGAGGGTGAATAAGTGATGAAGCGGCGCCCCCGCCTCCTCTTAGAACATTAACATCTTAGATGTGAACCTGTAACATCTGTGCATCTCTGACTTTCTTGTGCAGGTTACGAAGGCTGATTGAATCACTCAGTCCTGCGCCACTGTGTACTGCCGATTCCGCGTGACTAGTTCATTTTGTTTATTTCTCATGTTTTTCTCATTGTATTATGGTTTGCTGCCTCAGGGAGCTGTATTTACAGTTGAAGGGATGTGCATTTGAACTTGGACAGAAACCCACACTATAATTCAACATATGCAACAACAAATAAAACAAACTCTCTGTCCTCTTCTCTTTGTGTTGTTTATTGAGTGGGTAACTATCCTGCAGCCCTGGATTTCCATGCTTGTTCAATCGTTGGCCTTTCTTGGTCCACCGAGTACTAGAGTCATTCACTGCAGGTTTTTGTTTTATGATACTGAACAGATACAACAACGACAGTTTATCCTGGTAAACAATCAACAGAAGCGACTGAAGCACTTCATCTTGTTCACCGTCCTTATCAATAAAAGTATTTCGGCAATCAAATAATGAGCATGTTTTGAATCTGACTCCATATGCATTAGTGTGCCTGTCCACGGAGGTATTTCTTCTTGTGTCCTTGTGCAGCCCCCCCAGCTCCCTGCTCCCTGGCTGGCTGGCTCCTCCCCACCCTGCTCTGGTTGGCTTCTCCCCTGCTCACCTTGTTGGTCTTGTCGTGCTCTCTGGTGAGGCTTCTCTTCTCCTCCTGAACCTTGCCTAGCCTCTCCTGGAGGTGCCTCTCTGCTGACAGCTGCTGCCGACCAGCCTCCTCTCGCAGCGAGCTCACTGTGGACTGCAGGTCTGCGATCGTCTGCATGGGGGGGGGGGGAAACAGGGAGTGGGTAACTATTATTAAGTGTTAGAAAACTACATTTCCCAGAAAGCACCGCTGCTGTGCTAATGCTCCTGGTTCCGCAAAGCTACCCGAGGCATCGAAGTGATACACAGGTCAAGAAGATATTACACAGGCTCAAGTTTCTATCACAGCAGTGAATTATGAAGAGTAGTAATGGGGTGAGTTGCTTAAACATGCCCCCTTAATGAGACACTCCAGTACTGTGTGCAATCAACAGAGCGCACTTTTTATGTCAATGAGGAATTATTTTGCACATTGCAAAAATAGCCTTCCGCTCTGTACCAAAGTTACATTTAGCCAACAATCCTAACAATTGCAAACTTGACAGCAGATCTGCTCGGTTGTGACTGTGTTCACGTTAGTGTGCAGGTCACTGTCCAGCCTCTTGTGTGCAGGTCTGTTTTCAACACATAAAGAGTCACTTTGTGCCGGGGAACTCATGGCACAAATCAAAAGGAAAAGTGCAGGCGGGCTACTTTCAAATCCTCCTCAAGTCAAAATGGACATTTTTATTTAAACATGAGCCAAGAAACAGAGAACAGCCCTTTGCAGCATGCTTTGGGCAAGACACATCATTGTTTAGTGTGTATAAACTTTGGAGGAACAATCTGACTGGAATACACAGTGTGTGGGTGTTGGGAGTGAGCGATTTGGAGAGGCTGCAGAGAGATAGATCAGGCTTATTTTGTCAGTGGAACCACATTAAAGTAACAAATGACCCATTATTATGGTGACGTCAGTTTTCTTAGTAATAATTATTTCGCAATATAGATCCTTAAAACTACTCTGTAGCCTAAAGGAGCAGACTAATGCTTCGTGTTGTTCTTTCCTGCTTTTTTAAGGTTGCTTTGACTATATGTCACACTGGGCTGGTCTTCTGAAGCTTATTACCGCTTCTATTCCAGTTTCCTTTAGTTTCAAACTTACTTTCTCCACTTCAAAGGACTTCCTTTGGGGCAGTATGAAACTCAGTTTTATTGTATTGAAGCCAAATGATTTAAAATGAACTATTTTGCCAATAATTCCTCTAGAGGAAAATATACTTGAACTTTGACCCATTCGACTCCTCGAGACCATCACTTTCAATTCAAACACAAAATGTCTCGTTTTCAACTATGGCTGCTATAGAGTTAGTAAACTTTCATTAGCTTTAGGTGCCATGTTTTACTTATTTCCTGATCGAGGTGAAATAGTTATTTTTTATTTCGAGTGGGGGTTGACCAATAACCTTGCACATTCTAACATGCGAGAGAGCTACTGGCATGTATAAAATGTTTATAACCCTACAGTACAAGCTTCTCCACAATAGCTATAACACTACGGCCTCGTAAAGTCACCTCGTTATCCTGTTATGCCGCCTGTCTCTCTCTGACTCGTGTAGTAAACTCTTCTGCAGAGACAGATGAGCCACATTTTGATTATAATGGTCTGTCTCTCTGGTTTCTCTTCCAAGGGTGTAGCTCCCTAATCTACAGCTGGACTCATCACCCCAGCGAGAAACCTGACCCTTTAATCAAGAAGCTTCACAGAGACGCACTCCGTGAACACTGAGCTTCGCTTATTCCAAATAAAACAGAACGTGCGTTTAAAAAATAGAGAAACAAAAAGCCCCCCCTCTCTTAGCTCTGATGGAAGTGGGACGGGTGCTGTGGGAAGAATGGGGATCAATACTATTCTAATTAATAGCTCTAAAATTACTATGACAATAGGGGTCTTGACAAGACTCCATAAACAGTGTAAATCAGGCTGTTACTCGTGAGTATTGTGCCCTGTGACCAAGCATATCTCCACATCTTTTGTTGCTAGGGAAAAGTACATTTGCTTTGAGTTCTAAGAAACACGAAGAGAGAAAGAGCTGGGAGATCAAATGTGCTTTTACTGTACAGCTTTAACCTAGAAACCAGCTTTTTTTCTTTCCATGTCTTTGTTATTTTGAATACATTTTTAATAAAAATGTTTTTTTCCTGAGATGACAATGTACGTACATGATTAGCTACGGGTCGATCGCAGAGTTCCGCTTGCTTTGTTCTTTTTGGTGCTTTGTGTTCACAGAGAGGAATATAAACACATAGCTACCTACACATGTTTGCATCTAGTGTATACAGTCTTGTGATCCGCAGGGCTGCGCAACAATGTAACATGAGAAGTTACTTTTCATTACAACGTCCGACTGTCTGCCTCTCTACAGTACAGGACCTTGAAAATAACAACTTGAGATGCAAAGCGATAATCAAGCACAATTACATCATACATAATTACATCCCTCTCTGAATGCCTCATGTGTTAGTATACCTAAAATAGAAGTCAAGTACTGTCAGTTTATTTTTTCCTCAATTTCACCATTATAAACCTGCACCTCATGTTAAACATTTAATCCACATGCAATACACCATTCAGAAATGACGTAGACTGGGTATGGAAAATGCCAGCATCCTGAACTGCTGTTGAAGCCTTGAACCACTCTTAACTGCAACCCTTTCAAATGAGTAGGATGGATTGGGGAATTCCCTTTGACCCCTTTAAGAGACCGGACATCCATTATATTATTATGTATTCAGTGCACTGGATGCAATGCAACACAGGGTTGAAACAAATACAAGCACAGTTTAAAACTTGGGATTAGGGCATGCTGAAAGCAGCGAGAGCTTTCTTTAAAGCTTCACAATAAAGAAACCCTCCTCCCCTCCTTGCCACACCCCACCCTTGATTACCAGCTCTGGTGCCACTCTACAAGTACAGTACTGTGAGAGCGTTCCCTCTGGGGCTCAGTCAGGAAGCATCCTTTGTGACCCGATCTGGGTTTAAAGACTGCTCTTTATCTGGTACCATTATATACAGTCCCATTCCAGGCTTCGCCCTAATCCTCCAGCTATTATCCACACAGCACTGTCTACCTGCAAAAGCTTCAGGCTTCTTAATGTAAAGCACATGGAGCAAGTAAGCTGGTTGGGAAATAAATTGGCTGCGACCATGAAAAAAAGGCTGGGGTATATTTTCTTAACACAGGATTGTATATCTCCGTTTTATCTGCATTTATTTTTGTAAACACGGTGTATATACATCTGAATGGGGGGTAGGGGTGCGTGTGTGTGTGTGTGTGTGTGTGTGTGTGTAATGCTAATGTTGGTTAGTTCTTGAAAATGGTCAGAGAGATTGTTTACCTGGGAAGACTTGGCAAGCTTCTGACTGTATTCCTTTTCAATCTGCTTCAACCTGATTTTGGTCTGGAAGAACAACAAAAACAAAAGACAGCGAGAGATGAAACCGGATGGGCTTGGAGGAAGAGCACGCACAGACACTTTGCTGTTGACCCCTCCGCTTGGCACCTCATCTGCATGCCTATCGCTGAGGAGCTGGGCCTCGTGCCAACTCCAACGCCCCTTTGTGGCAGCCAGAAAAGCACAGGGGCCTGCCTTTGATCTGCAGCCAACTATTCATCACTTAAAAGGAAGAAAAATTCAACCTCTGCTGCCAATTATTAGAAAAACATAAAGGCCTCTGTGGAAAGAGAGAGAGAGAGCGAGAGAGAGAGCGAGAGAGAGAGAGAAAAATTACTAAGTTTAGGATGACTTCACCTTAGCATAAACAGGGACGCATGCTCTTTGATGGAGGCTATTAGGGTACTGCATGACACACACACACACACACACACACACACACACACACACACACACACACACACACACACACACACACACAGGTGTAATGTAATGATCTGTTGTTAATAATTAATAACGTGTGGTTATTTGTGTGGTAGGATTTCCTCTGGAGGTTAGAGGAGTGTCACAACCTGATTACAAACAGCATCCAAGAGAGCCTCCATTTATAAGGATTATATATATATATATATATATATACACACACACACACACAGAGATTGAACTGATCTGAAGCTATCTACACGACTGCTAATATCATTTAAACAAACAATATAAATTTACGATCAGCACTAATCTTGGCAACTTTACCCAAGGTTACATTAGATAATTTAGGATTAGTACTAATCTGGGTCTGGGAAACCAGTTGTATCCTAAAACAGGACAGATTTTGTGCCTGTTCTGCAAAATAATCTGAGACTGGGTGATGAAAATGTACCATTTATCCAAAATATTTACCACTCAATGCTTAAAAAACAATCTTATAAGAAAGAGCACTTGCTGGATATATCGCATTATTTTTGTATTTAAAAACCTAGCCTGCACTAGCAGATAACAAATAGAAAACCTAGTTTATATGGAACGTGGAATCCCTGTCTGCTTTCAATGGTCTTTCCTCGCTTTTCACTTCTATCTTTCTGACCAGGTATTCTGCTGCTGCCAGCACCACTAGAAATTGTCAATCTCCCTGGGTTACGATCTTTCCCCTGGGAGATGAGAAATGCTACTTTTCTTTCTCATCTGAGGAAGGCACAGCCTCTAAGCTGCCTGCCTGTTTATCTGGGCTGAATCTCGAGCTGTTGATCAGGCAGAGGCAGGACTACAGATATACAGGGGAAAATGACCAGGGGCTGAATTGCACTGAACTGGCCCTCATTCGAAGATTCTGATCTCCTATAGCAAGCTGCAGTCTTTGCGCTTTGTCCTTCAGCTCTCCGATTCCTTACTCCCCTTTGTGGATGGCATTTCCATTGTTTCTATAGAGACCGTTTTTAACATTGTGTTCCAGGTCTAGATGCTGACAGGACTGAACCCCGCCTGTGGTAACAGACCTGGGGATTCACAAAGAGCCATGACCTGGTTTGCATTCTGCTGCTGAGTCGCCTTGCTTTGCTCTGCGGGCCAGACCTGAGGGAGCCACGTGAAAGCAGCACTCATCCCAGGCATTGTGCTGCAGGTAAAACAATAGACTGTTTACAAACCTGTGCGGTTCAGCCTATTCTGCGGAATGTGTAGCAAGCAATGCAAACCTCAGAGAGATTTATGGCTTCATGGTAATACATTCACCAGACAAAACAAGCCACACCTCGCAGAACACAATTGTGTTTTTGTAACCGACATGTTTGTAAGCGTGTATTTGCATTTAATGGGACTGGATTTTTATATACAGTTGTAAAATGCTTTTGAAAAGATTACTTGCTTAATTTAAAAACAAAACATTGAACCCAAAGAGCTAGTTAAGTGAGCTACTGCAGATTCCACACCTCTCCCTTCATACCGAAATGACTGGTTCAGGGGAGCAGGCTGAAACAAGTGCGCCACTATTCTCCTTTCATGCACAGCACCTTAGACAACAAGCACTTAGACATTTTATAGCTTATACCCTCTTTTGAGTCTAGAGGGCTCTGTAAATTAGATAATTGCTGCACAAAACAGGCTTTCCCATTGTGTTGCACAAAGAACGACAGCTAGGTTTATCTTTTAGTACCTGCGCCCTTCCACTGGCATTTGAATTCTCCAGGCAGTTAGATACAATACCAGATACTGTAATCACTTAATAATCCTGACTGGCACATGGGCGTTTGAAGTCTTAAAAAAAAAAAAACGAACACAGGTACAGCAAACACACTCGCCATACCAAAACCTGATTAAGACAATTATTGTTGGCCCTGGTTCAGCAGATACCAAGACAAGCCTTCGGGAAACAGCCCAGGAGCAGTGGCTGTAACTTCAATCAGAATGCTCCATTAAAGCAGTGCAGTTTTTTTTTGTTTAATAGATAGCATCACTCCGCAGTTACTCTGGAGGAAGCTCTGTTTGCACTGTGCAGTAGATGCCTTAATCTCTGAGGAACCAGCTACGCCAGCAGTAGTGTATGCAGGATGCATGAAGTTAGATGTATGGATTTATTTATTTATTTATTTTAAACACACTGAAGGACAGAGCTGTTAATGAATGGGGATCCCACTACCAATACGACATTCATAGTGGCATTGCAAAAGTCTGTCCCCTGCAGGTTATATCATCTGAGGATCTTCAGAATGAGCTGCAGCCTGGACTGGACTGCTCCGGGGGCTTTAGGATTGCAACACGGTTTGAGTTAAATCAATTAGTGAGACTGGAGCAGATTCCAACTTTGAAGTCCAGGGGTGAAAGGACTGCCTTTATTTACCGAACCACTGAAGTAACTATTACATGTTTGCTGTTACACCTATTTGCTTCTTCGGAGGCTGGAGTCTCATCACCTTTAACATGCAACCTCTTCACCCCCCCCCCCCGGCTTCTCCAACCTAAATGTTTGGTGATCGACATGTGGCAAATGTCACTATAGCGTATAGGGCGAGAATGAGACGGGCTCAAATATTCTTTCAACATTTGTACAAATATTCTTTCATTTTGAATTAGCTGGGGAAACAAGGGCATAGCTCATACCATATTAACAGTGAAAATCTCTCTCAGGACTCAAATACACCCAGTATCCCATCAGATGACCTGAGACAGAAACACTCTTCTGTACAGTAGAATGGGGGTTATTTATTTCAGACATCATTTATTGGTTTCCTTTGCATGATATATTTTTTATTCTGATATTTATAAAAAACAATAATTTTGAGCGAATACGAACCTTGTTATTTTTGCCAGCGAATTGTTTGTTCGAATACTAGAATATTTGTCTCAGCACTAACATTTATGTCACAGCCTGGAATAGTCTCACAATAGGTTTGAATGTGTTATCTCTACTTTCAACTTGTTCACGTATTATTTCTTTTAGATTTTTGGAGGTTCTTTTTTTGTCTTGTACAATGGAATATGTGTGTTTTTTTTCCCTGTGTGTTTCATACTTTCATACTGTTTCCCATGTTTTGTTTTTGAGACCCTGTTTTTTGTTAATACCTTCTTAAAATCCTTCAAAAGCAAGTACGACAGCCTTTGGTCACTGAAATCTGGGCTGCGTTCAAAACTAAATACAAGGGCAACATAATTCAGAGCCAGTCCAGTCCTCACTTCACCTCCTAGTCAATTACAGTAAAAGCCTGAATTCCTTTGTAGGGTTTGAACACACTCATTTTTAACACTCAGGACTCGTTTGAAACATTCCCGGAGAGGAAACGCTCTCATCTAAATCTGATTTTCTAACAGTTAAACATCCCCTCCCAGACCCGGAGGTGATTGGGAAAATTCTTTCATCATTTGTTTTTCTAATTTATTGCTCTACATAATCCATGACAAAAAAAAAATAATGTGATTTACTGTATCTCCGAATGACAGAAAAGCAGCCGACAGAAATTAATAAGTTAGCACAAGCAAAAAAGCCTCCTGGTAGTAAAACATACAAATCATTACTGGCACTTCAGTATCATATTACAATGAAATAAACACTGACTGAACACAGGACAGCTCTCAACCCCATCAGATACATGCTCTCGGGTGGATGTCGTGCACCCTTGCAACCAAAGCTTCTCTCTGTTAGGCATTTACAGACTGTGCAAAACTAGCAATAGCCTAGCACCTTCTGGAGACTTTTTAAAATTAAAAAAAGTTTGTTGCTGGCTTCAAAACTTCTCAGTAAATATATATAAATGAGATCTACAGTATAAACAGGCTTTCTGCAGTTTATGCTGTTTTAAACAATATATATATTCATGATAGACAAAAAATCTGTTCACTCTCCCTATATATTTGGTGCAATCACAAATCCTATGGGTCTGTATCAGAACAGCTAATACACAGTATAAGTACTGCATAAATAGGTGATACACATAAAGGGTAGACTTATAGTTTAATGGTGTCACGGTAAATGTATTGGACTTCACGTTGATGAAGTTTTATTTATTTTTTTACTAAGCCTGACCTAAACAATAAAGCCTCATCTAAGCACTCACTTCACTGCCAACAAACTTCTGACTGTGCACAAACTGATTAGGACTTGCAACAGCAAACCTGGGCTGTGCCCAAGGTCACACCTGGCCTGAGTCAATGCTAACCCTGACATGTGGAAGATGTCTTTGCCAGCTGAGCCTGACGCTGAATTGTTCCACCTTCCAGCCTTCAAAAGGCTTGCCCTGTGCGCTGCTCCGCGGGCGTGACAGGAAGAGAGATAAAGAGGGAAATTACAAATAGAAGGATACGGGCAGCTGTGTTTGAAGAGAACGCTCAATTTGGACAGGCAAGCGGAGTAGCATGTTCTTTTTATATCAATACTAAAAAGGCTCAAAAGATATAGCTGTTTCCTAAACTGTTTTCAATGGTCCAAGGTTACTTCCTCAGCGTATTGTTAGAATGTCTTCTGATCTGCTCGGGTCACGCTTTGTGAATGCAAGCCTCACTTGCCAAGAACACGCCACAGATGGAAGTTACAAACAGCACCCACGTCCAAAACGTACATCTGCAAACACTTAACAATGAGGCCGGCCCTTCTGGATTTTTGTTTCAAACTTGAAAATATTCGCAGCAGTTTGTGTGCTCTGCACTTAGTTACCATGGCGATAGTAATGCTTGAGTGATAGATAAGGGCATCTGGCACCAGAACTGACATTGAAGACAGATCACAAAATCTGACCCATTTGCTTTTCTAATACTATTTTAGTGTTCAATATTTCAGAGCTGCAGAACCGAATGTGTCTGTCTGTGTGTGTGTGTGTGTGTGTGTGTGTGTGTGTGTGTGTGTGTGTGTGCACGCATGTGCTGAAAGGGGTACACCTTTGAAACACTTCCAAACTGTTCTTGGTTTTAATGGTGCAGATGCATTTTAAAATGCTGAAACACTGCATTTCTAATAAAGTTACCCTATAAACCCTGGGATTTCATGTAAAAAAAAGTATAATCTGATAACAACAACAACAAAATGTGCTGAAGAAGTAAACCTAAAACTCCTGTTTTCCTTTTCAAAGTATGCCAGGGGGTCTTTCAGATGAGGAACACAAGTAGTAAAAGTAGAAGAAACTGTTTGAGAAAGCCATTAGCTGGAACATTTGTCTGTTTGGTTTAGTGTCCTGCAGCATTACCTACACCTGAGTGAGTGTCACTGATGACACAGTAATAAAGCAGGTTTGAAACGGAAAATGCACAAATGCTGAAGAGTGAAATCACGGACTGCAAGGGATAATACCTGAATGAGCAACAACATGATAGTACTGTCCACTAGCAGCTGTGCCACACTTCAGAACCTCTTATTTAGGAGAAGCCTCCACGGGTCACCATACAGTTCCTGGCAGCGAGTTGCAATTCAGAAATGGAGAGTTCGATATAAACCTGAAAATCAGGGAGCTGCAATTCCAATTACTCAATCAGTACAAATATTTCAGGATCTATAAAAGGATCACAGAAGCCTACGCTGATTTTATGTGTATGTTTGTATAATCTCTCTCATTAATTCCATTAAAACTACATTACAAGAATAAGTACAGCCTCGAGGCATGTTTACTCTCATCAAAGCAATGCAGGCAGAGTGATGCAGACCATGACTGAGGTGAGTGCTTTTAAATGAGCTCCACTGAGGATGACCCATGCCTGGAACAGTCTGTGCTGGCGTTGTGAACGTGTGCGCATGTGTATAACTGCAAACATGATCTCTCTATTCCAGCACATTCAGGCACTGAACTTCCTCAAACAGAAGGGCAGAATTTCTCCTGATTTGTTGTTTACTTGATTTGGTTTAGAATCAATGCATCAGGGTGTGAGGGTTTATTATAGATTGAAATTAACCTATGGATTATGATTGATATATGAATTACAGATGCAGACAAGTGCAATGAATCAAACAAAAAGAAGGGCATAGGCCATGGGAAAAAAGCTAAAACCTTCACTTTGTCATATTTATAGTAAACAAGCCAGGTTTTCTTTTTGATGATTATATATATATTTTTTCTATTAATACAATGGGGGAAGGTAGCTGAGATGAAAAGGGAGGAGATGGCTGTGTTTGTATCAGGCAGCAGCTGAAAAGCTTACAATGAGTGTGAAAAGCTAAGAGTAAGCCTCTGAAGCCAAGTACTGGCAGGTGCGCTCAGCACCGATTCAAAACATATCCTCAAATCTCACCGAGCCTTCCCTCTGTGAAGCAGACACCCACATAACAGTGACATAAACATAACCTCACCCTTATTCAGGTCTTCACCGCTTTAGGAAGTGAACCTGACTCTATATTTTGTTTTTATGTAAATGCATTTCCCAAGCTTTGCTGACAATGCAAAGGACATGCTCTATTTCAAAGAGTTGTAGAGAGCGACACTGCAACATTGTAACGGTCGAGTCTCCTGCACTGCATTCTTTACTCTGGTGAGGGTGCATGCTGTATTGAGCCACTACACAGGTGGGGTGGGGGTGGAAGTATTAGGGCAAAGCTTTAAGCTCTTGTTAACATGCCAGGTGTGCAGTCAGGCGTGACCTAGAAAACATGCCACGTATGCATTTTGTTCTGATCCGTGCTACACATAAGAGTTCAAAATGAACTAATGCCAGATATTAAAGAATGACTGACAAGACTGGTATACAATGCAGCTCGCTGGATCTAATACAGTTAAAAGAACAAAGTCAAAAGAAATCAGCAAGCTTCTTACTTATTGGCTAGTTGGGGCTGCAAAATCAAACACTGGGGCTTTTCAAAACTGGAACGTGCACAACCTAAGAATAGCCATACACTGTATGTGTTAACAGGCAGCTCAAACGGTCCGATATTGCTTCTTTTATTAGAGAACACAGACACGGGACAGATTTGCGGAAATAGACCAGATCTATCTTCTAGAGACCCTGATATGCACTCATTCATTTTGTAAAGGGCAGAGCTTTTTGCCACTAGCCAAGCCAAGTATTTTCAACCTGCACTGAATTTACCCAGGGCACTGTGTTTTTAGCAACCCCTGTTTGACATTGGCAATCAGAGATGGGAGAAAGTATTTTGGTGGATACTGGTTCCATTGTGCCTGTCTGTGTCACTGCCCTGATGCACTTGTGACCTGCTTCATCTTCACTTGTAAAAACACAACACACCCCCTAGATAACATGTCCATAACATCCGTCTGGATTCCACAGCTGACTTTGTGTTTCCTTATTCATTTAGAGACCAAGTGACATCCTTACTAATTAGCTAATCTTTAGGTGGCTGATAATTTATTCTGATGCTTTGTTTCAGCTCAAGAGAGATAATTTCATGGCAAAACAACATTGTTAAAAGAACAATGTTTACTTCATTTATTGACCAAAACAATAATAATGTTTCCGAATAAAACATGCATCCTTTTACAAATGCCAGGAGTATTTCTGCATATTATATATGAGGTTCACAGTGTATAGTACACTAGGGTCTTTTTTGCTAAGGCTTCTCAGGCATTCATGGTATACACAGGGTGCACACCATGTTCTGAACATTCTGGTACATGTTACCATATTTACATAGGAAAATATGTACCGGTTGAATGGAGGTAGTTAATCCAATGCACCCCCCCACCCCCACCCCCCCATGCTTTTTCTCAACGCAATATTGTACATGACCTGCAAGCACATATACTGTGTAAGTCGACCATCAATTAAATTCTTAATGATGGCAAACACAGCGAACGAAGCTGCAGCAGTCTGAAGGACAAATCAAAAGGTAATCACAGAGACAGCTGCAGCAGGGATATTCAAATCGTCTCTCTCATTATTTTCATAATGAATACTTGTTTAGTACTTTCATGCCGGATTTTCAAATACTCTCCAGTTTGCACAAGGCATCTCACTAATGATTAACGCACTTGTGGGTTACCATTAATTCAATACAAGTTTTGTTTATTTTCCACTTTTTTTTTTTTACACCTTCTGAAGGTTGATTAAAGATCAAACACAAACTATAAATAAAGACTCAGACCCAGATCAAATATTCTCTGCAAAATATATGCAAATGCTTTACAGTTCAAATGCAAATTGACGATTTCACCGTTGAGGTGGGTGGTGGGGGTGGGGGACAGGACGGGATGGGACAGAGTTATTATATTGGGTTCACCCCCAGTTTATTAATTAAGGGGTGTTCTGGAACCAGTACACAACATACTGTATAAGAAAGCTTTTGCGATCATGTAAAATGCCAGGCCCACTGGACTTACACTGGTACAAACAGCCAGGGCCTTCTCCACTGTGTCAAGCAGGTGATTGCTGTCCTGGCTTTAGAATTTTTTCATAAACAAAAATAGGAAAATAGGAAGAGTGAGAAATCAGTGTAAAGTGTTCCAGGCTTATCTCATGATACAGTGCTCCGGATCCAGCACTCTGCTCAACAGAAGAGGAAGATTGTGAACCTGGGGCTCTTTACAGAGGAGATAAACACAGCAAGGCACCAGACAGAGAAACATTCCATTTACTGCACAGCCTTCAAAACTATTTCAATTAGTTATTCATACACATTATATATATATATATATATATATATATATATATATATATATATATATATATATATATATATATACACTGAGTGTACAAAACATTAGGAACACCTGCTCTTTCCATGAAATAGGCTGACGAGGTGAATCCAGGTGAAAGCTATGATCCCTTATTGATGTAACCTGTTAAATCCACTTCAATCAGTGTTGATGAAGGGGAGACAGGTTAAAGAAGGATTTTTAAGCCTTGACACAATTGAGACCTGGATTGTGTACTGTATGTGTGCCATTCAGAGGGTAAATGGACAAGACAAAAGATTTAAGTGCCTTTGAATGGGGTATGGTTGTAGGTGCCAGGCGCGCCGGTTTGAGTGTGTCAAGAACTGCAACGCTGCTGGGTTCTTCACGCTGAACAGTTTCCCGTGTGTATCAAGGATGGTCCACCACCCAAAGGACATCAATATTCGGAGTACAGATCCACTACCAGCCAACTTGACACAACTGTGGGAAGCATTACAGTCAACATGGGCCAGCATCCCTGTGGAACGCTTTTGACACCTTGTAAAGTCCATGCCCCGACGAATTGAGGCTGTTCTGAGGGCAAAAGGGGGGGCAACTCAATATTAGGAAGGTGTTCCTGATGTTTTGTACACTCAGTGTATAAATATATAAACTGCAGATACACGTCCATGCATACAAAATCAGCAAACTGCAAGACTTGAGACTTTATTTTCTTGATTTCTGGTTGTTGAGAAAGGTGTTTACTGGCAGCAATGTGCACAATCTCCTCAGTTTACCTGTTAGTACAGCAGACACTGGAGGTACAGCCCATCCACTTTTTAACATGTTTTTGACATTTCCTATGAAGTTGCACAGTGCCAGCTTAATGGTGTTTTTTGTGAAGTGGATCACTGTTGAAACAACAAGACGTGTTTCACTTGAAATGTTAGCCGGATATGAGCCAAGAACTAGTGCAACAACATACTACACCACCTAGCCCCTAAGCGAGAGAGACGCCAGGAGCACATGAAGCTGTTATCTGATGCTAAATAGAAGTGATGACACAATTGCAATTGTAATGTGAATCTGTTACGGTATTGTGTAAATAACCAATATGTTCCTGTATGAAGCTTTCTGTAAGATCAGGATTCATTTGGGATAAAGTGCTCACATAAGGTACCAAAATGGAGACTGGATTTATGAACGTTCACATACCACAATAATCTGCTCCAGATGTCTTTGAAAGGCTTGATAAGTGATGTATGTGCTATAAAGAAAAGCCCATAGCTTTGACCGGTCTGATGAAAATTACAAGGTATGATCAATACCACCTTTTAACAGTTACTGCAGTATCCGGATGGCCGTACTGTACATATCTGAGTTCTGTTTTATGTTAACAGGAATTAAAGGTTTGGTAAACACAAAACCCAAAGAAGATGGAAGGGTGAACCAAAAGCCTGAAGGTTCATGTGAAGAAAAAAAATAGAAATCAGGAATCTGCATTGTTTTAGTGGAGGGTAGCTGATGGAAGACAGATGGGAACAGTACCGTACAACAGAAAGCACGATCTTGCAGGAGATACAGACATTGCGGGAAGCACAGTTTTTTTTGGGGTGTTTCAGTCCTACGAATAGCTACAAGCTTCAGATCACATCCTGCACATCAGTTCGAACCTCGCATTCCAGTTTATTAGACAGAGGATGTTCCTTCTCACCTGTTCGGCTGCCAGCTCCATCTCTGAAGTATGGACGCTCTGCAGCTCTGGCCTGATCCTGTCCATCTCGGCCTGCAGTTTGACGATGGCGTCCTGGTGCTCCTGGGCGGCTTTCCGTTTCTCCTCCTCGCGGAGCAGCCCCAGTTCCAGCAGCTGCAGTTTGCGCTGAGCATCCAGCTGGTTCAGCTCCTCTCGCAGGCAATGGACCTGGCTCTCCAGCTCAGCGATGGTCTGGAGGGAGACAGCAGTAGGGTTAGCTCCAGGAACAAAGCCAAACAACTCTCCCCCCCCACCCCGGGCTCCCAAGCCACAGTGCACTCGTTCACTGCGCCGCCTTGAAGGGTATGTGGACATACTGGCCTGTGATGCAATTATTGGGAAGTTTACACCATCAGCAAGGTGAGTAGGGCAAACTACTGCCGGTTTCGAGTGGTGACTTTACTGTACTGTACAGCACCTGCTCATGGTCACACTGTATCCAGAACATTGCGTATTCTGGACCAAAGCGCTAACCACAACTCATCAAGATATACAATCCTTCTTTGAGAGGCATAGCACCTTAAAGTTTGACCTTCCTTGCAGTGAAGCTTAAAAACAGAGACAGAATAAAGACTTTTTTTGCATAAGTCTTGTTCATTAAATGACATGACGCTTGGTCGATGGTAAATATAGCATTTACTGTGGTTGGAGGTGGTGGGGGGTGTTTTCAGTGAGATTCCCCAGCATGCTGCATGGCAGTCCTTAATGAATCTTCAAATGAAATTTCTCTGCAGCACCAGCAAATGAATCTCTTCACTGATGAGACACACGTGTATGCATTCATTTGGCTGTTAATTAAATTCATGACATGCCAACAGACCAAAGCAAATCTGAAACATGCTGTGTTATCTCAGTTATCTACACTGCTTACTAGGAGGTGAATTAAACAAAAAAAAAGGAATCGGTTGGGTTTGTAAGAAAAGTGTTGCTGGCAGTCATAATAATGTAGAAAGGCACCTCTAAACAAACACCTGTGCATAATTTCATTAAAGAAGTTCCCAAGACATTGCTTACAGTTTCTCAGCCTACAAGCTGTCAGGCAATCTCTTGAGTCAGACCTCACGCATAAGTAAGCCAGAGATTAGATTTTACTAGCTGAAATTGCAGTGAAATGTTAATTCCAATTATCATCGCAACTGGATGAGCGATTCACAAGGTATAAAAAGTATGTCTGACATACAGACGGACAGACAGACTGAAGCATTGCCTCCTGTCGCCACGGATATTCATCACTGCAGGAGCCTTAAATGTGATCATGCTTACAAGCAACAGCAGCCACTGTTATATCGAGAGTAAGGAGTACATTCCAAGACCAGTTAGACCAAAGCAGCAGCAACATGGACTCCCTCGGGTCCCTCCAGTCATAAAGAAGCATGGTGTAACTGATGGTCCTTATGGATATGCAGCAGTACAACATGATTTGTAATTGTTATAACTCAAAAACACACAACACTGAACTTTTCTCAGCCAGCGCCGTCTTCAACCCCAGCGTGGATGGAACTTATTAAGAATCACATGGCAATTGAAACACCACCATCCCTGGAGCTGCGGGCCCAGTGAGGAAGCATTGTCATGGCAACTTAAAAAAGAATCCACTTTCATTTGTTTGTATTTCAAAACAAATGCGCTTTACAGAATTTTGCTGTGGTTTTTTTGGTCCACATTAAAAACGGTCCCAGTTGCTAGCTCTGAACCTTAACGTTGCACCGTTGTATCTTTCATGCAAGCTTTATGGGTTTGGAAATCGTTAAACAACAAAACAACATTTTGGCACAGTTTTAAAAATAGCATAGAAAGCAAATCATTACTATTGTTTAAAGAAGGATGATGCAATGCTAATGTACAGGTTTTAATTGAGAACTGTAAGTACATCATACTATAATTAACATTGAACATGAGGTAATATTTAATCTAGCTTCATAAACACTACCAGCAGTAGTGCAGATGGGAGGTCAAACACAATGGAAGATAAGAATAGTAATACTAATGATAATATTAAAAGCAAAACCAGGCAGGGCCTCCGAGGCATTCCCACAATAAAGCTGTCTTCAGGGTCCTTTATTATATTCAGACCGTCAGGTACAGACCTGCTGAATAGCAGCTGCGTTGCAAAAGACCTTGAGACTGGGTGAGGCAATAAGACAACACTGATGGTGCATTTACACTTTTGAGTAAACGACACATTGAAAATATCCTGGACAAATAACTTAAACATGTCATTTTTTCCACTGTCAGCGCATTCCGCCTGTTTCCACTACAGACCACCTGAGCCCAGTATACCTTCTTGCAGTGTTGCTTTGCAAAACGGCCGCGATCACTTTAACAGGGGAGAATATTTCTCCAAGGAAATGCAGCACTGTATCTGGGTGTCATAAACTGTGTTGTTCAGTTTTTTCCACATGTGTTCGCAGCACCCCTGCAGGTGTGTCTGTGTGGATCCCTGTAGCATTAAAGAATGACTTTTTATATCCAGATAACAACTACTTACCTCGATTCACTGCTAGCCAGCAAGTTACACCGGTGTTTTACTGGCAGAGTGACTGCTGTGTTAGGTGACAAGGATGCAAACAATGGCACTGGACAGTTTTAGGCACCGCAACTGCAGTTTATCAACCAATCATCCCTAACTACTGAACACTCAATAGTGCTACATTTAGAAACAGTCAAATAAAAAACTTTACAAATTTCAAACTAAACACCTTAGCTGCACATCCTTTGACAAACTCACCCCAGTATCTTAAACCCTTTGAGGTCATTTCAATAAGCAAGCAGCTACTGAAACACTGTATCACTCTCTCCTTCCACAATCAGGAGGAGCTCCAGAAGCTGACACAGTTAAACTACACATGGTGTCAAATCTCTTCCATTGGCTCCCTTTACGAAGTCCACTACACCGACTTTAATTGACCCCTGTACCACTCATCTAATCTTCAATAAGCACTGCAGGTATTGTCCTCTCTCTATATCTACCCTCTAATTTTAACACTGAAAAAGTAAAACGTATTTTCAGGGAGTAAAATGCAACATTACCTTGAAGTCATGAGTATTCTCAATAAATACTGTACAATCTTAACGGTAAGATTAACTGTATAATCTTACAATGGTAATGAAAAAAGAGCCTTCCATTTTAACTGCAATGTTATTTTGAACTACTGTACAACCATGTGTGTGTCCTACAAAGTTCTTTGTCTGCAAATTAATTACGTTACTTATATTTTAACATTATACTCTTAAACGCAGTGAACATGTTAAAACATAAATATAAAGCCATACATATAAATAAAAATAAGAAAAATGCATTAATAAGTTATAAAACAGTTTGTTATATATAATAGTCCCTGTTTTTTAGCGGTTGTCTCTGACGATGGTTCCAGTTGGATTTGTAGTGGGACTGGGGTGTTTACACTACCTGTGTAGCTTCATATTTTTCTTATTCTTACTGTGATTGGCTGCAAAGACAATAGGGCTAGCCAGAGATTGGATGTTTGTTGGGTTGTTTTTTCTCGTGTAGTTTCCTAGTAACAGAAGGCATTGTATTCTGGGAGATGTAGTTGTTAGTGGATTGCTATGTGTATTTGTACGCATGAAATTAAAATGTAGTGCTCATTTTGGACGGCAGGAGCGCAGCTTATCTGGACAGCTGCATGTACATCATGTATGTACATAACCAATCATACATGAATCAGTACTGTATATAAAAACAGAGGCAGTATTTCCAATCTAACACACAGAAACGCACACAGGCACATATTCTGTATTGAAATCAGGGTATAGCATGGATGAGCCAACATCCTCCTTCACTGATCTTTTACACTGTGTTCAGCACAGCCTCTTGCTGTGTTACTGCAGCCTGTGTGAGCATGCATGAAAATGTGCCCCTCACTTTAACTGCTGTTGTGTGCGCTTTCTTCTTCTTAACATTACAGCTGATTTGTGATCAAATATGGCCTAGACAAGCATGTCCTGCAGTGACATGTACACTGAATACAAATCGGTAGCAGGAGCTTAAACTCGGTGTTGCAGCTCTCATTTCCAATTGGAGAACTGCAGTGCAATCGGGGGTCTCTGGTGGATAAAAGGAAAGCAGCTCTCGGAATATTAGCTAATGCAAAACCTACATATGAATCACTTTGTACTGTTCAACTGATGGAAGCGATGCCTGGGCTGGGATTAAACCCTTTTCATCATTAAACCCCATCTGGTACCGAGACCACGTCTGTCAAACCTTTCCTTTAAAGTCCCGCTTTTGATTCCACTTCAATTTATTCCGATCGCAGCTGTGTGACTTCACAAAAAGCACGAAAGGACAGCACCATTTAAACCAAACATATTTCCAACTTGAAAGGGGCAGCTATAATTAAAAACAATGGGTATGAAAGAATGAGAATGGGAACAAATACAACCCCCCCCCTTCCCCTCTGCCCCCCCCTTCCCCTCTGCAAGTGGCTCAATGTCCAACAGATGTAAAAACTTTCAGAGGAGTCAGTAAGCGAGGCAAGAGCTTGTCATTAAATGTGTCTTCTGGGAAGTGAAGGCCAGGAGGCACGGTAATGACTGGAACTAGTCACAGACACATGCTTGTGTTTTTAATTTGTCAAGACTCTGTCTGCAGTTTTGTGTGCGTTATTAGAATGTGCTCCCCCCCCCCCACATATATTGCTCAGCAGCATGTCTAAATATTACTCGGCTGCACTGCTCACATGTAGACTTTTTCCACAGAGGGCCACTCTTGCAGAGTTTCTGCCCAGGAAGGGCAGTTTCTGAGCTGGTAGCTTATCAGACAGCATTTGCAAATATAAATGTCAGCAGATACGACACATCTGTGACTCAAGGCCGCTTTCTACTGGGAAATAATTCACAACATGAAGAGACAGCGATGAATTCTCTTACACAATATCTTCACTTGTAATTATCAATCAGTTCAATTACACATTAAAACGAGGAACCCTTCCTGCGCAAAGGTTTACTGCAGGAAACCACGGTAAAAAAAAAAAAGCACAAATCCCAGATGTATATAAGCGTGGTACACTTAAAAAATATAGAGCAAAGAGTCTATAAGAGGGGAATCTTACCTACATGAAAAATACGTTGAAAAATAAAAATAAAGTGAAACTGCTTCCAAAAGAAAGGTTTCATTTTTGGCCATCACTTGCATGTAGAATTCCTGTGTTACAGACCTGTGAGCTTCGCTGTCATACACCTTCACAGCAGTTTGCCTATGGTGGTGGAGACTGGATGGCTAATGAGGGTGCCGGCTGCAGCTGGACCCAGCTGAAAAGACAGTGGAATGGGTTTTAAAGGTCGGACAGGCCACCAGGTCTGGGTTTGGACACCCAGGCTGATTACTTCCCTGCTCGCTCTGACTCTTATCAAGCAGATAAGACTGTGCTGGAAGAGGTTCTAGAAATGTTTGCCAAGTAATAGTTTGGCTTTGATTTATCTCAAAGCAACACAAGATACCTTTTTGTATTACAACCTTTTTTTGTGGTCCTGTTAATGATCAAGCCAGTTTTATTGGCTTGGTGCTCTACTGGGTAATATTTGCATTGTTTCGGAGATACTGCCTGTCTGTAAAACGGCCTTGAGACGACACTGTGGGGAAAGGCATTATAATTTATAAATAAAGTTAAAAACGGTAACCTGGCTTGAACTGGGACTTCGCTCCCAAGCAATGCACTGTACTGTATTACCAGTAAAGCAAAAGAAAGGGGGGGGACCAGTGCTAATACGAGAGAAGAACACCTTTAAGTGTAGTCAAATCTTAGAAGAAATGTCCATACAAATCTTCCGTCAAAATGAGCAAACTCATTCATGTGTTATAATGGACGCTTTCCTTCGTTGGTGACAAGATTGGCATAGCACCAGCTGACGGTTAAGAGCAGCAACTGAAAATGTGAACTGGAGCTGATTTTCCTGTTTAGACAGAGGATCTTTGCAATGATCACCTGGCAAACCCGACTCTGTGAAATAGGAAGCTGGACTGTCTGGCAGATAAGATGTCTGCAATGTTGTCATCATAAGCTTTTTAAACATTCAAACATGACATTGAACTGCACAGCCTGAAAACAGACAGGACTGCGAGAGAAAAAGTCGACCTTTTTCGGTCTTAATTAGCTTTCCTGGAAGAAAACCCTTTGAACGTTTGAGGGCGTCATATTTTGCCAATCACTTGTTTGGAAATTGATCTCTTCTTTACCTCCCTGTGATCTCTACACAGCTGTTTGAAGTCCATATGATACTGATTGTGCAGTTCTGGGCGCAGGAATAATTTGGTGAAAAAAAGATCAATAATGCAAGCCTGCTACATAAGAAAACTGATTTTAATTGACACAATTAACTATTTATGTTGTTAAAGACAACAGCCCTAAAGAATTTCAATGGTCAGTCTTCTACACTGATAGACTGGTATAGATTGACGAGTCCTGAGTCTGGGGCTATTATCAAAGTAAATGCTAATCTGTATGGTGCCAGACATAATAATAATTTTGAAAAACAACTTGGATAGGTAGATGTATGGAATGGATGGGTAGATGTATGGAATGGATGGGTAGATGTATGGAATGGATGGGTAGATGTATGGAATGGATGGGTAGATGTATGGAATGGATGGGTAGATGTATGGAATGGATGGGTAGATGTATGGAATGGTGTCATTAGCTACAACTGAAAGGAGTGACATGAGAGTGGCAACAATCTTTTGGCAACAATAATTCTGCAACTTGCAACACAAAAGCCTCACAAAACGCAGCTGAGAAGAACCAATGGCAAGGACTACAGGGGACAGGTATATATCCACTGGCACAGCTGCACAGAGCTGTAATCAATGCTTCCCAGAGCACTCAATTCATACACAGAAATTAGACTTTGATGCAGCAGGGTAAAAGTGATCTTGAAATAAGAGCAGCGAGGGCATTCCTTAACATTGAAAAATAAAAGTAGCACAATGCTGAGTTAAATGCCCTGAGGCTCCTGTGCAAGTTTACAGGTAGGTCAGACTCACATGACCTCTGTAAACACAGGGTATAAACGCTGTTTAAAAGATAGGAAGGAAGCAATAAAGTGGAGACTTCATAAAAACAAAGAGAAAGGCAGACATTTTCTGACCGCATGCCTATATGAAAACTAAAACCTTTAATTTTCTCAAACTCTTCCTGGTTGCTCTCCACATGTATTGTAACTAACGGTTCCAAAAATAGTGGCGTGGTGCCTTTGCAGGAATGTGTAATAGTGCTCCCAACACCAAAAAACAACTAATGCTTTGAAAAGATGTGTTCCACGTGTAGCTTCATTAAAACAACTAGATTAGTATTCATTATTTTAAAAGCTCTTACCTCCACCTCCAACCCACTGGGTCTCAGGTCTTACTTCCCAGAAAGGTTCCAAGTTCTTATTTATCAATTTCAATTTCAAAATCATATTTCTAGAAATGTAAACCTTTGAAGTTGCATCTTGATCCCTCCCCTCCCTCCTGATCTTTGAGCAGATCCAGTTTCCTGTCATGGTGCGTTTTCTTGGCTGGCTCTCCAAAGCAGTTGGTAACTGTCACTGCATAAAATCGTGTTACATATTTCACTGTGATTACGTGATTTGAATAAATCCAGCATGAGAGACCCTCAGCCCACACTAAGTACAGCACCCAGTTTGTGTCGCTTTTTGCAATATGATTGACTGATGAGGGCGGAGAGGGGGGGGGGGGGGGGTCTAACTAAAGTTCAAACGGTTTAGTTTTGGGATTAATCCTGAATCTTAAAGTGCATCAAACTTGAGAAAAAGTACCAGACTAAAGGTGTAACACGATGAACCCTGTGATCCAATGCAGTTCAGGTTGCAGGAAGGAGATTTACGGTAACGCACCCTTCTGCATGAATGGTAGGGATGAAAAAAGATAAACAGGAACAGAAGAACCGATTCTGATTGCTATTTTCATTTCAACACAGCTGTGAACCAGCAACAACTGCAAACAAGCCTTCCCCCATCCCTCATCTCAGTCTCTCGGATTGTTACGCACGTAATAAGAACTAGCTGAAGGCAAGTCTTATTGGGTAAACAACTATCCTACAGTGACTGGCTGCCAGCTTGGATCTCGGTCTCAAGAGAGAAAAATATGTTTATTGATTCTGTTTGCTTGTCTTTTGATCTTTAAACATCATTGAAAGCTCAAAGGACTGCAGACATTTTCCAGTCCCTTAGGTCTGTGACACTAATTTGAAGCACAGCAGTAGAGTTTCGCATACTACCAGGCCTGCTTGCCTGCTGAAAGAGTTTAAAAAGTTGCAGGACATCTTTCAAGTTCAGCACAAATAAGATAAACCGTGCAGGTGTGACTCGTTCACCTTCCTGTCCTCTGGGCATTGACCTCAATGTCCAGGCAGGAAAGGAATCCGACATGGTTCATTAGGAATTTTATTACATGTCTAAATTTGGGTCCCTTGTCCAATGTCCCCCCACTCCATAGACGCTTAAGTTTAAGGCCGCAGAGAATGAGCTCCTGTTACCATTGCAAACACACCTCGTGCCACGTGGTTAAGAGGTCTACAAACTTGTTTAATCATACGATCAGCCCAGAGACAGGAGCCCGGCTCAGGGCAGGACTTGGTCAGGAGTTCTCTGAACAGACAAACAGGTGGGATCAGGACCTCTTGCTCCTTGGCACAATGAATAAGCAGGGACACCCTGAGGAGTGATGGAGAAACCAAGCTGTAGTAACCACAGTGTTAGTGTGTCGTGTGGGCAGAGGCTCCGAATGGCAGCCTCAACCCGACAGCAAGCCAATCTGTTCAATAAGGAAACACCTGGGGAGGCTCTCATTCATTCCTTCCCCTGCTGAAGAACCACACAATCGTCTTCAAATTGCAAAATACGGAAACTTACCACATCAAACAGATGGGTTTCAATTCCAGCTCAGACTTACTCACCTTTTGAGTTATCTTTGCGGACAGACTCCTGCATCCACATGCTCTTGGCACATTTTTTGTTTATGCGAAAACCATGCTCCATCACGCAATAATGGTTTATAAAAAAACTAAAACAAAACTAAACCTTTGAGCACAATGCATTTTGAAGTCTCAGGAGATAGGGATCACTGGCCTTTGTGCGCTCTGGAAAATGTAGTTATAGATTCTAAAAGCATGTTGGTATTTAGAATCTGTCAGAATATCTCAGAGACTCATGTCAGCTCTCAAGAGGATGTAGTTTATCCATTAATAAATAAATAATAATAATAATTTAATGACAACCCTTCTAGTTGAACGTTTGTCATTGACGTTTATTTCAGTATTTCTTAATTCAGCGCTATTGAGTGTTTAATAGTTAAGGATGCAGCTTAACCATAACTTCAAAAAGCCTTCAAAATATTGGTGATGAAAATCAGGTCACCAGCACACCAGCTGAAACGTGCATCTGTTTGACTTGGTTGCTGCTGAGTTTGGTTGAGGATGAGTTTTACATGGTACGCTTGGCCTTGTTTTGAATTGCTTCATAATCACGTGTGGTCATGTGATCTAGAGAGTGGTGCTCTGTGGGTCTTGGTGACTGGATGAGGCACATCAGTAGCAGGGCATGAGCACCAGGCTTAAAGACGTCATGCATCAGGAGCGCTAACCACACCGTGGTTACGTTTTACCCATGATCCCTTGAGCACTCTCCCTTTAGTGGCCAATCGCCCTCTCTGCCGCACAGACCCTAGAGTCGTGCGTTTAGCTTTTGTAAAGGCTGGGCGCAAACTTTACACTGCCCGCTGCGCTCAGGCATTCAAAATGGCATCGCTAGGAAATCAATGCTATAATGACTGGGTGGAGTTACATCCAACTTAAAAACTGCTCACAACATTTAAAGCCTGGCAAAGGAGTGGATGCACTTGTTTTACATAATGACAGCCAGGAACCATTTTCTAATTTACAAGGGAATTATATATAAAAAAAAAAAAAAAAAATATTTGGGAAAAAAATAATAATAATACTAACAGTATAACTAATTCATTTTGGCAGTCATTTTCAAAATGCTCATACCCAGAAGTGTAAAATGGCTGTTACCAATACACTTTTAATACTGGGTACCAGTGCTGAGCTGCCGAAGCAGAGTGTATCATTAAACAATGCTTCCGGACTCCACCACCTTTATCCTGAGCACTGAATAAGCATCTGTGTGAAAGAGACTTACAGCACAGGTCCCCCCCCGTCACTGGAGACTGTCCTGATGCCCCAAACCTCAACCAATTTACAGCCTGAAACTAATAACGATTTCCCATGCTGACAATGCACATTTCATCCACAAGTTTGAAGAGTCAAATACACCCACAGCTGGGGGTGATCCTGTCAAACGGCATCCCACAGGGACCATGGGGGTTGGGTATTGGGGGGGCAGAATAACCCAGCAAACAAACCTGATGAGGGGGAGAAAGTGACAATTTAAATCGCCCTATCACAAGAACCCCCAATGACGTTTATCAAAAAAAAAAAAAGGAGAAAAATGATAAGAAAAAAATCAATGATGGCCCGAGATGTAATAATGAAAAACAAAGCGGAAGCTTACGGCAGGTCACTGACGGCTACCTGCAGTGCGGAGAGGAAAATAAAAGAAGAAGGGCGCCCCTACCAATCATATTTCATAGAGCCGAAATGCTTCCGCGATTGGATATCTGTGATCCGAATCCAACAAAACAGGGAGAGAAAAGAAAATGCAACCTAGGGTTTGGAATAAAAGGCCCGATTTACACTGCGGCATGAGATTTTAATCTGGCTACCTGCGGTTTTTACAGATTAATCTTTCCAGTCTTCTCATAACAACGAAGACGAAGAGAAAAAACGAACGACAACCCTAAGCGACGCAGCCGCACACTGCACTCATTTGAAAAAAAAAGCATAAAAAATGTGAATTTACAACAATTATAGATCTTCATATACATATATATATATATGCATTTTTCTTTTTTTTTTTTTTTTTTTAAATAAAATAAAATGATGATTTAAAAAAATTAAAAAATAAAAACAAGTATAAGGCAGTAAAATACCCCTACCTGGCTGCCCCGCTTCCTCCACTCCTGTGTCTGGGTGTCATGTTGCTCCATGGCGGCTCGCAGCTGTTTCTCTAAATTGCCGATTTCCAGTTCGTGGTCCTGGACCAGGCTGTCCTTCTCGGCATTGTGCTGCTGGAATAGGTGCGTCTTCTCCTGTTCGTGCTCCAGTTTTAGCTCCACTATCTGATTGGACAATGAAGAGCAACACTTCATGAGCAGAACATCCCTGTTGTCATGACAACTTGTCCACGGCTCCATTTATTTTCTCTCTTGCCTCAAACCAATCGAGCTGACAAGTGCTTTTACATCATCGTTAACTCACTTATTGTTAATTATTGTAAGTAAAAGTCTGTAAGCCCCCCCCCCCAAAGTACAGTACAGGCCAGTGCTCTCGTAACAGAGCAATAATCATCTACCCCTTTGACCAGGGCTAGCCAGCCCCATCCCTCCGACGTGACAAACAGCCCCATACTTAAATAATAATCAATAACCGCTTTAATCAAATCACAGGCCAAATAAATACAAGCAAACATAAAAACATACTGAGCTCCGGCAAGCCACTTCTGTCTCCCCAACAGGCTGCAAAAGAAGCTACACAAAGGGTTAATTCTGCAGTGCTAATCTATTCCTAATGCTTTTTCTTTTTTACGGCATTAAAAAAAAAAAAAAAATTATAATTCCCCTACATTAATAAATACATCTCTTTAAAAAAAAACAGAGCTCTTAATACAATACGCAGTTTTATAAACGTACATACACTTGTCTTATTTTTTTTCTTTCTTAAATAAAGAAACAAAAAAAGAAGGACGGAAAGAAAGAAAGAAAAAGAAAAAGAAAGAAAGAAAGAAAGCAAGCGGCGGCATTATCTCGTTGTCAGCTACGGTACACCCACATAAACAGATGTACATGTATCAGCAGGGCACATGCTGTGCTGCTTGCCTCCGCCATGATTATACACTAAGAAGCCGATTCCCAGGACCCTTTCCACATCCCAACCACGCTGGAGACTGTGACCTTGGCCGGTCCTCAGCTCTCCCTGCCAGGGCTGAATGGCAGCCCACGACCAAGGGCCTAGTCTTCACATCTTTGATACTAATCCTCTCAGACTGTGCACAATGGCACCCTACCTGGCCTGTGAACTATAGGCAGCAATGCAGCCTTTGAAGCAGGTGATGAATGGTGGACTGCAGGAAGCCAGCTTCTCCAGGGAACTCCAGGCCACACAGCTGCTTAAAACAGTCACTTGGATTTTTCTTCAGTTTTGGTGGATTTTCAAAATAATAAGAATAAAGAGGACTGTGTTTTTTGTTGCTGTGGATATATATATGTGTGTGTGTATGTGTGTGTGTGTGTGTGTGTGTGTGAATTTAGTATGAGAATTGCTTCTCTCAGAAGAAGAAAAACAATACAGAATAAAGGAGCTAACAGTAGGAGTCTTGCTCGAATTGATCCTGTTTATGCAGAGAGGAAATCGCCTGGACCACTTACTCTTAAAGCTGCAGCCTCTCTTTGAGATAACCGCTCCCTACTCGCAACAAAAAATTACAACGAGCAATCTGTTTTTGCTCTGTGCCTCCATTAAATGTTTTCCTCCGCCAACAGTTTGACACAAAGCCCCCCGAATTGGGGGCAAAGGTACACATAAAAGTTATTTTTGTTCTGTAATGAAAATCACTTCGATCATAGCTACAAAAAATTCACAATTGATACCTATAAAATCAACCTGCAAGAATGATCTCTCTTAAAGGTTGTTTAATTGTCAGTCACAAAATCTTGCAAGAAAAAAAGCTTTTTAAAATGTATTTAAAAAATATATATATATATTTAAAAATGGTTACTCTATATTTTTTAAACAGAACTCTTGTTTTGGTATAACAATTTTAAGTGCTGTATATTTTACAAAATGGTGAATCTGAAGTATGCATGGGATGTAAAAACAGTATTGTGCTGCAGTAGTGTTTCTGACACCCACCCATCATTATGAACGCTGTCAGCCGAGAAGCTGTAGGCAGTAGCAGGAGCAGCAGACTCTTTCGATACAGCCGAGAAGCTGTAGGCAGTAGCAGGAGCAGCAGACTCTTTCGATACAGCCGAGAAGCTGTAGGCAGTAGCAGGAGCAGCAGACTCTTTCGATACAGCCGAGAAGCTGTAGGCAGCAGCAGGAGCAGCAGACTCTTTCGATACAGCCGAGAAGCTATAGGCAGTAGCAGGAGCAGCAGACTCTTTCGATACAGCCGAGAAGCTGCAGGCAGTAGCAGGAGCAGCAGACTCTTTCGATACAGCCGAGAAGCTGTAGGCAGTAGCAGGAGCAGCAGACTTTTTCGATACAGCCGAGAAGCTGTAGGCAGTAGCAGGAGCAGCAGACTTTTTCGACACAGCCGAGAAGCTGTAGGCAGTAGCAGGAGCAGCAGACTCTTTCGATACAGCCGAGAAGCTGTAGGCAGTAGCAGGAGCAGCAGACTCTTTCGATACAGCCGAGAAGCTGTAGGCAGTAGCAGGAGCAGCAGACTCTTTCGATACAGCCGAGAAGCTGTAGGCAGTAGCAGGAGCAGCAGACTCTTTCGATACAGCCGAGAAGCTGTAGGCAGTAGCAGGAGCAGCAGACTCTTTCGATACAGCCGAGAAGCTGCAGGAAGTAGCAGGAGCAGCAGACTCTTTCGATACAGCCGAGAAGCTGTAGGCAGTAGCAGGAGCAGCAGACTCTTTCGACACAGCCGAGAAGCTGTAGGCAGTAGCAGGAGCAGCAGACTCTTTCGATACAGCCGAGAAGCTGTAGGCAGTAGCAGGAGCAGCAGACTCTTTCGATACAGCCGAGAGCTGCAGGCAGTAGCAGGAGCAGCAGACTCTTTTGATGCACCTTGTCATCTCCTTGATGAGATTATCACCTCCTGCCTGTCCCGGAACAGTGAAGTTGTCAAAGATGGCAGGACGGCTCTGTTCATCAGACAAGCGAGGCAGGTCGGGACAGAGAGAGAGCGACGGCTCGTCTAGCCTCAGCAGGGGGTCTCTTCAGGAAATTATTTTTTTTTTGGTGCGAAAAAATGGAGGGGGGGGGGCACATCGCTCACAGGGAGATTATTCTACATCTTTTTTATTTCAGTTGCGCAGCTGAATGTTAAAGATATGACATGGAACCCAGATCGAATCATTTATCTGTACAACAAGATCAAAACCTAAAGCACGAGTATTAACAATACAGCTCATGACTGTTAGCTTTGTTTCAGTAAGTGTCTGGACTCCTTTGAACCAGACAGGATTGCCTACCTGAACTTTGAACCGGTACATTTAAGTTCCTAAACATCCCATTCTTAAATCTAATTATATGGTCTCAGCCAATGATTTATCTTGAACAAGCTGATATGTATGTTGAAAACATATATACATGTTTGTTTTTCATTTTAAATAGACAAAGGGTAGATGGGTAGTAAGATGTTCAAAAATGTTCCAGCTCCAATGGGGAAGCGAGTCATTACTTATGCTATTGTAAAAGTTCTCTCTCAAACAAAATAATCAAAAATAAAAACAAAGGCCTACTTGAATAGACATTGAATCAGTACAAGACTGAGACTGAGGACAGAGGGAAGGAGTGGTGAGGGTATGGACCGTTTACCTAGCCACGTTGTTAATGCTGAATCACTGGGATCCTGTCGCTCGTAAAGTTTCTTCCTATAAGGTAGGTTGGTAGGCTCCTAACGAGCTCTGCAGTCTGCCAATGCACCTTGAAGGAACACTGTTCTCTTGGACAAAAGACTTGAAAGTATGTTTTGGTTAAAACAAAAACAAACAAACAAACAAACAAACACAGACAGCGTTTTGTAATACTGTCTGTTTAAATGTATTACTGCGCTACGGGAATAAGCTAGCTGTAAATTAGTGTTCTTCACTATATAACTTGTGTATTTCCTGTTTAAATAAATAACAATACAAAGACCCCGCCCTCTCTGATGCTCATCCCTGGACCTCTCCAGGGACTCTGCTGGCTACCAGAGAGGAAGGAACACTGGAGCCATTGCTGGGATGGCCTCCAGCAGAATGTGTGCCAGGACAGTAAAGTGCTGGGTTTTTTTGTTTTGATTTTTTAAATGACTGAACTGTCACACACAATGTCAGAGCGGCTATTGACTTGACTTTATCGTCATTGCACAATTTGGGATAGTCGGTTTGGATGGTATTTAAATTGCTCTTTTATATAAAGACGAGTATTGTGCTGGGTGAACGCAGAGCTGGAATAACCACACATTTAAAGGGTTTAATCATTTTCGGTTGCTGCAAAAATATGCTCTTTGTTTTTGTTGCTGTGCAAGAGTGTATTTTACATAAGAAAAAAAATGAAAGGCTTTTGGTTTGACCACAGTTTTACTGTATTTTTATTCAGGTTTCTGAATACAAACTGCAGAGCCTCAGTTGTGCAGTACTGTGTTTTTCAACTTTCATGGTTTCTCTTCCTAAAAGGGTACAATATTGGAGAACCAAAACGTAGCCTTTTATTTTTATCAGGATAATGCGTTTATATAAAAACAAATCCACTAATTTTAAGGAAGAAAGAAAGGAAGGAAGGGATTCAAAGAATAAATCATTTCTCCAGACTTAAGTGGCGGCTAAGTTAATAGGACATTAATGCCATGCTAGTGGGTAGAGTGGTTTGGTTGCATTCCAACCTGAACTAAACCTTCATTTCCCGTACAGCGGCTTGACGGAGCACCAGAAACACAAAGAGAAAGGTAAAAATACCGCAGTGAACCTGACTGTGCTCATCACGAACGGGTTATTAGTGCTTCACTGCTGAAAGAGGTCCTAGATAGATCTGCCTTCATTTTCTAATTGCACATGCATGCTTCTTTGCAGTCAGGCTCGTCAGTTTTACGTGGTAGCCAGCTGCACGGATCTGCGCATGTTTCAATAGTGGAACCCTGTTGTGTGGGAATTGGCCTGATCCAATCAAAGTCGTTTAGTTATTCCTTCCTTCAACGTTTCTGAGCCACATGATACCCTGGAACACATCTTTCAGCGCTACAAAAGCAGCCAGTTCCGTCCCCAGGCTAGGAGATGGCAATCAGGCTAGTGGAATTTTATTTTGGCTGCCTCGTCGTAATGACAGTTGGGAGCACGTTGCTTTGGCATCTTGGGAATGGAGAGCGACATTCTCACAGAGCTTTGAACTGCGTAAACCTGTCATTACAGCACTTCATTTGAGGTTTCAGAGATTGTAATTTAATATTGATGTTGTTTTAATTTTGGGTTGCACTCTATACCCAAGAGATTTCCTTTTTTAAAACCAGACTTGGTGTGCTTGTCACATTTTGATGTTAATTCGGAACAGCCTGTCAGTCATTTGCTGTGCTGATAAGATCAGCTCTTTCAGTTTCCTCTCACAGATTGATCCCATTGTACAGATAACCTTGTGTTAGTTAAAAAAAAAAAGAAAAAAATTAGAATCAAACGCAATCAATTGTGCGATAAAGGGAAAAGCAATAATGTTGTCCTTTGTGCCTTTGCTACAGATTTTACATTTTGGATTCACTTTTTAATTATTTTTTTTATTATATGGTATCGGCCTATGAGACCAAATCTACCTGAAAAAAACCCATCTATAAATTAGAAATGTAATATTTTAGAGGATAAACTATGTGCAGCCCTGCAAAGTTACAAGTCATGTTTTAATAAACCCACCCAAGTGCTTGAAGGAGTCCTGGACAGTGAGAAGCACATTTCATTAATACAAAAGAAAAAGAAAACCTCCTAATAAGGACCAACCTGTTGCTCGTATCGCTGCTTGAGCTCTTGGAGCTGCCAAGAGAACTCCTCAGACTGCTTCTCATGGAGAGATTTTGATCTGCTGAGATCTGCCTCAACTTTCTCCATCTGCAAAGGCAGAAAGAGAATATTTCATTTTTTGTTTATGGCTTGAAAGATAAAGCTGACTTATTTAAACATACAACACAGTCAGCTTGGAGTACGCCCACTGTCGCACCCCTGTCCCACCAAACAGGGGGGACTACTTGAAGCCCAACGCCAAACTGTGCTCCATGCAAATCCTGTTCTAAATCCCAAATGCAAGATTGTTTTAAATGTTTACCACAGTAAGTCTGAACAGTACTTTTGCATTCCCATGGTTATACTATGCATAGTTTTCCATGGTTTGCCATGCTTAACCCTTTAAGGTACAAGGGAAATGTGTGTCCCACAAATAAAAAATGATGCTAACTTTTTTATTTTTACAACGAGGTCTACGTAACATGATTTACAATGTACTGACAAGTTGGATCTGGTCATCAAATTGTCAGGTTTCCCTGTGATACTCTTAAATGTATTTTAAGAAGAATCTGTTTGAACAATCGCACAATTCCTTGTGTATCCCAAGGAGTCAATATGCTTTACAATACTTGCCTATCCTTTACCATGGGTTCACTATGCTTTATTACAATGATCTACACTTTTACTACAGTAAACCTTCATAAGATGTGCATTACAGACAACCTGGGGGCGTTGGAGCTGCAAACCCCCTTTGTGAAACATAAACCAACTGGACTGTGAACAAGGTCTGCTTTCTGACAACAAGAGAATGTTGTAAACAGAAATGCATTCATTTAATGAATCTGTTGAACAGCTTGGGCTCTGCTTGGTCCAACAGGCCGCGAGGCGTTTGTGTAAACCTATCCATTAGGCTGTGCTGTGCGGTGCCATGGGGAGATGGGATTGTCACTGTAAGTAGTAGGGTCAAGTATACAATGGCACATGGCAGGATATGGAAACTTTTAATAAGCAGATGAATAATGAGGTCTGGCAGTGCTCAGGATGTGTTGCATACCAAATCTGAGGCTGCAAGTCATCCCTTACGAAACGGCTTTGAAGTAGATTATAAATTAGTAATATATAGAAGCTGAACCGGATACTCTCATTGAGGTTATGGTGTGCCTATTTCTTTCATGATACTCTTATGTGTTTCATCCAGCATAATTCAGCTACAGCGCAATGTCCTGGGAGCACTGTTAGGGTTATTAGCCACATTAATAAAGCACGGGTTGAAACACAGCAGATACGTTGTAGCTACACTGCGCTATATTCCACAATAGAACCTGACAAAATATCTTTGACAAGCGACTAGAGGTCCCTTCTGGAATGTCTTCCTCAAAGATAAAGATGATGACTGAAGACAAATTGGAAAGACTTCTAGTTGAAATGTTTGTCAACATCAGTTTCCTACAGCTCTGCAAGCTCCAACCTGATATCTTAACTATTGTTAGCAGTGTCTCTGTTACTGGGATGAGCATAACCTGATACTTGTGAGCATTTGAAACAGAAGGACCACCAACGGCAGTCACCCAGTATATCAAAAACTAACAAGTAAATATCCAGCATTACTGCGTGTTTAATTGCTTGGATGTATCGCAACAGCTGGGTTTGTTCTAATAAATGAGCAAGGGAGTGGCATTTACATGTACATGCTTTACTCAAGAATCTGCAGTGAACGATGTTTGGAAATTGCACGTCCCGCTGTATGAATAAGGGCCTTTGTGACTTGTAACATTTTTTTATTACCATTAAAACACACAGAGTGCCCTGCGACGAAACAGTGATGTAATTTAAAACATGTTTGGTATTGTTCCAGTGAGAAAGTCTGCATGCAGTTAAAGCATAGTTAACGATGTGTGGTATACATACCTGATTTAAATGCCCTTGTAAAAGTAAAAAACAAACAAAAAACAAAAAAAATCTACCGTAATTAGGTTAATGTTACTTAATCATTTATCTAGCAGCGCTGAACTGACTTTCCAAGCATCTAGCTTCTCTTGACTCAAATCAAGCAGGAGAACAAACTAATCCTGAAACAACTAGCATTGACAGGACACTAAAGTTATTTGCTAACAGGTAAACAGACCCAGAATAATGAAATATGTATGCATCTGCCGTCAGGTTTACTGAACGCATCAAATTAAACACAGCTGTTTGTCTCTGCTGCTAAAGATTACAGACTGCAGGCTCTGCCGCACTGGTCATTGTGCCCAGCCACACACAGCACCAGGGAATGGACAATGATGGGAGGAATCTTGAAAAAGTCAGATTTTTATACACGGTTATAGAGACTAAGGGCTAAATTCTCAAAGCGATTTACTCCAAATCGCCATTCTGAAAGAAACAAAAAACATAATTTGCATTCTCTAAAACAATTGTAGACTAATCACAAGCCCCTAAATGAAATGTCTGAGTTGTTCATTTCTGGGTTGCTAACTTTATTGGGAGTGTTTCTACTAACTGGAAAAAAAAAAGTGCTAATGACAATAAATGGTTTTGAGAATCCAGCCCTGAGAGTAGGAATGCTGCTACATGATGTCTGTGGAAGATTCCGTGTTTCATCCAGCTGTGAGAAGGATAGGAATTTCTGCTGAGTAATGTTGTGTCACTCTTTTCAAAGAAGTGCATTGGTGTTTTAATGTCAAATCAAAGACTCTATAGTTACCCGTTGCCTGAAGTTATTAGGAAGTAATATATTAGAGACAGTTGTTCATTGGGATTCCTGATGAATGCTGTTTTACAAAAAAACTTGTTCAAGAATGTCTTTCAAATGTAGTTTCTGGCTTGTTAAAAGAATGAAAGAAGAAATTCATTTTAGCGTTTTTACAGCAAAGGATAGCACAACAAAGTAGGAGTAGCGCGTAAAACAGCATCTGCCAGGGCTCCCGAGTGGCGCATCCAGTAAAAGCACTTGCGTAGAGTGCAGGATGCGCTCTATAGCCTGGACGTCGCGAGTTCGAGTCCAGGCTATTCCTTTGCCGACCGAGGACGGGAGCTCCCAGGGGGCGGCGCTCAATTGGCCGAGCGTCGCCCAGGGGGAGGGAGGGTTAGGTCGGCCAGGGTGTCCTCGGCTCACCACGCACCAGCGACCCCTGTAGTCTGGCCGGATGTCTGCGGGCTTGCCTGTAAGCTGCCCGAGAGCTGCGTTGTCCTCCGATGCTATAGCTCTTGGGTGGCTGCACGGTGAGTCCGCAGTGTGAAAAAAAGCGGTCGGCTGACGGCACACGCTTCGGAGGACAGTGTGTGTTCGTCTTCGCCCTCCCGAGTCAGCGCAGGGGTGGTAGCGGTGAGCTGAGCATAATAAGATAATTGGCCATTCCAAATTGGGAGAAAATAATAAAAAATAATTGGCAACGACTAAATTAAAAAAAAAAAAAAAAAAAACAGCATCTGCCGCGGCAAACTATTACTATATTAATTCTGTTCTGATTTGTTCGTCCGGTGGTTCATACGACGCTGCTTAACCTGCACAGAACTACCCATCAGCGTGTCTAAGAGCCAAGGTAAACTGCAAACGACACACATTAAAAGTGGTATAACATATGAAGAGGCTGACTTTCAAGGCTCACCTGCTGTTTCATTTCAGAGTACACCTTCTCGGAGTTGAGCGCCACCTGCCTCTTGAACTGCTCCAGAGCGCCCTCTGCCTGCTGGGCCTGTATCTTCTGCAGCTCTGTCAGCCTGGCGAGCTGCTCCTCCTTCTCCCTGTGCAGGCAGAGCAGAAAAGACAAGCACACAAGCTTTCACTGCACTAGCCTGGGCACATTGCAGGCTGTGTAAAGCACTTTCCACTTCATTACAAAGGCATCTTTCCACCAGGCCTGTCTGCACAGGCCTTCAGCTTCTCCCCGCGTCAGATAATCAGCGCAGATTCAAAATCTCCTGCCTGCACTTCAATGGTTTCAAACGCAATGGTAAATTAGCCTAATTAGCTAGGATTAGCCACAAGGTGTCATTGAAAAAGGCTTCCAGTTAAGAAGTTTATTACTGAATTCTGCAAGTTTCCCAGTATTTCTAAATATAGAACTATTGTGAGTTTAATTAGTTATAGATAATTGGATATAATATCATTGGAATTTGAGATGTGAAAATATCAACCACCTTTAAACAAATCAGATGTAAACCCACCATTTAAATGTTTGCACTAAACCATGCACACGATCAATTTTAATTGAAGAACGCAGGGAATGGCTTTAGCTTGTTCACATGGCTTAGGTGATCAGAATTATGTTTCTATTAATTCCTGAAATTATACACATCCAGGAGGTCATGGATATAACAAAACATGAATGCAGGTTTTAATATCTAATAAGGTATTACTGGATTAGAAGATCCTTTATTCCAAATATAAATGTTGAGGGGATAATGCAAGTTGGAACGGCTTCATCTTCAAATAGGTAATGTGCTCTAAGTGACACTAATGATTACCTGGATCTAACCTTTCATCTCAGTTCTGAGGGATTTTTTATTTATTGGGCATTGAAAATTAGAAATATTTTTGACAGGATAAATACTGCTACTGTGCCTTGAAATCCCCAGTTCAATTCTGTTCTGATTTGTTAGTCCGGTAATCCATAAAACACTTCTTAATCTGCACAGAGCTGCACATCCGCGTTTCTAACTGAAAAAGACAGCTACAGGTTATATTGGGATAAGTGAGTGCGGAATTATTATTATTATTATTATTTTTTTTTCTAGAAAGCTTTAAATCCAGTCCTCTAACTTCCAACAGAAGAGTAATTCACATCGAAAGGACAGCCATAGCCCTAAACCAAAGCTATTTAAAAACAGTTGTCCAGTTATCTCTACAGACGCTTCTGTATGTGTGTGTATGGGGAAAAAGACCTTAGTGGTGCTGTGGTATTCTCAAGCAACGTGTACTAACCCCAGCGAGGTTAGACGTCAGGGATGGAAATAAGACTCCTATTGCAAAGCAGTTTCACTCATTCCAGGTTTTACTACGAGCTGTATGCCCAAGTGTACAGGTAACAGGCTCAGGTGCGTCTTACTAAACGCATTGTAATAAAACCAGGAATGGATTTAACTGGTATGCAATGCGAGTCCTATTTCTATCCCTGTACATGCTGGCTTGTCTAAAAGTTAACACATTGTGTGTAGTGTGTGTTACTGTATTAGAGATATAATTTTGTTTGTGCAAAAAAAACATCTTATACAAGACACCCATCCACACCACGGATTCGCTAGAAATCCATTTTTGACTTTGCTTTTCCAAAAAACAGGTGCAAATTACATTTCAACTGAAAGTCCTTAATAGATCCGGCCCAGCATCATTTCGGTTCTTTTTTTTTTTTAATACTGATCACATAACCAAGAGACTTGGAATAGCTCTTTTGTTCTTCTGCCCTCCCGACATCTCTGTCACAAACTCAGGCGCTCTGCGGGGAATGGCATGGGGCCTGTCTTCTTATTTATTTTTGTAATGCTTTGCCAAACAGTAGACACTTACAATAACAGAAAATGCAGCTTTAAAAAATAAATAAATAAATAAATAAAACTGTAGGACCTTTCCTCTTTATAAGATTTTTCTCTTTGTAATCTTGGTCTCTCTTATGTTGACATCAAAAGATTGAGAATCTGTTTTCCCCAGTGCTGTGTACTCTGTAATTATTAATCTGCCTCGTAACACGACTGCCTGCAGGGCAAACCGAGACACAAAAGCACTTCTTCAGAGCTGTGATGTGGAAAAGAAAAATATTCATACGAAAATAGATATACAAACTTCATAACAAAAGATTGCTTACCGAAAAAACAAAGGAAATTCTGTGTGAAGTAAACTGAGCACTTCGGATTTGATTCTTATTATGATTGGTTTATTTTTTTTAAACAATCAAATCGCTTAGCTCTACGCTTTCCCTACAGGTCTTGATTAGATTAGTGCTGCAATCCCTGCCTGCCTTGCTTGGTTTATTTTATTATAATTTTAGGCTTCTTACCATCCTCATACCATGAACAAAAGGCAGATTCATCCTTTAAAGCTTACAGGAGATAATCTGGTTCTGAATTTCATTATTATTTATATATAAATACATTCACACACACCACCGGTATACATACTGCACTGGGTTTACTTTTCTTTCTACACACCTGAAGAAGATCTTGTGTCTGAAACGTTCTGTATTTATATATATTTATAATTATATATTTATATATATCTAGTGCACGCCACTCCATTTACTTGACTTTCTTTGGATTCATTTTTTTGAGCCGTCCAAACCACCACCGCAGCCAGCTGGGCTGTTTTTTCAAACACACACTTTTCATATTTAGGCTGAGAACAACTGGGTGGCCCTTAAACTTTGATGATCCGTCATTAGAGTGTTACTAGCCTGTGTTTCAGTGCTGAGATCCCGCTATAAGTTGCCAAATAGCAAACGTAATACCGATCCACAAAAAGGGAGACAAAACCGAACCAGGTAACTACAGACCAGTAAGCCTGACTTCTATTATATGTAAACTTATGGAAACTATAATAAGATTCAAAATAGAAAATTACCTATATGGTAACAATATCCTGGGAGACAGCCAGCATGGTTTTAGGAAAGGGAGATCATGTCTAACTAACCTACTTGACTTTTTTGAGGATGCAACATTGAAAATGGATAACTGCAAAGCATACGACATGGTCTATTTAGATTTCCAGAAAGCTTTTGACAAAGTCCCGCATAAAAGATTAATTCTCAAACTGAACGCAGCAGGGATTCAAGGAAATGCATGCACATGGATTAGGGAGTGGTTAACAGGTAGAAAACAGAAAGTACTGATTAGAGGAGAAACCTCAAAATGGAGTGAGGTAACCAGTGGTGTACCACAGGGATCAGTATTAGGTCCTCTGCTATTCCTAATCTACATTAATGATTTAGATTCTGGTATAGTAAGCAAACTCGTTAAATTTGCAGACGACACAAAAATAGGTGGAGTGGCAAACACTGTTGAAGCAGCAAAGGTCATTCAAAATGATCTAGACAGCATTCAGAAATGGGCAGACACATGGCAAATGAAATTTAATAGAGAAAAGTGTAAAGTATTGCATGCGGGCAATAAAAATGTGCATTATAAATATCATATGGGAGATAGTGAAATTGAAGAAGGGAACTATGAAAAAGACCTAGGAGTTTATGTTGACTCAGAAATGTCTTCATCTAGACAATGTGGGGAAGCTATAGAAAAGGCTAACAAGATGCTTGGATATATTGTGAGAAGTGCTGAATTTAAATCAAGGGAAGTAATGTTAAAACTCTACATTGCATTAGTAAGACCTCACCTAGAATATTGTGTTCAGTTCTGGTCACCTCATTACAAAAAGGATATTGCTGCTCTAGAAAGAGTGCAAAGAAGAGCAACCAGAATTATCCCAGGTTTAAAAGGCATGTCGTATGCAGACAGGCTAAAATAATTGAATCTATTCAGTCTTGAACAAAGAAGACTACGCGGCGATCTGATTCAAACATTCAAAATCCTAAAAGGTATAGACAATGTCAATCCGGGGGACTTCTTTGACTTGAAAAAAGAAAAAAGGACCAGGGGTCACAAATGGAGATTAGATAAAGGGGCATTCAGAACAGAAAATAGGAGGCACTTTTTTACACAGAGAATTGTGAGGGTCTGGAACCAACTCCCCAGTAATGTTGTTGAAGCTGACACCCTGGGATCCTTCAAGAAGCTGCTTGATGAGATTCTGGGATCAATAAGCTACTAACAACCAAACGAGCAAGATGGGCTGAATGGCCTCCTCTCGTTTGTAAACTTTCTTATGTTCTTATGTTCTTACAACAAATATTAGAATGGCATCCTTTTTTTTTTTACCAAGACTTCAAATGTACATTTCTGGGAAAGAACAGCTTCGTTCGGATTTGTATCCATTTTTGTTTTAAAAGTGGCGATTCTCTTCTTTTTCCAATTAAGTGAAAAAATGTTTTATATTTTAGCCACACATGTACGCTACCCTCACGTGCATGTTCCAAATAAAATCTTCTGCACGGATTTGAATGATAAGCCATTTGTGTATGTGAAGATACTTAAACACAAATGGATCCCAGTGGGGTAAAAACGAACAATAAAAATTGCCCCCGAACCTCAAATCCATTCGGGTTCGTTCATCTGTTCCAATGCTTATTGGAGGGTTGTACAGAGATCTTTCAAGGACTTCACACACAGTCTGATACAGCGATGCTGAACAGGACCGGGTAACTAATTCAAGCTTATCTGGGACTGATGAGAGGGAAGCCTTTGAGGTCAATTGCTTTAAAAAGGTTTCTGGTTGGGAAGTGGTATGCAAAGGAAGCCAAATTAGAGAGGTGCTCAGAGGGAACCAGGGAAATCCTCCTGATCTTCAAGATGTGGTCTCAGCACATGGGCATTAGAGGAAGCAGAACTGGCGTGTTGGAAGGAGAGTCTGATAGCACTGCTCCATGTATACCACAGCCAGGGTACAGCACACTGCTCCATGTATACCACAGCCAGGGTACAGCACACTGCTCCATGTATACCACAGCCAGGGTACAGCACACTGCTCCACGTATAACACAGCCAGGGTACAGCACACTGCTCCATGTATACCACAGCCAGGGTACAGCACACTGCTCCATGTATACCACAGCCAGGGTACAGCACACTGCTCCACGTATAACACAGCCAGGGTACAGCACACTGCTCCACATATAACACAGCCAGGGTACAGCACACTGCTCCATGTATAGACAGCCAGGAAATGATGCAAGGAAAGTTTGTGTAGGACCTCCTGAATCTTTAAAAAATAACAAATACATGAGTCAATGTCAAATCGGAGGGAATCCAATATTTTCTTTTCCCCCCACTGAATATATGACAGACAGATTGCCTACTGTATCATCACAAAACACTGGAAGTCTGACTTCTATCAAAAATGAAAAAAAAGCAGTAATGGTCCTGAAGTCAAGAGCTCTTTTGAAGACTGAATGGGAGTTTCACCTGAGGAATTCTGGTGAGCGGCATTGCATAGAGATACCACTCAGATGGGCATTATAAATGGGCGATTGGTCTTGGAATTAATGACAGATAAACAGCCTTTCCCTCTCCCATTAAATGGTATGTCTGTCATCCTTAAGACAAAGCAATGTTCAGTAAAAGCAGCACTAATACTTAGTAAAGTTATAAAATGTGCTCTTTTTATTAACTGCAAAATGAGATAAATGCATTTTATTTAAATAATGTAGGGAAAAAGCGTAAAACACATGGAAGACATGCAGATCCCATTTCCTTTGGAGTAGAGAGGAAGAAAGACAGTGTGTCATCCAAGCGGAATGATAACTAAACCAAAGCCAGATCAAAGGACCCCAGAAAAAAGAGCTAGAAATGCAAAACTGAAATATTTATTGCCTTCAAAACATCTCTCTCTCTCTGTCCCCCGGGAGTATGAGACTGAGCGGTTAGAAAATCATTCTAACTCTTAGGCATCAAAACAGACGAGAAAAAAAAAATTATATATATATATATATATATATATATATAGCAAGATTCTCATGGTCAGAAATGTTGGTTGTATAAAATTAAGAAGAGAAAATGGATATTAAATGGAAAAGCAGCCTGATTATAATTAGCAAATCTACTGCCTGTTTACGATATGCATGATTTAGAATTGAGAATAATCAATCTCTCAACAGTAACGCCCACGTTTTAATCGTTTCATACCATGCATACTGGAACAATATAGAATTAGCAGACGCTACATCTAAACTATGTTCACTGTACTTGCTGTGTTGATTTATTCAGTTCTAACACAATGCAAAACTACCTTATATTAAGAGAATTGAAATCACTATCAACATCAAGGTTCTGGTTACACATAAGCAAACATAAAGATGAGTTAATCACCATCAGCATCTCTAGACATCCCCACAGTGTTATGTACCCGGGGGGGGGTTGTGTGCTCTTTGTTGTTTTTTTGTTTTTCGTGTTCATCGGTGAATGATTCACTGGCTTTAGTGTGGGAATTTCATAACCAACTGCAGCCCGCTGTTTAAGGGGGATTAGAAGATAATGCTGGGGACTGGAAGAAGATGCGCTGGGAATTCAGAACTTACTGAATGTGTTGGCACATCGAGGATTTAGGACTGTTTGTTGACATAACATTTTGAGATAACATTTTTTGTTGGTGTTTGGGTTAGAAATCAATTCATAGACAGTGAAACCTTGCCTGAAGGCCACCTTGGTAAAAGCCTTGCCTCAATTAAGGTCATATTTTTACAGTTCCAATAGACTTTCAATATTTAGGCCACCCCACTATTAGGACTGCATTTTACTGGTCCCTTGACTGTCATGCTGGCCACTTCCTAGCCAGGTGACTCTGTGCAGTGCTGGTGCAATGCATTCCAATAAACTGGGCCACCTGCACTTCATTCACCAAGAGTCTACACCTTCCCTGTGTGCTCAGGATCTCACCTTCATCATTCCTCTTTCTGAGCTCTGAACCATGTCAGCTTATTGAATTCCAGTGCACTCTCAGGTTTTCATGTGGAATGCTGCTTTCATGTCGCAAAGCGCCCCAAATTTGATCCGAGACGCTTGTCACCTGTGAAAACGGGGACCTGTCGAGTTGTGACAAATGACTAATGTTCACTTCATGCATCCCAACATTTACACCCGAAATGCAAAACCAGAACCACATTCTGCAAGCAGGATCAAGACTGGAAGTTCATGCTTTTCCTCAGATTTGAACAAAACGGATTGTTTTTAACAGTAAGGCACATGCAAAAGAAATTCTTTGATATTAATCCTGGCAAACAGAAAACATCTGTGGATCAGAGAACAAAAAGTATCGAGCGCTAGATACTAGGGGTGTGCCGATACTCCTATTTTCAGAGTAATTACCTTTAAGAAACTTGAAGTTGTTAGTCATTAACTATCTGGATTGAAACAATGTAGTTACTCAACACAAAACAATGTAGATCACCAAGGCAGAGTGTGATTATTACTGAAATCATTTTCTCATGTACTGAATTTCCATATTGACTTAAGAGACTTCACTTTAAGCAAATCCTTTCCCCTTTCAACCATTAATACTACAGAGCCTCTTTTTATGGAAGACTCGGACAAAATAGCAAATGCCAATGACTTATCAGACCGCAAAGAGTTTTCTCCTAAGTTCCTGAAAGGGCTTATGACTCAAAAGCTATTCTTGCATTATCTTTATTGAAGTTTCCTGAAGCTAGCCCACTGCGCTGCATAGTTTGGTCCTGTGTGCCCACTTTACATTGTGCCCCCTAGAGTGAGGGTCAAGCCAGCATGTAGTAAAGAGCTTATGGAATGCCTATAATACACTGTGGAAACTGTGACTGCTTTTGATTTAAACGCTTTCAGACGCTCCTAGGAGGCACATAGCAGAAAACAGCTGGTTGGTTTTCCATTGATACACACAAAAGCTCACTGTCTCTTAAAGAGACAGCACAAAGTTCCACTGTCCACCCAATTATAGGAATGACAATCCTTCTACTTAGCACACTGTCTAACAAGCTTTTTTTTTTTTTTTACATATATTTTAATAAAAAAGGTAAAATCTTATTAAAACTCAATGAATAGCATTGGAATAAAGGCCACTTGTTCCTGTGCATACTTCTATTACAAAAGAAGCTATAGCCAAATCAATTAGATTTTCTTTCTAGTTGCTGATAAAGATCTATGTTGTGGATGCTTTGAAGTGAATTGTTCGGTTTTCTTAAGCAGAGGTTGCACTTGCCTTGCAGAAGCTCCCTCTCAATATTATAAAATCGTGCAGATTTTATAAGACCTTCAATTAGACATCCATGTAAAAACGTACTATACAAGAACATAGATTGCAAGAGATGTGTGACTCAAAAGTTAAGGCCTGTTGCACCAATGAGGCAATGGAAATTAAAACAAGATGCAGACTACTTTGTGATTGCTGCTCTTTATTTCAAACTAAATTGAAAGATCACAACGATACATTTCACATTAAACGCAAAGTAAAACGTGAACCTATGTGATGATGAAGTCTATCCTCTCCAGTGTAAAATATTGTTTGGAGTTTAATCCAGAATATCATCTATTATCTAATATTGGATCATTGCAATTCTAATTACTATGCACAGATAAAGTCAGCAAGCTGGCATTTAAATGCAAGGAAGGCATCGATGTGGGTATTCTAGTGAGGCACCCTGCTGTTATTATGAAAGAGATGACTGCTTCATATGCCCAGAAGCAAGACAATTGGAATCGGCCAGCACAGTACTGCAAGTTTCAATTACTATGAGAATCCATCCTCAAACTGATTTCAGCCTGCATTCGTTTTAATAAATAGCATAATAAGAACCTCCTTTGGTGCATGTCAGCCAATTTCCCCAGCCATCCCAGGGCTTGATTATTGAGCTGTGAAGAGAACTCCGCTACACAGGCCTTCGCTCGGTACCTGCAAACAGCGTGGAGGGGTGTGCGGGGAGATAAGGAGGCTTCAATTGAACGCTGCTTTACTGATTTGCACGCAAGCCAATCTCTCCAAATCAAAAAAGGTCGCACTGTGTAAAATAAATCTAAAAGATCTTTTGTTTCAGGAGTGCACGGTGAATTGCGGCTGGGTGGATTACTCCCGTAGGACAATTGTGCATTTAAAACAGAAGCATCACACGCATGCCTAACTCGTTTAAAGAAAACAAATTAAAACTAATCAAATGGAACTGCTGTGTTCCTACCATTTGAAATTATGCAAAATATGTACAGCGGGCTGTGCTGTGATGACTATTTATGTGAGCATGTATCTGGCTATGGAAGTGTGTGCAACTATGTAAATAGAGATCATTCATTTTCTTTAAATACAGCAGTTACAAAAAAGAACGTCTTGACCAGTTTATGGATTTAATATATATTTATTTTATTTTAGTGCTCATAAAAAAGGTGACTGACTAGTACAGGCTTCCAAAAGCACCTCAATAATTCTGACCTGAAGAGGTTCCTTTCATTACTATTCGGACAAGCAGAGATTTTGCAAAACTGCCAAGATGTGGCGCTTTCCAATAAGGCTCGATTCAAGACCATAACTAAGATGGGTTTGAACAAAGGCCTTCATAAGTGAATGGTGAGCGTGTGAACCCACAGCGCCACCTCTATCCCCTCCCGAACCACCTCTATCGCTGCTCCAAAATGCCTTGAGCTAACAGCTAATGAAGAACAGATACGGTGGAGTAGTGGACAGAGTGCGTCACTGCACCTTGAAGCAAGAATGGTTTTGATAAAGAAAGAGGGAGGGTGAGTGAATTTCAATACAAATAACCAGATTCCTGAAAAAGGAAATGCCAATGTCCTGAAACGTCCTCTGAATGCAAGAAGTTTTTATCATCACTGCTATTTCACCCGAGCCTGCAGCCAAAGTTATTCCAGATTCATACCTGCTCCCCGCAACATGCTCCCGTTATGTTCATTCCCTCTGATCATCTCCGGGAAGGGAGGATGAAAGGGCTGCTGAGAAACTGTGCGTTCAGTACTTCGGAGTTCTTTAAATCGTTGCTATAGTAACGTGAACCTGGGAATCAAGTCTACACTCAGGTTCTCATGAAATGCAGAAATCAAAAAGGATTGACAGATAAATAGATACATTTAATGCAGAGATGATTAATTTTCTTAACTACTGAAGTTAGCAATACTGCTATCCCAAACTGCTTTCTTTCTTGCTACCTCCTTGACAAGGCGAACCGTTTTCTGTAACAGCAGGTTAAAGATTCTCCGTCCCTCAGAAGTGGTTTTATTTCATCTTCAAAATGTGTATTTATTTATTTGACCTGTTGTGTGTCCATTGAGATGTGGCCTCTTATACAAAAGGGATTCATCTAAATAACTACAACAATCTACATTTGAATCTGTTTAATTATACTACATTAAATACATGGAAGCATATCTATATGCCAGTTGAAGCTCTGGAAATCTAATCACAGGGCCAGGTTTGCAGTCTCTCCAGTTCTAAGATGCAGCAACTCTATTTAAGTTTTCCATCTAAAGACAAGAAACAGTGATGGCGTAGATCAACAGCCCCTAAGTAACACCTCCGAAAATCAATAATGTATGCCCAATAGGCGTGTCTACAGCTATGGAGAACTTCTGAACCTTAACCATGATAACTGCATGATGGGACAAGCCTGCTCATTAAACAGAAACATCTGAAACGATTTACTACGAACCTGAGGACATGACTGGCTTCAAAATCAGGGCCTATACAGCACAAAATGCAAATACATTACTGTCTGGCAAACACTGTGTTTTTTGTTTTTCCTTTCCCAAAAGACACATTAGTTACTACTGAGCTTACTTTTTATGGTTTGGCTTCAGAAATGTTTCTTAAAACATGAGATTTAATGGGCAGGTCATTATATAAGCAACCATGCCCCTGTTCCCTGTATATTTAAAAGATAAACGACACTATATTTTACTTGCAATTCGTATCCAATAAAAAAGGGTGAATATTAATCATAAAACTTATAAAGTACTCAATGACTGGGTGCATGCGCAAGCCAGTAACAACAGGGAATGTTCATGGCAATAACCAATAAAAAAGCATGTTTGAATGTATGGTCTGCATTGTTGTTTAACTTTGTATCCCTTACCATTACTCAGCCTTCAAAATCTCAGTTTCTGAGCTGCATGATTTTCAAAATTCAAATGCATATATGCTAAAAAAACCAACTATAAGTAACTTGTGAAAGGTCTCAAGCAGCAGGGGGGAAACAGTTGCACAGGTGAACAACGAGATGGGACAGGTTGATTCTGCATTCAAGTACAAACAAAGAAAAGCACACAACTCGCATAAACAAGGCCTTGTGCTGATGACTCTGCTGTAATGAACTCTGGGAAACTGGTCCAAGGAGAGTGTGAAAACTCACAGGCAAGAGTAAACAAGAAGCAAACAATGACATCATGGCTTGAACAAAACTCAAACTGACATCAGCTTACTTGTTGTGTTAAGAGAGAGAATACAGTGTTGGGGACACACAAGCTGCTTTCTCGTGCTCACGGTAAATGAGCGGAAATCTGAAGGAAAATGGCTCTTACTTTTACAAAGAACAGCTCACCCCAGAAATCTTGTGGTTAAAAAAAGCACTTGAATGTTGTTTGCAGCCTCCGATGGCAGCACAACTGACAGGTTCATTCGCAGCCAGATGACAGACTGTTGTTGACTTAGGAAAAATAAATTAAACAACAAATGAACGTAAATGGACTAGAACAAGAGCTCTTCCACAGATTCTCCGGTCAAACGCTAGTCCTGTTATCGACCCCAGCTGTACAATTTCCACATTAATGCTCTTCAGTGCCTGGGTTGGCATTATATTTTCATTACAGCACTTCACATTTAACCTTCAATTTAACCAGTTTTTTTCCCCAGCATGAATAGATCCAGTACTTTTAACCTGTCCTTCAGCCAAACTGTCCGTCACTGTGAAATGAAAGACTATAGCTGGAATCATTTAGCACCAATAAGGTTTTAAAAATGATCATCAGGTCAACACATACGGCTTTATTTCTTTATTATTTACCGACTGCATTGGATCCAACAAGTTACCATGCAGACGAGAGCTGTACTGATCTCATTGGATCCAGCAAGTTACCATGCAGACGGGAGCTGTACTGATCTCATTGGATCCAGCAAGTTACCATGCGCAGACGGGAGCTGTGTGAGTTATCACCCCAAATTCTTGGCCACTTTTTTGAAATTCTGTACGTCAGCTTCTGCTGTCTTCTGGGAACCAGAGCTGTCAAACTCACTAGACTGAAGAGTGTCAAACCCAGGCTTCCAAATGGTGCAGCAAAGGCAGTGTAAACAAAACTGAAACACTAGAAGCGCTTACCTTACAACATCCTCCAGTATGTCCATTTTCTTCTTGGCCTCAGCTTGGTCTCTTTGAGCCCCACTTTGCAGTGAGCGAAGCTGTTGAACGAATGAATAATTACTACCAGTCAGCTTAAATGGGAGTCAACAGAATGCCTGTCTTTTTAAACAAGGGAGTGATAATGATCAGAAAATATACTGTAATGAATATAGGCTTCGTCATCAGGACATATAAAATGCAATAAGGTTTTACAAAAGACAGACAGTCATTAACAGTCAGTTATTTAAGATACATATTGTGGCAGGTCAAACCCCTGCCTGTAAAAAAAAAAATGTAATTAGTATCACCTGCCTGTAATTAGCAGGCAGGTATTTAAACAGGACAACTAGGTTGTTCTCGGCAGTCTGTGAGAAGGCAAGAGGATGTCATTGTGTAGAGACCTGTGTGGTTCATAAGAAAAAGGTAGTGTGTAAACCTTTTTGCGTGTGCTTGTAAAGTTTTTTTTTTTTTTTTTTTTTTTTTTTTTTTTAAATCGGTAAACGGTTTTGCCGCCCGATTTAGTTTAGAACCGTGAAGTAAACGAACCTTATATTAAGTAAAATCCTTCACAATATCTATCTATCTATATAAGCAATTATTTTAGAAGCAGGAAACTAAAACAACCTCACTTCACCCATGTATTTTTCTACATTATTTGGGTGCCACCATTATCAGAGCATTGTATTTTTATGAACAGAGTGCAGCGCTAATGAGAACCCAGTGCAGATAATCTAGATCTTAGAAACGCGCTGTATATAACGCTGAATCTCGCGACCCTCAGTGCTTGTGAAACACCATAAAGGGCTTCCTTACCTGGAGGGGTATACACTTTCACAGCAGATGTTCACCTGACAGACTCCTCAGGCTTCTACCATCAGTCTTTCCCTTTATTATTTTATGGGGACAGGGGCAGCAGGCTATTGGCTGAGGCCAGGTGTTATCTCTGCTGTTTGACTTACTTAGGCCGACCAGCTCCTGACTTAGCAGATTAGACCAATTCATTAAACAATAATGTTTCCCTTTACAGGGACCCACTTGCTTTGATCTGTCCCTGGTTTCTGTTTGATCTTTATGCGTCCGAGCACAGACACACAAACGGAATCCGGACAGAGTCGAGAACCATTTTTTTATGACGCCCTAAACTCATTGCTGCACCTGATCTTCGTTGTCAGAAGCACTCTCCTTTTTTATCAGCATGTCCACTGATCAAAACTCCTTTAAATTAGGTTTGAGAGTCTTGAAACAAAAATAAATATTTAATTAACAAAGAACCTTCACTGCTTGTCAATGTTGTTTGAAAAAAAAAAATAATGTAATACATACTTTAGCTTCCGAAGCCTGCTTTTTAAGACAAGGAAAAAGTTTTCAATTTGTTTGGTTACCTTTTTTTCATTAAGGTGCTCAATATCTGACTTCTCCAGCTGAAATCTGCTGTCTTGTTCCTGAGAATAATTGAGAAAACAAGATTTGTAATCGGAGAACTTCACCTTTGGATTAATCCAGAAAGGCAGAGTGTAGCATTCCTAAATCCTGAACTAGCATCATTCTTTGAGAAACGTGTAGATAGTAACATGCATTTAAAAAAATAATTATATATATATAAAATAATAGTGTCCATGGTTACCCTGAGCTGATGCTGCCTCTTGTGCTCACTCTCCTGTAGCTGCTTTTTCAGCTGAGACACAGTCTGCTCCAAATCATCTACTACATCTGCAGCCTGCAACAGACAAACAAAGTCATGCACTACATTAAACAAGCATTCTGCAAACAAATAAACCATAGGCTAATGCATCCAGAATAGCCTCCTCAGTCCTTTAGTTCAGTATACAGAACATTTTTCATTTGAAATTGCCCGCGCTGCTGTCAGCCAGAGAGCCCTCGGGTACGGACGTTCAGAATACTGAACCTTCAATATGTTGAGGTCACAAATATTGGTCTCATATTTTGTATGTTTTTGTGGTCTCATGTAAAGCAAATTAAATCATTTCACAGGCAAATTTCGTTTTTTACAAAGCTGGTCCCAGGACCGAGGAGGGCAGAATAAATACAGGAACATTACAGAAATATAATGTAGATCTATAAAATAAGACAAACGGGCATCATTTTCTACCATGTGCGCGACTCTGCTTATACCTTCTAAAAGGCCTGCGGCTCATTTCACAGACCTTGATTAGCAACGACTGTACCAGAAAGTGATCAATAACTAAGAATAAAAAGAACACATGAACATGTGATTTAATTAGCTAGTGTTTGATGCTCCATAAGAAAACGTTCAGGCAAAACTTTTCAACCAGATCAGAAAATTGCTTCAACATCCAGCAGTATGTTTATATTTAAAATATTTAAACATGAAGTTGGTAAGACTGCGTGTATCTTAAGTGTATAAAAGGGTTGAGGCCACAGAGATACCGCAGCACCTGTAAGTGTATCAAACAACACTGCCCGTACCACCGTTCTTGTGAGATCATTAGCTGTACATTTCAAACACATTTTACACAGGATTAGAGAACACTTAAAGCACTTCCACTATCAGACTTGCACTATCACTTTCTGATACAAAACACTGAAATGCTGCATATTTGAAATACTTATTAGGCATCCTGTTATCTTGCATCGCCCGGTCGTAGTTTTCAAAGCAGCTCTGTCTTTTGGTTGTCATTTGTGATTCTGTCTCTGTTCCTGTACCATGATAAACAGGGCGGAACCCCCCAAAAAAGAGCTAATTAATCCTTGGTTGTAGGCATTGTTCTCTATCAGTGCAGTGATTAGCCTGGGAGGCATCCTACAACAAGCTCTTCAGGCTGTGTGTTAGTACCTTCGCTGCTGACAGAGCGTGCTCCTGTTTGAAGTGGACGAGGTCCGAGTCGTGGCTCGCTGTTATCTGGCGAATGTTCTGTTCATGCTCCTCGATTAGCTTTCCCTTCTCCCTCTGGAGGGCATTGTACCTTTAAAACAGGAAGGGTAGGACACGGTCGTGAGCCTCCACAGAAAACACTGCTGCTCCAGTTCTTGTGCAAATGTTGGATGTGCATAGTTTTGTACACAGGGCATTGCTGCAAGGATAATACTAAAAGTTGGTTAAACTAAATATATTTAATTAATTGTGTGCATGTATGTATAAATGATGTATGTGCACACACACATATACATACACACACACACACACACATATATATGGGTTGCAATATAAAAGGGTCAATCAGGCAGACGTGAGGTAACCTTGATTTTAGCAGCGACATGTATCCCAAATTCAATATCGACTTCAGGCCAATTTCATAAACACCCTACAATCCAGAAAACTGATTTTCATACACTGCTGGATTTGTCAAAACCTGTGTGAATACTGGGCATTATTTAAGAGGATTCTGCTTCCAGAGATCAAGTGGCACTTCGCACTAAAGGTGTTAATCACAAGCACACTGCACTGCCTGCCACGCAGGTATAACACCTACTTTATCCTGGCCTCGTGCAGCTCTGTGCTGATGATTGTGTTGTGGTGCTCCAGCTCTGCTTTCTCCTGGGTCACTTTCTGACGCTGCAAATTGCTATTTTCAGCTTCCACCGTGAGCTGCTGAACCCGGGCCTCCAGCTCTCTGACCATCTGGTTCTACAGACACAAGACTTCAATCAAAACCTCCTCCAACGTTAATGTCTTCTGCCTGACATTGCCCTGGAGCTGTTGCGGTTCTCTGGTGGTCCGGAGGCATTATGATAACTGTCATTCTAAAGACCCCCTGGGTTTCTCACTTTAGCTCTCTAAACACAATTAACAAGACATTTTGTGCGTGAAGAAAAAAAAAAAAATGCCACAGAAATTATTCTTTCAGCTTTAACTGCTGCTTGTAATAAATCAAAAACATGTCTGGAGATTAGGAAAATAAATATAGAGCTCTTAGGCCTAAATACACATCCACAACAATAATTATGGTTCAACTTATCCAGAGGCCCAATTCAAAAATTCCTGAAAGTCTTTTACTGTTTTAAAGTATGGAAAATGATACATGCTACAGTTCCAAACAAAAGCAGGTATGCCGTGCAATGTGTTTGAAGACGTTTGCTGCTACCCCTGGCAGGTTTGTTCTGACTTGAATCGAAGTTTGTTTGGAAACCAATATATCTGCGTGCGTGGTTCTCAAAGCAAAACGAAGGCGTTCACTTTCCTTCTTTGATGCAGAGTATCAAATACTGCTCCATATCAAACCAGGTAAAGGTACCTGACAAGGTTACCAAAACAACCTGGTCCACAACTAAACAGCAATACATTTCTAATCAACCCCAACATGCTGCACAGCACGGACCGCAGAACTTCACACCACTTTCATGCCGTGTGCAAAGCTTCCTTTAAAGTACTTTCAGATTTTATCTGCCGTTATTTTTAAAATGCACCTTTTGATGTAGCTTGGAGCCCTTTGTTCTGCACATAATGTGGGGAAAAAGAAGAATACATTCTTATTCAGAAGAAAACAAAGGGACTTGGAAACATGTAACTGTTCATAAACAACAAGGCCAGTAACAATCACAAGCACACACTCCAGTATGAGAACCTCCAAGATTAAGTTCTTGCTTTATTGATATTATACACTGCCAGGCATGTTAGTAATGTAGCACTGGGAATAGAGTATAATAATGCAGCATGGGGAATAGAGTATAATAATGCAGCATGGTGAATAGAGTATAATAATGCAGCACTGGGAATAGAGTATAATAATGCAGCACTGGTAATAGGGTATAATAATGCAGCATGGGGAATAGAGTATAATAATGCAGCATGGGGAATAGAGTATAATAATGCAGCATGGGGAATAGAGTATAATAATGCAGCATGGGGAATAGAGTATAATAATGCAGCATGGGGAATAGAGTATAATAATGCAGCATGGGGAATAGAGTATAATAATGCAGCATGGGGAATAGAGTATAATAATGCAGCACAGGGAATAGAGTATAATAATGCAGCATGGGGAATAGAGTATAATAATGCAGCATGGGGAATAGAGTATAATAATGCAGCATGGGGAATAGAGTATAATAATGCAGCATGGGGAATAGAGTATAATAATGCAGCACAGGGAATAGAGTATAATAATGCAGCATGGGGAATAGAGTATAATAATGCAGCATGGAGAATAGAGTATAATAATGCAGCACAGGGAATAGAGTATAATAATGCAGCACGGGGAATAGAGTATAATAATGCAGCACAGGGAATAGAGTATAATAATGCAGCATGGTGAATAGAGTATAATAATGCAGCACAGGGAATAGAGTATAATAATGCAGCATTGGGAATAGAGTATAATAATGCAGCATGGGGAATAGAGTATAATAATGCAGCACAGGGAATAGAGTATAATAATGCAGCACAGGGAATAGAGTATAATAATGCAGCATGGGGAATAGAGTATAATAATGCAGCACGGAGAATAGAGTATAATAATGCAGCAGGGAATATAGAGTATAATAATGCAGCATGGGGAGTAGAGTATAATAATGTCTGTTTCCTGCCCATGATGAGCAGTTCGCAAGATTAAGGACAAACGTTAAATTAAAGAAAACGTCAGACATGTCACACATTGTCAGATTCAAACTTACAACAGGCTTGTCAAATGGTTGAAATGGTCAGATTCAACTGTGCATTCCTTAATAAAGGTATTGAAAGTCAAGGAGTGCAAATCAATGGCAATTCCTTTTTATGAGACATATAAAAATATTTCACTCGTCCAGGAACCAGTTCTGCATTCCTATACATTTGTCTAGAACACACAACAACTCAGTTCCCTGAAATAAAAATAAAAAAAACAGTCCAAACTAAGAAAAGACTGTTTCCATTCATGCATTGCATTGTTTTCTGTGCCTAATCCTTCCTTCTCCAGTGAGCCAACGGTTCCTCGTTTGATGTAAAGGTATAAATATACTGCCTTTCTCATTTCACATCCTCTATGAAAGAAAAGCAAACCCCAGAAGTGTTGTTTTGCCATACTAATACCCAGCAATGGCAGCTGTTTAACAAAGCGTTAGTGTTATCTGACTAATGAAACCGAAGCTCTCCCCTAAGGGAGAATTAGACAGAGGACGTCAGGAAGTCATTCTTTAGTCTGGACTAAATTAATATACTTGCATTCTGAAGGCAAAACGTTCCACTGGATGCAACAGGAAACCCAATAGTTTCCAACACTGAATAAGATCAAATGTTTGTTTGAGCTATACTAATCATAATACACCAAGAAGAAGAATGCAACAAAAGAAATTGAAAACAAACTCCTGCATTTCTCCTTTCTCATGTAATCATCAAACTATTTCATATTTTATTGTAACCTTTAGGATTGTTAACAGCAAGTGGTGAAGTTGATAGTTTTAACGGCAAGTGTCAAACATTTATAATTTTACATTTAAAAAAAACATGCCGGAGAAATACAGGTGTTAGCCTTAAGCTGAGGGAACACAGCGCCACTTTTTCAGGAAGGGTGGCTTGAAATGTGGTTCCAGGAGACCTAGTTTGAGGCTGTATCAAACCCCAAGTCTCCCTGGTGTGCCGTGCAGTGACCTGAAACCATGTTCCTTCAGCTTCACAGTACAATCATTTTATTACATACTGAATATTAGTTTTAGTATTAGTTCATCTACAGTTGAATGCTGTGCTTATATGTGCTGCGTTTATTGAGAGCTTCTCATTAACCCTTTTCTGATTGGTTACCAACATTCCTAATATGTTAAACACTTCTAAGTTCAAACGCGTTTTATCCTACAGTGTAAATATTTAGTGTTAGATCAGAAACGAACACACCGAGTGATAAAGTTGATAACTTCCTTCTAGCTTGCCTGAATATGGTAGTGTCTGTGCTGTACTGTTTTCTTTCTCTAGCCCAAAGCTTGTACCATTTGTTACAAAAACATTTGCCAAAATAGACAACAAACACAACATGTTACTCTATAAGAGTGCATCTAGAACAGAAGGTTAGACTGCGCCACCCGACCTCGGCAATTCGAATGATTACAATCTCTAAAGACACTTTGATCTCTCTCTGTTCCTCCCTCTCAATTCACTGACAGTAGCGAGCACAATAAATGATCATATACCACAGGGCATTATAAATAGGTATGCGCACAGTATGGTGCATAACACAGAATATACAATTGTAGTCAAAAGTTTACATGCCTCAATGGAAATGTATAATTTCTAGAAATTTCTCGAAAAATAATTTGTAGCAAAAGTTTTGCTTTTGTGGATGAGGGAAAAAAAGTTACAAGAAATAGATGTCTACAATTATTTATTTCAGCAATTTTTTTTTTGCAAAACTTAAAAAATGCTCATTCAAAAGTATTCATAACCTGACAAGGACAATTAAATGAATAGCTAGTTGAGGCACCTTTAGCAATAATAACCTCTTTTAAATGATTAGGATATTTATCACTGAGCTTTTGGCATGATTCTTTAAAGATTTCTGACCATTCTTCAACGCAAAATTGTTCCAGTTCATTCAAATTCTGAGGACTCCTCTTGTGCACAGCCTTCTTCAACTCATACCAAAGATTCTCAATCGGATTTAGATCAGAACTTTGACTAGGCCATTCCAGAAGCTTAATTGTATTCTTCTGAATATCTTTGACAGTCAATCTCGGATTGTTATTAACCTTCCTCACAATTCTTCTACTTTTTCTTGGTGAAAGAACCTTCTTTCTTCCAGACTGAGGGAGCGTTGTGACAGTACCATGAGTCTTGTACTTCTTGATAATAGTTCAGTAGTTGAAATTGGGATACTCACATGCTTGGAAATCTTCTTGTATCCTTCTCCAGCTTTATGACAATAAATCATTTTCTGCCTAAGGTCTTCAGAGAGCTCTTTACTATTTCCCATATTGACTTATTGGTAATGACAGCAATCATCCTGCATTATCATAATGAAATTCCTAGCACCTTGTAGACAATACTATCATAGCATCAAAGGGTATGAATACTTTTGAATTAGCATGTTTGGAGTTTTGCAAAAAATAAATAATTGTAGACATCTATTGTAACATTTTTTCTTCATCCACAAAAGCAAAACTTTTGCTACAAAAGATTTTTCATAATTCTTTGTTTTCGAGAAATTTCTAGACATTATACATTTCCATTGGGGTATGTAAACCTTTGACTGCAACTGTATGTGTGTATGTGTAAAGAGAAATAAAGGTAAAGCTTTGAATGCATATTGTGAGACAAATAAAATACCAAAACGTGTTTAATCCCAGAAAGGACAGAACATGTTTTTAAAGAATTAGTCATAGACAGTTAATAAAAGCAGGATCAGTATGGAAGCAATTACATGAGTTGTTTACAGAACGCAGACAAGATGTCTTGGTGTTTCAGTGCTCATTGTGTTTAATGATGTCAGTGCTGTCTTTAATGAATCCCTGTTATGATGAGCGCCATGGCGTGGGTTTATATGCACACTGAGAAATCCGGGACTGTTTACTGGAAATGTTATGTTAGTAAAATAATCTTTCTTTTGAGTCCTCCATTGCTGTGAAACCATCATCAAAGCAACAGTTGGGAGATAAGGGCTGGCGTTATCAGTCCGGTGCTATCAGGTAGAAGCTGCAATACCAAGTTTAATAATGTGGGTCAGCAACTTTGAATGTGCAGAGCTGCATGCGCGATGATAGCACACACACATTCCGCTTCTAATATATACTGCAAGGAAAAGAACCCCTCTCTGCGTACAGCAGCGTGCACATTTATTACATCGCCCGAACGCTTCTGCAGTTTTCATTTGTTGTGCATATAAAATCCGACCGCTGGAAATGAAAATCTTGGAAAGTTGTCAAAATAGACAAATTAGTGATTCTGATTAAAATTACCACTTTAATAGCAATTAATTTAAAATATTAAGAGAAAAGGAAGACATAGTCACAAATGGTAAAATGCATGAGAATTTTTTAGAAGTTGTTTAAGATGCCTGATTAAAGTGGTCTAACATTTTCAAACCACTTTTCAAAAGTGCTAGTGTGTTTGCATACACATTTTTATATCTATTCCAGCTGATTCTATTAAAAAGTTAAAAAAAAAAAAAACAACAATAAAAACCTTTGCTCTATGTGAACCCGAACCGCTTACACTATTACGGTTTTGTAATTTGTAAAATGCATTTTTTTTCTGGAGATTACCCTCAGATCGACTGTTCTAGATCATCTCTGTTATTTAAGTTAGGATGGCCAAGTTCTCAGCAGACAGCATGTCTTTTTACACAGTTTCCATCAAAGCCAGCCCTGGCCTTGCCTTCTGCTGCTGTGACATCATCACAGCTGTTGCAGATAGTTTCTCAATTATTTTCGCTTTCACACCTGTGAGATTACACTTTGTAGTAAAAAGTGTAGTACAGTAAAAAAAAAAAATAAAAAAAAAAATGCAGCCGTAAACAGAATAACAAGAAAGGGCAGCCGTTCCACTGACTTTGACTGACATAGACGACCCCAGAGTTTATGAAAAGAAGAGAAAATCTAAGAACAGAAAAAGGGGAAACTAATTTCCAGTGAGAGAGCCCTCTTTCATCTGAAGCTGGTCATGAACTCTACCTTGTTTAGTTATTAAATGGGGTGCTGCTCGGCGGGATCTGTCTGCTGTTGATGGGTCTTAAATTCAATCCCGCTGATAGACCCTGGCCATTCTCCTCTGTCTGTACAGTTACCTGTGACAAGTGCTGAATGCTAATTTTAAAATGTAATATTCATTAATGACAGCCTGACTTTTCGTTTGACTGCATACTTTTTTTTTTTTCCTCTTTGTTCAGATTATCTCTGTTCTGTGACTTTGATGTGCTGACTGCAATAGCAGTGCCCCTTTTCTGGCTTTCCATAAACTTTGCTTTTAGCTTTTTAGAAACGAAGCACGCCAAAAATACACTGTCAGATTTTGTAAAAAGCTTTGATATATTAGGACCAAAGTGGGTTTTTTTGTTTTTTTTCCGCAACAGCAAATAAAATTGTTAAAAATGTATTTTATGTGCCGATGTCTTCTCAGGGTCTTGGCAAGAAACACAGTTTTTATCTGTCAGTGTAACAATACCATAAAAAAGGAAAGAGAGGAAATAGCAATGTGAATGCACATGTACCTTAGGGTTGCATTAAGTCAAGATTTTCTGATTGAGAAACCAAAACATCACTTAATCATGGAGGGGGGCGCGTCAGAAAGTACCTGAGGTTGAATAGAAATGCATGCACAAAACATCTATACATTTAATAACGTTTAAGGAAAACGAAACGCTCAAAGCCTTACTGTAGCCTTAGCCTGGGCTGAATACTCTGCCTCCATTTTGGAGAGGCGCGAGTTCGTGTCTTCAAGCAGCTCCTGAATATTTTCTGTGTGTTTCTTCTGGAGTTTGAACTTCTCCTGTTCCATTTCCATCACAACGTTGTGCAACTGAACCCAAAAAGACAAGAAAGAGAGGAGGCCAGATTAAAATGACAGGAGTCTCTCTATACGCTGTCTACTTGTTGGACATCTAAGCTTTTTTTTTTTAAACAAGCAAATAAATAAACGCAGCCTATTCATTTAGTAAGCGTGACTGTCACACGAAGTGTAAAACATGACAGATACAGTATGAACGGTTTAAAAGCACTTGTGTTTGCCACGAGGATTAAGCAGAGTTCATGACGGAGGACGGTGCTTTTATCTAAACAAAGAGCTTCGTTTTAGAGACCCATAACCCAGGTTACACTCCAGCACTCTGCCAGTCCCAATCCCACTGTGTTTAACAGCTTGAGAACTCAGCAACACATTCATACTCTTCTACGTGAACATCTCAATCAATTCTGCATCATAATCAACATGTTATAAACGGGTTATATATTTTTCATAGACGTGTGCTATAACAACTTTATACACTTGCGTTTATTAGGAGTGATAGGAAATGGTAGTTGTGATGTAGCACTGACTCACACAACTCTCATAAGGGTTACGCTACTGATCAGGTGAACAGTGGATTGACATGTGTCATTATAGGGGGATTCAAAACCAGGGCAGCACCGCTTGCCATAGTATCAAATTATTAACACATTTGTGGTGTATCACCAGAGCACCGCAGACATTATTGGGACAGCCTAGTCCCACTTGTGGTAACTCCTGGTTTACTTTTTCCTGTCCCAAGGTAGCGCGCTCCCGGGCCTAAATAATACAACAGGAATCCGCAATGTATTTCTTCACCTTCTTCTCCCACTCGTTTTTCAAAGAATCAGCACTTTGATCAGCCATTTTCTTCAGCTCTGTGATCTGGTTCTCTTTGCTTTCTCGGATAACCTGCGACTCCCGCACCAGGCTTTGAACTGTTAAAACAGAAAACAAACAAACAAACTCAGGCCATGCCGCTGGGACAGACAGACAGACGGACAGAGACAGACAGGCAGGCAGGCAGACAGACAGACAGACAGACAGACAGACAGACAGACAGACAGACAGACAGACACAGGCTGGGCAGCCCTGCTTTTATTAACCCCTCAGCAGGTCCAGAGTGTGAGAAGCCACAGAAACTAGAGGCTACACTATTACTCATAGTGGAGTTTAGCAATAATAAGTTAACGCTTTTTCCATTTTGAGCAACTGTAGCACATTTAAAACACACTTTAATCAGGCAAAGTTTTCACCAATGCTTTGACCAATACTGGCCTCTGATTAATCCAAGCCTCAGTTCTATGAAGCACAGCTTACTGAAGATACCCAGTAATGTTTCATAGCTTTCACATCTTGTACCTTTCTTCTCCAGTTTCCTAATTGCCTCTTCTGATTCCTTCTGCTTGGTCCTGTAAAGGTTTTTCAGTTCTTCAATTTCATTGTTCTTCCTGTCCAAAATCTGACACACAAAATGTCACGGTTTAAACATGGACGAATCCTTTTTACAAACACTTCATGGTTTCTCAATTTGCTGTTTGATAGACTTCTAGCAGTACCTACTCAATTTCTAACAAAGCTATTACAGAATTACTACCAGCTGAGATTTGGATCTGGGACCAACACATTGTTGCTTTTTTTATCAGGGCAAACCAGGGAGATTTTACGTTGCTTCTGATGCTTTCTTTGCAATTACCATTACAGTGAGCGGAAGAAGCAGAAGAAACAGACATGGAACAAAAGCCTGTCACCTGGATCTGTTGCAAAAATGGGATCTCTTTGAAACAGCACCTTGGTGGCCTCATGGCGAACCCATTCCTCCCAATGGAGCGCTGAGTTATTCTGTTTGCCGTGAACACACTGTGCGTTTCTTACATTTTTATACAGGGACAAATGCATCTTTTATGGACTTCTATTGAAGGACTGTTGTTGTTTCCCACTTATTATTTATACAGTGTGCTGTAAAGCGCTTGAAAGACTCCAGAGACTTTACAAATGTATCCAGTTCTTATATACAGCATCTCCATATATATATATATATATATATATATATATATATATATATATATATATATATATATATAGTATGTACTCTGTGTAATAGATAGATAGATCTATATGTATGTATTCATGATTTGGTGCTTTGGTGATCTCAGAAACAAAAGGAAATACACCAGCTGGCTCCTAGACCAACATCTGTGAGATGGATCTTTTCTTCAGCTCCACCAAAGCTTACTGAAAGTCTATTTTAAACTGTTTTTCTTAAAAAAAAGAAACCGATACAGAGTGGACTTTAAACAACCCCCCCCCCCCCCCCTCGCCGCCATTGTTTTTTTTGTACTAGCCTTAAAACAGCTGCTCAGAGTTTCAAAGATATTAGCTCAATATTAGATGTGTCTAATAACCATTCTGAGCTGCTTGACATGTCCTCTTTTACTGAGGAAATTCTGTCTATTGTGCACAAGATACACACCTATACTTGGGGGGATTAACCTGGATAAAGCCCGTCCCAGTGCTGTCTACAGACTCATCGCATGTCTGAGGGGGTGTAGACACTTAGCAGTCTGGTCACACTGACAGATCATTGGCTAATTTATTATTATTATTATTTGCTTATTTAGCAGACGCCTTTATCCAAGGCAACTTACAGAGACTAGGGTGTGTAAACTATGCATCAGCTGCAGAGTCACTTACAATTATGTCTCACCCGAAAGATGGAGCACAAGGGCAGCAGTGTGGAGTAGTGGTTAGAGCTCTGGACTCTTGACCGGAGGGTTTTGGGTTCAATCCCTAGTGGGGGACTGCTGCTGTACCCTTGAGCAAGGTACTTTACCTAGATTGCTCCAGTAAAAACCCAACTGTATAAATGGGTAATTGTATGTAAAAAATAATGTGATATCTTGTAAGTCGCCCTGGATAAGGGAGTCTGCTAAGAAATAAATAATAATAATAATAATAACAAGGAGGTTAAGTGACTTGCTCAGGGTCACACAATGAGTCAGTGGCTGAGGTGGGATTTGAACCGGGGACCTCCTGGTTACAAGCCCTTTTCTTTAACCACTGGACCACACAGCCTCCTAATAACTAATAATAGACAGTGTTATGTGAGTAAAGTGAAGAAGCAATTTGATAAACTACACACCGTGTTTGTTCAGAAACAAAAAATAAAAAACATTTCCCTTGATAGGAAAAAGTAATAGATCGATAATCTGTTTTAATCATCTCCCTAGGATGCTTCCTTCAGACGATCACCTTTGCTCTGGATGTGCAAGTGGATGGAAAGATGTATGAGCATCCCTAATAAACCCCTTTGATGTATGAAAGTGCCGTGCGGACCTCTCTGTCTGCGATTAAACTGGAGACTATTGAAATCAACCGTAATGAAGCCCTGTCCTGTCTGGAGAGAGACATCCAAACAGGATGACACTTTCTCATGAAATGTTTTACAAAAGTCTCCAGATGGGACAGAAGAAGAGCTACAGTAGCAATTGGTTTCAGTTTTATATATGAAATTGAATGCATGGGACCTTAAAATCACAACAGCAGTGGCCAGCTTAGCAACCCAAAACATACAGCTGTGTAATACACACAGGCTGTGCTGAAATACCCGAGCTATCCACATCACATGATTCTACACAATATCAAAGCAGCACAAATGTGTTCAGATAAAAGAACGGACCTTACACTAACCTCCAAGATTTTCTTTGTGCAGTACCAGCCCTAAAACAGCTGCACTTTACAGGTAAACAAGTAAACAGATTATAAAAATGAGGGCTGAATCTAGCAATCTAGGCTTCAATTTCTAAATTGTTTCAACAGTCTCAAAAGATCACTGAAAGCTGTTCACACATCCCTCCAGAACCATTGATTCAGTTCTATCCTGGCTGCAAGTGATGGCCCTACACCATTTAGTCCAGCCCCTGCATGCAGACTTTATTTGATCATTTCTGGACAGCGTTTGCTGTTTTTGTCATTTCCGCATGCAGCATGCTGATTGGTCCATTCCGAGACTTACACGAAGACTGTCCAGCGATCCATCACGAATAAACCACTAAAGAAACGCAACAAATAATGAAGAAGTGAAGCATATGGCTGCGAAGCCCCATGAGATCCAGAACATGATCAGTAACTGCTGTGGAGGCTCTATGACACCAGCACATACATATACCCACTGCATGAGCTCATCAACAGTAAAACCACAATCTCAGATATAAAAACCACTGCCACTCATACAACAGCGAGCATATGGAAATCCTGGATACACAAAGTCGTGCATCATGTATCCTGGTGTCAATTTTAATCACTGAATAAGGCTAGATGGAATTTTAAAAGATCTTACGAAGGATTTGCAGTAATACATATGCTTCATATTGATGCCTAATTTGACTGATTTCTGTGGAAACAGTCTGACCAGGTGCAAGTGAAATTGCTATTTAAAGTAGGAAGAAACTAATTAGAAAAAGTGAATTTCAAGGGAAAGTGTGTTTGAAAATAAACAGTGGATATGCTTCTAGGCTTTTGATGCCATGGCAACTCACACTTACTTCTATTTAAATGTATTCATGTGTTGATGATGTAATTTGCTACACAGTTAATGATGTGATGATCTACTATTCCTTTCTATTTAAACCTTCAGGCCTCATGGTATTTATTATCTTGAGGTTATAGAGATATATTTTAGTATTTTCATTTGCCACACAAAGCGCCCCAGTCATAAAAATTAGAAAAAGAAAAGCAGAAGGTTCTTAAATATTTCTCTCCAAGTAAAAGCCAATGTTAATGGCACCCTGCCGAGATACATTTTTATTCTAGTCTGTAAACCTGACATTTTTTTCAAGATATCTTGAGAAAAAATAAGATTAGTAGCATAGGTGCGTGGGCCAAAGAAACTCAGAAAGAAAGCTTGCAAACTCTCACACGGTACGCCACAAAGAAGTCTATACAGTTTATTATTACTTACACAGCGGCCCACAGCCTTTGTCAGGATCCTAAACACTGGGCTGACATGCAAGCAAAATCAAAGCGCTGCATGTAGGGGTATGCCAGCTTAGTTCTTAATCAGAAGACATGGCGGTTAAGGTTCTGGGTGGACAACAACAATCCGCTTGCTTTAATAAAGCCATCACAAAGGGCTGTGCAATGAAATAAGAGCACATTTAAAGTTACTGGCAATAAAACAGAGATCAAACGCTGTACAGTACCTGATTCCATTGTTAGTGCAGGAAGAGGTTTACGATATAAACGTAAACAGGGACTCGTACTCTCAGAAACTGTTCCCTAGGTTTGTGACTTGTGAGCTGAGCCTATGAAAGGGATGGCTCTTTTACAGTGACATTTAAATTGATGTGTTTGAAGAGGGCTAATTGGCAAATTATAGGCTGAATGATGGAATGTTTTACACAAGGCTGGGTTTCCTGCAATTACTCACATCTCCTAACATGCCTCACCTCTGACCTGGAGGAGACACCAGGTGAGCATTAAAGTCTGCGTGCTTCTCTGTTCAAAGCCCCCACATTAACTAATACAATTAGTAAGCATCCGTTTACTTCGGGTTTTATGAACCCTGGTGCAGCAGGCACTAGTCCAGGACGCCTGACTTTATTCTACACCAGACCAGTGAAACAGGTTTTTTATCCTTTTTTGCAGACAACTAACAAAGGGCTCACAGCTTACCACAGTAAGGGAATAATTCACAGAGAGCCTAAGGTGACAATATAATGGGTAGTAAAATTACATTCTTTGAAAATACATTGATCTAGTGTCTTTATCAGTCACTGCCTGACTGTTTAGATTCTAGATGTTCAACGGACACTGCAAGCTTTCCATTGACTCAGTGGTATATACTGACAACATGTGTCCGATATCATCATCTGTGTTTAACCAACAAAATACTGCAGATGGACTGGAAAAAATTAAAATGTTTTACATTGCTTGCCTGACATTAAAGGCCTGGGAAATCTCATGAGATAACACGCAATCACTGCTCAGTGAATCATGTGATATGCAGAACATTTTTTTTCTTGGAGAATAATATTCATATCCCTTAAAGAAGAGTACTGTGGTAAATCATTATTAAAGTGTAGGGAAGAACAGCAAAAGCATAGTAAAACCAAAGGCAAGCACGCAGAAGTATGCTGACTAACAAAGCACAGCAAGTGCATAATACTGTATAAAAATGGGAACATTTGCTTGGGCATGTTATGTTAGATATTTCAAAGCGCTGACATGTTTAGTGGAAGTGCACTTCCTCACCTTCTGGACATCAGCATCGTGCTTCTGCTGCAGTTTCAGCTTCTCCTCGTGACACCTGGCTTCCAAAACCTGTGCCTTCATTTCAACCTACAAATAAAGCACAAGCAACTAGAATCAATATGAGCAACAAGTCTTTATTACAGTCGCATCCAGGGCTGGATTACAATCATTCATCATGTACTGAAACGATAGGAGTCCTGATGTGCAAAGCACCAGCTCGCTGTATACACACACACACACACACACACACACACACACACGACTGCTGCAGAGGTCCCATTCTCAAAGACTCCCAGTGTGCACCCTGAGTAGGTGTTGAGAAACTGAACACTTTCCTTAAAGGGGATTATCCGGGCAGGGGGGACAGAACCAGGCAAGTCTGGAGAAGAGGATTTAACCAGAACGCTGAGGTTAACAATTTTTTTTTAACGGGATTGAACTAAACTTTGGTTTCATTAAAAGTATCCAGAGGACAGAAAAGCAATTGCAGGCTGCTTTTTGCCTAACAGTGGACAATGCCCCCTACTGCCCCATTCTCCTCAGTTCTGCTTATATTCCCTTACAGTCTTCCATGTACTGACCATGCATAGCTCTGCTTTAAATTATGAACCCAGGGCAATGCAGTACATCCACAGTAAAAAAAAGCATCACTTGGTATGGTTAAAAAAAGGATTTATAAGTTTAATATGTTGTTATACACATTACATAACAAAACTGTATAATATGCCTGTTTAAAAGTTTGAATGCAAGATAAGATCAATCAGACTGCTTTGTGCTTATCTAAGCGTCCCACTTCTGCTCTTGTGTATTTTAGCTCCTAAACCTGTTAAGTAACTTATTAAGAAATACTCTCTGCTGAATATCAAAGTTTAAAAACGCCTCAGGCTGGGCTTGCATGAAGGTGAGTTTTAAAGAATCAAGGAGGTGCTGATCAAATTAAACCACGTTAACAATTCTGCATGCAAATACAGATATGATTTCATCCCAGTGCTTTAACTCCCACTCCATCAGCGCCTGCTGTTTAATAACTTACAAAGAAAGTCACTGTCATCAAATCTGCATGTATCACAAGAGCCACTGACAGTTAGCAAAACTTACTAATCAAGTCTGAGAACAAAGCTGGATTGAGATCACACCACAAGAACTTTGCTTAAAACTTATTAGCATAACTAGCGTTTTGAGTCATTTTGCGTTTTTACAGCTATTTTATATTAACAGACTACAAAAACATACTTTACTTGACTACGGAGATGAAAAGAAATTCTATTTTATTACAAAAACACAACATTTTTAGTACTAAATGGTTCTTATAAAACTAACTACGCCCTTATTTTTTATTTTTTTGTACGCTACTTGAAAAAAAAAAAAAAAAGACTTGTTCTTATTATGGTAGTACAATATGAATCAGAACAGACAATGCCTTTATATAGAGAACATGAAATCAGAGCAATTTCAAAATATTAGACTGGAACAAGTCCTGCTTTCTGATGCGCAGAAGGCTCACTAACTATTAAAAGATTGCAGTAAACAGACACCAAGGAATGGCTGTTTCGTTAATACTTCCAGACAGAAGAACTGCTGCTATTTAACATATCCAACCAAAGCATTGTATGTTTCCTCTAATTATACCTTACATATTGGAAAATCCCTGGTAAATTCTTTCAGTGCTTAGAAAACAAATATCAAAAGGGGTTTAGGGACGAAAGTTGAAAAACGTTTACCTGTCTGCTTGCTTGCAGAGAGCTCATACTTGGCTAATGAAATCGTACAGTTGATTTTGTTGGATTCGCAAGTCTGTACCACAGTAATTACTAGTAACAGTAGTTCTGTCTCTTAACTCTATTCCAAGCAGCTTTCACTCGGCACCACTCTGGCATTAATTCACATTCTGTTTAATTTGCTACTTTATAAACCCATCGCTATGCAGATAGGCCCTCTCGTTATCTCGAGCCCCGGGCTGCCATCTCCTTTGAACTGCCAGTGATTGCCGCTGGCTTGTCTTTCCTTATCTGATCACCTCTAGGGCAGAGGTGGCATCGAGGAGGATAAATGGGTTCTCCAGGTTCCCCAGGATGCGTGCCAACGCCATTAACTGAACGCTGCCGCTTGACAGCCGACTGGAAGCCAGACATTTAAGAAAAAGAAAGAAAAACAGAACATAAAAAGGTGAACTTCACGCTCTGTGACTGTACTATACTTGAACCTGACAAAAGCTGACAGAAAAGTTTCAATGCAAGTATCATGTTTCTAAACATGGCCCTAAATTAAACAATCTGCATTTAAATTACTGGTAGCAATCAAAGTGAAATAAATCAAACCTGATGCAACCACACAGTTAAGTGAGCAGCAAGTCAGGGGTAAGATTTCATTTGAAAGGCAGGGTTTGACTGATAACTAGATGATCGATTGCCTAACACAGCACTGTTAGCTTTGATTATTTTGGTCGATTTTGTAGTTTTTCCCCCACTTGGTATTGAGAATCTGGTTATAACATTTCATTGAAAAACATAGCAGAAAACACCAGCTGAAAAAAGTAACAAGATTATGTTAAAATGTGAGATGCAACTAAAAGTGCATTTAATTAATAGATAACAGGGAACAATAATAAAACTAATTAAAAAAAAAAAAAAACATTAAACAATTCTACCTAAACTTGAAGGTTCCAAGCCACTTTAACCAGCTGCAAATGGTCTCATAATAAGCACAGCTAGGGCTGGGGTTCCACAGCAAAATTACTGGTCATCCCGTTACAGGAAAGGGGGAAAATAAAAGGAAATCCCCCAAACGACCTGGGCTGTATGAGCTGCTAACCTCAGTAGAGCTAATCGGTACTACTACCTAGTAGCCTGGAGTAAAAATATAATACAATGAAGCTTCCATCCAGTAAGCATAGAGTAGCGTGTGTGGCTGTATTTGTACTTCTTTAACCCTACAGCGCTGCGGCTGCATCAACACTCAGCACTTGAGCTAGATACAGGCTGGTAACCATATCTGTGTGAGATGTTAAGAGACGCCTGGCACTTTGTATCTTTGAAGGCCTCGCCTGAGAGCGATTTAACCGGGGTCATCGGCCGGCCCATGTTTGGTGTTTTGTCATCAAGCCAGTGCTGTTTTGTCAACTGCTCTGCAGCATCTCCAGGCGTCCCGGCGGCAAAGCCAGACTCGTGGCACTCAGACCTGCTCGCTGCCCTTCAACAGCCCCTTATAATCCATCCCTCTCACCCGCAGCCACCCCCGACTTCCTGCGAGACTGAGTGGTCACATGGTGGAAAGCCATCGAGACTGAAGTGCTTCACATAGCTGCTGTATAGAGATTCGGAATTCAAGAACAAAAAAAACAAACAAAAAAAAAACAGCTATCGGTTATTTTCTGAGCCTATGTAATACGTTTACTATAGCGGGTCAATTTGCTTGTGGTTTGTCCACTGTAATATATATCCAGGGTTCATCTGCAAAGGGCAGGACCCAGATAAATGCAGTAATACCCAGGACCCAGTATTCAGCTACACTGTGACATCAATGCAAGGTTACTTACTGCACTGGGGCTTTGAGAACTACTGGAAGGACAGTATTGTAGAACTTTCAGACACAAAAAAACTCCACACAGTACGAGACCCTTGGATAAGATTAACATATATAATCCTGACACACTGCCGTCTAAACAATCCACCCTATAATAAACACTGCACAGGCACTTAAGAGGATTTTCCAGCACACAGCTATTTGCTTTACTGGGTGATCTCCAAAGGCCCTTTGCATGTTTCAGACAGTGGTATAAAATATTAAGAACAGTGCAAGACCTAAATAATCTCAGCTGAATGCAGCTGGGAGTAACCCTGAAGTGTGGAACATGAATAAGAGAGCACAGCTCAAACACTGAAAGAGCCCCCTTGAAGGAGATATATTAACCACTTTCTATTTGTATTTTCATGCCAATGAATAGGTTGAGTAGATAAAAGAAAACGTCACCCAAATCCCAAGGGTACATGACTGAAGCCTTAGAAATGTACTCACAAATTAATACAAAATGCACAGACACCATACATTCATAATTTATATATTTAAACGCAGGATTCTTTCAGATCTTTATTATTATTATTATTATTATTATTATTATTATTATTATTATTAGCAATTAACACAACGTTTAGCTCTGATTACAGACCATGCTTGTTTTGCATTTACAGACAGCAGGCTATTTCTTTATGTGTTTCTCTTTTTCATCCTTTTCTTGTTCTAGAAAAAAAAAAAGTTTTTTTAGGGGCTTAAACCTATGCAAGTAAACTATGACTTAGTTTTGCAGAAGTTCATTAAACTGTGCACTCTTTTGAGTTCTCTCCAAAGCACATCAACACATTTCATCAACTGGATAACTCTGGCAAGATGAAATCTACAAAGGCTGATTTTACGTCAAATCGTATAATGGGAAGAATCGCCATATGCAGTTTCTAATTAATGACAAAAGAGAAAAGGCAGAGCACTGTCATTTGGTAACAGACCTAAAAGTTATTATTTTATTTTTTTTAGTTTATTCACTGTTAACAACTATCTTACTAATAACACATTAACAGATGTTATTCTTCTATTTAAAATATAGTATTCCACCCCACTAAAAAAACTCTAGAAACCAGAAATGGGGTTAAATGTGTTACTTCATTCAGTCAGAAAAACCAAACCCTATTGTCACAAGGTTTCCATTAAAAACATATCATTCTTTAAAACATTATCCTCTGGCATCCATTATATAAACCTGGGCCGGGGAGCATTAATGGGAAATCAATAATGAAAAAGCTTGATTGGTGGGAACGGGAAGACTCGGCAGATGTTCTCAGTTCAAAAAGGGACAGCCAGCTCCTCCAAGAATGTGCTCGGGAAGGCATTCCCCTTTGCGTTTCAAAACCTCGATCTGTCTGTGGTTTTCACTCTGCAGTATCTGCTCTTTCACCCGGCTCACACAGACGTTTTAAGAATGAAATCGTCAATAACTAGCAGTTGATTGAATCCCCTTCTCTCTTACTCCAGTGCCAGAAAACGCACTGTTCCAACCCTCGCTAGATGTGCTGCTTTTCATCACAAGAATGAACAAGCAATAGAGATTAAACTGTGTTCAACTGAATACATGGATATGACTTCTATTCATCCCGCAGTTTTCTTCTCAGCTACTTCCAGGGCAACAGAATATATATTTTAGTTCGAAATATATTTTAAAACCAATTCAATAAGTGACTGTGCATTACATACAAGAAGAAAACAATTTCAGTGATCGTCAGTAATCAAGGAGTATAAAATTCTGTTTGTGTTTCATGGGACTTTGCATTCACCTGCGGAAGAGATTAACAGGAGCCCAGGCGAGCATCACCCTTCACCAGAACACAAGACACTTCCATTCCATTAGCTACGATCAGGCATGAAGTGGTTACGTCACTTTCCTTTAAATCTCCAGGAAGCTGCTTGGTATTAGTGGGTGGCACATGGAATGAGTGGAGGTGGGGTTCAAGAGAGCATATCATTGCTTTCTGTGAACATCTGCTTTTTATTTGACTCTCAAACCGAGCTCTGGAAACTGATCTTGCTGTTTTCCTTCTTTGCTCTGCGGCCCTTTCATTCAAAGTCAGTGTAATTGCGATGTTGACAGTTTCTCAAAGATATTAGAATTTGCATTGTCAGGGCTCCTAAGAAATAAAGTACTATAAAACGCCCGTCTCCCGAATGATATATGCGTGACTATTGTTTTTTGGTGCTGTGTGAACTGGTGTGCTTGAGAACTATTGAAAATTCACTGTTTGGATGGGCTGGTTCTTTTCACTGGGGTTTATGCTAACAAAATGCAGATACATGGAGGAACAGGACAACAAAGTCTTTCTAGAGCCAACACCAGCTGATTACAGCACTGCAGCAGACGTTGGGACCCTCCACTCACAATTTGCGGTCTGCATCCTGTACCGTCCGTCCGTTTCTTAGATTTGGATCAGGCAATAGAACTATACACAACTGGTAAGAATTCAGTCATTCTTAGAATTCTTAGAGTTTCTTAGTAATCAAACACAATTAGACCTAACAGTACTGAATGTAAACTACAGTAATTTAATAATTTAGCTTCAGTAATTTCATGTAATGGTAATCATAATTACTTATTGTATTTATCACATGGTAAATGAATAGCATGGGAAAATCATAGGAAAACAACTAAATTACAGTCCAAAAATAGCATGGTAAACTTTTATAAGGGAGGCTGCAAGTCCACAGGCTGAATACTAACTAAACAAGCAAAACATTGTGGGGACAGATCACGAAAAGGTTGATTGCAAAATATACAGCTTCAAAAGATATTCAGCTACTTCAAACAGGACGCGAGTTCCTGAGAGTGACATGTCAGCCTGACTATAAACACTGTGTCATGTCTGCTGCTGAACACTTCAACATGAAAGGTTCTCAATATAAAAGGGCACCTGGCTGCTATGAGCAGGGAGTATCTGTTAGAGGTATGACACTGTACATGTGTACTGCAGCACTGCAATGAGATTTACACGGGTTGGACACCTGTCTCAGTTCACTTCCTGCAAAACGCATCTCCTTTCAAACCAACAATCCTGCTTGTCGTGCTTTGAAATGTCTGGTTATTAAACATATTAAACAAACTTTACTGTAGCTTAACCTTGAAAACTGCTAAATCTCATTTCTAACACTGAAAGCAAAAGCCCTTTTGAAGGAACTAATCTATCATCCCCCAAAAAAACAAAAAATGTTAAGAGCAAGTTTCACTGTCCTCGTTTATCCACACACACAAAAGCGGAAAAATCTGTTTTCTACTGTTAAAAATAAAAAAAAACCATCCTGAAAAGCCTTTATGGTTTATGAAAAGCGGAGCTGTGTGTCATTGATCAATTCAATACACCTACAGTACAGCCTGCTATATGAAGAAACCGTGAGTGCCCATTTGTCCTCCAGGAACATGGTGTGTGAGGGGAGAGAGAGAATAAAAGATGCTCCTTTCTTTATGTATTAGTTATTCTCTCTGCAATTGATACACAATTGTATTGACTGAAGATTTAATCTTTAAAACTTTAATGAAAAACACACGGATTCTCTTTGTTCGATACAGGGGGTCGTTCAAGCCAGTTAATCGTCACTCTTTTTCTTTTACACTTCTCACATTAACAGCAGGGTAATACACATGTGCTCCTTACTGTAATCTGCTTGAAGAACTGACTGGCTAGTCTGACAGCTTTCCACTCTGGAGGCCTGGGTTCGAATCTGGCTTCGGTCACGAGTGAAAAGTGTTTAGTGACCTCCACTTAGCCTTCAGAGGATAACTGTCTAAGCCAGAATCCGCCAAACAACTTAAATAATTTTTGTGGTTAAAAGAAAGAAAAACAATATTGGGAATGGATTAAATCAAAGATTATGGCGGCGCCACAGCCATTATAAATTACAGCTACTGTATGGCGCCACTTTCTAATGGCTATGGCACTGCCGCCATTTTGCCTTACTTCCTCCTGTTATCTAAAGGTATAGCCCGGGCGCTGAAGTTCACACACTGCAATAACGCAGCCCTATTATTCTTACCTCTTTCTCATGCATGTGAACTGGAGTCTGGTCATCATAGCAGGTGCTGTTTTTTCCCAGGCTCGTTTTGAGAGAAATCTATTAAAAGGAGAAAGATCAGGTTAAAGGATCAAAGCCAACACCTAGAGAAGAATCATATTCAAGTGGGAAAGCATTGCCATAATTATCAAAGGCAGGCTATGGACTGCCTGCCCACTGTGGCCAGGGAACTTAATACCTACCGGAGACAGGGGTATAGGGTTCTCCCTCAAGTACCTGGGGTTTTCAATCTGAAAAAAACAAAACAATGCAACAAATCCTTATTGCATCTCCCCATCTCCCCCTCCCCTTTATTTCTCATAAACAATGCTGAATAACTTCAAAGAGTAACACTAATACACAGTCTTTCATCTGCCTGAACTGTTTATCTAAAGAATATCCCAGGCCACCTCTGTGTATTGTACGATGCTGCTTTGTTTTCTGCTTCGCTAACAAAGGCAACCTGGAAATGATGGAAAGCCATTTAAAGAGCAAAGTGGATTGAACACTTAAAAATAACCAGCTTTAAAAAAATAAAAAGTAAAATCTTAAGGGGATACAGTCGGTATACGCCTCTGCTCTACACAAAACGGGACTCATCACACTTCCTGTACTTCTCAAGCACAGAACACTAAAGAAGGCTTACAACATGCAGTTTGAAAAGTGACTGGTCATTGCTGGTTAGTTGCGTCCGGGCCCTTGACGACAGCTCTGTCAACTAAATGATCAGAGGAATGTGGTCTCTCTCCGTGCAATCAAAGCGGACACAAATGGCATCTTAGCACTGGTTATAAGTGATTTTCTACAGGAAACAATGCCAATTTCCTTCTTAGTCTTCACACCGCTGTTTCCATCTTTACGCCAGTTAAACTTATTTGTCCTGCCCTGTTTTTTTTTTTTTTTTTTTAGCTTTTCCAGCACACCAGTAAAATCGTAATGGAAAGCTGGATTCATACAATAATTCAGAGTAAAACATCTGTGTTTCAAGCTATAAATCAAGAGCTATATATCAACGCAGACCAAACAAATACAACTAAAAAATAAAGACAAACAAGTTAACAGTTAAGCATGGTGAACTGCATATGTATTTAGAATATAGCTGGGATGTGGTGGATAATGGTGTTGGGGAATGTTAACCTGTGTATAACTGTACTTACTGTGAACCTTTATTGTGTGTGATGGGGCGCTGAGATGCTGGGGTCTATTATAATAATCTATAAACAGCAGTGGAACTAAATACAGGCGTCCTAAAATATATACATCTGATTTCTGTTGTCTGTTGTGCTGTTAATAATGGGGGTAAACACATCACCCAAGACTGGTGTGGAAAACACCAGCAGAATATGATTCTGTTAAATATTATAAATACTTTTAAATATTAACCCTTTAAGGTACAAGAGACATAAATGTCCCACAAATAGAAATGAATTAACAGCTTTCTTATTTTTGCAATGCAGTGCACAAGACAGGGTTTCAAATGTACTGACAGGTTGGATCTGCGTCCGCCACCCGTCCGCTCCAGCTCATCCAGAACTCTGCTGCCCGCCTGGTGTTCTCTCTGCCTCGCTTCGCCCACGCTACTCCACTACTCCGCTCGCTCCACTGGCTCCCGATCACCGCTCGCATCCAGTTCAAGACTCTTGTACTAGCCTACAGATGCCTTGACCAGACTGCACCCAGCTACCTCCAGACCCTCATCTCTCCCTACACCCCCACTCGACCTCTCCGCTCCGCCTGCACTAGAAGACTAGCTCTACCTCCGCTACGCTCCCCTGCCTCCAGAGCCCACTCCTTCTCCACCCTTGCTCCGCAGTGGTGGAATGACCTTCCTACAGATGTCAGGACTGCCCAGTCCCTGACCACATTCCGGCGCCTCCTTAAGACTCACCTCTTCAAAGAGCACCTGTAGAACTCCTCTGTTTGTATCCTGGGACACTATCACCCTTCATGTAAATGTGCTTTATTTTGCTCTTATCTGCCCCTATTTTACTGCATTTAATCCTGTACTTCAGAATACTGTAATCTGCCAAGTGTTTAACCTGCAGTACTTTGTATTTAATCATATCCTGATGTAACTATCACTATTATCTGCTGTATTACTGAATTGTGGTTTGTCATACTTTGCTTGAACAAAAGTTATTGTATTTCTTGCTCTTATTGTATTACCTGTATTGTAACACTTGAAATGTATTTGCTTACGATTGTAAGTCGCCCTGGATAAGGGCGTCTGCTAAGAAATAAATAATAATAATAATCCAGACTGTGATATTTGAGTCATTCGAAAATGTATTTGAAGAAACCATTTAACTGCTCAATTCCTTGTGTACCTTAAGGGGTTAAATGGTACCTCTGTCGTTGGGATTAGGGTACATTCGCTTCATTTCTGTTTTCTAGAACTAACGTAACTGAGCCTTCCACGGTCCACAACATCAAATACAAAGCAGGTTTTTTTTTTTTACCTTGAAGACTCAGATTTATTAATGGTGTTCCCGAATTCTGGAATCTCTTCAGATTTAATTTAAACTGCTGATGTGCTATATGTGTTCTTGCGTCTGTTTCTCTGAATACTTTATAAGGCCGTGGCAACATTATCCATGTATCTGGTGACTGTATAACACCAACCAGATGTCCTTTGAAGTTGAACGTTCCCACTTTGTAGCCAGCAACAAATAACATGTGCTTTTATTACACGGTAAACATGCGATGCTTCAACATTTTCTTCTTTATTTTTAAGTTGTTCTTGTACAAAACGTCTTGCAGTCTGTGATCCCACACGATCCCAGAGTCGAGTTACCACTAGAAAGACAGGCTCTGAAATAGCCGTGACCACATTTAAAAGACAAAATAAATAAATAAATAAAAATCGACAACTCATTACCATGTGGCAATACGGGCATTTTCTTAAAAACACACAAACACAATCTAAGTAAATATGTCATCCACCACAAACCCATTTCAGCAAGCAATAATGAATCAAAATAGCATTCACATAAAGCAAATTCACATACAGTACTGCCAATAGAACAGAAACTGAAACGTCACTGTATGCTTGTAAACGCTGCATTCATCTTCAGAATTTAGGCAGCATTACAACTAAATGTAATAATATTAATACATTTTATTTAAACACATACAAGACTTAAAGATCCACTTTAGGACAACTCCCATTACAATCAGTTAGTGTTGCGAGTACTGAGTTATACCACTGTACAGCAAGCCTCTGTATTCAATAACTGAAACAACTTCAAGTGGGTGTTTCAATGAGAGAATTATATGACAGCCTTTTACATGACATTTGATTCCTTTTTTTGTAATACAGACTCTAAAGTGTAATGATTTTTTTTATCTACAATGTGCCACAATACCTGTTACAAACACAGAGGGCATCACGATGATGTCAATACCAAGCACAGACATGATTAGCCATGTCTCTCTGGTGCTCATCCATAAGCTGAGCGCGATTGTGGATTGTCCAGCAGGGGCCTGTGTCAGTGCAAATATAAACGGCGCCAATGAGCAAAATCCAGGAATAAAAGGGCAGAGTGTGTGCTCTTAATGTGGCTCACAGCATGTGAATGACGTTATAATGTTCCTGTCATGTTCAGGGTATTACAGAGATCAGCAGATGTCAGGGTTTCTTTCATCCCATTCTCACAACATGAAAGTGACGAGCTTCATTATCATGGTAAACCCTATTAATATTTTACACAATCCCTGCACAGGACATCTGCAAAGTACTCTCCCATCCTCCCCAGCAGACACATCACACAAACAGAGGCTTTTAAAGGAGTCAATGATTTACTGTTAGCTAACCACAGAATAAACCAGTGGAATCAGATCAGAGGAGTCCATTGCATCCGAATGTATCCGATTCATCTACTGAAAAACAGGAGGCAGGGAATGGCTGTCCGATTTCAATGTAACCAAAAGGTAATGGGGAGCTTTAAGCAATCATTATTATTATTATTATTTATTTCTTAGCAGACGCCCTTATCCAGGGCGACTTACAATTGTTACAAGATATTACATTATTTTTTACATACAATTATATTATTTTTTTACACATTATTTTTACATACAATTCCCCATTTATACAGTTGGGTTTTTACTGGAGCAATCTAGGTAAAGTACCTTGCTCAAGGGTACAGCAGCAGTGTCCTCTATCTGGGATTGAACCCACGACCCTCCGGCCAAGAGTCCAGAGTCCTAACCACTGCTCCACACTGCTGCCCCCAATCATATTAGAATCCCTTCTTCATGCTTTAATTTTTGGCTTTATCTTTTTCTAGGCTACGAGAATTTCTAAAACTCCACGCATCCCTATTAAAATGAATGTGCTGGTAAGGCAAATGCAAGAACAGAACATGCCGATTTATTTTATTTATTCTTAACAATCATTAATCATATATATATATATATATATATATATATATATATATATATATAAACAGTACTGAATTTAATGCAAAATAATGCTTTGTTTGGCCATAATGCATTATTTAAAATGATGTCCAGATGTCATGTTCCGGCATATGTAATCGCTCATCGTAGATTGTTTGCATGCTTGTGTGACACTAAAATGTAGATTCAAATGTACTGTAAATACAATCAATGCACACCATCTGTATACTCACAACAGAGTGGCTTTGTGTTGCAACTCTTGTATAGCACACTAGTACTGTATGTAGTATAAACACACATATACAGACTGCACTGACTGTTACTTTGTGTTTGTTTGTCACAGTAAAGCTAACCTCAGTAGTTCTTGCATGAATTACACATTACTGGCAGCAGAAGTTGACTTCTTCTGGCTTGTGCCATATTGCATAGCAAGTTTCAGAAACAAAATCGATAAGTAGAATATTATACCTTCTATTTAACACAGCCCTTACCTGTAAAAGAGTGAGCATTGTATTGCAAATACTTTGTTTCTGTGCATGTCATTTTTCCAATCACTATTGAGAAATGCATAGGCTACCGAGCCACTGTGAAAGTTTAGTAATGTTCTCGTAGGAGAATTGATTTTCTTGTTTTTTTCTGTAACAAATCAAAAAGGCATCCCTTGTACTTTCCTGAAAATCAATATGGTATCCTGAGGGGGTTTGGGGCTGTACAAGATCCAGTATGAGGCAGTACCTGGCTGTTGAATACATTTGTCTCATATGTACCTTTATAAAGGTCACTGTGACATTTGGAGACAACAGTTTAGTTAGCCTTTAGATCTTTTTTTATTTTTTTTTTATATAAACCTTAAAAGTCTAAAACAGTCACTTCAGGTGGGATTCAAATAAGATGCTACACAGTAATTCCTAGTTATTGTTACTGAATCAAACACAAGTTTGTCATGTCCTTTCATAAATGACATTGTTACACGAGAATACCGAACGGAAGTGTACTAAAGGAGAAGCTTAGGTCAGAAAGAAAGGAATCAATTTGTTCTTCTGCAAAAATAAAAATAAAACCTTTCATTGCTAGAGTTCACTGCAGCAGCACCCTTAAAAGCTTTTCAACCCTGATGCTGTGCAAGGATGCATGCATGCTGACAGACAGACCACTCCCAGATCACTCCTACACAAACACATTAGAGGTGCAGAAGGGATTACGAGGGGGGAAAAAAAAAACATTTCACTTCTGTCAAATGAATTATCAAAAGAAAAAAATAACATTTCACAAGAGAAAAAAAGTTGAGAGATAAGCAAGCGGTCATGGAACAAATGTTAGCATCAGCATCGTCAGATTTAATCTCAAATCAAAGACATTAACTCTGACACTGTTATCTACAAAGACGCAACAGGAACATTTTTTGACTTTTGAACATTTACAAGGGAGCGTACACAGCGTACACCATTAAAAAAAGACTTGGATGCCAAGGTGCAAACTGTTTACATCAATGTGCACACGGCTGGTTAGAATCCAGGTGATGAATAAAGGACCTGGTCCTTTCAACTCTTATGAAACTAATGGAAAGATCAATCACTGCACATCACAGAAGACTTGCTTTAATTGTTTAAGTATAGGATAGGTCGTGACAGACAATTAAATATCTTGTTTCTGATTCAACGACTGACATCAGAGGTGGAAACAAACACCTATCCAAGCACAGAAAACAGCATTCGATTTGTGTTCAACATTACAGGAAGTTACTGGAGTCCCTGAAAGTACATATACATTTACACATAACGCTGCCTGTAACACAAGAGCTATGATTTAAAAACAATCATTATTTTCTGGACTTCGATTACTGCAGCCGGTTTACAGGAAAACACCATGTCAGTACTGGGATTAAACCAAGACACACATCTTTTACTTGCCGAAGATGCCATTGTTTTATGAACTAAACTAATTTTCATAAACACAGGACAGACAACTCAGTGAACCCTGAGGGGTACCTGCAGCCCCGGCTAGTTTTCTTACGTGATTTATCGGATTGTAAAAGAAGTGTGTATCGTTTGTATTGGGATACAAAACCAAATACACAACAGAGCTCACTGTAGATCACCAAATGGTTCTTGAAGAAAGAATAAGTATGTTTTATAGTTGGTATGGATACAAACTCTCCGTATGTCATTTCAAGTGTGTCTTTTAACAAGATGGTCCACCATTAAATGATCATTTGATCTTATTATGGATTATGGAATTTGCCAATCAGGACATTCCCATGTATCACGCTCCCTATCGTACCCGGATCCGCATATCACAATACGTATCGTGAGATTAGTTTCCCGTTACATCCCTACTCATCTGTTTAGTGGACAGTACTGTTTCAACACAAAACAACTACTTCAAAACAATCAGTGAGTCCTTTTTTAAACTAAGTGGACTCACACCACAATGTACTTTCCCTTTGGAAAAACAAATGAGCACAGGAATTGCTTCAGTTAATTCTCAGCATGATCTTCCAGATATGCTTAGCTATAGAGGACTCAATCAGACCCTTCAGAAAAATGAAAGGAATTATTTTTATTATTATTATTATTATTATTATCATTATTATTATTATTATTATTACTGGGTTTCATCTGGGTTTTTTGTAATTACTTGTCTCCAGGGGTAAACCTGCCAGACCTAGTAGTTTTATGTTTTTTAGCCTTTAATATACCGTACCTTTGAACTCTCTAACAGCAGGATTACCGTTTTGAAATGAAGGGTCAGCCCCAGTTATATACCTCAAAAGATCACAAAGAGAGGACTCTCTCAAAGTATAAAAAAGCTGTAATGGTGCAAATCTTCACGTTCACATCTGATGCACTGCGAGATTGTTCCTGCATCCATAAGTGCATAGAGGGGTAAGGAAAATCAGGGCAGGACTTATCTAAATTCAGACAGAAGACACTCCAGACAGAGATAAGAGCCAGCCAACCACATTTCAAATTGCTGCTACATTAAGTTTACATAAGTCTATCCAGCCCACTGCTGAGATTTTATCACAACTCAAAACAGTTTTTCCTCTTGGTATCTTTCTTTTCACAAAAGCCATGCTGGTGTCTCCTGAGTGTAAATCATTTTGTGTCCAAACGTAGCATCTGACGGCTTCAAGAGTTTCACAGAAGTCAGCGAGGATGCTTTTTCAATCTCTTGGTGTCTTTCTGAAGGCGGTGGACTGCCAGCTCCAGATGATGTGCTTTGGATGACACCCTTGCTATTTATTCACAGAGATCGTTTCAGAGTTGAAAGGCCAGTACAGTAACCTCCTGTGCAAACTGAAACCCTTTTCCTTCTTTAGTCTGTAGTGTAAAGATGCACCCTGTTTTATTTTCTTTCTTTCTCTCGATTTCTGTACAGAAACAGCAGCCTGTTACAAGGTGCTAGGGGTCACTATCAAGCGCTCCAAGACCACTCACAAGTTCAAAATGCTCAATCAGAATTCGTAGAGAAACTTCGAAGCAACTTAGTCAAGATGTCTACTTCACTTCGTTTCTTAAAACCCATCGTTGTTTCGGTATCCTAAAAGCCATCCAATGCCCATTTAAAAAAAAAAAGTCAACTTATTGAATTTATTATTATTATTATTATTATTATTATTATTATTATTATTATTATTATTATTATTATTATTAGCATACACCCTTATCCAGGGCGACTTACAATTGTTACAAGATATCACATTATTTTTTTTACATACAATTACTATTTCAGAATAAAACAAAAATGTGAAAAATGTCAAGAAACAATGTGAAAAATTCCACTCCTACCCCCAGGTTCCAGCTGTTCAGACGGGCTTCAAGGTCACTGTCGTCAAGGGAGGTTACAAGTCTCCTCTGCCCATCATTCTGAAATCCAATGAGGAAAGTCATTTTAATCACCACTGCAGAAGATGACAATTCAGACTGCTTAGGCCGTTGGCTTTTTGATCTTTAATTGAACGCATCGCCAGCAAGTCAAGAGTGGAATGTCTGAGTAATATTGAGAAGCAACGGCCCGGATCCAACACAGGGGAGCCACATCTTCCAGCCTAGGAAAATCCCAGACTCACTCCATTCCATCCCAGGACACCGCACTGAGCTAGACCGTTTCCCTTTCCTCTTTAAAATCAACTCCCAATTCCAATTCCTTCCAAGGAGCTGGAATTGAAATTGATATTTTGTAATAATTGTTGTGATTGTTCAACTGCTTTCATTTGAAGCCAATTTACTTGACTAACAGGGACTTTAATTGAAGTCATTTGTCGCAACTGAGAGAAGCTCGTTTTAACAGAATGCTGCTAATTGCAATTTTGATCAACGATGTGTTGGAATTGCTTCAATGGGAATGGGAATGGGCATTGGCTATATAATCTAAACATTCCCATAAAGTGCCTCCCTCTCCTTTAGGTTCTTTTATCAGGGGATGGGGAAGGGGGGAACTTACAGCCTGTTCAGCCACGTGGTTTTTTTCATCTGATCTGTGCGTCAAAATATTGGAACGTGCTTGCGATGCTAACTTCTCATTGTACGTGTGTCTCCTCCTGTAGTCAATACACAGAATAATAAGCATCAGTATTTCAGGAATTCAATTTAAACATGAAAATAAGGGTACTGACATTGATCTTCTTTTATAGGACTCTGTACATACACTCTATATGTGCCCATGAAGTAAAAAAACAAGTATATCCAAATCGAGTGTACAAAAATAGAATCTCAAAATTAAAAACAAAACAAAGAGCACAGACACACGCATACAATGTTTCAGATTCACAAACCAGTTCAAATTGATCTTGTCTGCAGTTAATATAACAAAATAAAATACAGCTTTCAGAATACAAAGTATGTCTGTGTTGTGTTCATATGTACATTCATAGGCGCCGGGGGGGGGGGGGGGGCCCTGCCCACTCACTATTTAAACAGGGGGGGCGAGAAGAAAAAAATATACATATATATTTTGTAATACCTTGAATCTCATCTTTCTTCCAAAACACAGTGACAATGATAAGTCAAATAAATCCACAAATGAAGACGACGCCGGAACTGTGTTGATAGAGAATAATCCTAAAGTGTAGCTCTCTGTGCCGCCAGCTTCTACAGAGGAACATTAAGCTTTTAACAAATCACATGGGAGAGAATGAGTTTATGTGAGGTAGCGAATGTTTCCACCTTCGTCATCTTGTAACACTATAAAAGACTGTTGAAACATTTGTAACCATTTCATATCATTTGTGTCCGAAGCAGTAAATAACTGTAGAACCGACCTTGGCCCACCTGCTTTTAGAAAGGCTCCGGCACCATTTTCTGCATTACATTTCTGATAAAAAAAATAAAATAAGACTCAAAGCCGCAGTGTAAAGTTAATCCTCAGTTTGATAGGCTGACAGTGGCTGCTAAATATATATAAAAAACAAACAAACGAAAAAAAAAGAATCCTGGAGCATCCCAGGCAAAGAGAAGTGTTTGCAGTTCAGTTTTGACAGGCACAGCTAATTTGTTTCAGTATCTAATTACGAATATTCATTTGAGCTAATTACATGCCTGCAAAGCTGGCTTTAACGGATTTAAATAATCTCAGTTAGATGACTGTCATCCAAATGCGGGTCTACAATACTAGAGCTATACTTTATAACATTATCTCTTACTACAGATGGCAGACCGATATTCCAGCACACATACAAACATACACGTATAGTGGACAAACAGACACTGCGCTACAAATGATCTTTATAGCTCAAGAGATAACTGCCCATTAAAAAAATCTTTACAACGACACCAACACACAAGACTTTGTGTCCCACCACAGGGGAATTATACTGGAACGTCACTTTTAAATCTACCCTCACATATCCTCAGCTGTTGGCTTAGGGTAATCGAATGAGATGTGCCTACAGTTTGAGCCTGCAAAGATCAAAAGGGAAGGACAGTCAAGACTTCCAAAGGAGGAATGAGGTGCTGCTGCACTGATTAAAGGAAACTGACTGGAATCTCTATTTACTTAACCTGCAGATGGACTGATAGACCATTTACAAAGCGGCACTGGAGGCCGTCACAGATCAGATCCATCACCTTGTTTCCAAGTGAAAGGCTCAATTCAGCAGGGATCTGGGGAGCTGTGGATGTCACACTCATTTTGCACCATCAGGGACTTCAAGCAGGAGATTAGCTCACAATTCATAAGATTATTATCTGATAGCTAATTTAGCAGAAAGGCAGATCTTGCACTATGCAAAAATAAAAAAAAAGAATTAGCAGATGAATTAGCTTGTTTTAAATCTCAAATTATTCATTTTACGAATGCACAATAAACAGTAAGTCAAATAGGACTGGCATGCATTTAAAGTATAGTCTATGAGCAGACTCCTGTACTAGTTACATTCAGCACGTAAGCAATATCTAGGGACCATGTCATAGTAGATACACTCTATTGGTTTACAGACCACCCCCTCAAAGCACAACTTTGTAATATTTCCATTGATCACTTTCCCATGAAAATCTCTCTTGCTACAGAGACTCTGCAAGTAAAGATCGCCACCCGCTGGTCGGCCGAGGAGCTGCAACTCCTTAAAGAATACGTTCAAGTCAAACATTGTCAGGAGGAGGAATAAAGGGTCTGGGACTGCCCAAGGACCTATAGCTGACAAAAGCTGCATTTTAACATTTTAATATTGGTTCGTTATTAAGGTTTTGCCAAGTGATAAAATTCAAGTTTGCATTGATTTTTTAAGAAATATAGTGCTATCTGATGTTAATATAAAGATCAACACTGTTAATAAGTTGATTATCTCCAGGTCAGGGAGTATTTGCTGCATATGGATACCTGCCCAGACCTTTACATGCTTACTAATCACACAAACTTTAGTACCTTCACATTGGATAAAACAAAAACTAAAGGGTGAATTCAAAGAAAGGTGCCCAAGAGCTTCTAGTGATCAGTTCACAAATACAGTGGCGTCATATACTGTATTTTATTTTTTTTTAACACATTAAACATTCTTGGGATGCACAATTAACTTAGAAAAAAAAATTCTTGCAACTGGATGAAACAAGCCTTTGATAATCTGTACTAGTGGTTTTATAAAGTGATGAGAAAGTGGGGTACGAAAAGAAAAAAGAAAATCATTTTAAGATTAAAAACAATGTTTCAAAGTGAGGCTTGAAATAGCTGTAAAATTTATGAGACAGCAACAAACTACAGTTCCTTAAGATAATAAATAATTCAACAGAAACACACACATGGCAACTACTAGAAAACTCAGTTATTCTTTTCATCCCTGCTAGCACAGAAGAAAAAAAGAGGCAGATATCAACGAACACTAGAACAAACTAACAGTTGAATTGTTTCAGACGCGGGAATCAGATCTTAGGAATTTTCTTCAGTACTTCTTTGATGCGCCAGGTCAAGTTCAAGCTGAAAGTTCAGACAACTTCACAAGATTATGCAAGTGCTGAGAGGGCACAAAGTTATTGTAGTTCTGTGCTGCGATTTTTACAGCCTTCTGCACGTCCAAATAAGGCAAAAACCACACACATTAAATCTGTAGGGAAACCAGACCGTTTATACAATTGCCTTCTTTTGGCTAAAAAAATTAATAAATGCATTTTCAGATAGAGAACAAAAACAGCTAAATCTAAAAAGTAATGAATGCAAGACCATACAGTCCATCCCCTGCCACAGCTGTACAAATCTATCAGTATCGTGCAAAAACAGACAACCGTGACCTACATCCACTGTATTTGCATGTAAAGAATGTGACACGCACACATATGGAGAGAAAAGAAAAGTTCCTCCATATATGCCCATATTGTGGTACTCTCAAACCCTAATGGTAAAGAATGTCCTGACCAGGTTTCATCACAAGCGGTTCTAATAATATCCGAGCCTGAAAGTACTGTGTAATGATCACGTTTGCATTTCATTCGTAAAGTAGAGTGGTGCCTCCATCAGCAACACAGAACACTGGGCGTGATTCTATGTGACTGCACTGTCAGCATTAAAGGCAACTGTGTTTCAATAATAATAACCAATAGGACCTTCCCCTTTCTTTGACCTCCTCACTTTCAGAAACGATTTTGAGTTTCCCTCCAGAGGCTCTCATTTACTTTCTTCCCAGGTCGGACTATAGAGAGTTTCTCATGACTCAGCTGAATCAGCACTACAAAAGGATGGCATCTAAAAGACAGTTAAAGACACAACTTAAATCTAATGGCGAATTAACGTCTAGTTTTCCACTGAACTGAATTATAATGGCCTCATGAGTGACGATCCCCGTTTCTGTATTGTGCATGACAGCCCCACTAGATAAAGCTCAAGTGTGTGGAGCTTCACTGTGTGAGCAGAGGGAGGCTATAGAACGATTACACTCTGCCTTTGCCTTAAGAGCTTAAGTCAAATGCGGAGGAATGTTTTTATTAAAACACTAGCAAGTACACTTTCAACTGTTTTCGTAAAGCCTGAACAGGGAGATTCTTTCTCATTTCACCAGACCGACACGTATTTAAACTGTAGTTAATAAACACTCACTAACACTATCTGCTGGACATGTTGATTATTACAGCCAATTCTGTGAATTTAATAATAAGAATGACTACACATATCTAATACAAATCTCATAAAAGGCCAGGACTGGTTGCAACTATTAAATAAACTACCCATTAAAATTACACAAAATCTGTATGCACAGATGAAAAGAGAAGATTAAGCTACATTAAATAATACATTAAAGGGCCATTTGTTTCTTCAAATTGCCAGTATGAATATTAAATAATGTCTGCTCTCTTTATAATGCTAATTCAGAAATATGGCTATTGAATCTTGACACCGACTGCACATGAATTACTATTAAACTCAAACTCATAGCAGCTAGCACATCATTAGGACATACAAATGCTTGCCTGTCAAAGACGATATTCCAGAGAGGGTGAAGTGCTCTAATTGTTTATAAATTGCATGCATTATTTCAGGCTTCAGAGATCTACTATTGCTATTAACCACATGCTGTAAGAAGTGAATCCAAAACTACAAGCATGGTAGAAATCTGAGACAAGGAACAAACTGAACAAGCATGTTCGCAGTGTGCAGTATCCTGGGCACAGACAAGAATTACTGATGTCTTAGGTGATCAAAACTGAGAACTGAACAGTGTCTCAAATTCAGTGAAAACCTAGCAGCATTTCATTTAACACACATTTAGAGAAGAAGGCTGCTCTGCACGGAACCAGCCAATGCAGATGGACTTATTACTTACAAAGACTCAGGTCCTTAGCACCCCCTGCTGGTTAAAAAGGAGTACAGCGTGACTAACTGACCAGCAGACCAAGTATACAGTGAAGATGAATTTCTTTATTTTTAAAGCAGGAGCACTTTCATTAATTTGTCAGACTTATGCACATGTGTATGTATGCATTTGTACAGCCCCTGATTGTGACAGGTATGTTACAGAATGGAACTGTGGAACTAGGCTATGTATGGTCTGAAGTTTTTGACTAGTAATATAAATGTGCTCTGTGCTGGTACCCACAATCCATGTCTGCCTCTCTGTACTGCCTTCTGGCCTGGATTAATATCAAACCAGCCTGGCCGTCATTACAACACGCAGTGGTATAGAAACGGACCTGTGTGCAGGACGAGGTGAGGAAGTCAAGGTCCCGTCTTCTCTGGATGTCAGCCTCCAGGAGTCGTCCACTTTGGAGTCTCTACTGTCCAGCTCCCCCGTCACCCAGTCAGGCAGTCTCTCTGAGCTCTGGTCCAGGGGCCTCGCGGACAGGGTCTCGTCAAAGTAGATCGACTGGAAGAAATGTGTTTGAGAGTTAAAAGAGTTCAATTTAATGAATTACCATACATCTTTATACACGTTTCGTAAAATGTATTGTTATTTTAACACCTGGCCAGAAATTATAGTCAAATATATTACAGTTAGTTCACATGTGTTTGCAGATACTGCAACATTACTGGATAAAAATAATTATACAAAAAAATTAAACTAGACAGTCACTAACCCCAAGGTTTGACCTAAAATATTTCCTCCATTAGCACCAACTCTTGTTTTTTATGTTTAGAGAATTATTTAGGAATGACAAATACAGCACACAGAAAAGTATACAAAAATCACATTTCAAAAAAGGCATAGGCAAGCGTTAAAATAAGTCAACTGTGCCACCTTGTGGCTATGCCTGGCCACTGCAAAACACAGGTAAGCCACATGAAAGGGTTGTAAATGCAGTACCATGTATGTGGGCAGTGTTTTCAGTGTCCCTGGCTCTGGTCTGTGGGTAAACGGCCCCTCCAGGGCCCCTCTTCTGAGCATGTGCAGTAAGAGTCTGGCGTACATGTTGCGGTTCTTCCTGCCCATGACTCCTGTGCCTGAACCCGAGGGCTCGCAAAGCTTCTTAATCCACAGGGCACATCTCTGACGCTCTGTCGAGGGGGTAGGAAAAGCACTGCAGCATTGACACTTCATTATGTGATCAGCACTAACCAAACCTGCAGCTGTTTTAACAACCATTCGACCCATTAGACCCAAAGCAGCACATTAATATCCCTTCCCTTGTGTATAGAACAGAGCTAGTCTGATTGGGACAATCATGCCTAGATGCTCCACACTCCCACAGCTGGTGCCCTAGTTAACTACACTCTCCTCCCAAACCTAAACCCAAACCTTCTACCCGAATCAACCCCTTCCATACCCAATGGGACCAATCAGCACCATACCCCACAGCTCTGGCACTGCCCCAAACACAGACCATGCTGTCTCTTTTTCCCAGTGGTAAAGCTGGTCCATTCTTCAGCTACATTTTGGGGGATGTCTGAATTAAGCCTGCTAATATTTGCTTTATTATTCTTCATCAAGCTGATTAATTGCTCAGAAAGTGGGCTCTTTTGTCCACTTTAAGCCCATTCTACAGGGAGTGCGTGTCCTCCTAATTGTACCTGATTTGTGTGGTAGTTTCAGAACATATGGTTTCATGTCCACCAGATAGTGATCAAACTCTGAATCCAGTTTCTCCCATGTCTGCTCCTGGCTGCTCATTGTGGCGTGCGTGTGCGTCGAGCAAAAGCTAAAAATGCAAGCGAGAACGACTGTGAAGAAATGGTGCAGCGTACTTTCACATAATGCTTTCAACAAATACAGAAAAAGACCCTTCTTCAACGTCATCTCAAAATCACTCCGAAAATAGTTCATATATCTTATGTTTTTTGAGATTAGCTTACTACGACTACCTAGTCGTACTAAAATCGCAGTGTATGTATGTGCAGTTCATCATCATGTCACCTTGCAATGATATACCGATTTCAACCTTGTGGCATTAGCGCAGTCTGTATGCAGCACATTAATAAACTATAGCAAAATAGCGTATATATTTACATTCACAGCGGCACAGTGACTTCAGCTCCCTCAGCTGCAAACGGTTTAAACTTCCATGCCATCAAACACTGACATCGTCATTTCCTTCTTCCGCAGACAGCAGGGAGGCGTCAGTCGTTGCCATGGAAACTAGAGAAGCCAGTTAGAATGCAAACGGACAAGCTTCTTCAAATTATTTAAAGACGTAATTTCATTTGGATTGATAAAAAGGCCCACACAAGCTGATGAAGATCACGAGATCTACCTTATCCTATTTGAGCAATCCTATTTTATTCTTATAAATACACTCTTGCAAAGGATCCAGGTTCACTTATAGAGACCAATCTATTGCTTCAGTACACACACACACACAAATATCACTTCAGAGTGGGACGTAATAACAGACGAGAAGATTACAATATATTTTATTTGAAGGAATCAAAAGAAATGCAGGTAAACAGCAGGTAAAAGAAGATTATTAAAAGCCAGCTGTTTTCTTTAGTCATCAGGTTTCGTTGATTTAGCACTGTTTTATTTCCGATGGCAGGTTACGAGAATTCATGTTATATGTGAAAACGTTAGGTTCTGTAAAGAAAGAATAAAAAACAAACAATAATTGTATGGTTGTAATTCTGCAGTAACTATCAGTTCTGGACACGTATCTTGTTTAAATTTGGTGGATCTTAGAGCTCATGTAAGGTGAGCACACAGTAGAGGCCAATGCTGTTGATACAATGAATACTTCATTGAAATACATTGTGAAGTTCAGTTTAACGAGTGAGAATGCTTAACCCCTTCAGCCCTGAATTACTTTCTACACGACCTCAGACTGGGACCAAGTAGTCCTGTGATTCCCGACGACATGTGCTAAGAACAGGCAGGACCTTGAGATCCCGCCAGGACTGAAAGGGTTAAAACTGAGACCAAAAAGTTCCCCAAATTAATTTCTCACTGGGTGGGGCATAAACTGAGACCACCAAAGAAATCTGTGCCGATTCTCATCCAATATATCCAATGTAGCCTGATGTGTTTCACTTGACTAACACCCTTCATATGTACACAAATAAGAATGGCGTACCTTTGTAACAGGATGGAATTATGAGATTGCCATCCACACACTGGGTTAAAACCGGATAGCCACATGCCCTGTCTTTATCTTTGCAATAGAACGCCACCATGTCAGCGTGCTGGACTCTGCTGGCTGGCAAGTCCTCAACCCATATCTTTTGCCCATTGTAAAAGATGCGAGCCCTTTTTGCACTGATGATGCACGATGCTGGGGAGGAAAAAAAATGTGGGTAACACTTTACATCAAGTGTTTCCAATTACTGTGTATTTACATGTTAGTTACTTAGTAAATACTTGTGTACTTACACTTAGTTACAATGTTATTAGGCATAGTTACAATGTTCTTAATGTGTACATCTCTTTGCATGATATAACTGTGCATAATAACATTATGTGTAGTACACATGTGTAAATACACAGTAATTAGAGACACTTGATGTCAAGTGTTACCAAATTGTGTACAGTTTCATGACTCCTGGAGGGATATTAGAAGTCATGTGCTATCATACTGCAGCTGTACATTGCTAAGTTGCTACTAGTGTTTGATATTTTTAATTACCAGTGCACAAACACAGACCAATGCATGCTGCTTGCAACTTACATACATCGTTATGTTTGTTTCCTTGCTGTCTGCTGGGTCTCATTTAATGATAAATGGTAAATTTAGAAAAGAAAAATCACATGACTTGGTGCCAGAGTGCACACTGATTTTAGGGTTACAAATCATGCAGGGTCCGGATTGTAACGGAGATCACACCATTCATTTCAAAGGGGATTTGGTTGGGACCTGAAAGTCATGCTGGATTATACAGAATGCCAGTTTGTAGAAGGGCTGGATTAGACAGTACAATAAACATGGTATGAAAAGAGGGTTGGGGGTTATTAAGATCTGCTGTTATCCAAGTCATCATAAACACAGTAAATCCTAAATCCAATACCTTGACTTTGAATTGCTAAGAAGCACGAACACCATTGCATAGATTACCTCTGCAAACTGGCTTTGTAGACCAATGCCCCGTTTTTTCACATTGGATTTCCATCGAACCATCCAGGACATAATTTGGCTTGCACCCATACCTAATCTTTTCTCCGTAGCCATGATTTCTCAAAATAGCAAAGGACATGAAGCCGTTCTCAATGTCGGTTGGGGGTGGGCATGTCACCACTGCAATAAAAAATACATGGTAAATATACTGGTGTGTATATTTTACTTGCTAATTGTAGAGGGCAATGCAGTGGAGATCTGTGTGTTGTGCATATGAAAACTTGTATCCTGGAATCATAGGCGCGTGACTGACAGGAGATGCAGCAACGGCTTGTGGCTTGCAGAGGCATTGTAATGATCTCCACTTTGCTATGTCTTTGATCATGGAGCAGCACACGCTATGGCATTGCATCAAGAAATAATCCCAAACTCTACTCGGTTCCACCATGCAAAGATCGACTAATGGAGAGGTAATAATGAAAACAAAGAAAGAAAGCTGATCGCTGTCCGGAGCACCAGGCTTCACTTACGCTTGCACTCTGGAGTCTCAGTCCAGTTGCCATTGGCCGAACAAGAGCCAAATTCATTTCCGAAGAGGACATATGGGGATGAGCACTCGTACTGCACCGTGTCACCAAAGTATGTTGTGTTTCCTGTTAACTTGGTGTGGTGTTTTATCAGTCCGTATTTGGGTATTTCCGGAAGACCACAGGTCACAGCTGGAATATAGCAGAACGCTGTTAGCATAGATAGGTCCTGATCCCTTCAATACTTCCTGGAGAAATTGATTGGAAGGCTGAATGAAGGAACTTTAAGGATGCCGCGATTAAGCACACAAGCTTTAATCAATTACATTGAAAAACACACACAGTTTTCTCTCCAAGTTTACTTCTTGTGCAACAATAATTAGACCCCACCTGAGTACACGGAACAGAAAGTGTGTGTCAGGCTCCAGTGGGGCTCTAGTACTGGTTGCACAGGAAGTGAGCAAATGTAGTGTTCATAGACACAGATATAGTCATATGCCTTTGTTCATTCCTAGCAGTTAACACTAGATTAATAAGCCAAGCTTTTTTAAAATGAAGAATGAAAGAGTACGTTTGCAGACTGGTAGGGGATTGCTCCATGTGCTGTCATGTTGACATTCACTATCATTGTGTCCGTGGAGGATGTACCTGCAAAGAACAGAAACCGGCTGATGAAAACGGAAATCATTTCAGAAACTCGGGATTCTATACATCACCATCACAGGGCTAAATAAATAAATAAATACAGCAATCCGAGAAAATCTCTTGCTAGCCATTGGGGACCTACTGCTGAGCTATTAGGTTACAGAAACCCCCTTTTCTTAATATTTAAAACTGCAGTGTGGGTGTCATGGGGTTTTTATCCCCTAAGGGGAGCTGGGGGGGGGGGGGGGGTGGTCTAAGGTCTAAGCAAAGACAGTGGGGTTCACATAGCAATATCCCAGCAGCATGGTATCTACTAGCTGAAATATTACTGTACTGTACGTACAACAGAATCATTCTCTTACCCTTCTAGGCAGGTAAAGTTGACAGTGGTCTGAAACTCTAGGCTTGAGAAAAGTACGTGCCCATTTACCAAGGGTCCAGGGTACGAACACAGTTTTGCTGTATGAAAACAGGGACATTTTAAACATTCATCGAGTTTTCTACAGTAACCAGTATTACTGCAATTAAAACTGCAGTAAAATCTGTGTCCAGTAACAAGCTTGCCATGCTATACTATGGAAGAAGTACAGCAATGTGCAGTAAAGCATTGTGAAAGCATGGTAATTGTAGGTAAGTAAATGCCATGGTAAATGTGATCACAGCATATGACACACATGCTCTCGAAGGTTAGCACTTACGGGAGCACTTCATAGTCGGACTGGGCCATGTTCCAGTAGCTTTGCAGATGTTCTTTCTGGAACCGGCAGTCATTCTGTACCCGGGGTTGCACTGATAGATTATCTCCTGTCCGGGCTCGTACACTTGCATCTCATCCTGGACACGTGCTCCGCTGACCTGGGGGGGGCGACCACACACTGCAACACAACAGTGACATTGTCATCCCTGCTCCACTGGAAACATATTAAAAGCATCTCCCTGAAACGTTTAAGACACAGGGAAGCAGTAACAGAGGACAGGTACTGCAGAGCTGGCGTGTGATAATCGGGGCTGGAAACTGGATCCACGCCCAGTGGTAGGTTTCAGAACGTCTTTCATGTAGGTGCATTTTTAAAATGAAGCTGTAGGTTTACAATAGGAGTTGCCCGCGCAGCTAAAAGGGAGGAGCAATTTATTTAACATCAAACGCCTGGCTCTTTAAATGATACACTTAATTGAAGGTAGTTCTAAAAAAACAAGACTGGAAAGAGGGCTAGCATCTACCTTACATGCTTTTCCAGTAACACCAACATGAAGTGTCTCTAGTTTCTGTGTATTTACATAATAGCAGATACATAGAACTTGCACACACAGGAAGGCTTTTAATATTCTTCACATAGTGGATAATTATTATTGTTTTGCTTCTCCATATTTGAGAGCTGTTGTTTTTTTTTTATATCTTCTTGTCATTTTCTCCACAAGCTCTTTTCTTCTAGATGACAATGAGAACACACTTCACTTTTCATTTTTTTAACAAGCCTAGTGCCAGTTCACTTTATTGACAAGCAACTTTCCTGCAGGTAGGTGTAGGAGATTTCCACCCCCATGTCTGTATCTACATGTCGTTCCATGCATCCACTCTCCTTTCAGAAGACCCTCTCGGCCAAAAGATTACAAAAGTGTGCCCTTAAATAACTAAAAGAAGCACTTACCTTTGGCAGAAGTCACAAGGTTATACAAAGAAACCTCGCAGACCAGTAACAAGACAAGTCTCTTCAGCATCGTCCTGGTTTTGGTGTTGCGCTGTACAGAGAGGCACTGAGACTCCACTGATCTCTGGGGCTGTCTGGGCTGGAATGAGTGAATATAAACTCCCGTTTGTTCTTTCCAGAGTAAACAGCTGATAACATAAGATAACAAGGTCATTTTTCAAGGATAAAAAAACAAAAACCTGAAACAACAAAGGGAGAAAAAACAAGCAAACAAACGAGACGGTTGTTAATGCCTTGTGATGAAAATATCTTGATGTATGACATATTTTGGGGGGTAATTATACATGTGTAATACTACGTGTTTTATAGACATGAGCAAACAGCTATTCTGCCACTGGGGCCACAGATCTGTCCGTGTCACCAATACATTCCTATGGGACATGTAACCCTGGTACCGTACAAAACGATATCATTACTTTGCAAATCAGTCTGAAGCTTTCCTCTACATTTCTATGGAGACCAGATGATATTACCTTTCATAGCAAGTTTCCAGATTCTCTTAAAAGTAAATATGTTGCAAACCATAAATGAACAATCCGAATTGCCTAGTTTTAGAAATGTAATGAAGTGTTTATTTACAGTCCAGTTTTGGGATGATACACTCTGGATCAAAGTCCATAGCAGGACCCTACTTGTATTTACCCATGGTTGAAAATTAACTGTGATTTATTCAATATTCTGTTTCCCAGCTTGCGAAATAAATCCAGAAAATTTCCAAACCGAAATATTACATTTGAAGGCTTGCAGTGTTTATAGTTTGATAGCCTAACAGCTGACTGCCACTGTCCCTCTCCTTCACCCCTCTTAATCTGCCAATAGTATTTGCACAATGACCTAGTGAGCCCATCAGTTTCTTTGATCAGTATCTGCTGACAGTGCAGCCCTGTCCAGTACTAGTTCACCCCAAGGAGTTACAGAAAGGGTGGTTCTCATTGTTTTCTTCGGGTGCCAAGCAGATCACACTGTTCTGTACCGTGGAAAGCTGTTTAATGTGAGCAGTTGATCTAAAATGGGGCTCACAAAACAATTCTGCCACATGCTTCCAATGTGATCCAGCACTGGTGATGTGGCTTGCAGTATTTGCACAGCGTGATCCCATGCATTTCTTTGCTCACATGTACTGCAGTATTTGTTAGCAGTGTGACCAGCACCAGCTCGTCCCGGGGGATATAGAAAGGGGAGGTCAGAAACTCCACCGTTCTCGTTGTTTTTACTGGGTGCCATTCTACAAGAGGGTCAGTATGAATGTCAGAGCTGAGTGCACATCCACACTGTTTCATTAGCATCTGTGGCATAGAGACTGAATAGCAGTTCTGCAAAGGACTCTAAGGTTAGGGTTACCTTTTCAGTAAGTTTAGGGTTAGCTTGTGCTGATGCTTGTGGAGGTGTGGAGTCTCCCAAGATCATTTGGTTTAGAAAAACGCGTTCCCCATTCTCTCCCCTTGTTTAATCACAGCGAGCAAGCCGTACCACTCTTTACCGCGTACCTGAAAACAACACTACACCAGGGCTTCTTTTTCGGGGGGCAGCACAAGCAGTCAGAAAATGCGGACAGCAGCAACGGCAAGCATGCAATCACGAAGGGATATGCTGCAGATTCACAATTCATCTTAAAAACAACCAGTGAGACTTCCCTTAACGCACAGGTATGTGTCCGCAGCAGGATGCATTGAGCCTTGCAAACATCATGCAATAAACACACAGTGAAAAAAAGGGTTTGGAGTTGGAATGTTCTGCTGCTTAATAACCCTAAATTGCTAAGAAATGTTGACTCCAGTCCGTAGACAACAGGGCCTACCTCTGGAAACTGGCTTCTGGTTCTGTTTGCTCGCATTGCGCTTCCACTGCACCGTCCAAGATGTAATTGCCATGGCACCTGTTCTCAAACTTCTCCTTGTTGTCATACTGTCTAACAACCGTGTATCCATCCGGTATTGCAGGCGGGTGTTGACAAGTCTGCTCTGCAATAAAACAAATGCAGAACACATATTCTGCATTTACACCCTCAACAATGGAATTTTTCTTTTTAAAAGGGTTCATTTAAATGTGATGCTTGTGTGTGTCTTGAAGCTCAAATGGTTTGAAGATGTGCTCTGAAGAGCTACCATTGGAACTGGGAACACAGTGGACATGTGGGCAAGCAGTACAACTATTAGACGCTCACATCTCGAAAGTGATGATTTTGTCAGTTGCTTGCTCTCAGCCAGTGATGTGTTTTCACCCCCACTGTCTGTATCTACAGATTCTCTCTCCTTTCAGAAGACCCTCTTGGCCAATGTACCCTTAAATAACTACAAGAAGTGCTTATCTCTGGTAGAAGTCACAAGGTTATACAAAGAAACCTCACAGACAGGTCTCTTCAGCATCGTCCTGGTTTTGGTGTTGCGCTGTGCAGAGGACCAATGACATTCAGCTGAGCTGAGTCTCTGAGTGGAGATCAGTGAACATATACAATCCTTATTCTTTCCAAAATAAACAGCTGATAACATGTTTAAACAGAGCCAAAAACAAACAAACAAACAAAACAAAAATCAATAAAAAACAAGGTGGTCATGCAAAACATACATTGTTTAACCCTCATAACTGTAATCATTCGTCAAATTATTATTATTTTAATTGTATTTTAATTATAAGTAAGGGGTTATAAACATGATCTGAGATCTGGCTGCATGTTGATGGGAAATCTGCACAGTATTTGCACAGAGTGAGCTCATAAACTTCTTTGAACTGAACTTAGTACTGCAATATCTGGTGGCCCTGACCAGCACTGGTTCACCCCAGATGATCAAATGGTTCTGTGCCCTGGAAAGCCATTTAATGTGAGCAGTTGATCTAAAATGAGGCTCACAAAACAATTCTTCCGCATGCTCCCAATGTGACCCAGCATCAGTGACGTGGCTTGGTAAACCATTCCATACTCTCATCACTCTCTGTGCAAAAACATGCTTCCTCCTACCCTCTGTCCGAAGCCCATCTCCACTTCATTTCAAAATGATCAGCTTCTTTTAAGAATTATAAAAAAAAGAAAAAAAATCTGTAATTACACCCTCTTAACCCTTCTTTGTTTCTGGCTAAACAGATTCAGCACCCTGAGCCCATCTTCATTCCTCCTTCCTTTTAGTCTGATTGCCCTTCTCTGGACTCTCTATGCAGTCATGGTGTCTGTTTGGTAGTACAGGGACCAGTATTGAATGCAATATTCAAAGTGCAATCTCCCCAGGGCATGACATCCGGCTCTACAATCTTCCCTATATACCCTCTTTGCCTCTTAGATTGCTTCACTATCGGGTTCGAAGACAAAGGTCTTACCATTCAGCTCTGTAGGATTGACTCATCAGCTGCGAGGAGAGCTATTACAGAACCTTTGCTTGGGTATTGTCTGAGCTTCTCTTGAACTGTTGAACCCTTCTGAGCAGGTCAGTTGCCACAAACTACAGGGTGCTATTTCATTTATTAGCCACAAGGTGGAAACGTTGACTACCAGACCCATCATTTTTATTTACCCTACACTTTCAAGCGGAGGCGAACTAGGGGTGCTGGCTTTGCATGGCCTCCAGCATATACAGGGGTTACAGTTTTGTTCAATGGCTTTCAGCACCCCCACTTTAAAAATTGTTCCAGCGCCACTGCTTTCTTTCAAGTATCTTGTTTTTAAAGCTTCGTTAGCCACACATAGAGCACGCATGCGGTCATACACCGAGATTACAGAAGAACATGATTTAAATCTTTTAAATCTACCTAGGAGTTCAGGCTGTGATGGTGCGCGTTTGGTTTTGCGTTCACAGTGAGGTGCCTCACGTTCGGTATGTGTTTAGTATATATAATATCACAAGGTATGGATTTGATATATAGGGTTATATATACAGGTAATAGAATTCATAATTTTCCTATTGCTAAACAGCATGAGCTTTACCAGGTTTTACTGTGTGCTTAAAAATTAATAAATAATTCATAATTAGGTTCACTCCGGCGCATTTTATCTTTAGTTTGCGGTCGATTCAACTCACAGCAAGCCCATGAAAAACAAGACAAAGTATAGATGCATCTTCTCCTAACAGTTCTGCGTGGTGAATGCGCACAGTACTGTGGTGAAGATGTATTCCCATTCTTCAGCCATGCTTGTGTTATCGCATGCATTCCCCTTGCTTTTCCGTGGATTGACAATGCTTTTCGTGTTTCTCGTATTTGTGATTTGCCATACTCGACTGTGCTGAACCTCTTTATTTTACTGTGACTTACTGCACTCTGTTACGCTGTTGCAACACGGTGCGGTACACTCTTACGATGTTTAGTCCATTGCACCCGTTCAGTTGTCCGGGAACACTGGAATGCGTCGTTCGGTAGTATGTGTTACGATGTTGATTTTGCAATGACCCCACCGCCGCTTCGAGCTCGCCACCAATAGGAGGCGCACGGCGCTGTCACACCCTCGAGCAAATAAATGTACACTCCCATTTGAGAGCAGCGTATTCGCTGACGTCAGCCCCAGTGAAAGGAGGAAGGAGAGAGAGAGAGAGAGATAGAGGGAGAGTGTTCAGCCAGAGCTGTCATTAACTAGTTATGCTGTAGAGAGCTACTGGGGTAAAGTATTCTACCTTCAAAAAACAGCACTATAGAAATAACATACCAGACTGTGCAAAGCAAAACCCGGGAGGTGGGGCTCTTACCTCCTCTTTCTTTCTCTCTCTGGCTCCTTTTATAAAAAGTTTCTGGTGATTATGGCTGATGTGATACATATGAACGACTCGTCCTCAGCGGACGTAGCGAACAGATTCGCCCGTAAAGGCGCTCTGAGACAGAAGAACGTCCACGAAGTGAAAGACCACAAGTTCACGGCGCGGTTCTTCAAACAGCCGACATTCTGCAGTCACTGCACCGACTTCATTTGGTAAGCGGCTGCCTTTGTTCGTGTTGTTTTCAGATTTAAATCTGGAAAAACCAGATCATGTGTTATAATGCAATATTACAATGCACGTTGCAATATATATTTTTTGTTGTTGTATTATAGCCGATATTATATTAACCACACTCTTGCAATAATAATAATAATAATAATAATAATAATAATTGTATCAATTCTTAGCATCCCGCAAGACTGGGTGGTTGTATATGTTTATACTGTAATATACGTTTTAATTAATAAACAGCTGAGCATGCATGACCTTATTCACAAGTTGGGTGGACCCCCAGCCCTTAATAATTAAAGCCCCCGAACGGTGCTGTCTCGGGTGTCCTTGGTGGTAAACACGCATGGTGATGTTTCAGCCGAATAGTTTTTGTATTGGATGATCATCCCAGATAAATTGTATGCCGTCGTACAGGCTACGCTGTTGCGTTTACCCTCTCCGTTTGCTTACCAATCGTGTGCGCACGTGGAATTCCACGCAATACCTTTTCGCTCAAGACCAAATGTATTCTGAATTTGGAGAATACCTCGCGAGCAATGGTCTTGCACTGGACTGAGCTAGATATTAATACTGTATCGCACTGGACTGTACACAGTGTACATGGTTGGTTATACAATATGCACTGTAGAGGTAGCGATCGCCACATAACCACATCTACTGCATCTATGTAAATACAGTAACGTTTCAGTGCAAAGAAAAAACCAACAGTGGGATCTCCAGATGAAGTAATCAAGCAGCGCTGGAATACAATCCTATTGATTTTCTGCTCTTAGAAGCAATCCAATAGTGGACATTGTTAGTGGCATTTAATTTTAACAGTCTGTAGATCACACCCGTTTTTATGCAGTGTTGCATGAACTCAGCACTGCAGATCTGTAAAGAGGGATAGGAAGGATAACGCCTCTTTTTAGCTCTGTCATCAATCAAGTGGGCCCGCGGAGCCCTGGTATCATTTAAAAGCGGTCTTACTGAAATACTGGGGCGATTCTCTGCTGCTTCAGAGCTCAGTTAAAAAAGGATTGAGCGCGTGAGTCGTGCAATGCTTACAGGACCGGTGATGCTAGCAGGGCTTCAGATCAGACTAGGGCTTCTGTTATTCAATGGGGTATTTACTACTTTTGCTGTTCTTTATTAATATAAATGTTCACTGCAGATACGAATCCCAGAGCGCTGTGCCTCTATTACAACAGGAAAGCAGTGAACCCCAAAAGTCATTTCCAGTGCGTCTATAGGATAAACACTTTACCGGTTAAAAACTAAAATCAGAAACCCTGAAATTAAATTGTGTTTGCCCTTATACAAGCTTACCATGACAATCCCCCCATGCTTTTCCCTTGAATATACTGTTTACTCTAGTTTACCATAGGTTTAGATGGGGTTTTTTTAGCTGCTTTACAATACACACCAATGCTTAATCATGCGTTCACTGTGAATTATAACACTTTGCTGTCTTTTACTGTGGTTACTTTTATAAAGATGATAAGACAGGGCAGCTAACAGCTCCCTCTCTTATACATTGCATTCTCATGATGTGTTTTTGAAACGTGGAGCACAGCAGTCAAGACTTAGCCAGAGCCTCAATAGAGTGAATAGAGAAACACACGCTGTAGATCAGAACTCCTTGTTATTTGAACTACTCGGGGTACAGGTCTGTACAGAGCAGGCATTTGGACAAAAGGTGTTCATGCAGAAAGTCATGGGGAGCACTCTTCCAGTTAACTGTACCTGCTGAATACGTGAAGTTTAGGAGATGTGTCAGCCCATTGCTAATTTACATCGCCTCCAGGACAGGAGTGATAGTTGTAGACTGACACTCTCCTAATTGCTTCAACCCTCATATCTGTGTTTGAGTAAGACAAGCCCCATAAGCTGTAAATGCATTAATCTCCCTGCGGAATACGCAGCTTGACATAACTGTCAATAAGCTTGCATGGATTCTTGGCTTTTATAGTTTTACAATAGCTGTAATCTGTTGCTCTGATGTGTTGTCGTGTATATGGGCATGTCCGAGTGCACAGTCGTGGAGTGGTTGCTTGGAGGTGTTCTGTAAACGAGGTGCAGCAATATAATTCCTATTCACAGAGATCCAGGAGGACTGCCCCTGCCTTTCACACAGGGCTTAGTGCTCCTGCCCATTGTTTGCAATGGTTCTAGCACTGCATGCATGTTGCATGTGTTACGCAAAGCCTCTCACACGTGCTACATCATTCAGCGCTGTGTTTGGTCGTCACAATCTGTATACTGTGAAGGTCGTGGACCCTGGATTTTCATTGGCCACGGCTTTGCGATGGCGAGCGGCTAAAAATAAGAACATTCAATATGTGCCCAGAGCATTGATAAGAATCACTATTCTGAGGAAGATCGTATCTGGCATTGAATGAGCGGAACTATAACTTACGCCTAAAGAATTATAATATATTTGGGAAGAAGATGGATGAAGATGATTGTGACAGTTCAAGGATGGAAATAAGACTCCTCTTGCATAGCAGTTTCATCCATGCCAGGTTTTAATACAAGCTTGATTATGCACAGTGTATAGGTGTATGTGTTATTAAACCCATAGTACAACCCATAGTACAACTAGGAATGAATCAAACTGTGATGCAACAGGAGTCTTATTTCCATCCCTGAAGATGCCAATAGAAGGTTGGCAAGCCCACCTTAAAAAATGTTTCTGAAATCAGGGATTATTGTTTCCATCTCTGCAGTTGTATTCCCCAGAGCAATGCAGGACAGAGCATTACATTACCTTCCCTGTGAAACTAGATGCACATTCTATTGTACATAAAAAGCACTTGTTAAATAAATTACTTTTTTTATTAATAAGAACTGTAATTACAATCTCAAATGCAGTTTCTCTCTTTAAACTGTAACATGTGTTAGTTTGTTAAATCAAATTTATAGCGTCACCATTAGCATTGCACCGTGTGTGTGTGTGTGTGTGTGTGTGTGTGTGTGTGTGTGTGTGTGTGTGCGCGTGTGTATATAGCTTTTCAGGTAATTAGTGGAATCACTTATTTGATATTCTCTGCTGGTTACAAGCTGACAAACTTACTTGTAGTTCCTGTAAACCAGTTATACTAATCAGGCTTGCTAAAACAAACCACTTTGTATTTGTACTGTGTTCCGAAACACTAATGCTAAAAATGACCATGTCAGTATATATTATATGTGTACACAGGGCTCTGACTGATTCATCTCCTTTTTTATTTTAGGGGATTTGGAAAGCAAGGATTTCAGTGCCAAGGTATGTAAATTACATTTTTTCATATCTATTTATGAATGACCTTGATTTCCATCTCCTGCTGCTTTGTGTAATGTACTGTTTGAGACAATTTCCTCCTAAAGAAACTGCACACAGTACACAAACAGGACCTCGGAGCTGCCGTGTAGGCAGTGCCTCGTACCACTGAGGGAGTAATCTGGAAGTAAGTTGTAGACTGACTGATTGTGGAATAACCTTGCTGATGCTGAGGCGGGCTTGTAGAAGAAGGCTTCGTTCCGTTATAAGGTGCTTTTTATAATCCTGATATCTGTGCTCGCGAGGTGACACGCAGAGCAATGAGGGAGTGGGTATTCATGCTGAGCCGGAGCCTGACTGCTCTTGCCTTGTTTGCTGTCATCATGGTAGTTTTGCGGAAAGACAACTTTGACGTCTTTGGTTTGTTTCTACACTTTAGTAAGGGGCTGTCAGGGGCATCCAAAATGGTGCTTGTGAGGCAGAGCGGTCGAGCTGAATGGAAAATTCTCAGCAGTCCTCGGATGGGGTTCACTGATTCCATAGATGTGCCATATAGCTGTTCTATTACAAGCGTGTTTTCTATAGAAGTACAGAGAAGAAACCTGAGACAATATAATTTCTTTCTTTCTTTTTTCATCGGCGATCGCAGAAACGAGCGAGGAGCCGGCATTTCCATCCTCTTGCTCGGTGTGCTAAATTTGAATGTTAGAGTCACTCGGTACATTACCTAGGATGTGGTTTTGTGAATTCTGAATGCCTTACAAACAACAATTCAACAAACAGTGCACCTTTTCCTCCGCTGTGGTTTGTTGTGGTTTAGAAGCTGTTATTGCTTTCTGACATTTCCTTTTCTTTGCATCTGCAAGGCTGTTGAGCAGGTTTCTTATGTAAAGTCGTTATCTTGTGCTCTAAGGTTATGTGCAGTAGTGCACCATGCATGGGGTGTGGACTGGTTGGTGTGGTGCCATGGTGCTTGAATGGATCACCAGTGCGTATTGGTTTCGCATTGCAAAGCCCGCCCACAGAACCAGGCCAGCTTGTACTGATTGCATCGTTACAGCCGACTACAGCGCAAATGTTGCTGCTTCATCTGATAAATAGGGTGGAACATGCCTGCAAGATTAAATAAAGCCAAGCACCGAGACGTGATTTTAAATATGCTTTACCATACTTCTCTGGGCTTCACAATGCTTACCTATGCTTTACCAAGCTTTCACTATGCTTTATTACACTTTGCTCTGCTTTTACTATGGGAGACATGTATAAGGGTAAGCACAATTGTCCTATCTCCATTTAAAAAACATTTAAAAAATTTGTTTCTGCTGACAGTAACTGCATCCAGGAAGTCGGGCGCCCCATAATGGATATGTGATAATTACAGACGGCTATCCTTGGGAACAATCTGATAAAAAAAAAAAAAAACCCAATGGACCGTGTAACAGACGCTAGATGCATTCCTTGAAGGCGTGCCAAGTTTCGCTGACAGCCTTTGTAACGTGGAGTGAGTGGTGTTCTTTTTAATGTGTTCACTATTGCATCTTTGTTTTTCTTGCACTTTGGGTACACGCTGTATTATGTTTCTAATCTGGTGTAAAGCGATGATTAAGGTGACGTTTGGAATTTCGTTCCGTTTGCAGTGTGCTGGTGCATGGATTATTCTTATTCATGGCTTGAGGGAGGGTTGCTGTCAACAGGTCTTCAAGTCTACTCACGACCACTGCTGACTCATTTAAAAAGACATCTGGAAGTTTTTAAAGTTTTGGAAACAAAATAAAAATGTTTTCCTTCTGTGGGATGTTCTCTGAGTTGGGCAAGTCGCAATTATTTTTTTGTTTTTTTTATTGAAAAGGCAATACAAGTGAAAGTACCCACTCTGTTTAATAGCACGCTGCCTGTCTTTTTAATGCCATTCTTTTACAGGTAAATGACACGTGTATTTGGCACGCCGTCAAAAAGTGTTATTCCGCCCCTGTCGGACAGTCCTTGCTGCGGATACAGGAAGTGAATTCTTCTTGTTGTTTACAGATGGAATCTCAGCTGCATGACAATCCCAAGCTCAGATCAAGGGTTTGGCACATGATCTCCTCTGTCTCAAGGCAGGCTCAGGGTTCTAGTATTAGTAGGGTATACTGTTTCATTCTATTAGTAGGGTATACTATTTCATTCAAACAGCTGGAAATTATTTAGTTCAACAATTGTGGGAAACTCTGGTCATCTGCCTCCTAACTCATGAAGACTTGGGTTTGCACTGGGGTAGAGAGTGGTGTCTAAACTTAAATACAACAAGTATACAACCCTATCCCCAGTAGTTAGGTCATAGACAGGATGCTCTCTGCTGCCAGTGACTCTTTCTGTTGCAGCAGGTTCTGGCAGTGAAAGGGTTAGTAGCACACGGCACATCCTGAAATATTGTAAGAGATTTTGCTTTGTGTAAATGGCCACTCTGTTAAATTGCATCAACGTAGCATGATTGGCTTGTCTTTATATTTTCTGTTATTTCTGTACCACAAAATGCTGTTTTTTGTTTGGGTAGTAATTTAAAATCAGTTTGCTGTTTATTTTCTATTCTTGGTGTATAGCTAAAATTGCTTATCAAATAAATCTGATTTAAAAAAAAAAAATTCTACTCTGTCACATTGAAATACATGTGGTTTGTTATGAAAGGAAAAGGTTTGTGACTTTCAGTTTCATAGTAATAAAAAACAATTGAGTCTCGCTGTTCCGTGAAAAAGGTCCTCCGCCTCATTTTACGTTCTGATTGGCAGATAGTTCTCCTCTAAGCCCTGAAGCCTTCCCCCCCTCCCTTTGAAACCATTTCAAAATGCTATTCTGTGACATGGTGTAGTAGTGGTTCTGGTAACATTTCACAATAAATACCTGCAGACTCCATGGGTCCTCTGGAAATACCTTCTGAAATATGCAGAGATGTTGCTTTTCTCTTAATTGAATCCAAAGGGTACGGTGTGCTTCTAAGGACTTTTAAACAATTGAAACTTTCTGGAGCATAAAATGCAAAGAGCGTTCTTTTAAGTTTTTATTTGAGTCAGGGTGTACTGTATTCAGTTTGCCATATCATATCTTATTGCATTGTCCAACTAGGAAACTATGTGCATTGCTTTGAGGAACGAGAGGAAAATGACGCTAGTAAACTGGTAGGGGCGGGGCGAGTCGTATTTACAGCAGCTCGTTCCTGTCGAACAGCGCTGTCACGTCGCTGGTATCTGTTCATTTAAACCACATGGGTTTGCAATGTTTCCCAGGCCACTAAGGCTTTCTTATAAGAAGAAGGTTATCTTTTTTTATGATGTCAGAAGAGGAACTGGAATGCAATACTTGCAAGTCTGACACACAGCCCTGGCCAGTGTATGGATTGATGTCCCCTGGCTGGATGATATAAAAGCTCCATGCACAGCAGCAGGATCCCACATACAGGGGCTGCCAGTAGATTATAAGGTCACCATTAAACAGATGCAGCTTTCATACTGTTGCATAACATATTAATGAGTCATGTGAGGGGCTGTGCACCTGAAACCCGTGCTTCTTCCTGCAGGCGTTTCTCATTAGCAGAGGAAGCTCAGCAGTGACTGCTGCTCTCACCTGAATCTCAGTTGTTTGCTGCTTGCTTGTCAGTGCTGTGGTTGTGAGTAGTTTTATGCAAAGGTGGATTGTTAAGAATGATGAAACCTGACACTAGATCCTGCTTACTGGACACAAGCAATCCACATAAATAATGGCACGATTTTACTTATATTTAAGAAATCAATTATGCTGTTGCCTTTCCTAAAAAATAAAACAAAACTAAGCTAAAGTCGAGTTTTTGCATGCTGAGGTTAATAATACCAAGCATTGCGTTACGACTGCACAGGCTGATATTACTTCGAGCATAGAAGAGAAAGATATATACAGTATATATATAATGACAGATTCCTGAGCTGCATACTGTACGGCAATGTAATGCAGAGAATGCAGAGAATGAGTGGCATGCGGTTGGGGTGCAATACAGTGTGCAGCAAATAGTGGAAGATCAGAAGTGATCCCAGGACTTGATGGTTCTGCGTATGAATCAGCCAGTGACATGCTGTTCTTAAAGATGTGGCTCAGCTATGCTGCTGACCCCATGGAGGGGGGCTCACGATGAGATCGTCTTTCGGATCACGTGACATTCATAAGGCATGCAAATGAAGGTCAAGCCCAGAGCAACTCGGGATGCTTGCCAATGGACAGGTGTGCGGCACTGTGTGTTAGATGGAGGCTGGGGCAGCCCTTCTTTCTGAACTCCGCAATACAAGCCCTGGAAAGAGCAGCACACGTTAGCCTCCGTGCCGCTACGTGAATTCAGCGTGGTGCTGCAGTGCTTACCTGAAGTGTGGCAGTGCTTACCTGGAGAGCACAGCGCTGTTGTTCCGTCCCAATAATTTAGATTGTGAAACTCGAACCCTAACTCATAATGCTATACCATTCAACACAAAGAGGCTGTGTGGTCCAGTGGTTAAAGAAAAGGGCTTGTAACCAGGAGGTCCCCGGTTCAAATCCCACCTCAGCCACTGACTCATTGTGTGACCCTGAGCAAGTCACTTAACCTCCTTGTGCTCCGTCTTTCGGGTGAGACGTAATTGTAAGTGACTCTGCAGCTGATGCATAGTTCACACACTTATACACCAAACAGATGTTTTTTGTGTATGCAGATGTTTTTAGGTTATATTTTGGTCTGAATCGCTTGAGGAAGCTTGAGATTATAAAACCCTTGCTTATACCTTAGTCTGGGTTTCCATCGATTCACTGCATTTTGTTTGTTTTTTCAGGAACGCTTTCAGAAATCAGGAATTCATCAAGCAGGCCTAGTACTTGGAAGAAACTGGGAATTGGTGTAACACTGTGTGCGGTGAATCATGCCAGCCAGGGCTATTCCCTGTATGCGAGGTGTATTTAAAAAGACATCCATCTCTTTGATCTAAATGGGGGCAGGTCTCCTTATATCTTCTGGGATCACTGAATTTTGTGTACCAAGATTATGGAAATCCAACATCAAACCGGATTAATGTGAGTCTGTCTGTAGTAAGATGCTGTCTGTAAGAATATGTCAAACACCAGGGAGGAAGGTTCTGTTTATTGATGTAAAGGACAGCGGTTTCATTTCCAGGACAGTTTAGCAACTTCATCTCGCTCGTAACCATTTCTTTTTTCGTCTGTGTTTTTGCTTTCCTTTCATCTGAAGAAACTGGAGCTCACACACCATATTTGCATTTAAGTTTGTAGGGCATTTGCCTTCCTGCATATGTATCATTCTCCGGGGGTTTATAAAAAAACACTGTAAGAATTATGAATACATACAGTAGATGTGTTTTTTTTTCTCTTTTTTTTAAAAAAAAATATATGAATTATATAGCCTGTAAAAACAAATAAATTAATAATAAGAGGAGCGCAGTGGACTGGGAAATTATATGCGGTTACTGGCCAGCAGAGCAGAACATGACTCAAGGGAAAATCTAAACTCAGCATTGTTTATCCTCAGGGCACCAGAATATCACAGTTCGTTTTTGAATTTCTTCCTATTTAACTGAATGCATTTTTTTTTTTTTTTTTAAATAATCTTGCAGCAAGTCTAATGCCAGTAAACCAGTATGTTCTGAAACAGCTTATCCGGGTCAGAAATGCCTAAAACAATACGCCTCAGGTTATCAAAGTGCCTCCGTTCTGTGGCTCCTGCACAGAACGTTACTGTGTTGTTAAACGGTTAGTATTCAGTGCAAGTGGTTTATTTGTGGAACAAGCTGGCCATGTTGCTACTGCCAAGGACACCTTGGAATGAGGTGCTGTCAACTTGGGTTTCTTAGGGAGGGGGGAGGGGGTAGGGCAGTACATAAATAGGGGATACACTAAGCATCAGAAGGTCTTTATTTTTAAACGTTTAAAAATACACACACAGATGTGTTGCCAAACTGAAACGAATTTGATTCTGTGTCCTTGCCAGAGCTCTCTGTCCCACCACACGCTGCAGGAGTTTGTCCCCAAGCGTTTAATTGACTCAGCCCTCCTAAGGTCCCATTCCCATGGACTACCCGGTGGAGGGGGGGGGGGGGGGGGGGCGTGGGGGGAAGGGCACAGCCCATCTTCTGCATTTTCCACTCCACTAATATTCAGTAAAGGGAACTGCAATACAGCTCACTAGCAAGGTTTGATTTCAGATGCAACATGCAGTCTTCTTAAAAGTCTATTGCTGGCTTTAGTAAATAATATGTATTTTTAGCACTGCTAGTGGCAGTTATTATTTCTTTGTCTAAGCTTATTTTTACCATTTGGCTCCCTGTTCACTGGGACAGTTCAGGCTTCTCAGACATGCTATTTAGTGCTCAATGTGCTTCTAAAAGGGGTTGCTTTGGCTGAATGTATCACTTTGAGTGGCTGTTTAGTAGAGCCCAGTGCTGTCTGCACAGTACACACAGTCTGTAATTGCAGCTGTTGAGTGTTAGTAGGAAATGGTACCCTAGAGCTGTCTTCCTGGATTTCCATTACATAAAATGTACAAGTTGTTTCCATCAGAGCTGTCCAGGGCTTTTGGTGTCATTGGTAATGCTGCTTTGCCTGCTCAGTATTCCTGTTTGTTTGTTTGTTTGTTTGTTTGTTTGTTTGTTTGTTTGTTTGTTATGCAGCGTTTGGTACAGAGGGAGGGATTTCCCTGACGGGTCTCGCTGATAATAAACAACATCGTGGAGCAGATGCCATTTAGTCACTGGTGTGGAGAGTAGACAGCCTGTACTATATTGTTTTCTATTGTCTCTCATCAGTGGCCCGGAAGGCATTGAACAGCAAACAGTAAGTTCACACCTGCTCTGCATGTGTAGACTGCAGCAGAACGAACACAGTCAGTGTCAAGGTTGTTTGTGAGAGGTGCTGCGTTTGACTGGCTGGCTCCGTGTCGGAGCTGGCAGCTGATACTGGATGAGAATTAGCGAGGGGATTCCCGCCTTCGGAGCGGCACATTATAAACAGATTAGCAGATTACTGTTCCAATGGGGTGGGGGTGGGTTATTCACACATTGTTCTTTTTTTTTTTTAATTCCTAAGGTACAGCTCGAATGGAGAGTATGCAGTCAGCATGGCAAGGTTTGTGCCTAGGCGTTCTATTAATAGAGAACACTTTGACAAGCTGACAACACATGATTTATTAATGTGACCATGCAGAATATTGAACTGTGATGACACAGTATTATTGTCTTGTATTGCAGTGTGGGGGGGCATGTGCCATCTGCCAGTGACTGATCCTGGAAAATATTCTTTCAGGGTCTGTAATGATAACCAGAAAGCGATACACTCACCTGATCCCCGGTGTAATATTATTGACATACACAGGAAGGACTGTTTTCCAATGTGTTGGGTCTCTATAGTGACTCCTGTTGTTCAAGCCTGGTACTGCACTCTTATGCCCCGCGATTGTCCTTGCCCTTGCCTGGTCTTAATCAGCAGGCAGCATGCAGTGTAAGCGACAGTAATGGATCAGCCTATAAAGCACGTCTCCGACAAAGAAAGGGCTTTTCTTGTTCGTAAGGCGAAAAACAGGATTCTGCATTTTTGGTTGACTGCCTTTTGAAAATGGAAATTATAAAAGCCTTTAGGAATGGTGACAAGGGGGTGTCACCACACTGAGATGTTGTGATCAAGACAAATGAAGACCTAATAACATGAAGTGTCTGTAACCCTACTGTATAACATGTAATTGCATATAAGATCACATTGTACATACAGCACCCATGTGTCAATACATACTAAGAAAGGGTGGCTGGTTGAAGTGTCTGCTTTCTTACAAACCCATGAATTACTGTCAGGCTTTGTGAACAGAGCCCATCGTAACATCAAGCAGATTGTAATCATGTTGCAGTTTAAATTTGAACATAACATAGTGGGCCGCTTCATGTTTAAACAAATTGCAGTTTATCTGAAATGAGACATCGCTCTATTCAAATTGAGAGTCACTTCTGTAACCCGAGAGAAGCATCTGCCTGCTGCTGTGTCTCTGTGTGCTTATTGTGAACTCTGGAACCATCTCCTGCTCACTGCCGGATCCTGTAATATCTGTTGACTGAAAGGGAAGTGAAACAGTGAGGAATGTATATATAGCATTTCACTGCCTTTGCAGTTGTATAGATGGAATGCTAATTTATAGTGACTGTCAATTGTTCCTGCGGTTGGTTCTCAGTCCACAAAAAATAAATAAATAAAAACTTAATGCAAACACTACACAACATAGTTGTTTTTTTGTTTTATGGAGGACTGGTGTACTTCAGTATGAAATAATTGAATTCTATTTCAGCTGTTATCAAATTCCATTTAATAACTCTCTGGTACTTCCAAAGAAGTGTAGCAGAACATTACGCCTCATCCTGTTGGGTTAACAGGAATAGATTTGCAAGACAGCTGCTGTTAATGCTCCCTTTATTTTAAATAAACCAGAATAATATGATTTGTAACAGTAGGGCTTTTTCTTCTGTAGTAACGTTGTTAACTGTTAGCTTTACTGTACCTGCCTTGTATGGTATGGTTTGGTTACTTCTCTTATAAGCAACTCATTTACACATGTATAGCAGTGCTAACCGATTCTCTTAAGATCACTTTTCATACTTCTTATTTGTGCGAGCAGCATTGTCATTATGCAGATCAAATGCAGTGCTACAGCTGTAAAGTTGCAGCTGCTTCCTGGTTCCTAATCACTTCCTGTGTTGTAGTTTGAACTCAACTCCAATGGTCTGGCTGCGATCAGACCATGTGACTGCTGCACAGGTACCAGGATTAAGCAGTTGTATTTGAATATCTTGAATGAATGCAGGTGAGCAAGTGGAAAGAGGGACCAGTGATAATAGACATCATGCCTCTGTGTTTAAAAGGTAGAGAGATTGAAGACCTGCTCTTGAAACAAGGGAGGGGAGGGATCACAACGGAGCCATACTTTGTAAAGGTAAAGTTCCTACACAAATTAAAAAATTGTCTCAAACAAACCCTAGAAAACACAGCATATAAAAGTGTATTACACAGACTTGTACAGCATACATTCACGAGTAAAAATATTATGCACAGAATAAAACATTAGATAGTTGAGCAGAACTAACTTGCGCTTATTCGGTCTGAGCGCCACCCCTCTCCTGCTTCAGCACAGCTGGAAGGCAAGGCAGACAGGCCCGCTTCGACCTGCCGTGGAGACTTCAGCCCTCGGCCAGGCTATCGTGCACAGTGTTCATTAAGCGTTTTTCTTTTGCGCCCCATTTTCAAATCAAACTAGTAACTGCCAACATATACCTAAAGCAAAAGCTTACATACATGTGTGGGCGGGGTTTATTGAGTGATAGCAATGAGGAGGAGAGAATTTGCATACTTGCTTGCAGTACCTTGTTTGTTGTTTTTTTGCTGTGAAAATGAATTCCTGGAAAATGCTTGTTGTGTTTGATACGATGTTTGCATGTCACGGCTCTGAACAGTAGCAGTTCATATTGATAAAAGAAGGTTCAATTGAGAATTCATTGTGCATGGATATTATATCTGTGTGTTACATGTTCCACTGTTGGGTGAGGTTAAGCTTTTACGTTTAGCAAGTGCTTTTGAAACCTCCATGAAACCTCTTTTATAGAGCTTGGTAAATAGGACAGTGATTTCTCTAGGTTGCATTAAGATAGACAGATCCTCTTGATATAAGACCATAAGAAATTCTAGAACGAGAAAAGGCTTTTCGGCCCACCTATGCTCACTCGCTTAATGCAAGCGTGGTCAGTTAACAGGAGAGTTAAAACAACCCTCCCCCTAACCATTTAGTTACTAGGGGAAATGAAACCTCTGGGAATCTGTGGCTAAGCGGACCGCCCTTCCTCCAGGCAGCTAGCTAAAGGTCTTATTGTTGTGATCACAGAGAGGGTTATACGGTATTGTTCATGACAGCATCCAGTCTATTCTTGAAGGATCCTATAGTCTCTGCTTCAACAACTCTGCCCGGCAGTCTGTTCCAATGGTTCACCACCCTTTCTGTGAAAAAGCTCCTTCTCCCCTCGGTTCTGAATATGCCCTTCTACAGCTTCCACCCGTGGCCCCTGGTTCTGTTCTCTGTGACCTGTGAAAATAATGCTCAGCAGTTACTTTGTTAAGCCCCGTGACAATTTTAAATGCCTCTATTAAGTCACCTCTGGCTCTCCTCCTTTCAAGGCTATACAGATTCAGCTCTTTCCGTCTATCTTCACATGACACACCTTTCAATCCTGGAATGAATCGTGTTGCTCTCCTCTGTACTCTCTCCAATGCCTCAATGTCTTTCTTATGATATGGGGACCAGAACTGGATACGCTATTCTAGGTGTGGTCGTACCAGTGCATTGTATAATTTTAATATAACTTCTCTTGATTTGAATTCAACTGTCTTGGCTATATAACCTAATATTCTATTTGCTTTTTTTATAGCTTCTCCACACTGTAGTTGGCTTAAAAGATTATCTGTCTAGTTAGCTTATTAAACCTTCATAAAACTACTGTGTGCCAGTAGCAAGTTCTTTCACAGTTGGAATAGCCACACAAAAACTAAACCCATCAATTTCTACATAAATGTTCTTAATTAGACCGGAACATTAGGCAGAGCTTTAAATACACAGTCTCTAGAAGAACAAGTACAGTAATATTGCAGTGATTAAAGTGATATAATTTATGTTCTGGAAACCCATTAGTTACTGATGCTACCAAGGAGTAATTTGTATTGAGAAATATTGGAGACACTGATATCGTAAGAGGGACAGAGCATTTGAGGGAATTTGTGTGCGGATGTATATTAAAGCACAATAAAAATTATACTTAAGGGAGTAATAAAAATGAATGTGTAAACGTGTACTGTATGAACACATATCTACAGACCTTCCAGGCTGCTGCTGGTGTTTTCAGTTCTACTGAGATGACTGCTCACTTTACAACTGTGCAGGCATCACTCTAATCTGGTCTAAGTGTGAGCTCCCCTTCAGAGAAACAAAACCAGTGATTTGAAACGGTATCGTTCTGAACTGATGACCAGGGCTCAGCGTGCTGGTACGTTTAGCCACGGGTAGCTACCCGTACATGGCTCCTGTTTCCAGCACTTTGTGGCTTTTTTTTTAGCAGGGTTTCTGGGGTAATGCCTTGTAATCCTGTGCTAAACCGCTTAGTTTGATGGAGTACATTGTGCATCATGACGTCATGTAGTCTGTTACGGTGTCATTGTTTAATTTATGCGAGTGCTTTTATTTTTTTTAGATGCTTTGTGCATCAAACACGTCGTTAGCTTGAAGGGAACCTCTTTCTTTTTGTCGGATCAACGTTCATCCCTCAAAGGAAGTCCAGTTCCACTGGCTTGTTGGGCAGCTTGCACGTTTTTTCATGCCTTAACGGTTGTTCCTTTTTGTAACTTTTAATAAAGGGGCTGTAATATTGAAACTTTCATGATTACAGCCTAGAAGAGCCGTTGCTGCTCAGCTCTGGAACTTCTCTCCTCCGTGTGTCAGTCAGCGTGATTTTGCTAGCTTTACACATATCTGCTTCATAGATGAATGCTCAACACCCACGTGCCAGACTTTTGCACTCATGAAGCTAGAATGAAGGTGGGAAGTACACATTCCTTGATGCTTTCTGAAGCGCCTTCAGTCTGTGTGTTGAGGTTCGTTCACAGTGGAGTGGCTCCCTGCAAGGTGAAGGTCCTGATCTGTGAAAGCTGCAGATTTCCTTTCCCTCGCTCTGTTGGATCAAGACCGTGTTTCTGTGGACTAGTCGTGCACTGCGATCGTAGTCCCATGCATCAACCAGGCTTCATGGGGTTACAAATAAACCATGTGCATTTGGTTTGAAACCCCTTCTGTGTAATTCCCAGTTGGAAATGTCTTTGTGGGGTTCACTGGAATTCAAAACCAGCAGATTGGCAGGGGAGTCTTATTTCAACACACAGCTCAAATAGATTCTAATTTGGTGATTTTGGTGCCTAATGTGCAGTGACTTGACTCAAATTCATTGTGGAATATAACTCATAAAGTTTGTTTTTGGTGGAAACTGGATGGGAGCCAGACTGAATAGCTATTTACACTGTTGTTGCACAATTAAAAAATAAATAAATAAGAAAGCATCACACTAAAAAATCAACCATCTCCGAAAAGACTTTAAAAGGGTATCGTTTACAAATGTACTATACATAATTCAGCATAATCCTAGGTAAATGCTATTACTGCAGATCATTTGCATTCTGGGATTGTGAAATGTTAGAACGCTTCAACATCTAGAAGCAAATTAACTGCATCAATAAAGGAAACTTGAACCCAATTCTCTCCCCTGGCTCCCAGTTGAAATGCATGTTCCACTCCCCTCCACTTCCATGCCTTGTCCTCTTGAACCACCGTGCTGGAAACGAGGAGATCCACCTCCAGCATAGGAGGACATCTCCATGGATAACCCCTCTGTGAAAAAACAAAAACCACTAAAGTCACCTTCGTTATCCCGGGACACTCGTTGTTCCACACGAAAGGCTTATCTTCCCAGAAAAGAGCTGTAACAGCGTGCCGGATCGTTTTATCTTTTGTGTTGCTCTTTGTCCTTCGGATGATCTGCTTGCAAAAGGATAGCGTTTCATTAAAGATGAGACACGTTCCCAAGGTTATTGGACCAAAAAACAAAGTAAGCTCTGTGCTTTTTCTGGACTGAGATATGGCTTGTACTGTGTATGTAAAGCCAAGCTGTCAGGCACATTCAGCAAGTTAAGTCTTTTTCCTAAAGGCTATTGACGGGGCTCCTGTGAGCTGCTACTGAGCCTGACAGAAATAAGCCGTCCATCAACAGGGTTTGTGTGTATCTGTGAAGCCCTATTGGGACACATACAGAGGTGGCTATATTAACTGCACAAAGACCCTAGAGATGACTTATTAACTTAAATATTAGGTAGTAATAATAATAATAATAATAATAATAATAATAAAACAATAATAACTGACTATAGCAATACAGTGCTATAAATCATGAAACCAATGAATCATCCTAATAAATATTACAATGAACGTGTAGTTGTACTATTACAAATGATAATGTGATAAACTCTCAATAATAACCATCCCAATGTGTTTCATAGATGCTTAACATACAGCAAGCCCTGCATAGAATGCAAGCGCCTACAGCACAGTGTCTTTTCCCTAAGGGGAGAGTTTCCAGGCAGGCCTGCTGGGCTGTTACTATGGTGCTGGACCTGAATTACATTAAAACATTCCCAGCTGTTACCATTTTCAACATGTTTGTGTACGAAACAGAGAGAGTGAAAAACTGATGCTGGGAGATGATGGAGTCAGGCAACTCAATTTAATTTAGATCCATTTAGATGATGACAATTTTAGGATCCACCTCTCAGCCTGCAGTATGTGTTTTGTTGAAATTCACTTAATGCCGGACCGTGAATCATGATGTACTGAGCCTGAAGAAAACAAACAGACTTGGCAATATGTCTCTGTCCCTCTCATCACTGCTCCATTTATTATGCAAACGACACCCGATGTGTGTTCTGTAATATAATTATACAATGATGGGCGGGTCAGCAGATCAGCCATGGCCGATCTCTTATACATGTCTAACAACGTAAATGTGATTTAATATCTTTTTTCAAATAAATAGGTAATGATGATGATAATAATGAGGCTGTGTGGTCCAGTGGTTAAAGAACAGGGGCTTGTAACCAGGAGGTCCCCGGTTCAAATCCCACCTCAGCCACTGACTCATTGTGTGACCCTGAGCAAGTCACTTAACCTCCTTGTGCTCCGTCTTTCGGGTGAGACGTAGTTGTAAGTGACTCTGCAGCTGATGCATAGTTCACACACCCTAGTCTCTGTACGTCGCCTTGGATAACGGCGTCTGCTAAATAAACAAATAATAATAATAATATTAAAGGTATTGAACATGTGGGCTTAATAACAGCTAAGCTGTTTCATTGCTATAAATAGATGCCGTGCGTCACTCTACATCATTTATTATTTTGTTTACGATCATGCATGTCTCTTCACAAGAGGGTGGGAAAGCAGATCATTTTGGTTGTGACAAAGTTTTTGTTTTTTCAAATAAGCCCATAAGTTTGACATGTTTACAGTAGAACAAAATTAACCCTTTTGTGCATGTCTGTCTTCTAGTCTTTACATGGGGGACATATGGAAGACGCAAATGCATGATGACCTCATATGAGGATGCAGTTTTTTCGCCATGTACAGCAATGGAAAAGAAAAGGCATAAAAGGTTAACATGTAGGTTTGCTAACCTTGTTTGTAGCATTTGTGCCTCAGAGCTCTGTTCAGATCAGTACTCAAAATCAGATCAGATAACGCTGCAGGACAGCAGGGTATTATTTCTATCATGTTTTTGCTCTGAAAAGTGCTGCTGTGTGGTGAAATTCACTCAGGTGTAACCAGGGCTGCTGGGAGTGACAGGAGAGATGCTTCAAAGAATTATCAAACCTATCTCAAAGAATAGAATGGGGTTGGAGGGGGGGAAGATGATGCACCATGCAAAACAAATTCACTTGCAGTGGTCTTTACCTGTGCCCCCCCCCCCCCCCCCCCCCCTTTCCAATGCTGTCCGTGGAACGCAAGTGCTTGTGGAATGGGATTGAGGGGCATGTGTGTTTTGCCGGTATGTGTGTTGCCCTGCAGGCTGTGATCTTCACTTAACGCTGTTTCACTTGACCTTTATAGACGACTCGTATCAATGTGTCTGAAAGATAAAGGAGCCTAGCTGAAACCACAAGGACAGACGCTAATGATAAGGCCTCTAGTTGATTTGCTGTAACCCAGCCAACACACACACGGAGAGTGATAGATACTTGATTATTAACCCAGCTATTCAATTTATCAACATTAATTTACTACCTCACTGTAAATGATTGACCTGAAAAACAATCGACTTCCCACCAGTGCACGGCACATACTGAGGTTTACAGGGCAAGAAGGATGGGGACCCTAACCTTTAAACTAGCTTTTGAAAAGTAAACTGATACTATAGCTCTGCCTTAAAGAATTTAACAACAGCCCAACACTGAGTGTTTTATAAAATAAGAACCCGTGTGGACATCAGACATAGCAGGGTTAAAAGGATCTCTCTGGCTTGTGCTGGTCCTGTCCATAGCAGGGTCAATAGGATCTCTCTTAATCAACCTTGTCAGGGTTGTATACAGTCTTGTAGGACACATTCTTTTCAACCTGTTGCTAAGAGTTGTTAAACAGCTGCGGTATGCGTTATCAGAAATGCTCTACCATGAGTGACAGGCAGAAAATGTAATCACGTACAAGGCTGGGAATAAGGGCTGGGAATAAGCACAGTGTATACAGTAGCACACACATTGTTTCTTAATGTACATCTGTGTATATGCTTCATTGCAGTACTGGTAATTGAAATCAATATTATGAATAGAGCTCATTCCAGCCTATTTGCAGTGGCAATAAGGTAATAATGTGTAGAAATGAAACTGACCTAACATAAAATAATGAGGGGCAGGGGAGGGAGGATGGTCTTTTGTGTGTTACGCAAGTTGATTACATCATAGTGATTAAAAAATCAAGAAAAAAACAAGACAAAGCTGAGTCTGTGTTTCTTCTCCTTTTTAAGTGGAAGTAATTCTGTTAACATGCGTTATTCTCTGGAATGCAAGCTCGGCCACATATCCACAGTAATGTTGGGTGGAAGCCTGAGTTAACACGACCACATATCCACAGTAATGTTGGGTGGAAGCCTGAGTTAACACGGCCACATATCCACAGTAATGTTGGGTGGAAGCCTGAGTTAACACAGCCACATATCCACAGTAATGTTGGGTGGAAGCCTGAGTTAACACAGCCACATATCCACAGTAATGTTGGGTGGAAGCCTGAGTTAACACGGCCACATATCCACAGTAATGTTGGGTGGAAGCCTGAGTTAACACGGCCACATATCCACAGTAATGTTGGGTGGAAGCCTGAGTTAACACGGCCACATATCCACAGTAATGTTGGGTGGAAGCCTGAGTTAACACAGCCACATATCCACAGTAATGTTGGGTGGAAGCCTGAGTTAACACGGCCACATATCCACAGTAATGTTGGGTGGAAGCCTGAGTTAACTCCTCTGTCCGTTCCACTGGGGGAGAGCAGCTATTTTTAGTTCTTCCACCCTTTCTACCTTATCTATTGTGGCATCTCCCGTTGCTGAAAGTGACCTGTTCTGTTCTTTTGCGAATGGTGAGGTGATATGAAGTTTACAAGGCCGGAGCTCCTGGCTTGGGGATTAAGTGCAACTAGGAGCTTTAGGACCAGGATTTTAATTTTTTTTTTTTTTTTTTTTTTTGCATGCTGCGTCAATGAGTGATAAAAGCAAAACGCCCCAACAGATTTCCAGCAGTGCGTGTAAGACCCGCTCGGTGCATGTTCAACATGTACAACACGTGTTTCTGAGTCACAGCCACGGGCGTGCACGGCTGAAACTAAAGCCAGATACGCCAGCCAGCTGCTGAGGTTTAGAACGTAGTGTTTTTGTTTGTTTATTCATTATTCAAAGATCCACAAGCATGACAGGTTTTTGTAAAATGCCGCGCCTTGTTTTAAGTGTTTGGGGAAATACAGTTTGAGGGGTTCATTGTGGAATTTGCCAAATATTTGGTACCTTTTTTAACTGTTTACAGGCACTTTAAACTACAGTATTGCAAATATAACTAGAAGTCGAGTTTTAATTAAAGGTATGCAGGTGGATTTTAATCACGTCAACAGTGTCTGATTCATATTTAGCTAAACGGCATATCGTTTAGTCAGTTACTAAATAGCGTAAATGATCACCTCGGACTATTAATACATCTTGTTTTGACTGAAATACGTTTTCATGCGAAAAGGTTGTCAGGCTGCTTTATGGATGAATAGCTTCTCGGGGGCACTTTTTCACAAGGCCTCGACAGCTTGGAGCAGCAGCAATTAGCCAGCTGTGAAACACGCAGAATTGATGGGTCTCTGGCAAAAAATAAGCAGATCAATCTGCTCCGAGACAGATGCTTACATTCATACACTGTGTTAAAATGCATTTTTTCTGTGATGATTCAACTTTTCTTTTATTTAGTTTTAAGCAGAAAAAAAAAATCACAGAAATACAATATGAAATAATGACTAAGCTGTAATTTAAAGATATTTCTATGTGGGACATCCTATGATCCTATTATTAATAAGAGCTGCCAGCACTGCTGTACACCTCAGGAGACCTCCAGTACATTGAATTGCTGCTGAATACATTGGCGTTTTGAAATCTGAGATATGTAACACCAGCGCTGTGTCTACATTTTTTGTCAAGGCTGTTAAACATCAGAGAAATGCCCACGTGGCAAGAAAAATGCATTTTGCTTTAGGTAATGCAAAGCCAGCATATTTTTTTTTTTTTTTAGCACCGAGTTAAACGTATCATTGTTTTGCAGTTGCAGTTGCAGGGGTATTGGCACAGGAATTCATGTACCAACATCTATAGCTCTCATGTTAGCTGCAAGACATAACTGAGGGTTGAAAAGCATTTTCAGGTCAAATAAAAAAGAAAATGAATAAAGAGCCATGTCTGCTTTGATGCTTCAGTTCTTCAATGGCTCTGGTTGTTGACAGTAGAGACAAAAGTCACACGGTTAAATAAAACCAATAAACCAATTCTGCTGCACCGATAACCATAACTGATGCAGCAACAATACAGTTCCATTCTACAGTATAGGAACGTCCTGGATAACTGTCTTTTAATGGGCCTCCTGGGATAGAACTCCAGCATTAATAAGTCAACTGACCAACCAACGAATGAGCAGAACAATTTGTTCTACTAGGTGGCGAAGCAGAGAGAGACCAGCGCTGAAAGATATTGCTTTGTGTTTTTTTTTCTTTTTTTTCTGTCTGTTGTAGTGTTGCTAGCTGGAGGCGGGCAGACAGTCATTTGTAAACATCCTCCCAAATTGAATTAAACTCTTAATGATAGAAAGTGCAGGGTCCTGTTATCTGCATATCCAATGGTACCGCTGTCAGATTCACTGCCAGGTACTGAAAAAACAAACACAAGCTTTTGGTGTGGTTAAGAGACCAGCTCCCTGAACCCAGGTCTTCAGACAAACTAGTACCATGCAATGTGATCTGTGGCCATGGTCACCCAGGGACCTTCCACAGCTCTAACCACTGCTGACCATATCAGTGGCACAGTAGTTATAATGTAACCAAATAGACGGTGTCTGTGCAAAGAAAGAAAAAAGTGTGATTTTATTGTACACTTACACTTGGCATTGTTCTTGCAGTCCACATTCCAGTATACACTTGTATATTAAGACTTAAAAGAATATAGGCCACTTTGCATTAATGGTGTAGGTTGAGCTGAGGAGCTTATGGATGAGGTAAGGCTTTTAAGTACATACCATGCCTGTTCCTGGCTTATTGACTTGAACCAGCTTATGAATAAAGGAAGGTTGTCAACTACACCCTGTGCAAGTTGATAAAGCTGCAGACTGAAGAACTGAGGAATCCTTGATCTGAAGTGCCTTCTCCCGAGTGAGAAGAGGATTGTGCAAGAGTCATTGAATTTAATCACTATTTCAAACACAGGCGCGTATTTCATGGGCATCAGGTGTTACCAGGGGTGTGGGGGCATGAATAAATCCTAGTGAGTTCACAAGTTCACAGGGATACGCAGAGATTGCATTACAGCTATATGATAGTGGTACTATGCTAAATATATAAATAACTACACATCTGTGAGCTGCTGAGATGGCCTCAGTGTTTAGTATTAAATCTGCCGATTTCGTCACATACAGGACTGTACAGTTTTACTACATCAGTGTCTGTAAGTGCCGCAGTCAAATCACTTACAAACGTGTATTACTGCCGTGTCTCTCAGAGCTTATCCCAGGCTTTGGGGCATTGTCTGTCAGGAAGCCTGCATCGCTGATCATAGGATGTACAGTATAACGAACAGGCCATTTGTCAGGCGAGGCAGAGTCCAATGATACAAGAAAAGAAATAATCCCGCTACAGCAAACAAGATGAGCTTTTAAGTATTTTGCTGTATAAAGGTTTCTGCTTTGGCGTATCATATTTGTGGATGTAGTGCACAATGTCGTTTTTTGTACCAAACTTGGAATCCGAATGAATAGACATTCTGAGTTGGGCTGTAGTGTAATTTCACCTTGGCTGAAACAGGAAGCCCGACAGCCTCCAATTACACCCTACGGTATATTCACTTGGATGGGTGAGGTCTGTGTTTTCTTTCTTGTACCTTGAGTGGTTTTGATAAACTCTTGTGAGGATATGTCATAGGTCGACCTTTTTAAAACCAGAAATACTGATGTGCAAAGCTTCCAATGCAAACGACACAGCCTTCCCTGGACTGCTGAACACCTCCCACTGAGAGCTAATGAAAGCGAAAGCCGACGGTGCTCACAGGCATGCAGCATGTTGTAATGAGAGAGAGAGAGAGAGTGTAAAGGGATCTGAGTTTCCCTTTAGCCTGCAATTACAGGTTCATAGCCAAGTGTGGTGACTCGCTCCTCCAAATATACATCTTGGAGCAAAAACATTATTGCTTTGGCTGGCTAAGTGAATCTCTTAGGGCGGCAGGATTTTGAAAGTGCGTAATGCTATGCAATATGCAGGATTTTTATTTTTTTTTAAAGCTAATCAGGATCCGAGAGGAAGAACTTTTCTGCTTACTCCTAGACTTGATTGAGCTGGGGTGAAGCAAGCAGTACTATTAAGGCTTATCTGTATTACGATAAATGCAGCTAATTACTTTAGAAGCCCAGATAGCTCGAAGCATCTTACACCCTCCCTTTCATTCTCCAGGATGCCTGCAGCCTCAGTGATGGACGGCCACGTTGCTTGTCTATTCTGCCTGGAGAGACACTCCTGCGATTTCATTATGTGCTCAGAAACAAGCTAATGCCCTGTCTGTTTAATCATGCTGTCTCGAGAATTAGATTTTAAAAATGCATTAAACTGGTGCAGCACCCATGACGTGCTTGTAAGCAATTTTATTGTTGCAATACAATCTGAAAATGTGACTTCAGATCTCCGACTGCGCAGATTCCAGTCATCAGTCATTAAAAACAAGAAGAGAAAAAGAATAAATCTATAAACTAAATCATGTTGCAGGAACGACTGCAACCAATTATGTTTCTCCTTTGAAACCATTCTCTACAACAACCCACCCGGGATTCAAATAGAATGATCTGTAGGGCTAACTAATAAATCACGTCTGGAGTGTTCCTTTGATCTCTTTAGGGGTGCCAGGTGTTGCACTAGATAAAACATTTTGAAATTAGATTTGGGTGGTTAGGGGGGCATTGGGGGTCTGTTTTAATGAGCATAGTTCTTTCTGTTGGCCCTGAACAGTATATAAGGAGTCATTCTGTACCACTGTTTAGCAAGCTGAATTCACAGCGCTGTAATTAAAAGATCACCTTGAGGATTCTGCATGTATTCAGAGGGCCTTTACACTCTAAAAGAATGAGGCACTGAAAACTCTGTCTTCCTGAACGTACGACTAAGCATTTGCAGTGTCTAGCGTGCTCATGGAAAGCAGCAATCCAAGGCCACAGTGTTCAATTCATGTAACCCTGCTAACTAATTCAAATGTTTTGTACAAGCTGTAGATATGCAGCTGAGACATACAGCGTTGGTGTCCTAGTTATTTTAATTGAAATAATAATAATAATAATACGAGCAGTAACTATAGTAATTCTGGTAATAACAGGAATGACAATGATGATGATGACACAAGCTGTTCTTCCTGCAGATGCTGTTGCAGTGTAGTAAAGCAACACTATGAAACATTGCTGTTTCTGTTCTGCAGTGTAATGTTTTGCACGAGTGAATGGTTTCCTCCCTTGTTATGTAAAACTTGAAACATAGCAGTCACTGTGAGTGCGTGCATTAGAAGAGAGGATGCATAAACAGTGTTTGGATACTTGAGGTTTGCTCATCAAAACCATCAGCTCTGAAAACAGTTTGTTTAACATTGATGTTGTTTAGTTAGGTCTGATCTCTTGTAGGTGGCTTGTGCTGTGTGTTCAAGGTATGAAAATTGTTCCAAGCATCACAAGCAGTGTCACTCACGTGTGGCTCCTTACCCTGTCCACACTACACTACTTAATCAAAGTAATGCAACCTGTACAGACCCCACCGTGGTTTTTAACACGCAAACATGTAACCCGCATCTTTATAACAGAATACTGGTTAACTTTGGTGACCCCCCCAAAAAAATAAAATAAATATATATATATGTATGTGATCGCTCATTTAACAGAGAAGATAATTACTGAACGATTTCAATTTTGTTTTTATGGATGCAGGTAGGCTTCCTGCACCTCAAAGGTACAATAACCCTCCCCGTGTCATCTCGCATGGTGCTTTATTAAGCATCACACGCACACAAATCTGCACAATGACTTATTGGAATAAATGAGTGAACACAACTGGGAGAGAAAATAATAGATCTGGCACTGTAAGTGAATTTGAAAAGCTTGAGGCTGTATGAGCTCCACGGCCAATTACAGTTCCCTGCGTCGATACAGACTCTGCGTCATATATATATATAAACTGTATACAGAACATGCAGGAAACCTCTGATTACAATTATCGTTGGTTCGTTCTGTGGAGGCACAGTGCTATATTTATAGGCACGCATTGTTAATAATTATTCTTAACTAACTGTCACAGTAAATACACAGTAAACTCTTTAATTAGGTTAGGGAGATTATATGAACTAATAAAAAGGGATTATTTCTGTGTCATAGCTGAAATTTTGAATTTCAAAAATACAAAGCACAAAAAGAGAGAAAGACGATACATATTTTCTGCAGCAAGAGCAAAGATATCCAAATACAAGACAGCTGTGTGTACAGCACAAGGGAACAAGAAGTACATTTTTCACATGGATCGCTGACTGTCTGAATCCAGCCAACAAGAGGCAGGAATGCTGCACGGCAGAGCAGCAGGGTCCGGTCTGATTACTTTCACATTTAAATACTTCATGCCTGTACACTTCCAGCAAGCCAGAGCAAACACATCAGAGCTAGAGAATGGGAGAAAATGCATGATGCTCATTCTGAAATGGAGAGAGAGAGACCTCCAAGTTCTGTTCTGTGTGAAAGCTCGATAAGTTACAGTAAGTAAATTACTTTTGAAAGTGGTCCTAAATTGCACCTTAAAATGCAAGTGCTGTTACATATATAGCAGGCAGGTTATTCCACCAGCATTACGTGCCCGGGTTCGAATCCATCTCAGGTCACAGGTTTGTCTTAGTTGGGTCTCCTCTTAGCCCCCCAGTGAACATGAGTCCACATCACAAAGCCCACCCCACAGTGTGGCACAAGTGTCAGTCTCTGCTTGAGAGAGGTGCTCCGAATGAGGGGGTGGTCAGCACTAGGGGTCTGGTCAGGAGGGGTCATGTCAGGATTGAGGTGTGAAGCTCTGCTGGTCTCTCTGGTTTTTACGTTCCCCGTGAATGTCTTTGTATTACAGTTGCAAGCCTGAACAGAAGTGCGTCCCTTATTTGTTTGTTACAGAATGTGTTGCTTTGAACGTTGCCAAGCATGCAACAGTGAAAAGCAAACATGCCTGATTGGATGTTCTCCCAGAGACACCAGGAACGATCTGAATTTCCAAATAGCCAGACTGTGCAGGATTATAATAAGTGCCTGTATTGCAGTGCAATATCACTTGTGTTAAGACAGAGGCTCATTAGCTGATTTATACAGCATCTTCCTGAGCAATCAGGGCAACAGTACAATGGCTGATTCCCTTCTGAACTAATTACAGGACCACAAGTGCCATCTGCATGCTTTATTTCCCCTTCCTTTCTTTGGCGTTCACTTTTGGTTTCTGTACAGTGCGAGGGCTTTCAGCTCTCGAGCTCCTTCATCTCTCTTTGACTTGGCCTTTTCACCACAGAGCAGTTTGGAGCTCTTTTGACTTGCTGTTTATTTCTGTAAAGCGCCTGGGATTGCTGGCACATATATCAATGAAATTGGTAGGGTATGATATGGTAGAAACCACTGAAAATGTCGATTTCTGCTCCTTAACTTAAACCACACAAGCTGGAAAACTAGTAGGTACTTCTTTAATGTCATTTGCTGTTTGTTTTTTTTGCATGATTTAAAATTGTCTAGAAAAACCCACCCAAAATAATGACCGAAGCACATGATCACTTCAGCTTAATACATATTTAATAGCTCCTAGTGGTTGGTTGAGACAACAATTATGGTATACTGACTGGTACCAGATAAAATGGAAAGCCAATCAAATTTCTACTGCATATCCATTAACAAAAATTAGTTTTTAAAAGCAGGATGAAAACAGGACTAATAAGTTTTAAGTTGAGAGGCAGAAGACATTTTCATATGGGAAAGCAGAAATAGAATTTAAAAAAGGCAGAGAGGTTTTGAAGACAGAGAGGTCTAATGGAAATGTGTTGCGAGTTTACAGGGGCAGTAGATATTTATCCTGTTTATTTCAGTGACTCATTCCTTGTTGCTGGAGTTGTTTGTCAATGCCAGAAACATTCAGTGTGAAAGATTAACTCAGAGTTCAGCTTTTTTTTGTGCATGGCAGTAACATAGTCCAGCCTGTGTTCCTGTCAGCATGGGTCTAGCTACAGTACGGCAACTGTCTGTCAGCGATCCTGAGGCACTGCCTCCCCAACCCAAGCGCTATAGAAACACTAAAAGAAACGCAAAACCTTCAGTGGCAAACATTGCCACTAGACGTCTTTCTCAATATCTTCAAAGACTCAAAGGTTGAAGACATTGAGAAAGGCTTCCGGTCCAAATGTTTCTCATTGCATTGACTGTATTCTTTGAGTATTTCTGAATGTAGCAGTGTTAAATGCTTATAGATCGTAGTCTATAGACTGTGTAATGCCTACTGAATCAGCCCAGATGAGTGCCCTTTAGTTGTTATAATCAACAGACTTTCGAATCCCTGGCCTCAGGCCCATTTAACTGCTGTGGTAGAATAAAACATAGGTGCCTGCAGTAGCAGTGTTAGAGACATGAAACTACCGTCTTTGAGAAGAGCTGTCATTGAAAAAAATGTGCTCTAGTTTTATAGAATGTAACCTTGTCATCAGTTTCTTGAAGAACTGTTTTAACAAACTGTTACGTGTACAAAAGATCCACTAATTTCCTACTGACCTTACTAGCCGATGGATTTCTTGTTGTTCCACCTATTTAATGTGCATCTCAAACCTGCCAATGCAGCAGGTACTTAAAAACAGCAATTAAAGTTACATAGCAACTGCCCCGCGGACGTGATCAAATTGACTGCACTGAAGTTCAAACAGGACAGCGGCTCTTTGAATTCAAAACGTAATGAAACCATTCCTTCTTCCTATCGCTTCAAGGCAGGTATCAAGTGTGTGATTGCTTCACCCACCATGTAAAATCTGCCGGCACGCTCCCTCTTCATTATCTTCTCCTGATCGTTCAGCATTCTTTCCTTATGCTGGTGGAACTGTGCTCGCCCTTTGAAACGACTCCAAACATGGGTCAGCTGTCCAACCTCTCCCATGATGCAGTAGAAATGCCTGGTGACGTCACTGCTTCTACAAATACACAGTGCTGACAGGGATGTGCTGAATACTCTGGGTGGAGTAAGAGATCCTTAGTATAACCCCTGTGCTTAATCCCAGCTCCTTTAAAGAAATAAAACACAAATTCGATGTCTCTTATTGGCCGCCTTCTGATTACCGATGCTGTAAAAGACTACCAAAGGAAAGCTTATATTCTGTATGATCATCATTACAGTCACTCATCTGCACAGATTCACATCCATATCGACAATACCAATAAAAGTGACTCGAGCATCGCTACAGTGTTATTATTATTATTATTATTATTGAAGAAGTTATTGCCTGAAGCCTGTTTCTTCACCCGTCCTATTAAACTCTTGTGTTTGTGTAATTGAAGCATTTTAAAATGGAGGTCACTGTGCGTTAATCACTCCCGCTGGCAAATGGAAAAACATGAGCTCATGTTCATGTTCGTGTTAAAGCTGAATTGCATGTGATTAGGCATTTGTTTCTTAATAGGGCTTGCTTTTTTTTCTTGTGTTCACAGCACTGTGTAATACCTGCATTTAACTAACTGTTAGGAGCTGGGGTAGTGTATATGGATCCTTTACAGATGTGAATGCATATACAATACTAATAAATGGTTGTGGTTAATATATTATTAACAATCTACTATTCCTTTCTATTTAGTATTTACTATTATTTCTGTTTAGTAGTATATATGCACTACTACTGCTCCTACATCCTAAATATTCATGCAGCTTTAATCCAATCGAATCTATGCAGTACTGTGTACTGGAGGTTTAAGACAGATTGTATGAATCCCAGCAATCCATAACCACAGAAAGTGTGCCCTGCATTCTAATAAAAAACAAACAACAAAAACCCCACACACGACTCTGTGTGAAACTACTGTAGTGCCGTCGCATTCAGTACTCCTGTAAAGAAATGCAAATAAACTGAGGTCAGTGAACTGCAGCAAAGGCAGCTTCATTTCATTCCTGACGTCCTCATTGGCTTTGGAGCACAGTTTGTTTGAGGAGGTAATGGGTAGCAGTGCAGTAGACATGAGGCCAGCTTGTTCCTTGGTGAAATCATTCATCTCAGATACAGTTTGTAATCTGTCTGTTTTACTGTTAAACTCCCATCTATCTGTCTTCGTTGTGCTGATAATATCCGAAGGGAGGAAGCTTACACTGCACACTGCAGAATGTTACTCCTTTGCTTCCTGTGGTTGTCTATCATTTGAAGGCTATTGAAAGCTCTGGGGTTATGCATTGTGTGGAAGCTGATGTTATGGAAAAGGCAGGGAGAGTTACATCTGCCAAAAGCCATGCAGTTTTTATAAAAAAAAGCAGTTTCTGCAAGCTACAGAATGCGGCTGCAGATCCACTGTTTATCTAACTGTTAAACAGACCAGAACTGTGCACTGGACTGTGGCAATTAGAAAGGTTATTCCCTAGTAATTGCATAATATATTTTAATAAAGTCCACCCAGTAACGTCCCCCTGGGGATCATGTTTTGTTTCAGTACTTTTCACATTTCCAGTCTCTGGCAGTTCACCCAGAAAGGATTTCTTATCCTGTAATGTATAATGAGTCAATATTTTTCCTGATCTATGCTAAAGAAAGAATTAACTACAGTACCTGACCTGAATTGACTGCTGTCATTTGTTTTATTTTTATCAAGTCCGTTGGAGACAGCAGCATCCGGGACACACATTGTTTCTGATATCAGTGCGAGCCACTTCTGTCATGCTTTCCAATTGACTGGGTTCAGTCAAGGTGGCAGACGAGCGGAGCAGTGCCAGGAACATGGAGATTTTATTATGTGTGGCATGCAAAGTTCATTCTTAGCAGTACAATACAGAAAGTGAGAGAGAAAAGGAAGGGACATGGTTGTGGTGAGTGAGATATTTATCTCTATGAGGGACACAGTATTAATCACTGGCCCTTTGTGAATTATACGTCTGTTTCAGTACTACAGTACTGAGATGCACTCTGTTGAAGCACAGCTGCCGCACCATACTGCTAGCATATCCTCTGTGCTTTTAAATCCTGAAGTTTGCTCCTGTAGTTACAGGTGGTGGTGGTGTGCTTCAAGCAGTTTGATATTAAGTGGTGGAAACCATATGAAGTAATGCTCAGGTTGGTGTAAACCATGTATGTTCGTAAGGCGGAGTAAATAAACCAAGTGATTTCGAGTTGTAATAATGTAAAGCTATAAAACTAAACCAACGCCAAATAACTTGTAGCACTTTGTAATTCTAGCACTTTGCCTGATTTACATGAAGCATTACTGAACGCATGTAATGGCATTATTACATGTGGATAGCAGTTCAGAGTGCCTGCATACCTGAATACTCTCCTGCCTGAAGACCCTGTGGGGCTAGTCCTCGGTGCCCAGGTCTAAGTCTGAAGATTTAAATACACCAAATTAAATAACTTTCACTTTTAATGGGATTATAGGAGGCTGTGTGGTCCAGTGGTTAAAGAAACGGGCTTGTAACCAGGAGATCCCCGGTTCAAATCCCACCTCAGCCACTGACTCATTGTGTGACCCTTAGCAAGTCACTTAACCTCCTTGTTAACCTCCGTCTTTCGGGTGAGGCGTAATTGTAAGTGACTCTGCAGCTGATGCATAGTTCACACACCCTAGTCTCTGTAAGTCGCCTTGGATAAAGGCGTCTGCTAAATAAACAAATAATAATAATAATAATGCCTAGCACGGCAAGTCCCACCAAGTGCGTGCTCTCCTATGATTCTGCCCTTAGATCAGTAGGTTTAATTTATATTCAAACCAATCCAACAGGCTGTTCACATGTTCTAAGAGATGCACGAAGCAGCATATAAAACAGGGTGTGCACTAGAAGCTTGTGCACATGGTAACCGATTCTCTCAGATATTCTTTAACCAAAGTCTGAGTCACGTCGTCTGCTCCACAGCAGGAGATAGGCTGCTTAATTTATAATGAACCTTTTTTTTTGTTTTTTTAATAGTCCTTTATTATATCATTAGTGTTGTTCCCAAGGCAACCAGCTTCACTGTCCCCCTGTCCCGCATGACATTTCCATAACAACATACCAGTTGCTGTAGATCATACTTTTAAATCCTCTTGGATCCAGTCATTCCGTGTGTGTGAAGTACCTCTCTGAAAGATGCATATCATGTTATACTAGGTAAAGAGAGAAGAAAGTATCTTAGAGCATTGATGTCAACTCTGTCTGCTGTTCTGCATGCTGTAGATAGATACTGTGTCGACACCAAGGCTTTGTGATTCTGCCTTACATTACGTTAGGGCTTCTGAAGCATTTTCTGTGAACGCATACAGCATGCTTTGGTAATGATTATATTTCCCTTTCTCCAGAAGAAATTCCTAAGAGCATTGCAGTCTGCAAGGTAACAAACAGCATTGCAAAAAGACACACAGCATGATGTTTCAGCGCAACTGTCGCAGTATATATATGAAACCCTTTCTGAACGCATGTCATTTTTAAGAAGGGGGTTCTCATTGAACTCACAGTGCCCCACTGTTCTCTGCACTCTGCTTCCTCTGTTGGCGCTGCAGTTTGTTTAAATCCCCTTCTTGTCACTCTGAACATGCATGGCTTCCGCTGCTTCTGTGCCTGCAGCAGCAGGAGGTTATAAATGTCATCCCAAAATATTTGTTTTGTAGATGTGCTTACAAGGTAATGAACAAACTTATGAAAAGTGTAAAAATAAATAAATACTTATTTGAGCATTGCTTCTTTTAAATCCGCTCCCTTGGCACTTGCGAACATACATCTGCATAATAATGAATTGCTGGGATTTGGCCTCCTGAAACCCAGGAGAAAACAGACAGGTGTTCTGCCTGCAGACAACTGTACTGACTCACCGTCCCCAGCAATGCTAACTGCATTTTAACAGAAAAAATCAGATGTTACAATTTATTCAGTAGCTGCTGTAACTTCCAGATATTTTTTTTTTTTTTTTTGTGTTTTCTTAACTCCCAAGCTATCAGTTCACAGAAAATGTCAAAAGTTCAAATGATTAAATATTAATATCCAAGGATGTAATTTATTTATAATTTATAATAAATTATAAATAAATAAGGTAATTTATTTATAAGATGACTGTGGCATAGAGACGGTAGCAGGTGGTCGAAAGGTTGTATTCACAATTATCACAGGGCATATGAACATGAATATGAAACAGGAAATATAACCTGTCATATTTATGACCCAGCTCAAAACTGGTTTCCATTCGGGATACAGAGAGGATCAGGGAATACATTCCTCAAATCGCATAAGATTATTAGATATCAATGAGGCAATTGGAAAGTATTATTACAGAGAGCATTCACTGTGTACAAATATACTACATTAGAATGAAACAGTAACGCCTTCAGAGCCACGTTTTTCATGACCACACACTCTGAATGCTTTGTGTCTAACCACCTTCAGCAAGGTAGATTAAACCAGCTGGGAGCGTAAAAAACAAGCCTTCGAGGCGTTTTACGCGGTGATCTGATTCAAGCATTCAAAATTCTAAAACGTATTGACAATGTCGACCCAGAGGACTTTTTCGACCTGAAAAAAGAAACAAGGACCAGGGGTCACAAATGGAGATTAGATAAAGGGGCATTCATAACAGAAAATAGGAGGCACTTTTTTACACAGAGAATTGTGAGGGTCTGGAACCAACTCCCCAGTAATGTTGTTGAAGCTGACACCCTGGGATCCTTCAAGAAGCTGCTTGATGAGATTCTGGGATCAATAAGCTACTAACAACCAAACGAGCAAGATGGGCTGAATGGCCTCCTCTCATTTATAAACTTTCTTATGTTCTTATGTTTTCTAATTGAAGCAGTTTGCAGCTGTGAACCACTGTCTAGGAGAAGAGTTTGCAAGGAAACTGTCTGGGATTGTTTGGCATAACAAAAGATTCCCTGCCGAGTGAGTAAAGCAAATTGGACGTTAAAAGCACTAAACCTTTGTGTAGCTGTGATAGCATTTTATTAAAAGTAATTACGCAAACAGACTTCCTGAATGCGTTTTTTTTAAAAGCACTCTTTTTTTGCACAGAAAGCTGGCTGAGTGACTTCTGAACCACGATTCCTCAAGTGTGAAGCGATTCCACAGGTCTGTCAAAGCCTATTTGAGCATTGCTGTGCTTTTCAGTAACAATGGAGTGCATATACAGTACCAGCATGTGCTTGTATTTTAGTGAGAAATCCGGGGGAGACTTTTGGTCATGAGGACAGTAGAACTGGCTTCCATTGTTACCTAGTGAAGTGTGAGTGACTAATGTGCTGTAGACCAGCTTCACAATGGGCTTGAACCACGTGTACGCGCTGCACAGCTGAAGGTATTAAGTGCAAATGCAAGGGCTAAGAGGGGTTACACGTCTGCACTTCTATACACTTGCATGATGCCTTGTGTCAGTGACCTTTATAAAATACCACATGAGAGAATTGGACTCCTAATATAGTTTCTCCATCTCCTCAGCTCTTTTTCTAAAATATTCCCTCATATGACACGTGCTGATCTTGTGTGTTACTGTACCGCACCCCCTACTACACAAGCGCATGCACCGGTTTGCATGAGCATAGGGCACGGTTTAGTGACGCTGCACTGCCGTTATTTCACTTTTACCACAGCCTTAACCATAGTGTCTGAGCTGCCAAATACCTACAAGCCACTTCATTTACCTCTTGGGAAATGTGTTTGTAGAGGAGAGTGGGTCACACAATTAGCTACGGACCATTGAGCACAAACGAAGATTTCTGCCGTGAAGGTAAAAGTCATACAGGTTATTATTTGAAGTGACAAAGGGAGGAACCTGTTACTTTCATTGCACAGCAGAGCTGTAGTGGCTTCTGTAAAACACATTGCTGTATCTCTTCCTGATGCTCGCCCTGTCTCCCAAGCAGTGTCATCTGCTGTACACAGCCATGGACAGAAATGGAGACAAATGGCACGGTCGTGGACCCGGGGATTGGATTAGCTGAACATTTTACCAGCGCAGGCATCGATCACAGAGTGGAAAATTAAGTTGCGGTAGAAAAATGAAAAGGAAATAAAGAACCGTATCCCCCTCTAGTACTTTTATATTTGTACTAATGCATTATTAAAGTCTGATAAATTCCCTATTCTTCTGTTAAGCAGTAATAGCAGATCACGTGTCCCATGTGTCATACTTAGTGGCTATCGGTATGAATTCTGTACTGTACACAGTGTGAAATGGTAAAACTGTGCCCTAACAATGGTCTGACTGCAGCTAGACCACTGGAGTGAGTTTGAACAACAGCACCATCATGTTTCATCCATGGTGTTTTCTTGGAGATGCCTGCATATGCCAAACTGAAGCATCAAATAAAAGCAAAGAGAATCTTCAGCTGAACAAAAGTAGACCCATATCTGGAATCATTAGCCCCGCTTTTGGAATCGATAGCCCCTTTTTTTTGGAAAGTAGGTTGTTTTTTGAATGAATGGTAATTTTTGATAATTAGCCCAGCTGCCAGCGCTAATGAAATGCATTGTAAAGCCTGATCTGAAGAAGGAAAGCTGCAGTGCCATTTTCTCCGGCGTCTCTCTTGCTGCTGAGCTGTCCAGTCGTGCTGTCAGAGAGGGCAGCGCAGTGCCAGTCTGAGAGCTCACTACCTTGTCTGGGATCAGCAGACATTAAAGAGGACACCCTGCCAGGTTCGGGTGTTAGCAGCGGGGGACCTTCGTTCCCGATATGTCGTCTGTCTCGCTGCTTCTTTTTTTTTTAATGTCAGGCTTGGATGATACAGCACTGTAGGCTAGAGGCAGACTAAAATAAACGTGAACTTTTAAAAAAGTTGTTGTAATTGTAGATTGAAATCTTTAAGGCGTCATTTCCAGTTGGTCGGTAGTGTAGTGACGTATTTTCTTTTTGCTTAATATAACAAACGTGATGCATAACTATTACACTCTCAGTAGTCTACTCTCTAGTGGGAACATGTATTTTAGTATTTCCTTTTATATATAAAATGTAAAATCCTTCTTTCCTTCAAGCTGTGGAGTACAAGGTGCTGAGCAGAAAGATAACAGAATCTTTCAAGTCACTGTTATATTTGCATGATGTTGTTCAAATATAGGGTCCTATTACCTATCCTGTGCACTGCGCTGAATACTGGAGATTACTGCTTGACATGTGGGAGTGGTTAAACCAGCAGAGGATCCTGTGTGTGAGCATGCATGTGTGTGTGGGTGTGGGGTTCATTATTGACGTGGGAGTGGGGTTCATTATTGACGTGGGAGTGGGGTTCATTATTGAATCACATTCGATGCAGTTATGCAGTCAGCCCTTTTCATAGGCTGGAGTTTGATTTGGACCCTGCGTCATCAAAGCCGACTTTCTAGCCAAATAATGACTGATTATCTATTTATTAATTGTTATGTATCAGCCTACAGTTCAGTATGGATTAAGAACATAAGAACATAAGAAAGTTTACAAACGAGAGGAGGCCATTCTAGCCTGTCTGCATACGACATGCCTTTTAAACCCTGGATAATTCTGGTCGCTCTTCTTTGCATTCTTTCTGGGGCAGCAATATCCTTTTTGTAGCGAGGTGACCAGAACTGAACACAGTATTCTAGATGAGATCTTACGAATGCATTGTAAAGTTTTAACATTACTTACCTCTCTCTCTCTCTCTCTCTCTCTCTCTCTAGTTTGCTGTTTTGTGGTCCACAAGCGGTGTCATGAGTTTGTCACGTTCTCATGCCCTGGTGCAGACAAGGGGCCCGATACTGACGTGAGTACTCCCTCTCCAAGCGATTTCTTTCAGTACAGTAGAACAGATCAACCACTACAGCTTGAGCAGGATAGACATGAGTGTGCAAGTCCCAGTAAATTATGGCTCTGGCCAGTGGATGAGGCCATTAACCCTAGCCCACCAGCGGGCGACATACAAGGGTATAGATGCAGGAAGGTTTCACATGAAATAGAGATGGATAGAAGCAGGCAGCTCAGTTATGTTATGTAAGTCACTACAGATGTCATTATACAGATTTTTTTTTTTTTTTCTTTGAACTTGCTTTGAGCTTGTAGAGATTCATAAGTGCATCCTTAGGAGAAATTGATTGTAATGCAATAACGGCAACCTAGAACACACAGAGTGATTGCAGTGAGGGAAATGTAAAAATAAAAAAAGCAATTAAAATGAATTCTGAAGCTTCTTACTGTGGACAGCGCGGCGTGCGCTAAGACAATGAGAACAGAGAGATTTTCTCTTTCATTAGGTATTAGAATGACCGCGCAGATCCAGGCTATTGAATTTCATTTCAAATCCCTTCGCTCAGGTCTTCTTAAATCTCTTTGTTGCAACCTTGAGTGAGTGTGTCCTTGTACGCTATTCTAGCAAGGGGGGGAAAAAGAAAGTGTGTTCTATTTTAGTTTAGTATTAGGATTAGTCATGTTATCAGATACCTAGAGAATCGTCTTGTGCTGTCAGCTGTGGGGGCGGGGCAGGTCACAGTCACTTTATCAGCTCCTCTTGAACTGGGGCGGCTTCTATTGTCTATATGGCCCTCTCTATCCATGGTGGGAAGGCTGTGGCTACAATCACATTCCCCCCATTTAAGGTGTTACTATTTACCATTGATTCTAATGGGGCTTTTTGGAGTTTCAGTGTTTCCAGTCAAATACAAAGTTTGCATACAATTAGTATAAAAAAAAAAAAAAACCTCTTGCAGGTCTTTTTTTTAATTTTATGCTATAGACCGTTAGCTATAAATATGCAAATGAGATAAGATTTGTATTTGTAATTTTTTTTTTTTTTCTTGAACGCCCTAGTTGTTTCTCTTACTAGTACAGATAAAAAGTAGCAGGTACAACCCCTACTTGTAAAAAAAAGAAAAAGGTGTTTTGTGTGGGTCTGGTAAGTAACTGTCTCATCCTGTCTTTGTCATTGAACTAGTGCAGCAGGACAGCTAGATGTATTTACCACATTCACCAGAAGTGTATACTGGTACCTGTACACATTTGAGAGCGATAGCTGTTAGGTGCGCAGTGTTTTATTTCTTGTCATAGTCTTGGTAATAGCATCTGATTTTCTGCAGCCTGTTTTTGTCAATAGCAGTATTGAAGAGGAATGATCTGCCACTCTCGCAATGATTTTCAATACGTTCTGGTCTCGGCACTGCTCGGAGAAATGAATTGATCATTTCATTACTCTGCCTGATGGCTTGTTCGGATTCTCGGCTTCAAACTGAATCAGCGATGATGGAATCATTTTAAAGAAAAAAATGAGTTTTTTTGAGAGCTCAGTTTCTGATGACTCAGAGTTTTTGATGACTCAGAGTTTTTGATAGTTGTTTTTGATAGTTGTTTTTGATAGGTCACAGTTTGAGTTGTTTTAGATTGCTCAGTTTTTGGTTGCTCACAGTTTTCAACAGTGCTCAGTTTTGTGGTCTAGAATTGCATTCATTCTGATTGCACTTGTGCTGAATGGAATAATGACTCTTGAGTACGCCATCAGCAGACATTCTCACTTTGTAAGAGACTGGAACAGTGCTGGGCTGGCAGAACTTTACAGAGCGCACCTTTTAAAGGTTAGAAGTTCTCATTGAAGAGCTGTTCTATTGAAAAGCCTGCCATGCAGCAATCTTAACTGCTTGTTTGCTCTCGCAAACCCAAGAAATAGACCGTTTGCTCTCCACCTGACCATTTTAAAGAGTGAAATGCGATTGTGAGTGTGCATTGATATTCACATAGCATGAGGCTGTTCATGAACCTACAGTAGATTTATTTATTACAGATGCAGCAGTTGTTATTTTCAGTGTGCTTTGCCCAAAGGAATACTTATTTAGCATAGTGCACAAAAAAAATAATAGTCCTGTTAAGAAAAATGTGCTGTTTTGTGAAAGTAGACTTGTTTGCTTTAAAAAAAAAAAAAAGTAATTTGCTTACCAGTGTGAAAATGTCAGAATATCTATCAACATGTTTTAATTTTTATTTCCAGAGTACAGGGCTTCTATGAGCAATGAAAGTAATGAAAGGCTGTCTTCATTGAAAATCAGTAAACAGCTGTTAGGTGATGATACCTAATGTATCACAGAGAAATAGAAGGTTTGATCATTTCAAATGATTAGTCCGTATTGTGCAGTATATTATAATGCATGCATTGCCTCCTGATTTTCAGTTTGCAAGGCCAGGCAGTTTGTTCAGGGCGCTGCATTGATCTCAGGATACTGGATAATGATAGATTTGTTCCTCCTGTAATCATCTCTGCCATCCGTTTCCATCTGTCTGAGACTAGCAAAGATCCAAGCAAAAAACAGCAACAACACTGGGGTCCATCAATCTGAGACGTCCCAGGGAAGCGCCTGGTTCCGCCAGGGTGTGCACAGGAGCACCCTGAACATGTGACTGCACTCCCATTTCATTTCATGGAAGTGATTGTTGGGCAATGCAGTCCTCAGTTGCAGATGATCACAGACAGCACTTGATGCAAGCTCCAAACCGAGTTCTCCTAAACCCATAAGGTTTGTGCAGTCACTGATTTAACCCTGTAATGCCCTTTTTCTTTTTACGGAACCCAAGCTGCTGAACCCTGGACGGCAAGATCCAAGCTTGGGAAGTTGCTGATTAGGTGCCTGTCCAGTAGGGGGCTGCTGAAGCGTGATGAGGTATCCCTAGTCCCTGTTTGCAGGACCTCCTTTCTCGAAGAAGAAGAAGAAGAAGAAGAAGAAGAAGAAGAAGAAGAAGAAGAATTATTTACTTTTTTATATATTGAAATGTACCGTGGGTTCATTGAAATCCAACAGCACAATAAATTGGGGCACATTGCTAAGCAGATGCAGAGCTTGTTCCCCCCCATAACTTATATGGCTGAGTACCTATAATATATACAGTAAGACACCATGTATTCAGGTGAATTGATATACATCATGCCTTTATGATTATGTGTATAAGGCTCAAGCTCTCAGCAGCAGCCCATACATTAGGCGATTGAGTCACATCACTTCCTATTAAAGGATGTGTGATCAGATTTCTCAATCCCAGGTACTGTACTTTATATAGCGAAAGATTTAATCTTCAGTAAGCAAATCAGACAAAAAAAATGCATCACTGGAATAATATTCCAGAAACTGTTTAACGTTACAAAGTGTTGAGTGATGCACTGAGAAGTATATTGGATTCCAAGGTAAAACTCAAAGAAACGAAGGGATTCGGTGCATGACGAGACGCTACTGGTACTTGATTAGAATTGACATGCATCACTGAGCAACCTCTGAATAAGCTCCACGTGATGAGAAACAGCTCCACGTGATGAGAAACAGCTCCACGGGGTGAGAAACAGCTCCACGTGATGAGAAACAGCTCCACGGGGTGAGAAACAGCTCCACGTGATGAGAAACAGCTCCACGGGGTGAGAAACAGCTCCACAGGGTGAGAAACAGCTCCACGGAATTCTAAAAAGGTTCAAACTTTAACAGGCAGACAAACAGCAGTGCATCACTGTGTAATGTGTTTCAGATACACAGGGCTGTGTAAACTGCAGCGTGTCAGAAGTGATGAGAGGCTTGAGGTCTAGCTACACTAGGTGTGAGTAATGCTCTTGCTTGTCTGCTAGTTAACAGGTTCTCAAGCATTCTGACAGCACATATGCCGATTGTAACTACTGTCTATTGCACCAGCTTGTCTTCGACATTGATCTTCATTTATTGGGATGAAGCAGCATTCAGGTCTGATAACGGCTCCACACCATTCTATGTATAAATTGGAACTTACGAATCTGTCTGACATATGTGAATTTGTACTCCCTCTTCCCTCCAGCACACACATTTTAGGGGAAACTTGCTGTCTGTTTCATTGAGTCACTAGAAGTCATTATGACTTCTGGATTTGTAGGATGCTAGGAGATGACTTGCGGGAAGCTAGCAGCACTTGCAGATAGTGACAGCAGGTGTCATTGAAAAGGGTAACTGTTAAATACCTGCTGTCTTGATGCTCAATACAGAATACTAATGAGAAGCCAGCACAGTGTTTCCCAGGCCTTGCTTTGCATTAGCATTTGTCTTGGTCTGATCTGAGGGATTTGTCCCTCTTAAATAGATAAGCTAAGGCAGAAAGGTATTTACAACTGTCTGTGAAAGTCTGGGGAAGAACCAAGCCCGAAGTAATTCTATCCTGGTTTAAACAAAGAGGGCTCGGGCAGAGGATTGCCGGTCAGGGGATCAGTAACCGCTGTATAGCTCCTTGGTGCATTGTGTAGGTACAGTAAATTAATAAATAGTCATAGGGAAAAAGAAAAAATATTATAACACAATACTCTGTGCTGGGAATGAGATGTATAGAAGCTTTAATACTGTAGAAGTTCAGGTTTCTTCTGCTTGCAGTTATTGAATTTGCCAAGTCTGAGAGAGCAGCCAACCCTGCTCTTATTATTCCAGTCCTCAAACCAGAACCTAGACATGCAGTTTAAATCTGCTTTGCTTTCCAATACATGTAAGAGCCAGTGCTCACAGAAGCCAAGCCCTCAGTAATTATTCCTGTATTTTTTCAGAATTCGTTGGAACTGTATCTTGTACTGGGAGGCTCCTGTTCTAATATCTTAGAGGGTAGGCTGCTAAACTGTCTCCAGATTTTCATTTCCTTCGGCCGGCAATTGCATTGCAATAGCCTGCTTTGTTGCACAGTACAGTGGACCCTGCTGGAATTGAACAGCAGCTAGTCCAGGACCTGTATGCATTGTACTGTACTGTACCGACACGCGTTGCTGCTGCTGATCTGTGCAAACCTGACACGCTTTGTGTTTGTTTTATTGATTGTTTTGGAATTGTAACGCCATAGTGAAGCAATCCGAATTCCCACACTTTTTAGCAAGCTTCATTTGACATGCCTACACTGGATTGTTTAGAGACAGCATCAGCATGCACGCCAAAGGAAATCTCAGGACGGTTCCTTCACTGCACCTGACAAAGCAACCCCCTCTAGGTGTGCCTCAGGATTCTCAATTACTGCACTGTAAAGGAAGCCCCGTTTTCAGCACAGGAAGTGTGCAGATGGGTTACGTTTTCGTTTGCATGATTTGAAATATAAGTGTGTCCCCGTTGGTTATCATGAGCAGCCCTCTATATCGTTGACTAAACTGAAAGCCATGGTGTTTTCTTTCCCAGGGCTTGTTGTAGCACCTTGTGTCCCTCCGGCTTCACGTCTCACAGCTCATTAGCAGCTGACACAGACAGGCTTCCCTCTCAGCCTATTCTCACTGTTCTGTCCTGAGAAACCGCTCAGCACAGCCCTGTTGCTAATTGTGCTGCTTCAGCTTCCCCTTGAGGGGGTTCCTTCATTGGTTTGACAGGGTTTGTTTGTTTAATAAACCACTAATGATGTCCTCCTCGGTGCTCTGCTAGAGTGTTTGTTGTTTGTAAAGCTGCTGTGAGAGGGAGCAGCGACTCACATGTGACTCCAGAGTCTGCACAGTGACTGAGGAGTTACACTGCAGTTGTACAGCAGGTGATGGAACTGTGTACAGTAGTGACAGGCAGCAGCACTGCCTAGTCAGGTTCATCTTGGTGAATGGAGTAAATCTAGAGTTATAGACACAGAGTTTCCCCCGGATTGCCAGGATTCTGGTTAGCTTTAAACAGTGTCGTACAGACTGTTTAAGAATTTTCACAGTGGCTTGAAGACATACTTTGTAAGTTACATTTTCTTAATGCTTCCTTTCTTACCGGTTTAATGTCCTGTTTATGTATGTCATCGTCTATCCCCCTCTGATTATTGCTAGCTAACCTTACTTACTATTCTATCAGAAATGGTTTTGTAAAATACTACTCTAGGCTGATGGTGGGGACGTGAGGTGGGGAAGCTTATTAGCGTTGGTCTGTGCATGGAAGTCCATAGACGAGACGGTGATATGCTTCTCCACGTGATTTCGACGCCTCGGGCAGTCTTTTCAGAAGCCGTTTTGGTTTGAACAGTTGTTAAGCCTGGTAGATAAACACAGAACATGCATACTGTAACAGGATAATAAAACAACAAATAAATAAAATTTTAGGAAAAAATAACATTCATTTCATAGCAAGCTGATACTGATGGAGGTGCTTTGTGGTCTGGTTTGTTTCATGCACTGCAGTTAAAATCACTGATGAGGAAACTTTGATTGTGGAGAACCTGCTGAAATCCCACATGCAGGCATTGCGAGGGAGCTGGGGATAGCCGACAGCAGCGAGTGTGCTTCTGTTATTGAACAAAATCAATACTTAGGATCTGATTGTCTGGAAATGCAGCAGCTTGTCAAGCCTCACTGAGAGGCTACAAGCCAGTTTTCTTTAGCAATTAAGTTACAACTCAGAAGACATTAATCCTTTGATTTGCGGTGTTGTTTGATATGTGTCCCTAGAGCTTTTAAAAGATCAGATGTGATCTTAATGAGCAAAACAAAAACAGCAGTCGTCCGTTTTAATTTGTGTAGCTTTGTCGTTTTATGTGATTTTCAATATGGCTAATTGGGTTGAATGATTGAAGGCGAGGATAGTAATAATAATAGTAATCTATATAAAAATGTGATTGATTGTCTAAAAACACAAACAGGACAACAAGAAAGAGGACATTTTACTATGAGTTCAGTAAGACACACCTGAGCTTGTTAGAGATACACTGTGGATAATCGAGCCCGTATTAAAACCTGGAATAGGTGAAACTGCAGTGCAATAGGAGTCTTATTTCTATCCTTGAAGGAAATACTTTGATGTATTAGCAATCTGAAGACTAAGTAAACACTGTGTTTTACTTGGCGTATAGTGCCACCTGGTGACAAAACATTATACTTATGCAACATGTTTAAGAGAATGGTTCTCTTGAATGGGGGAAGACAACGTCCCTGCAGATGTCTACTGACATAGTAATAGTAGATTGCAATATTATCTACACTAGGGGTAGGCAACTCCAGTCCTGGTGTGCTAGTCCAGTCCATGTTTAATAGGTACTATTGATTAGTTTAGAACTTTAGGACCTGGCCAGAGGTTGGATATATAATTAAAGCCTTGGCTGGAACAAAGACCTGGTCTGCAGTCTGCTGTGCACACTAGCTGTGTTAATGAACGCTGCATGAGTCCCAGCCCACAGTGAACCAATTAAGGATGCGATTTTATCTCTTTCCTAGCGCTTTTTCTTCCTCCTGCTTGATAACATGAAAGATATTTATAAATGCTTGTTCTTTGTAGTTATTAATCAGATTAAATTCAGGAGGGCATGTGGGACACCTTTTATAAAAATGTGAGTAGGCTGCTTATCAAATGAAGGGTCCCACCTGGGTCCTCATGTATTAGAAGCCGTGGCGATGGATGAATTAGTAATTACTGATTGAATCACACTGGGACAGAGGGGGCAGAAATGACTGGCACAGCACACACTGTAAAAATCAGTGTTTCCATGGAGACCTTTGTAATTGCCTACCTTCCTTTTTCCCTGTTTGCTGGGGAAAGGGTGGGGGGGGGGGTTCATCTTGATCCACGGGGAGTTCTTGTCTGAATCATTGATGATGTCGGTCTGTTCGTACCATAGAAAATGCCACTTTTGAAACCCTTAAAGCAGCTTCCTCTGGTGCACTGGGAGGCTTGACCTGTTTATTTCTTAAATTGTTCACATGCTCTTATGGCATTTTCCATTTTCTACACTCAACTGACCGATGTGTGCTGATACCCCCTCCCAAGTGACTGATTTGTGTCCTGTGCGTGTTAATGCTTTGCATCTGCTTACATGCAGAGCTGCGGCGCCACCTACTGAGTGATATGAATTGTGTAATTAGTAGAACCTCGCACTAACCCCTGCCCCTGTAAAGATTCTGTTTTGGCAGCTGTTACGAGCTGTTTGGCTTCAGTTTGGAGTGCGGTTTCAGGCACCGTTTATCTCTTCTTTGAAAGTTTCTTCACTTCAAGCAATCTGTTATTCAACAAGATATTGGAGTTGGCTGCGACACATTGCACGCTGGTACAAACATTGTGCGTAGAAACAGCAATGTAGTGTTCAATAATGTAGTGCTATTTATTTTCATTTAGGGTTTGGTAATCTCCAGTGTCATTCATATTTTACAGATCTCGCAGAAACGTGCAGAGAAACATTGGTTTATTGCAACGTGAGTCTTCATAGACAAGGGCGGGGATTACAGCCTTGCGAGAGCGCGGGGAGAGCTGTGGGGTTGACTTGACAAGGATTTCTCAAGGGTTTCTCAAACTATGAAATAGTTTCAGACTGCGCAAGCTGAATTTAAAGTAGTTTCTGCTACATTAACTGATTAACAAAGCCTTTAGCTGGAGTAAAGCTCCCAAAGAACGTAATTAGTACCAATATAGATTTCTCACTACTCTCCAATCTAAATGATTTGTTTACCATTTGGACCAATTATAATAATGTGCATATCTCATACAGCATGAGCACAGGCATTTTCATTCTAGTGTACTGCAGCATACTGCACTGAAGGACAGGGTGTCCCATAAGTGAAGGTTGAGTTGTCTCTCTGGTGTGAAATGTTGCTAAGCCAAGGCGGAAAACATATTCAGATAATTTGGATATGTGGTGCAGATAGTCCAGGTGGTGTGGCCGTCCAATTTTAAGAGAGAAAATGTGTGGCAAAATCTGTGATATTGCCTGTTATGCTGAATTGATGTGACACCCTGTGGAATGCTTACAGGGCCTGCTGATGAAGGCTCTACCATCTGGTAGATCTTCTCATGCAGAACCAAAAAGGACTCCAGGGCAGGAGATGATGAGGCAGATGAAACGTACAGTAGTGAAGTATGGTGACTAACTGCCCCTAAGTCCCTGCATTTGACACCAGTCTCGCAAATTCCTAAGGCTCCTGTGTTTACCAGCAGTCCATTTGGAAGGCCAAATAGCCGTGTGTCCTTAGCTGTGACCTACGGCTGGATCGATATTCAGCGCAGTAAGCCCTGAGTGCACACAGGCAGTCTGGTCCAGCTGTGCTGTTGAATATACTGCAGTCAGCAGCACGTCATCCCAGAGCCGCTGTGCAGTAGCAGCCTGCTGCTTCACATTGAGGAGGCACCTGCATGGGACAGGGAGATCTTTGCATATTTATTGGCTGGAAACGTTGTTCCGTTCTGGTACTGTGTTCAATGTGCATCAAGCTTCAGTAATACGTGATCCTCATTTCCAGTTCCTACATTACATGTTATGCATTTATTTTTGTAATTAAAAATAAGCTTTCAGCAGCTATTCAAAAGGAACATTAAAGGCGCCTGCTGATTTGGCTGATGAATCCCATTATGTCAAAGGCTGCTGTTTCTGTATTTGGCGGTGGAGAACCACAAGGATACCCAAGGTCTACAAAGAGACATTGCATTGCTTAATTATAAGTCACAGTATAGAAAATGATCGTCCTCAGCTTCACTGTTACCATGGTGAGATCATCCTCTAGCTCAAGGGATTTAATCTCCCATTTGTCTCCCGGTGCAGAATTATAACCCTATTAACCAAAAGCGATGCATTACGGAAATGGCCTTCAGTGTTTACGTGAAGCTTTTAACAGGAGCCCATTGGGCACAGCTGGTCTCAGCAAATTCTGCTACATACAGTAGGGACCTCTTCATTTATAATTAACTGGGTCATAAATGCAGAGACAAACAGTATACCTCAGAAACTGTGGAGCTGGATAAACTGCAGCTTCCTCTGTCTGGGTCTCTTTCCTGACGGTAACAGCTTGGGCCGTGACGCTAGCCTGTCACAACAACATAGGAGAAACAGAACACAGAACCCCTTGGAATGATTGAGCAATAGAACACAGAACACCTCAGAATGATTGAGCAATAGAACACAGAACCCCTCAGAATGATTGAGCAATAGAACACAGAACCCCTCAGAATGATTGAGCAATAGAACACAGAGCCACTCAGAATTATTGCAAAACACCATCAAAATACATGGCAAAGGTGAACAAATAAACCCATGACATCTAACGCTACTTGCACTTTATCCATCAGTATGGCTTAGTGAAGTTTTGCTTAGTTACTGCATTGAAAACCAGGTCTGCAGTGTTATATTTACTGTAAAGCGTGTGACCTGTGGATGTACTGTACCCACCCAATCATGTAATTATTGACTACAGTACTATTATGCAAATCAAAGAAACAAATACAAGCTTCCTTTTCTTTCACAGATTGTATTGTCTTTAGAAGAACAACAAGCTTTATCTTGACAGAGACATCCAGGAATGCTTCATGGGTATTGGCGGGGGGGTGGCAGACAAGCTTGCCATCAATGTAAGGCATTGTTTGCACCAAGCGACAGAGCCAGTTCAAACGTACCCTGCCACTTATAGCATAAGCAAGATTGCAGTTCAGTATAATGTCTCTTTATCTGTATTTGCATTTCAGCTAAATACCCACCACATTTCAGTTTAGTCATCTGCCACCCACAGTGAACTTCAGCACGGCGATGAATCTGCAAATAACAATGAGAAAAACAATAATGACATTTAATTCAGACCACGTCCCAGACTTTTTAATCCAGTCACAATGCCTCAACAGGCAATAACAGGTTTTTCCATTTCAGACAAATGGGAATACATTGAAAGGTTATTGGTTTGGTATCTGTTGGCTGTCTCTAACTAGCTTTGCGCTTGCTAAGAGTATGTTTGACCATGTGGTAACCTTTCAGTTCTTTACTGTATATCATTGAGCAGGCTGGGCCAACCACCCTGGAATAAATAAGGGTCTCCTCACTACGAATGTATTCCGCTTACTAAATAAGTTGTATCCCTGGTGTAAATGAGATGTATTCACATCTTAATTCTGTGTGAAGTGGTCCTCTTTTGCAGTGGGTTATCCCACGCACACCCACGTACTGCGCTGCAACGTAGTGTATTAAAAAAACAGCTTCTATATACATTGTATTGCTTCTGTCACGCGGAAAATGCTGACAAAGGAAATCTACGGCCCTGCTTGGTTTTCTCCTTATGTGTTCAAGTGGTGCAGTTTATATAAATCTAATTCTCTCCTCCTCCCACACACCTATTACAGAATTACATAGAAAAAGAAAAGGACTCCCAACAGACACTGAATAATAAACTTCTAGGCTTGCTTCACAATCAGATCGAATGAAAATAAGATGTCCTGACCATGTACAGCTGTGGCCAAAAGTTTTGCATCTCCTGGAATTTAGGGTTGAGGCATAATTTAAAAGAAATATATATGAACATCATTTTAGGTCTTTTATTTAACATCATGTAATCAAAGAAATACTGCATATGGAAAACTACAAAGCGGTAATTCAATACATTAACGTAACATTATTCTGAAGGTTTCATTCGACTATGAAGCACAAGGAGCAAAATACAGCATCATATAACACCATGCCTAGAGCGACTGCACATGTGCAGGATGACATCATATTGGATGGACTTCTCAATGTACCATTCATGCAGCGACCATTATAATCCATTGTTCCTGTATGTGTGGAGACACTGGACTCTGCTGTAGTGATCTTGTTCCTGTATGTGTGGAGACACTGGACTCTGCTCCAGTGATCTTGTTCCTATATGTGTGGAGACACTGGACTCTGCTCTAGTCATCTTGTTCCTGTATGTGTGGAGACACTGGACTCTGCTCTAGTCATCTTGTTCCTGTATGTGTGGAGACACTGGACTCTGCTCTAGTCATCTTGTTCCTGTATGTGTGGAGACACTGGACTCTGCTCTAGTGATCTTGTTCCTATATGTGTGGAGACACTGGACTCTGCTCTAGTCATCTTGTTCCTGTATGTGTGGAGACACTGGACTCTGCTCTAGTCATCTTGTTCCTGTATGTGTGGAGATACTGGACTCTGCTCTAGTCATCTTGTTCCTGTATGTGTGGAGACACTGGACTCTGCTCTAGTCATCTTGCTCCTGTATGTGTGGAGACACTGGACTCTGCTCTAGTCATCTTGTTCCTGTATGTGTGGAGACACTGGGCTGCTCTGCTCTAGTGATCTTGTTCCTGTATGTGTGGAGACACTGGACTCTGCTCTAAATGACTGATACAGTGCTGCTATTTAGATCATTTAGACTGAAAAAACACCACAGTGCTGCTGGAGAGCGATTATTGAGACCAGTGTGGTTGTTGTGTGGTATTGGGTTGCACAGTAATGCCTCTTGATGCTTAGCTTATTAGCCCGACCGATGGCTTTTTAATGAGATGCAGATTGTTGTATGAATATCAGCGCGCAGGTCTGACCTTTTTAAAAGTCAACAGTGTTTTAATGTGGGAGGGAATGTGTAACAGTATCTGAAGCTTAGCCGCGGCCTCATCAAGCTGATTTCTCTGAACATGGCAGCCGTGCTTCTCCACAGACCCTGGGTTTACGTTATTCTGGAAGGAGCTGTCTGTGGCCAGTTCCTCAGGGAGAGCTTCTATCAGTGGCAAGTCGCTTTTCCTTAATCAAACATTTCAGTTAGTAATTCAGCAAAATGTGTTATAACATTGTAGCCAAAACTAGTACAGTACACAGATGTTCCTGGGGCGAGCAGAAATCATTTTGAAATTGATCTGAAGTGGCACACTGATAGTTACCTAGCTGATTGAAACAGTGCAGGCTCCGATCTTGTCTAACATGACTGGGGTCAGACAGCATCAGACTGTTTGTGTTCAAGTTTCAACAGCAAACTGTGCACCGTTCCCTAGCTGATCTTATCACCTGTCTTGTCCTGTCATGAAACTGCCCAGGTATGTCACCATTAAACAAACATACCACAATTCATACACACCCAGTAAGCCAACAGCAGCTTAAAAAACATGTTTTTTGTTTGTCAGAGCCCCTGCACGCAGAGTGTCTTCTGAATAACAGTTTAATCCTGTCTGATTAGTTTACGAGGTCTCGGAGCTAATGGCTAATGCAGAAAAAGGTTCAAACACGAGTCAATTACGCAAAAAGGAAAAATACTGTGCTCATCGGGAAAGTCAAGTGGGTGCAACTAATAAATCACCAGTAACCCAAGCCCCCAGTTCTAATTAGAAGAATGAACACAAAGAGAAGTTTGATTTGCACCTGTGCGCTTGATCAATCGATGTTTTCTCCTCTCTCAGGAGTTTGTTACAATGAAACATTGCCCAAAAACAGGTTCCTGTCTCCCAACACTGTGATCCTTGTGGAAGTACATCACAAAGTTTTACAGACACCATGGTAGCTTGAAAGTCTCCAGGATGTGATGACTGAAAGAAAAATACTAATCGATTCTAAAGAAGAATGCATAAGGTTAAATAACTGATTTTTCATGCCCATACCAAGTTTTAAAGTATCCCTGTACTTGAATGAGTTTTTGGATTTCGTTCCTGAATAACCTTCTGCACAGGTAGTGCAGTATCAGGATAATTATTTCTGTGCAGCAAAGTGACAAGCAGGTTTCAAAAGACGTCAGCTTTCCAAAAGCAGAATACACAGAAGACTGGAACCAAACCAGCCCCCGGCATGTACTGAGACTGTTTTGGCACAGAGGGTGTCTGGAAGCTTGTTGAAGGGTAATTTAGATCTAAAACTAGAATTGGACACCAAAGCTTAGTGGTGAAGGATCTGAATAGCACTTTGGAGTGCAAGGGAAACGCACACACTGTCTACATAATGAAGCAAAGAAGACAAGGTGCAGCATGCAGATTTCTTACAAACAGATGATGGGAGAGCAGAAGAGTTTTCTATAAACACTCAGTTTGTACACTGAGATCGAATGAATAGCATTCCAGTGCAGTGCGCTGTACTGCGTGGTCTGTTAAGCATTCACTGCGAGAGAGAACATATAGAATCGGATTGTTCTGTCTGTTTTGGGCTGACTGAGCTGCTTGATTCATGGTGCACTCTGGAGCTGCAGATGTTGTGTGGCGCAGTCACTTAAAAGCAATTAAAATCGAGCTTCAGTCTAATGAATGTTCCATTCACAACATTATGCAAATTCTCTTACTGCAGGACAACGAGGAGGCCTTCTGATACAACATGAAAAGCAGTCAGTTTCACCCCTAGCTGACCTCTGATCTCAGTTAAGGATCACTCACTGTATGCTGCACCTCGATGTACAGTATGGGCAAGTAGTAGCCTTCCGCTTTTGGTTTGCTTGCATATCCACTTGCCTGCTTTGCACCCAATATGGTGTCTTTTCTGTGCTTTCATCTGGGTTCAAATGCAGCAGAGCTGTGTTGGTGGATAGAGGCGTTTTTGGGAAATGTATAAAGCATACTCTTGCACCCCATTAATGAGTTGAACTTTCCTTCAGCCCACACAGCTATCTCGATATTAAACATAGGTTGAATCACAGACATGAGTTGCTCCCCCGCTGAATAACATGTTTATCGAGAGCTTTGTCTAGATGAGAATGTGCACCAAATAAAGCTGATTTATCCCCACTTTAAGCCTTTACAGCTGAAGGGTAATCCCACACATATTGCCTGCCTTTCATTGCCATTTACTTTGCAAATATTACATTGTGCATTTCGAAAGAAGTATGGAAAGGTGTATTTTTAGATTTAGAGTATACTAACGGCTTCTTAATAGTGAATGTGTACAGCTTAGTTCCTGATGTTAAATCCCTTCTTCGGGGTCAAGTAAGAATTAAGGGTTTGGGTCTGAAAGGAGAAGGGCCTTAGAGACTGCGTGCAAAACAATTCTGAACCCTTGCATGCATGAAATATTGAAAAGAGCTGAAGAAATGTCATTTTGGACAAATAATAAATATAGTTTGCATTGAAAATTATTTTCTTTTTTTTTTCTTTCCCCATTGCTTTGTATGGGGGAAAACACCTCATATGAGCATGCATTTGCCCCCATGTGTCCCCATCTGAAAGACTAGAAGAGAGATATGTGTATCCCTCCCCATATGAGGTCACCATGCCTGAAAGGGTTAAAGAACCTCGTTTTGGGGGCGGGGGGGTGGGGTTGTTGTTTGTGAGATTGCAAAGTTAACTAGGTGGATAGCATGTCCCTAACCAGCTGCCTGTATCCCCTAATGAGAGCACAGTCTGTTAAGTAATACAACACTGCCATGCCGTGCCTCCAATTAAAACGAAAAGAAACTCACCCAGAACAGGAGGGTGGAATTCAGTTCGCCTGCACTAAATAATAACTGCACTCGCTATTATTAAAAATAAAACAAAACAAAACAAAAATATATATACATACATATATATATATGTATATGTGTGTGTGTGTGTAATATATATATAATTTCTTCTGCATTTCATTTTTTTGCTTTTAAAAATAGTTTCTGACATGGCTTTAAGTGCAGTGCCCAGCACTAGCGAGGCTGTCTGTAATCAGACCACCAGCTCAATCTATCTTTAGCAGACTCAGCTGCTGTCTGATGGCACCTGCAGCTCGATGAAGCCTGTCCTCTGCAGAGCAGTTTGCATGGAGTTTCTAGACCCCTGCTTCTCAATCGTGCTGTGCTAGTCATGCTTCCTTTAGGTATGAAACACAGTGCTCTATATCAGGAGTTTCTGTGCCTCTGTTCACCTCTCCACAAGGCAGCAAGCCCTCGAAGGTGGTGCTCACAAGCTTTCAATTACACAGTGATAACAGGAGATTGCTCTCTTTAAACTAAGCCAACAAAACTAGTGCATGGCTCAGCGTCTTCCACAGAATGGTCTGTGTTTCATCTCAACAGATGTGCAGATGTGGTCTACGCATTTATATCCATCACAGTGTACATTAGGTGCATTCTGAGAGGTGTTTAAACTCGTGCCAGCGACAGTAAGTGCACTAATTAGTATGTATTAGTCTGATGCCAGGATTGTCATTAGCGGTTTTGTCGTCACCCTTTGGTGTTAATGAAGCTAAAAGCTTTGATACAGCGCCGTCGTGCAGAAGTGCCTCTGAAATGCCATTTCACATCGTCAGTGATGCGGTTCAACTGCACTGCCGCTGGAGAGATGGAGCCTGTGGATGGGAAACAGTCGCTCAGAGACTGGGTTCAGCAAGGGAGATGGGGGTTTACATGACAGGCATTGATTTAACTGCATGCCTCATGTTGCTGCCTGGGTGGCCACTTGAGACTCGAGTACAGTATTTTAATTGAGGTTATACATTATCCAGCCTCCTCCAGCGCACAAACCCTGCTCTCCACTCAAGTTTTTTTTTTTTTTTTCATAACACAGAAGCGGGTTGAGCGGAGAGATCATGGTGACTGGTTTGGTTTTAGGGTTCGCGTATGGAGAGTTGCCATGGTCTATCCCCTTTCTGCTTTCAAGTATTGATAGTTCTTTGTTTTTATTCTCGGGCTTGGTTTGTGGGGTTCCCTTTCCCAACACAGCCTGAGAAAGCATTTAGAAGTTAAAATCCTGCAGGTCCTTTTTTCTTGGTTTTATTTCGTTTCATGCTGTACGACTCAACTGGCACGAGCGCTGAAGGAAGTTCATTATCAGAGCTGCAGAGCAGACTGTGCTTCAGAGCGGTATAACAAATGTGTTAGTTTACTATATAACCATTTTTCAATACTTTGCAGTCCATCAAGTATTATATTCTGTTATATTATGAAACAAGATTTGTTTGAGACCCTTGTTTTATTCCCTTGTTGTACCAGCACCACACAGTGATCCAATCTGAAATGCATTCCTTTCAAAAGCCTTCATTTGAACACAAAATGAAATTGCAGTTGTGTGTAAGATCTGTGATGAATACAGCCCTGTGTTTCCCCAGATTGATTGATTGTTCGAAGGGCATGATGATGACTTTAGTATTTTAATGTAATACTGTATAAATATCTTATTGAGACTACAGCACAGTTGTGCAATCTCGTTCTCAAACCTCAGCTGGATTTGCGAAGGGCGGGAGGCTTAGCCACCAAAGACGTTTACTCTCCTCTGGCTCCACTGTACATAGTAGGTAAAGCCCACTCACCTGCTCCCTTATTTATAACGATTAATGAATCATTAGTGGAAATGGTGAAGCAACACAAGCATTCTAATTAGTACTTCCTGGTGTCTTTTATAAATTAGTGCTGTCAGTTTGCATTTCTGCAGAAAGGTATTTCATTTACTGTTTTTTTTTTTTTTCTTTGAGTTAGTCATGAAGAAGGCTGAGAAAACAGAGGCTATCTGTGCAGTATTTAACACTGTCAATTTTCACTGCAGTATGTATTGTCAAACACTGCAGTAAAGTAACAAGTGACGTACCAACAAGTCTGCTAGCGTGACATTCCCCACTAGGATGTAGACATTGATAAACCAACATCCTTGTGCTTGTGTGCTGATCACTGAGGCTTGGTGTTTGCAGGAGATGCTGTGTTTTTAATCACACCATACAGTGATAAAGATCCTGTGACTTCCATTACAGTCATATACTGTTCAGGACTGCCTGGCTATTAAAACGATGTACTGATCTCCTCCTAGCAGTGATGAGTTAAACATACTGACATCAGCATACAACACGTACTCGCCTCTCCACTACAGAGCTTGCTCTTTTGTTGGATGGTAAGACGCTCTTCCTTTCACCATGCGGTTTGAAGTCTGCGTCCAGCTCTTGCCTTTCCATGCAATTCAATGATAACGCAGTCAACTCATATTAGAAGACTTGTATTGTGTACATGTGTTTGGTGACTCAAAAAGAAATCTCATAGGGGTTGCAGAAGTTTGCAAAGAATGGCGCGTTATTATTCCCTGTGTAAACTGACAGACAGCCAATCACTAGTAAACATTAAGACTTTGCAGCAGCCTGTTCAAAGTCATGCAGCTTTGAATATCAAAGTGGAAGAGTTCAGAAGCCCTGAAGTCTCTGTGATAATTTCAGCCTGAAATGAGAGACCTCGTCAAGCTCAGATTGAACAGGAAACTAAAGAGCGCGCTTTGGCAATATGTTACTTAATTAGCTATTAAGTCATTTTCCCTGTCAAAGTTTTTCCAGTAAGTGTAAAATGATATTGTATGCAGGTCCACTGTTTCATTCATTATTGTAATGTATACTTGCCTGTGACTGGATGGTGTATGACAAGACTGCGTGAGTACTGAGGATATTTAAAATAGCTTACTTCACTGTCTGTTAGGAGTTTTCATTTCAACAGCATACCAGTGATGGTTTGCATTACATTGCATTGCATGACCACCTCTTTGTGAGCCTGAGTCGTGTGTCAGGGCCGGTATTACTGAGTATGCGATTCTGCCAAGTACAGTAAGTGAATTAATGAATACTGAAGGAAAGAAAGAAAGATAAAAAGAAAGACTGTTTTGCTAAAAGGCTAAAAATGTTTACAGTAACCCTAACACAGCACAGAAACCAGGAGCAGAAGACACAGTTGAAGATGAAACAGAGAGTTGTCATTCGTGCATTTCTTTCCCTGTAAGGAACACACAGTGCAGAGCCATTACAATGGGAGTTGTGTTCATCCCTTCTAAGCTGCTAATACCTCGATTTCCCCTCTGACACGCTTTTTAACTGATCCTTAATCCCGCCATTCGTCAGCCCGGGAGAAAGCAATAATGAAAATGTCACTGGTAGTCTAGGCTGTGTTTGCTTTCTCTCCTCCCAGGGATATTGTTTCGGATTTAAAAAAAAACAAATTAGTTAATAGTAATAATGAAGTGAAAGATATCATATCATAATTATTAATTAGATTGAAGATAGCAGCTGACACGTGCTCTGTGGTTATAAATGCATTTAGATTCCTCAGTGGCTCACCCAATAAAGGCAGGGCAGGGAGGGTAATGCGAGTGTGGGTCGAATCCTGGAGACCCCCAGGGAGCGATTCATTGGCCTTTTCGCTCCCATGGTGTTACAGAGGAAAGTTGACTTGGGGATGTTCATGCTCTAGTGACCTCTGCTGGTCAAGCGCTCAGTGAGTTCCAGCGGAGACTCCACATGTCTCCAGAGTTCAGTAGCATCCGTTCCTTTGGGTCAGCTGGGGAAAAAGAGGTCGGAGGTCGCCCGTTGAACTCTGAACCTCCCACCCCTCCACACCCCTCTTTGCATCTCCAATACATTTCTTATCAATTTCTTTACTTTCTGCTCAGCCCTTTCTCATCTTCTGCATCAGTCTGGGGCCGAGGTTGTGTCACTGCTTACAGTGCCATGCTGTGTGCATTGGTCACAGCGACACTGCTCTGAAACCTGCTGCAGGCACACAACTCTGTCTCATGTACAAACTATTGCCCGCGAGATAAGCCACCCCTGCAAACCCTGCTTATCACTTTCTCACACATTTAAAATTGATGGAGTGCAGGGGCCCAAACGACTCTGTGCAGTGATAGCACAGTAGCAGATGAATGTAGGGGGATAAAATCAATATTATTGGTGGTATGTTCTGCAAACTTGCAAAAATGACAAGGTTTAAAGATGTTTTTTTTTTTTTTTTTTTTTTTTCATTACATATCAGAAATGTAGTACCATACTTTTTAAATTGAGGATGAAAATATACAATTGTGTGATAAAGTTAAGGTAACATTCTTAACCTGTTATCCTGTAAGAACAAAACAAATAAAAAAAAACTGTGGCACACCCACGCAATGGAAATGATACTTCAATTGAAGCCTGATGCAGCTCCAGCAGTATATTGACCAGTCATTACAGTTTGGAAGTTGATCTCGTTGTAGGATAAGTTTCTCCTTGATCACAGAAAAAAAATGTATATATCGAAAGCATTGGTGGCAAATTCCTGCACCTGATGCTGAATAGCAGCGAAATGCTTGAAGCAAAATTCTTCAGAAAGTAAGTGACTGACACTGTATTAACACGAATAGTAGTATCAGCTAATCATATCCCTTTTGCAGAAGTTCTAATCCAGTTAATTACGCAACGCAGAGTTTAATAATGATACTGTTATAGCACCCCCTCCCTTTCAATAATAATACTGGAAAGAAAGAAAGAAAGAGGTGCAGGAGTAATCACAGTGAGACATTTATTATTAAAGGATCTCTGAGGAAAGATCCAGTCCATGTGTATCAGCTGTGTGTGGGTGGATGTGACTAACTGCAGCTGGCTGTGTCACTCCCGTTAACTAGTGTACAGTGCAATACTGAGGGGCTGCTGTTGTGCTAATTAGAGAGCTTGTGAGAGCCTGGGATTCGGGGCACTGTGCAATTAAAAGAAAGCTGCTTTCATCAGGGATGTGATGGGGACTGTGCTGTCGTAATAGCCAACAGCAAATACAAGCTGCCAAATTCCAGGCGCTGATGTCTACACACTTTCTAAAGGTTCTGACTGAGCCTTGACAAAAATGTGTTTAATTGTGCAGTCTCAAAAAACTTGTACCCCCCCCCCCCCCCTCTCCAACAAACAGGACAGGCAGCCGAGTTTATTCAATGCACTGTATTTTTGTATTGAGTGTTTAAAGTTATGGGTGAGATTCCCTAACCCTAACCCTAACCTGATTCCTAATCCTTATACAGTGTATCTAGTGTTTGTAGTATACTCAAGAACCTTAGATTCTCTGTATTATGGGATGCACTGCACAGTGGATGGCGTTGTCAATTGCAGTTCAATGCTGCATTTAATAGCACAGCTTCTGTCGCGTAACAGTTAATATCAATCTATTGTAATACGTTAGTGTTATGCAATATTCATGCTCATACACTGACATTTTTCTGGAACGACTTTCAATTTGTTTTCAAATACATTCAAAACAGTCACGCTGTTCTATTGTTTTTTTTTTTTCTCAAAGCAAATCATTATTCTTAAAATGTGTCATAAAAAATGTACGAGTGAATTCAGCACAGGGGTAAATCGCTGGCATGTTTGATAACAGGATGTGTATTTGCTGCCCCCTGTCTGTGAACAGAGGGAATTGCAGTCATGCATGTTGCAGGGACAAGGCTTAACAGACGCCCAATAAAACTGAGCTGTGTGGCATTTTATGAAAGTAAATCAGAAAACTTGTTCAGCAGTTGATGAAGTTGTAGAAAGAGCTGCCAAGTGTGCTTGTGGCTGCCGAGTACAGAAAGCTGAACTGAAGTGTTTCCAGGAAAGATATTTCTTTTGATTAACGTATAGAACGGGCAACTACAGCGAGAGCTTTCTAGAGGAAAACTCGATCAGAGGGAAACTCTTATCCCACGAAAGAGCTGTCTTACGTCTTATTTCTTTTGTTTTCCATTTCATTATTGAAGAACCCAAATGAACACACATATGTTCTTGTAGTCAGAGTACAGGGTGCCTATCTAAAGACATTGAAAGGATGTCTATCATGACACAAGGTAATCTGTGGTTTTTTGGTAACTAACTGCTTACATTTGCATCTGCTTGAGCCCTGACAGGGTTTGCTGTGAGCTCGGTCTGGTCTGTCTGATGGAGCAGGCTGTGGATTTCTTTGCAGGGGTCGGGGTGCCCAGTGCAGGCTTGCAGGCTCCATTATACCGGGTCTGCACACAGTCAGCACAGACTGACAGTAAACCTGGCTGTGTTGGGTACGATACAGGATCATTCTCAAACACATTGGGAATGGAGGGTGTTGGATAGTCTGAATGGCTGGTGTGCTCTGTGGCCAGTTTGTAAGCGTGGGGTTTGTAACTTTGACTTCTGCTTTACAGACAAACAAAGAAACAGATAAGCTGAATCAACACCAGAGACTTGACTGCTTCTGTTTTATCAGATCTGACATGGCCCTGATGTCTCCAGCTCTCCACTGTTACAGCGTACACTGAGCTCTATTAAACAAGCTTGTACAACAGGCAGCATGGTCTGACACGGACTGACCCCACGGAGCAGTGTTTACCCTGCGGTGGCACCAAGGTTTAGTCACTTCTGATGTGATGGCAGTCGGAGACTGCATGAGCGTGTGAGCGAGGCACACGGAGCAGGTCAATTCGAGTCGAAAGTGAGAAATGATTCCCCCCCTCGCCCGTTTGGCATCATTATCTCCTGAGGTTAAACCAGAAGAACGCTGTGGGATGAAAGCACAGTGACGGCTTTGTGGTTCTTCTTTTCAATAATAGGAATCCTCATTTATAGAAAGAAAATCTGTATTCAGTGAACGTACAGTGCATTGCAAGCTGAGTGCTGAAGGGAGGTGTTATGCAGTTGTACCAGTGCTTGCATCAGCTTGTCCCTGCACTGAACTGCTCCATACCCTGCCACACTCAACTACTGCTCCTAACTATAACTGTATCTTGTATTTGATTTTACTCATAGGTAACCGTCCTCATGTTTTTTGTATTTGCTCTTATTGGGAAATCATTCTCATCCATTTATCATACTTACTACATGTTCTTACTGGACTTTACCCATATAAGCAAATATTTACTATAAGTTATAACTGCTCTTAGTCAAGCTTTCTTACTTATACCTTACTGTATTCTTTATTTTGCTCTTATTTGATCTTACTGTACTTTCATAACTGCTCTTATCTGTATGATATTCTGTAATGTGATAACTTGTAATGTGATATTTTATAATGCGATACTTTGTACTGTGATAACCTGTAACAATTGTAAGTCGCCCTGGATAAGGGTGCCTGCTAATAAAAATAATAATAATAATAATAATAATAATAATAATAATAATAATAATAATAATAATAATAAATGGAGCCAGGAGACCCGACACAGTGACTAGTAACAGACACTGATGCACACACAAAAGGGCTCTTGGCATTGTGGGATTTGTGTTGCCTGCACTCTGGTTTCACACCGTGTTCAGTATATATTGTGCATGCCCGCTAAATATAGCACTGCTACATTAAATCATGACAAGGGGCTGCAAGTGTCACGCACCTCTGTACCTTGTTCAGTCTCGGATAAACAAAAAACACAGACTCGGTGGGGCCAAATGATATGACTCACTGAAAGTGTCAGTCTTTACATGACAGCTCTGTAATTACGACACAGCAGGGAGAGAGGGGGGGGGGAGAAACGTGACTCTGCATGCTAATAATAGCTGTGTCGGTAAAAATCAATTATGTTAACGGTTTCCTGCCCAAACTGTTGCTGCTAGCCCCGTTCCAAACCCCTCTGTACAGTGACACAGGATGAGCAGATCACAGGTGAGCTCCTGGCACAGCCAGGCCAGGCCCCGCGTCATCACACGGCCTGTGCACAGAGCTGCAGAAACACTGGACTGAGAGGGTAACCCCTACACAACTCTGGCTGACAGCAGGACGCCTCGGTGGTGAGAGATGGAGGTTCAGACACTTGGGCAGACAGTGAGCCGGGGAGCGGAGTGACAGAGCGCCAAACAAGCGAGAAAAACAAAGAGAAAGGTTTCCTTTGTCAAGGAAAAACGATGAGGCTAAGAGCACTAGAACTCACAGGAGGGATGATGCCACCATGCTAATTAGAGTGCTGTGGAATGCTCAGGCGACTTGAGGAACACCTGCCACCTGTCACTATAAGGGTTTATGAAAAGCACCATTCCCACATTGTGAGTCAGCAGTCATCTGGAGAACGCAAGCGCAACCATCCACTGGTGTTGCAGCCAAATAGCAGGGCACCCTTAATAAAGCGTAGAGCAGCACGGAACAGGGAGATGCACCTGCTGGGGTGGGATGCTCATCTGAGAGGCTCTGTAGTTAATGGGTTAGGGATTCAATCTCCCTGATCGTTCATCGTGTTTACTGTGGAGGGGAAAGCAGTGATGGGCAACGAGTAATGTGCTCTGCAAGAGGACGCCCAGATTGTCAACGTCAGTGAAGTACACAAGGTAAACGGAGCGATTTATCTGCAGTTTAACGGCTTAGCAATTATTCTTCTCAAAGCACCAATCAATAGATAATGTCTCCCAGCGAGGAAAGCATTAATACCCATCCTGCTTAAATACGGATGATGGTCTAAGTTAATTGCAGCTTTTTTTCCTCTCTGCACTGGGATCGATCAAACCTAACTCGTATATTGATACCATGAATCCATCATTATCCGAGGGAGCTGGTTCCTTCGTAGACTGATTTAAAATTATACAACGTATCGTGTGGATAAATACATATCTAAACAACCAGGAGAGGTTTAAAAAGTGATTTGCAATTGTTGTTCAGGAGAAAGCTGACATTCAGTAAAGCAGGGAGAATGTGGCAAAACTTTGATCTCTCATGTTTTAAGTCTGGCTTCAAAGACAATATTTAGCCTTGGCCAACTGTAGTTGTGTAGTTGACCAATATTACAAAGCGGTGTCTAGGCTAATAAGACCTTCAAAAAATGTGAGCATCTAGTGTGATAATGTTCACGCTGCTAGGATAATGTTCTAGTAGAAAAAGGGCATGGAACAGGATTGTCTCTTTGGCACAATCACAGATACTGTGTTTTGTGTTTTCTGCATGTTCTACCGTTCTGAACTGTTTGACCCCGTCTTTAGAACAAGCAACAGGCTGCGTAAACTGTTAACGTTTGAGAAGGAAGAAAAACGCAGCAGGCTGTAGGGTGATCCCTTAATGCATGAAGCAAATTGGTTATCACACGCTTCGTTACACTGCCTCCACTCCAATTGATGCAGATTGTTTGTTTGTTTGTTTGTTTGTTGTATTTATTTATTTATTATTATTATTTATTTCTTAGCAGACGCCCTTATCCAGGGCGACTTACAATTGTTACAACATATCACATTATACATTATTTCACATTATACAGATATCACATTATTTTTACATACAATTACCCATTTATACAGTTGGGTTTTTACTGGAGCAATCTAGGTAAAGTACCTTGCTCAAGGGTACAACAGCAGTGTCCCCCACTGGGGATTGAACCCACAACCCTCCGGTCAAGAGTCCAGTGCCCTAACCACTACTCCACACTGCTGCCCTAGGGACACATACAATTATAGCAAACTGAGTCTGCTGTCTAACCTTTATGTTTCCTAAATTCAGTCTACCTGCTGTATACAGCACTTCTCTGAACATCACAAAAATGCTGAAATAAGTGTAAAAACTATCAAGAGCAACATGTATTAATGCACAAGGCGTTGCTATTGATATACAGTTGTTGGAATGGAATTGGTACGGTAACAGTTTGTGTAACATTAGTAAGTGCAAGGTGTCTGTATATTTAAAAGTGTCACTCTCCTCTCTTTGCAGGATCCTAGAAGCAAACACAAGTTTAAAATCCACACGTATGGAAGCCCCACGTTTTGTGATCACTGCGGCTCCCTACTATACGGACTCATTCACCAAGGGATGAAATGTGACAGTAGGTTTTGTTTTTATTTAGCCTGCAAACTAATAAGCTTGACATTGATTTGCAATCCCCGAGCGCTGGACAAATAGTAATTCAGCAAATTCGATGCATTACATACTGTAAGTTGTAACGCATTTGAAATAGTTTTCTTCCGTTGCTCATTAAGAAGTCAGAGTTCATTATAACTCATGTCACTTATTCTATTTATTAGCATTGCTGGATCTCAGAGATTACAAAATAAATGCTATTAATGACCTCCTAAGACCAGCTAAGTCGTTTAATGATGACAGCCATTCAGCCTAAATGATGTCTGCAGGGACTCCACTCAGAAATTCCAGGACAAGGCTGATGCTAATAACAAGCGCGCTCTGCATTCCGGTCACAGACATGCCTTTCCCCAGGTTCACAATTATGGTGTTCTCCTTGTTAAATGAAGTTAAGCACTGTTTGAATTGACGTCACATGCTGGGTGTCATGCGTTCACGCACGCTGTGTGTTAAGCAGAGAGAGCATCAGCCGTGTCGGATAAAGTTATTAAAACAGTAAAAGGCTCCACTTCCTCCCCTCCAGCCCTTGCTGTGTCCGTTTGCTTGTGTTTCCATCTCTTTTCTGTGCTCCTTATCCTCCGCTGGACAGTGGGAAATGCATTGGAAATGCTGTCTCTATTAATCCGATAAATAGAGTGTGTAAAACAAATAGTGTTAGGCTTGGGGAAAAGATCTTAAAGATGTTGAAATAGATCTTATTTAACCTTTTGAGACTTACCTGGGAGCCAGACCTCCGCCTAGCAGACTGTGCGCAGTGCCCTGTTTGGTTTCTGTCTTGTTGCCTTTACGCTGCAAACTGACCCTCACCCCACCACCTTTCTCCCCAGCTTGTGATATGAATGTGCACAAGGTGTGTGTAATGAACGTGCCCAGCCTCTGTGGCACCGACTTCACAGAGAGAAGAGGGCGGCTGTTTCTGAAGATTGAAGTGACTGGAGACCAGCTGCATGTCACAGGTATGTGAACCGAGAGGTCTCTGATGTATCAGCCATAACTTCAAAACGCTCAATCGCAATGGTAAGATGCTGCAGCTTGTGCCTTCATCAACGTCGCTCTGCTTGAGACTGAAGAAGTGCACTCTAGACGCTAGCCAAAACAAATCAGACTTAGACTTACTGTCTGATTTGTTTTACTTCTCTTACGTATTCTTTCTGAAAATGAAAGATGCCTTATCTGGGTTTCCCTAATGCCCCCCAGAAATCGTAGCCATCAGATAAATCTGCGATGACAAGAGGTGACAGATATACCTACTAGGAAACAGAATAAAACACACATTAAAAGAAGAAATAATGGGAAAGAAAGAGAGATGGATCAAAGAAGAGGAGTGGGGAAATGAAAAATAAACAGCCTATCTGCAGCACGTTGTCATGTCCTAATGGAATAACAGTCATATGACGTGCATGTGTGTGCGTGCGTGCATGCATGCATACGTGAGTGTGTGTGTGTAGAGAACAGTATCATTGTGAAAAGCTGAGTGTACAGCACTGTTCAGTTGCCGTTGGGATACAGTTTAATTAGCTTCTTTGTAATTGGCGGATAAGTATCAAGATAGCAGCTGTGCAATGCAATTAGATGCTTTTGTTTATTTAGGTTTATAATAATCCCCCTCAGATAATTGAAGTGTACTCATTTATACAGCCTGTTTCTAAAATAGATGACAAATGAAGAAATAGAAGGAAAAGGAATAGCGTTAAACATCAGTGTGTAGTAATGGTTAACAGTGGGGAGGCTTGCACTGTGACTTCTGGTTGTATATTGGAAGAGCCTGCTCTGTGAATATGGAGTGCTGTTCAGCGTGCACAATTGCAGGTCCCTTAGCTTTCACTTTCACCACCACTACTGAAAGTACAGCAGTTGCTACGACACTGTCAGTTACAGGAGAGCAGCAAGCTAGCAGTTCTTTTCAGCCAATCCTGTTTATGGGTGCTATTGATCTAGTATTGGCAGGCTGCAAACTAATGGTACCGTATCCATCCCCATCAAAGGGTGAAGTGAAGCTGCCAGTCTTACCATTTTTCAGGGGACAATCAATGGTCTTAAAAAGATACCTTGCTCCCCTTAGCCTGGCTTGGAGCAATTACCAGAACAAAAGCACAGTATTTGACAGCATCACAATGCAAATGTGTTTATTGTGCAAAGCAGATATTCAAGTGACTTAAGCATCCCCACGAGAGAAGCTTTTACAAGCCACTGCGAATATTTCAACCTGGGATCCAAGATGGGTGTCGTGTTGCGCTCAATTCACCTTTTTTGGTTTACAGATTTAAAGATGAGGGATGTTTTAAGATACTGGCTTCACACTTGGTATACAACTGTGTTGTATCACTCTCCAGCTCAACATCAATCGTTGGTAGAAAAATACATCCTTTTGTGGCTGTATTTGTAGCGGCTTATGTCATATTAGCAGGGGATATATATTTTTTATAAATCTTTGCAGAGACGTTCCCTGTATCTGGAACCTTCAAGGTGTAAAAGTATGCGAGAGCCTGCGTGCAATGAGTGTTTGAACTGCAGAAGCCCAGCTAGAGGGTACAGTGCTTCATGCATTACTGCAGGGAAAAGGTGCACATCGATTGGTATACTGTAACAGCATGACTCTGGAGTTCAAACACTCATGCGGGGAGGGCTGTCTCGGGCAAGGGGAAGGTGGGTTTGTCTGCACGCCTTAAATACACATTTCACAAGGAGGTTAGTTTTAAGCCACTTCATCATTGCAAGACCAAACAGGCCCCGATTATGTGTTTGTTACATTATGTGAGACATGAACATATTGAGTTCTCAATTGAGAGAAATAAATAAGTGGGACAGCTAAGATGTTATTTAACAAGTCAAGGCAGGTGACAGCACTTTGTCGCAGTTATGGTAACAGATGCTGAACACTTCTCCGCGAGCAAAGACCAACGGTTTATTGAGGGCAATGTAAGAAAGAGAAATGTAAAATCTATTTCTCTAGCCGTTTTTAGCCCCGTATCGTGCAAATGAACCTTTCTTTCCTAACGTGTTTTCTGTGCTGTGCGAAAGAAGCGTGTTATAAAGAATCCCTCTTGTTCTGGGAGTTCCACTTCACACACGCATTGCAAGATGCATTTTGATTATCAGAGACTGTACCAACAGATTCAGAAAAGCAAAGCCTGTTTTCACAGAGGTGAAGAACAAGTTAGGCAGAACAAAAAAGCAATATGTAATAGAAGGGCCCAATTTACTACACTTTCGTGACAGCTCCAAATTATTTTGTTACAACAGAATGTCAATGTAGCAAAAAAATGCAGGATTCATTTAACAGCTCCAACAAGTCTTGATGTGTGTGTTTTTATCCCTTTCAGAGCAGATTTAAGCATTCACACAAGCGCTTAGTAAACTTGGGGGCCGAAAAACCTCAACAGTGTAAAGGCTTTCATAGTTTCAAAACATTCTGCGGCTTTTATTCTCGTACTTGGCTAGTCCAGTAAAAGGTCTGTTTAATTCACTGCCCCATCCTGCTTGCATGCCCTGCTGTCCCACTGGAACAGGACATCGGTCCTCATGCATCTCCGGGCAGTATTTGACATGCAGTTGGAAACTGTCTGTTTCCAGCCTGGTTCATCCTTAGCTGTTAAACACTCAAAGGTGCTGAATTTAGAAACTAAAAGAAACTACAGTCCAATGACAGGCGTCTGGACTAGAAGTCTTTTTCAGTGTCTTCACAGCACAGTCCTGAAGTATGGAACATGCAATTTACGAATGCAAAAAACAAAACAAAAAAAACCAATGAGGGTGCGTGACATTCATCAAGGTTATGGCAGTGTATGTAACGCAGTCAGTGACAACGTTAGAAAACCTCAATATGGAGTTTAGGCTGGAGAAGTCACTTATAAGAGTAATTTTGTTAATTTAAAGAAAAAAACAAAAAAAACAAACATTTTATTTAATCCCAGATAATAAATAAATAAAGAAATAAAGATTTTAGCTTCAGGTAGTTTTAGGGAAGACAGAAGATTCTAAATGAGTAACAAGGTGGTGTTCAAGCGGGCACCTCGATTGACAACTAGAAGCCCTGTAGGTAGCTTGCTTGTTGAAGGTGCTTGGCTAGGCGGTAGTTTGTTATTCTGCGTGAGTGCGTGTGATTTTTAATAAACAGATCGGAAGCTAGCAGCCTCCATGAGGGTGACTCTCAGGCATTGGGAGTGTCTGAACCCCATAGTGTCTGTCACAAGATAACTTAATCCAAGCCTTCACAGAGGTGACCGTGGCCACCCAAGGCTACAGAGGAGCCAGTGTTATCAGGAAGCACCAGATGTTCTCAGCACACCGGCGTTTACAAAGCAAGCTTCGGGGCCTGATCTTTTGTTTCTTGTTTTTCTGTGATGGGATCAAACACAAGTTTCTTTTTTCTTTGTTTACAGTAACTTGCACGCGAATGCAGTTGAAGAGTCAAAGGTTCAGATGCAGAAATAAAGAGGTCCAGCTAAAAATGAAAGCAGCTGGGTGTTTTTGTGCCAGAGTCTTATTTGAAGGGTTGATTTAGTTCTGCTGCTTCTGTAAACAAACAGAACAGGGTGGCTTGAGATGAACAGCTTTGTTTTTGCTAAGTACTGATTCTCATGGCAGTTCTGTCTCGCTCAGGTTATTAAAATATTTGGCAGTGCAGCCCTCATTCTGCGCGGTCTCCATTCCTGACGTTGAAACTGACATTGATAGTATAGGTCTCTTTTTTTCTTGCTTCTGATTAGTGGGTTATCATTCAAAGTGTGATATTAATTGCCCTGGAATGCTTCTACTGGCATCAGCAGAGACAGAACTCTGCCTGCCACACTGGTGTAAAGAAAGGAGCATCGAGGCTAGACTGTTTCCACAATAAAATGTCAAACTACAATCGTTTCTCAACCAACAGACGCGCTTTATTTTTCTGTTGCCAAACGCTGTGGCTTCCTGCTGCATTGCACTGTTATTTGAAAGAGACAGGGAAGCTCAAGCTGAACTAACTCCTATTCAAATAGGCAATCTGCCAGCAAAGACCGTTCACCACCAGCCTTTTGTCAGTTAAAATATTAGCTGTAATAAAGTGATTATCAGATCGACCTTGACGTTTGCATTGTATCGGATTGGGATTTTTTGAATAGTAAAAATTCATTAAAAGTGTTCATAAAAGAAAAAGGTAATCTCGCATAATCGGTAGAGCGTGTTCTCTCAGAGCAGTTTTGTTTTAGTTCAGATAGTGTATTGTGCATGCTGTCAAAGGTCACCACTGCTGGCTTGGTAAGGTTGTATGGATGACAGTGATAGACCCACAGTGGCAGCGCTGAAGTCTTACGCAGGCAGCACAGACGACTCACATGTTGTGAATACACCACACCTGCACGGGTCCTACCAGCATGCTAACTCATGAGCTACAATCGCAATCCTGGGAAACCGTGCACTGCGTCAGGTTTCCATTTGCTTAACCTACCCCACTGACTCAGAAAGCAGAGCTTACTGCTGGGAAGGTAAGAAAGCTACCTGACCGACAAGCTCAACTGCCAAGGTTCTAACCTGTAATCAGGGTTTCATTGCAAATCATTTCACTGTGATCTGAAAAGGCATGCTTCAGCATGTGCTTGCCCTCCCTGACAGACTGACAGCTGAAGGGTCCATTAGTGCCAGTTACAGCAGCTCACCTTGTAATGACAACATGATGTTCATGTCTTTCTATACAACATTGTAACCAAGAGGTGAAGGGCTTCAAATTGTTGTGCTAATTGACTAGGACACACTGCCTTGAGGCAAAGTGTCTCTCCTAAGCCTTCATGCTTGTCAAACGACCCCGCTAAGCATTGCAAGTGTGCAGGAACAAGAAGCCTCTCACCAATTCTGTACAGGATGCTCTACATTAAAAATGCATGCGGCCAAGCGTTATGCAAGCAAGAGAATGGGGAAATGTTGTTGACAGTGAGAAATACTCCCAGAGGAAATAAAACTACGTGCAACAGACTGTCAATTTAAGATGCCCTAACTAGTGTGTGTGTGTTTCTTTTTTATCATTATTCCTGCTACTCCCTATTACTACTAACAGACTCATGTAAACATGCATTTAGAGCAGGTTGCAGACTGTGATGGCTTTCCATCTGCCTTATGAAAGACATTTATTAATGATAGCCTTTGTAATCAATTTAGAATGGAATACCTTTCATAGGTAATGAAGCAGAAACTCAATTTATCTTAATATGTGTGCATTGAATTGAATGTGTACAGTCTTTGTGGAAAGCAGGCACCTGTAAAACAAATAAGTGCCTTATTAAAAATATATCTGTCTCTAATCTTGGATAAATATCAGATGAAATGAGACTTAGTGTCTTTAGCAGTGTGTGGAATAAACGTGTTGTTTATTCTCGTCACCTCTGGCGGGGTTGAAATTTGTTTTTGTGTTTAGAGTACGTGGCGTTCAAGGCAGGTAAACAGGAGATCTTCTTTTGATTGTGTTCTTTGTTTAGTCCTGAACATTCTGTACACAGACACAAAGCTATTGAGATGCAGTAAACTAGTCTATTTGTCCAGCCCCCCTTGGTATCCTGCCTTGTTCTGTGCAGAACCCTCCTGCTTTGCTGTCATAGTAAATGTTGTAACCTGCCTCTGGTATTTCCAGTACAGTGCACTACTGTATGTTTTGTATTTAAAGGTAACAAGATTACCTTATTAAGAGGTTTCTTGATGGGCAAAGTGATGTATACAATTTCCCAGTTCCCAGTTATCCAAACAATGTGTTTATCCGAACTCCTCCTGGTCCCAGTTATTTTGGATAATAGGGATTTTACTGTATGCATGTGAGAAGCATGCACTTTGTGTGGTAAAAGGTACAGGTGCACCTTGACAATCAATTAGACAATGACACATCTACAGGCTTCCGTAATCATTGGGGGATCGTGTAAGGGTGAGGCTCTGGGGATCTAGATTGCTCCAGAAAACTGCGGTTACATTTTGCGATTCGTGATCTGCAGTTTTATGGAAAATAAACTCGTTGCCAAACGCATGTTTCAGGATTAACACTGGCACTCTCACCTCGTTTTCTTCTTCTATACTGGAAGGGTTTGTTTCTATTGATTTATTTATTTCCGAGCTTCACTCTCTTTTAATGTTTGTTTTATTTTTTCCTCTGAAAGTGGGAGAGGGGAAGAACCTGATTCCGATGGACCCGAATGGATCCTCGGACCCCTACGTGAAGCTGAAGCTGATCCCAGACCCCAAAAACGAAACCAAACAAAAGACCAAAACCATCCGCGCCTGCCTCAACCCCAACTGGAACGAATCCTTCACATTGTGAGTTTGTAAGCTTGGGCATCCACAGCCCTGATCCGCGCTTTCTGCAAGACTGTGGAACCCTCCTAGGTAAAGCTTGTAACAGTGGTGGATAATTCATCAGTATCAGACTATTGAAGAGTTATCATCACAAGTGACAAACACAGACCGTGCAGATTCCGTGCAAGGTTTTTACATGGAGAGTGGAGTTGATATCATTGCAAGACTCCCTGTATCATTCAACTCATTGTTCTTCTCCTGCTGTTTACTGAATCCCAATTAACCACTTCCCTCTGTATCATTGCAGTATCTTTCATTTTACTGTATGCATGAATATAAGAAATTGCTTCTTTTTGTAATTTTGTAATTACTAAACAGATCATACATGCAGTCATTAATAACACTGGGATTGTGCTGTGCTCTCTGTTATTAGCATTTCATCTATAGGAGACTAATTGTTTTGTCCTACACACTGGAGGTAATGCATAGCATTTCCCATAACTGAACTCTAGGGAACTGCTTCAAAAAGTCCCCAGCAGTTCTCGGAAGTTATTGTGGAATGCAGGTAATTAGCTGTTTAACCGTAATTGGCTAACTGACATTTTTAAAGATAGAAAGCGGCACTAAAGAGGTTTTCAGCTAAATTGACGAAGGCAGTGTTTCAGCACATCACCCCTCTGCTCTGCTTCCAGTAAACTGAAGCCCACAGATAAGGACCGGCGCCTGTCTGTGGAGATCTGGGACTGGGACCGGACGACGAGGAACGACTTCATGGGCTCCCTGTCCTTCGGGGTGTCCGAGCTTATCAAGTCCCCTGTGTGTGGCTGGTAAGGGGCTGTAACCCTGGGCCCGAGCTGTCTGTCTTATCAATCTGCCTGTCTGATCTATCTATCTATCTATCTATCTATCTATCTATCTATCTATCTATCTATCTATCTATCGATATATCTAGCAACCTTTCTTTCTTTCTTTCTTTCTTTCTTTCTTTCTTTTTCGTTCTTCCACTCTTCCATTCTTCTCTTTTTTCTCTTCCTTTCTTTCGGTCCTCTTTTCCTTGGTTCCTTCGTGTTTGCGTTCCTCTGTTAGTTGGCTGCAGTTTCCTCACTTGTTCCTTTGTCCCTCCGTTCAGGTTCAAGTTGCTGAATCAGGAGGAGGGCGAGTACTACAACGTGCCCATCTCTGAGGCTGACGATGGGAACTTGGAGCTCAGGCAGAAGTTTGAGGTGAGACCCTCGCCCGGGTTGGGGTAATAGACAGGCTACACCGATATCGGACATGCTGTGTGATAATTAGAATCAGGGTAACATTGATAACATTTAAATTTAGTTTTTAAATAAAAACATATTAATATTGCAAAACTACAACCGAACAACTGGGTATCGCAGTTTTGGGTTAACGAAGCCCTGATACTGTGGAGCAGGAGCAGTCGGGGCTCCATTCTGTATAAATGCAGCCCCGTTAGGGCATGCTGACATGGTCATGTTTCTAATGCTCCAGTCAAGTGCATTTGCCCATCAAGCTGCAGTAACATCAAAGGCTTCATTGTGGCCATGGGGCCTGTAATCACGTATTGCCGGTTATCAGTCTTTGACGGCCTGTGATGTTTCCATGGCAATGTTGCTGGCACCAGCTTGTCATTATGGGATGCCCTCAGTCTGAATCTCCTGAGGGAGGACTGAGCTTGTGGGTCACTGAAAGGCACTGGCAGTGATGAAGCTCTGTCTCTGTTCAGTGCTGTGAAGTCTAAATGGATGCTTTATATTGAAACGCCATGTACTGCCCATAAAGAAACAAGGAAACATGGTAAATCATAGAGCCATGTGGAAAAGCATTATATAACAAAAATATTTATTATAAACCTGAATGATCGCCTCTGAGTTGAGTGTTTGTTTGCTGCCACTATCCTTATAGCGGTATTTGGGAAATTCCAAAGCAAACAACACCGTGCAAAAAGAGCTAGGTAAAGTGCAAAAGCAGCGTGCACGTGGTAAACCTTTAAAAGGGATATGTTTTTAAGTACAGTAAGCTCTTCTCATCTCTCTGCTCCACATTGTCTTATTGCTAACAATAGCTGCTTGGCACTTTCCCTCTATTAATTCCGCAGTCTCTCTCTCTCTCTCTCTCTCTCTGTCTCTCTCCCTCTCTCTCTTTCTCTTCTGTCTCTTTCAGGGCTGTCATATTAATATCCACTTCCTAAAGGTAGCTCTTCCTCCTCTGTGTTCCAGTCACACATGTTCTCACACACTTTCTGTCGCTGGTGTTTGTAGTTATTGCTGCTACAAATAGATCCAATTTACTAACAATGAGCCAACACCTGCTGTGGGTTTTAGTTTTATGCAGGATCCAGTCGTGACTGATTTTAGTTATTCTGAAACTCAGCAATAGCAACCGAGCAACATCCGAAAATGCGGCAATCTATTCTTTATTTTAGTTTTTAAAAATATACATCTCTGAGAATGTAAATGTGGTTTTAATTGCATTTCAATGACAAACCTTTCAACTAGAAGTCTGTTATAATGTTTTCAAAAGAAGAACAATGAAAAAGACTTCTAGTCGACAGGTTTGTCATTGAATTTGAGTTTCTTTTAGCATTTCGAAATTCAGCAAAAACGGTTTACCTCTGTATTATTTATATCCCAATACCTGGAATTTAAAATATAGTACAATGTACCATGTTCATTTTTAGGTCTTTACATTAAATACAATTTGCACCATTTAAAAAATCTAAGTGATGTTCAAAACAAGCCTTTAATTTGATAGATTTTTTGTAACATAACATTTAGATTTTTTTTGTTCGCCCGTGTTAGTTGATTTGCAGCGGTGCACACGCGTTGGGTACCATGGGCCTGCACGGGATGATCACGGATGAACAAAAACAATTGTTAGTAAATTAGCAGCTCAGCTGGGAGTTCACTGCGGTGTTACGACGGCTTTGATCATCACTACATAAACCCGAGTTCAAATGTCACGTCTCCATTGTGTCCATTTCAGTGCTCTTAAAGGTGTGGTCCCTGCGGTTTTTAAAATCCAGGTGTTTTTTGAGCTGCGTTGTCTTTCTGATATTGCTCTCCTTATCACTAGGAAGTCCAGCTTATCATTTCTACGCCATTCTATTAGAGACACCTCCACCTAACACACGCTGTGCCATCCTGCTTTTCTTAAACTGGGGGGCTCTCATTTCTGTGAACCAGGGGGCTATAGTGCCATGCCTTCAGTTTGTGCATTACAAATGAAAAGTGTAACTGCGCAGTGATAAAGGTACTGTAAGGGTCTGACAGTGGATTTTAATACCTCGGATTACACCCTTTAAATGGCACAACACATTGAAATACTGTGCAGTTCCTGTACAGCGTTTTACTTCTACTAGTCTTTTGCAACAACAGACTATAGAAGAAGGTTCAGTTTCCCTGTAAGCATGGTCTAAAGTGGCATGCCTTGTACGCATTTACTGAGATGTATGTACCATGTACTGTATCATGACTGTCTTGGACCAGAGCTGGAAGAATTGTTCATCAATTGAATGCAATTTGAATGATCTGAATAATGGATGACAGTAGGGACATGAAAATGCCTCTCGCTATGAATAGATGTTTAAATACTGTTTCTTCAATCATGACTCCAAACATTTGAAACATTTCACAACACACAGTGCACAGCCCCCGAAGCCCTGATGCTGCTTCTCCAGTGATATACAGCACTCGTTAGCAGGGTGACATCTACAGTGTGGTTGGTGTTACAACTTTCAGCATTTATTCACACATCCAATCCCATCTTACATTAGTACTTTCAATTCCTCATCAGTGGCTTCACTTCTACGAAGCAGTCAGAACTGCTGTGCAAATACAGAGCAGGACCCTGTGATATACAGTAGAACACCATCTGCATCCCAGGCAGAGAAGGGTTAAATTAACTGCCACATCGTTCTCCAATCAGGAAGCATGGAGAGCCAAAGGAAGTAGCTGCTGATGGTGTCCCTCTCTGGAAATGTCAAAGTGCCAGGGGGTCAGGGGCTCAGTGTATCTGCCATGTACAATACTGTCGTTACTCTCCTGGAAACAGGAATCGCGCCCTCGTTATGAAGGCAGCAGAAGGACACAGCAGCTCCTCCTGTCCAGGATTATCATTACTGCCAGCCCCACTCCTTTTGCAGCTGGCATTACATTTCAAAAGTGCATTAACTGTTATTTGTAGTTCGTCCAGTGCAGCAGTCCCTTACAAAAAAAAAATATAGACTTCAACAGATATTATAGAAATCTAGAGAAAATTAAATGTTTCGCCAGTGTTGCAGATCTGTGGAGCATCTTTAGATATCACAAGAAAGGAATCTCTATTAATAGGAACATTCTGCAGTTCTATAAAGTTGTTTTTTTCTAAGGGGTGTATGACTCTTGAACGGGATTATATATATATATATATATATATATATATATATATGCATGTATTGAGTACAGTTGCAATACATGCATTTACAAATGTTTTTAATGGCACTATTACATTGTGTGTTTGTAATTTATTCTGAGCATGTTTTATTCCTAAACACTTGTTATTATCATGTTAAACTGGGGGTTCAGTGCCTAGCAACATTTAGTTTCATTTGGCCCCTCTGTAAGGCACTTTAACCCAGCTCAGCACCTGCACACAAAAGCCCCTTTGTGCTGTGTGCTGGTTCTTTTTGTCTGGGAAATGTTTTTGATTAACAATTTATTGCCGCTTAAGAGTCGTTCTCTGCATCAAGCGTACGCGCGGCTACTTGTTTTCCAAAAAGAGTCCCGGGATTTATATTTTAAAAAATATATATTTATCTCCTTAAGATGGCACCCTTGCTCTAAATTACAGTTTCTTCTTTTTTTTTAATCAAAATCAGGCTTTTGGGGTGGGCTTCTAATTTTCGATAGGGTATTACTACTAGTTAAAAACATTAATTGAGCAAAAAAATATTAATAAATAATAGAAAAACCGAAACTTTTACTGAATAGAGATCTCTAAAGAAAATGATGAATGCAAGACAATCTGGTCTATAAGAGACCAGCCAACCAGTAATCAGTGTGTGAAAGAATGTGGTGTTATTATTATTATTATTATTATTATTATTATTATTATTATGACAAAATGCTCATAATATGCCCATTCATTGCAAGGACAAGATGAACCATTAGATGGCAGCAAATTCCTGTGAAGAGAGAGCCACTGGGATGCTCTCAGCTGTTACACTGCAGCGAGATGGAACCGGCAGTAGTGTTTAGTTAATGACTTTACATCATTTTAATGCACTGCTTTGTGCTCATATGTGATGCTTATATAAACCTGGATAGAGGGTTTACTTTACCACTTCTAAACATCTTTGAGTAAACACCTAGACTGGAACTGAGTTGCATTTCTGTTTTCATGTCCACTCTGATTTTCTACACTACTTGTTCTAGGAGGCGGATGTTCTTCTATAAGCTTTTCTCATTATAAAGAAGGTAGGCATGTGTGTGCCACCTGTGTACAGGTTCAGTAAAGGTAGCTGCAATGACGTTTAGCAGGTGTTGCGGGATTAAGTTGCTTCCCCAGTGCTGCAGTGTTAAACTGCAGGAACAAATCCACAAGGGAACCAAAGTGCTCAGGGTGGTGCAGCCATGGGGAAGAGTTTTATAGCTGCTCTGATCCTGTGAAGCTTTCGGGCAGATTTGCATCTTGAGCACGGAAATGAATCGGTGCATGGTATAAAATAAAAAAGAACGGGGTGCAGGAAATACCACAGCGACTGCAAACGAGTGTCTCAACCACAATACAACCTAACCTAACCTCATGTAATTATACTTTGATCCTGTATGGTAGTATGTTCAGAAACTCTGCACAGTAGCACACAGAAGACAGACATGACAACACTGTGAACAATGACAGACCAGCCCAGGCTCCTTTTATTGGTGAGATGATCATGATGAAATCCTGTATCTCATGTCCCTGCTGGGAAGATAGGAATATAATGCACTTCACCATGTTCTTTGTGCTGGAAGTACCCCTGTGGGAAATAATCACATGATGATGGGCAGAGCTGCAGCTTGATAACATGACTTCTCTCAAGCCTCCCCTGGCACTGCTACAGTAGCTGTCTACAGCCCCCACAGATGCAATGATACAAGGGGGCAATATTGATGCTTCTCACACAGCACTGGCCTTTATTTCTTTATTTCTTCTTTTTTTTTAAATTAATTTAGTTGTTGCCAATTTTATTTTTATTATTTTCTCCCAATTTAGAGTGTCCAATTATTTTTAGGCTCAGCTCACCACTACCACCCCCGCGCTGACTCGGGAGGGGCGAAGACGAACACATGCTGTCCTCCGAAGCCCGCTTCTTTACACACTGCAGACTCACTATGCAGCCACCTCAGAGCTACAGCGTCGGAGGACAGCGCAGCTCTGGGCAGCTTAAAGTTGCTCAGTTATACAGTGACCTGTCCTGTATGGTTACAGGGCCACAGTCTGAGCCAGTGATCTTGCACAGCAGTACGACTCTGCTCAGTTACACAGTGTCCTGTCCTGTATGGTTACAGGGTCACAGTCTGATCCAGTGATCATGCACAGCAGTACGACTCTACTCAGTTATACAGTGCCCTGTCCTGTGTGGTTACAGGGTCACAGTCTGGAGGATCCTGATAAGGTGTGTCCTGAAGGAAGTAAGATGGGCTTGCTTGACTTGGACTTTCAGAGTGAATCTTTTTCTTGAGCACGTGGTTGCAGATTTTAACCTGCTTTGAAGCTGCCTTTTAATTCAAACCTGCTTCAGATTGCTGTGCTGTACTTGGTAATGCAGTTTGCTGTGCTGTACTTGCTTATACAGTTTGATGTGCTGTACTTGGTAATGCAGTTTGCTGTGCTGTACTTGGTAATAAAGTTTGCTCTGCTGTACTTGGTAATGCAGTTTGCTCTGCTGTACTTGGTAATGCAGTTTGCTGTGCTGTACTTGGTAATGCAGTTTGCTCTGCTGTACTTGGTAATGCAGTTTGATGTGCTGTACTTGGTAATGCAGTTTGATGTGCTGTACTTGGTAATGCAGTTTGATGTGCTGTACTTGGTAATGCAGTTTGATGTGCTGTACTTGGTAATGCAGTTTGATGTGCTGTACTTGGTAATGCAGTTTGATGTGCTGTACTTGGTAATGCAGTTTGATGTGCTGTACTTGGTAATGCAGTTTGCTGTGCTGTACTTGGTAATGCAGTTTGATGTGCTGTACTTGGTAATGCAGTTTGATGTGCTGTACTTGGTAATGCAGTTTGATGTGCTGTACTTGGTAATGCAGTTTGATGTGCTGTACTTGGTAATGCAGTTTGATGTGCTGTACTTGGTAATGCAGTTTGATGTGCTGTACTTGGTAACGCAGTTTGATGTGCTGTACTTGGTAACGCAGTTTGATGTGCTGTACTTGGTAACGCAGTTTGATGTGCTGTACTTGGTAACGCAGTTTGCTGTGCTGTACTTGGTAACGCAGTTTGATGTGCTGTACTTGGTAATGCAGTTTGATGTGCTGTACTTGGTAATGCAGTTTGATGTGCTGTACTTGGTAATGCAGTTTGATGTGCTGTACTTGGTAATGCAGTTTGATGTGCTGTACTTGGTAATGCAGTTTGATGTGCTGTACTTGGTAATGCAGTTTGATGTGCTGTACTTGGTGAACATGCCTGCCCGCAATCGGCACTAAGGAGTCTTTTCAGAAGCAATTCTGTCTGGAATAGTTAGTAAGAGACGACAATAGAGAGTCATGCAGAACTCACCTCATTTCATATTAAACAGGTAAGAAATGACACATTAGTAAAATGTAAACTTAATCTAAAGTATCTTTTGCTCTCACAATTGTCTGCTCCTCCAAACCCCATGAACTACAGCAGGAGTCAGTCACTCCTGGATCATTAGATAAGTGATGTCCCACAATATCAGATTTGTATAATTTTACTAAATATTTCCATCAAAAAAAGGGCTGGAATGTGCTGGGGGAAAAAGAAAACCTAATAACCCGCAAACTTTTCCGAATTCTGAAGCTTGTATTTGGCTGGTAATATGACGCAAGGACAGGTTATCAAGTTGCGGTTTCTCAAGCCCCAGGGCACCCCTCAATGAAGGAACTGGTGGAATCAGGGTCCTGGATCACACTGAACTGGCTCTGGTGCGCCCCTCGGGTCCAGCTTCTAAACCTCTCTCATTTGTTGATGTAGAAAGCCAGGCTCGGCCCCACTAAGAAGGTGATCAGCCCTCCAGATGATAAGCAAAGTTTACCTTCGAACAACCTGGACCGGGTCAAACTGACTGACTTCAACTTCCTGGCTGTTCTGGGCAAGGGCAGCTTCGGCAAGGTGACACTTGTTTTATTTGGTGTTAATTAGTCGTCTGTTATTTAAATTCTGTCCGGTTTTCACTGTGAGGGGTGGAATATACAAAAATCCCATTACAGTTTATCTTAGTTAAAAAGTAAAAGAAACTAAATTCAATGCCAGACGTGAGAGAGCTTTTTCAAGGCATGGGAGACATTGAAAACAGACTTGTAGTCGTAATGTTTACCGTTGAATTAGTTTAGTCTCTTTTCGTATTTGTGGATAGGGCCCCATAGTGGAACCCTGTGTATGAGCCCCAGAGTATGTGCAGAGTGCAGGTGGTGGAAATGGGACTCAATGGCGCCCCCTTGCTGGTGTTCCAGGTAATGCTGGCGGAGATGAAGGGCTCAGATGAGCTGTACGCCATCAAGATCCTGAAGAAGGACGTGGTGATGCAGGACGATGACGTGGAGTGCACCATGGTGGAGAAGAGGGTGCTGGCACAGCAGGACAAGCCACCCTTCCTAACCCAGCTGCACTCCTGCTTCCAGACTGTGGTAAGCAGCCCGGAGGGATGCGCAGTAATAGCTAACAGTCTAAGCATGGGCGTTGCAATGCTTACCTATGCTTTAATATACTTTCACTTCCACTGCACAGGAGATTGGACTGCGCTTTCATACCCCGTCTCCCTGGGGTTAGCCCGTGCTTAACATGAGAACTTGATGGCAGTGAGAGAGTGGCCCGGGTCTGTCTAGTGCCACTGTCAGAAGGCTGTTAAGATGCTGATTCTAGGACTGTAGCATGCAGCAGCTCCAATGTATTTCATCTTTAAATCCCCTGAATGTGGGTAGTGCTGCTGTGCAGTAATTCTCTGGTTAGGTGGGGTGTCGTTTGCATAGTGTGTAAATTAGGTTTTAGTTTTGCAACGGCGCCTTCAAATTTGGTGAATAATATGTTTATAATAAAATAATTGATCCATTGATGTGTGATTACCATTTATTGAGTCAAGCTGGTGCTGTATGTGATTTACATGGAAAAGAGTCTCCATCTGAGCACTCTTCAGAGTAGGTTAGTGTCAAAACAGAAAGACTGGCGTTGTCTTTAACTGCTCGAACCAGTGATGGGGGGGGGGGGGGGGGCTAGAGTGGGTGCAGTCTTCCTATGCCCAGGGGGTGTTTTCATATTAATATTATTGTGTAACACAGCCTGAAATATGAATAAATAGGCTGTCCTCCGTCACGCACCCATACAATTCATGTAATGTTTCCAAAATAAGATGTGACAGAAGCCTGCTCTTGTCTTAAACAGTCGCCTGTGCATTAATCAAAGTTCCTTTTAATGTATAACTCTGCACAGCTGCTGTCTTTTCTACATCAGCTGCTTTCTGTCGGGAGACAGGAACAGAACCATTAAATGGGATGCCTGTTCATCCTCCTGCATGTTTACCTGTGGTAGTCCATTCCGCAATGTTTTCAGCAATGCTGCACAACACCGATGAAGGCATTAGCCGAGTTTCTACCTGATCCCACCTGGATAAGCCAGTGCTGGATTTGTTTTAGAGCTTTTTACTGCACCAGGGAACCCACCTGGCTGCTTTCAGTCACTTATTTTTAGTGGATATCCAAGGTTAAGTATGGATCGGTGGGTGATGCAATAAGAATTATTCCCCATGCTTGAAAGTGCTGTAGAATAGATTTTCTATTTTAACCCTTTCAGTCCTGGCGGGACCGTAGTGCCATTTAGAGTTCTTAAAGTACTCACAGGACTTTAAAGTTCCATTTACCAAAATGTATGTACCATTTTTTTTAATGATATAACTACATCTCTGCCTTTCTTATTTTCCAGGATCGCCTGTATTTCGTCATGGAGTATGTAACCGGAGGAGACCTCATGTACCACATCCAACATGTGGGGAAATTCAAAGAACCACAAGCAGTGTAAGCAGCATCTCCAGCACTGTACACCACAGCATCTCTCCAGCACTGCACACAAGCAGCATCTCTCCAGCACTGCACACAAGCAGCATCTCTCCAGCACTGTACACAAGCAGCATCTCTCCAGCACTGTACACAAGCAGCATCTCTCCAGCACTGCACACAAGCAGCATCTCTCCAGCACTGTACACAAGCAGCATCTCTCCAGCACTGTACACAAGCAGCATCTCCAGCACTGTACACCACAGCATCTCTCCAGCACTGTACACAAGCAGCATCTCTCCAGCACTGTACACAAGCAGCATCTCCAGCACTGTACAGCACAGCATCTCTCCAGCACTGCACACAAGCAGCATCTCTCCAGCACTGTACACCACAGCATCTCTCCAGCACTGCACACAAGCAGCATCTCCAGCACTGCACACAAGCAGCATCTCCAGCACTGCACACAAGCAGCATCTCTCCAGCACTGTACACAAGCAGCATCTCCAGCACTGCACACAAGCAGCATCTCCAGCACTGTACACAAGCAGCATCTCCAGCACTGTACACAAGCAGCATCCCTCCAGCACTGTACACAAGCAGCATCTCTCCAGCACTGCACACAAGCAGCATCTCCAGCACTGTACACAAGTAGCATCTCTCCAGCACTGTACACAAGCAGCATCTCTCCAGCACTGCACACAAGCAGCATCTCTCCAGCACTGCACACAAGCAGCATCTCCAGCACTGTACAGCACCTTCCCATAACCATTTAGATTGGAAACCACAGTGCTGAGGCCAGGTTTCATTTCTATTTCTACAAATGCAAGGTTTCCTGTACCAACCAAACCTACAGGTGTTTCCAGGATTTAAATCAATGATACATACTGTACAATACTTGCAGGTGGGAAACAGTAAGAAATAATGAAACATTTGAGCTACTGACTGTAGGAGGCATCTCCACTAAATAGTTCACAGGGGATCAGTGGCTGATCAGTGGTGCTCAAAGATTTTATTAGGTTATTATAACGGGAGTGGGCATGAATTGTTGCTGGAATATCTAAATAGATTTGCTTGTTGTATACTGTGTTCTGAATAGTAGGCTAAGATTCCACTGAAGGAGACGACAGTAAATGCCTATTACTGTGCCAGCAAGCAGTGGTGCAGCAGCCTACTAATGTATTCTGGTTATTATTCCACTGTAGAAAGAATTGCTTTTCTATCTAGACCGTCAATAAAGTATGCCTCGTGCAGGCTGAACTGCTATTAAGCATTGGGGTTCATTTTGCACTGCCAAGGTGATTTCTTAAGAGATCTGCTAAAAATGCGAGCCAGTTCCAGAAGCTTGTGATTTCTGCACACTGATGCCCGTGAGTCTGTGGAGGAAGTGCTGCTTTGTGGGTAGAACGGCAATAAGGACACATTATAACAGGCACATATTGGAAGGGCTATAGCCTGAACTTAACCATGTCAGTCTCCAAACTGTTTCTGAAAGTCTCAGAAGACACTAAGACACCCATCAGAAGATTTTCAGGAACAAGGTGACAAGACTGCTGGTGCAATGTTAAAAAATAAAATATTTAAATGAAGCATGGGAGTTGCTTTCTTGGACTATCTGAAGAGCACACTGAGTAGCAAGTCTTTTGTAGTACATTTGTTGTCAGAAGAGCTTAAGGTCCTGGCTTTCAAAGGTTTTGTATAAGGTGGAATCTAGTGCTGTCGTATCTCTGTTCTTCAGCTGGCCTTGACGATGCTTTGTACTAGTAAGGCAAACACACTTGAGCATAGGCAGGAACCTTAACACACAGTACAATTATACACTGACCAAAGGGGATATATAGATATACATTATTTTTTACACATTATTGTTTACATACAATTACCCATTTATACAGTTAGGTTTTTACTGGAGCAATCTAGGTAAAATACTTTGCTCAAGGGTACAGCAGCAGCGTCCCCCACCTGGGATTAAACCCACGACCCTCCGGTCAAGAGTCCAGAGCCCTGACCACTGCCCTAAAATAAGCAGTAAAATCAGCGAGGAAGCGGTACCCCTGTACAGTCCGTGGCTGTGACCCTGTGTTCCGCTGTGTGTCATTGCAGGTTCTATGCAGCAGAGATTTCTGTCGGACTCATCTTCCTGCACAAGAAAGGAGTTGTATACAGGTGAGTCCCACTCCGTCAAACAAGGGAATCCACTTCCATATAAAGCTTATATTTCAGAAATAAAGAAATGCTCACACTCTCTGATGTCACAATAGGGCAGACTGCTGTGCGACCCTGCTGCTCTCCAGCGCTGTGCAAGTCCCACTGGTGTGCTTCAGTTAGTTTCTTTTTGTTTGTGAACGCAGGGATCTAAAGCTTGACAATGTAATGCTGGACTCCGAGGGACACATTAAGATTGCTGATTTCGGCATGTGCAAGGAGAACATGTTCAATGGAGTGACAACGAGGACGTTCTGTGGGACCCCAGACTACATTGCACCCGAGGTAAGAACACCAGGGCTGTTACAATACTGCCTTTTACACCATGCATATAAACACAGGCAAGAAGAGCATAAGAAACGATTCACTATAGAAGCTGTTGCTTTGAATAAAGACTAGACAGACATTTAGATGTCTTTATAAATGCTTGTGTTTATTATAGAGTGGGTGGCTGAGTCTGTGCTGTTTGACTTAAATAAATGAGACCATATGCTATGGAACACATGTGCCTGTATTCACATAACTAACAATCTTACAAAACCTCCTCCACCACCAATTGCACCGTGGAGCATGGCACTGATAAATATGGTTCACTGCATATGCTGGACGTTTGTTTCCAGCCCAACAAAGCTATTGATTTCCACTAAAGAGCCGTTCAGGGTCAGGTATTTCCAGGCACAGCATTCCTCCTGCTCTGCTCTGTGCTGTACTGTGACACATTGCCGGCACTGTCACTGAGGGATTGGGAACGGATCTCTTTACACAGGAGAGTGCGAAGCAGTGGCGCAGACAGATTGGTAGAGAAAATTCAATCTGACCTCTTCATTTAGAATCCTGCTTAGAAAATGTTGCGTTCATACTTTCTTTTCCCAGTGTGACAGACAGGAGAAATTGGTGGTAGTGGCACAGGAGTGAATTAGCTGTGTACAGCTGGGCAGCAAGATAAATGAAGTCATCCTGGCAGGAGTAAGCTGGAGAAGAGAAGAAAAAAACCAACTGAGAACTGTTAGGATTAGAAAATACAGGGATGACAGCCGAACCTCTAGCTCCTTTGGCAAGACCTTTCCTTGCCATTCTTTATTCACCATCTCTGGCCACTATGTTATATAGCATTTATATTCTGGTATCCTGCAGTGCAATGCATGCAGTCTTGCCTGTGTCGAGTTCTCTTAAGCAATCCATAGGGCAGATCTTGAATTTACTGCTTGCAGCGTGATTTATGTGGTGTTGGTCTTGAATATGGATTAATTTATCAGGCATCACAAAACCGTGCATAATTAACAAACAAATAACTGTCGGCATTGAATAAGAAAAGATGATTTGTAATTTTCTTGTTAAATTTCTGAAATGGTAGGAATAGACAAACTGTGCTGATAAAGCACATAAACTTTGCATGATGTAGTAAAAAGTAGTTTTGAATGGTTTTCTTTCAAACCAGGATCCTCATGGGGGGGGATAAGTAATATAGGCTGCAAATCAGTCTATATTAAGATCAGAAATGAGTAACATGAGGCATCTATGAAGCTAAAAGCATGAACCAGAACTGTCATTTCCGATTAGTCCAATAAGAAAGATGTATTGCAGAGAGAAATGAAAAAGACGTCTTCCAGGCATAGCACAGAATGATTCAGCTCTGCTAGCATGCGGGAGTGCCTGCTTCCTCCATCAGCGGGGACGCTGGCTGGTTTATTTAGCAACATCCTTGATCTTCGTAAGTTTAATAAAAACAAACCAAACGGCTTATCAAGAAAACATATATGCACCGTAACAATGATGTCAACTAACTAAAATGCGTGTTTGTAATGATGAGGATGCACCCGCTGCTTTCACAGAACCTGATTAACACCCGTCGAAGAGCAGGCTCAGAGCTGTATTGTTATGGACAGATTAGAATTACATCTAACTCAGTCAATTACAAAAAGGATGAGATAAAAGCAGCAAATAAAAGAAAACTTTGAAGTTTCTGCAAGACATGTAATTACATGTGGTTAAATCACGTGTCTCTGTGATCAATGCATGTAATTACATGTGGTTAACACGTGTCTCTGTGATCAATGCATGTAACTGCATGTGGTTAACTCACGTGTCTCTGTGATCAATGCATGTAATTACATGTGGTTAAATCATGTGTCTCTGTGATCAATGCATGTAATTGCATGTGGTTAACTCACGTGTCTCTGTGATCAATCGCGGGACGAAACAAAAACACCAGCAACTCTGCTCAATTCTCATTTACAGCAAGCATAATTATCCCTGACCGGAAATAAATCTACCATTTACGAATCCTTGACACAAACAGTGTAACGTGCATGCATGATTATATCGGGGGAACAGGAAATGAAAGGGTGCATGATTTTATTTTTTGGATATTTAATCATCCTTATTAAAGGAAATAGCTTCCTATAACTCATTAATGTATACAGTAGCCGTGGAATGTTGAGTGACCTCCCATTGTCTTTGATTTCCGCGCTTCATTCCAGAACACCTCCCAATTACCTTAGCTCCTCCTGCTCTGTGATAGTGTACTGTGCCAGCAGGACGGTAGGACACAGGATTTAGGCTTCATGGTTTTAGGAGAGGCTGCAGTCAGTGGTTAAAAGCCAGACCACTTTCTCCACCTACCTGTGCATCTAATCACAGCTTTCTCTAATGGGTTCAGCTGCTCTCTATATGGGAGAATCATACCGGTTCAAGAAACTTTTTTATTTTGTCATTGTTTTGGCCAACACTGTGACAGTTTACAGAAAATATATACCATCAGAGGTCTTCCTGGCACACATTAATATATTAGAAATGAATATATACGCCCGGGAACAGGGTCAGCACTTGGATCAGTTAATGGAATCGCTGGATCATTATGCTTCTGGGTCTGCCATTACAAAGCCAGACAGAAATAGTGAGGCAGCCAAAGAAAAGGTGTTCTCAAAATGTCTGTACAGTCTGTGGTTTTTCATGCAGTCTTTATTGCAAAACCTGTGCAGATGCATAACTTTGTTCCAAAGCTACCAGCAAGATTAAGTTTATTTGCTGGCTGAAGTTTATTTCTTCCGAGGATTTTTAAATCCAAATCTACAGCCTCTCCTTTGTTAAACGTATTGGAGCATTAATTATGAATAGACTCCTGGAACTTCACAGGTTGCTTCACAGCTGTTGGAGCGTGAACGTTTCCTACGAGGAACACGCGCATTGTGATGTCATTGCACCTCATCTGGGTAAAGTCGTGTTTTACAGATTGATTGCACTCTGGTCCATTCTCTTGATGATCTTCACCACATTTGCTTTCACAAAGCGGTTGCTGTTTTATTGCAGGCTTGAGTTAAAATTTGGATAGAAGACAAGAGAGTGGTTTATTACAACTGCTTAATAAACATGTACAAGGCAGACTCAAAGTTTCAGCAGTAATACTGTGTGGAATAGGTGAAAATCGAAAAGATGCACAGCAGATGGGTAATCGTGTTGCATTTCTTATGGCTGGCTTTTGAAACACTGCCTAGAAAGCTTAGATCATTAGTACAGCCCGTTCCCCAGTTAAACACCAGTCTGGCCTGTAATGCCAGTAAATGCATAGACTTTGGACTTGCGATTGTATGATTGTGAAGTAGTGATTCTTCAGTTTATTAGCATAAGTTGTGATGCTCAGATTGAACTAAAGCAACCACAAATACGGCGCAGTTCAGTCCGTCCTTTGCTTAAAGGAAGTGTGTCATGTCATTATTAATGGTGGCTGTGTTGACGTGGATGTGGGGTTGAATGTGTGTTGATTTATGAAATCTAATGGACAGGGCTTTTACTGAGCAGTAAAGCAACAGACGCATCTCTCCCTGAACTTGTGCTTTACAGAACAAATGCAGGAGAGAGAGACCAGGGGGCAACGAGAGCAGCCGACAACTACAGGAGCCATTGTGCACTCGGCAGTCGTCCTCCAGACATACTGCACGAATAAGAATTTCAATTCAGATTTTTCATTTGGGATCTGCGTGGAGCAATGCTGCCCCTTTGCTTTCTCATCCAAGGAGGAGTTTCTAATGTGCAGTGTTGGACGCTGGCTGCTTCACAGTGCCTGAAAAAAGAGCTTAGCAAATTAACGTGGCAGATTGCTGTTTATTGCACTTTTTTTTTTTCTAATTCTTCTTATATGTTTATATATTTTAGCACATTTAAAACAGAAGCACATGTGTACGATATGTCTGCGTTGATTCTATTTTCTTGAAAGTTTGGACAGGGAAGCTGATATAAACTGTGCCGTGGCCGATCCCAGACAATCCATACATTTTATATAAATATTTCATAACCGTGTGTGTGTGTGTGTGTGTGTGTGTGTGTGTGAGAGAGAGAGAGAGAGAGAGAGAGAGAGAGAGAGAGAGTTAGCACTACACACTGCTATTGTAGTAAAGGAAAGATAAGATGACTCACTGCAGCAGACCACTAAAATGAATCTTGTGTAAGCCCATATATAAAAATGTCCATTTTTTTCTTTCTTTGTCCTCTACTGGAATTAGTTATTGAGTTATCCTAGCGTTGTCTTTCTGTAGAGTCATGTCACCCCCAGTGCTAGCAGAAAAATTTCATCTCTCCTTTGAGTTGCGACCAGTGTGCCTGCTGGAGGTGGATGCGGAGCTCAGAGCTGCTAGTTCTTAAAGATTGAGCCACGGGACCTGGCCTGGACGCTGTGTCCGCAGCCCTGCTGATCCTGCAGAGTGCCTGGCACGAGAGTCCACGGTACAGGAAGGTGTTCCCGAATTTCAAGTGCTTGCAGATCCAGTGACCATCGCCTCCTGCAAATCAACATTGTTTGTTGATGATGAGCACCATGTGATCTGTCACTGCATTTTAACAAACGTCACATCAGATTGTCGCTATACTTTTTTTTTTTTATTGCATCCCCTTTGTTCTGATCTCTGAAATGATAGAGGACAGTTTTTTAATATATATTTTTTCTTTTAAACCAAGCCTGCCTTTTGAATGCAATTCATTTTTTTTTTAAATTCTACTTCATTCCATGCAGTTAAAGGATAAGGAGGCTGATATTTTGGGTTCATTACAGAATGTACTGGATGTGTTGAAGTGTGTCTGGGACAGCTCTGTGAGCTCTGAGATAGCCTAGCCTTGTCTACGTTCTGTCTTTTTCAGCACTGCAGTATGCAAAACCTTGCATTTCCATGCTGTGGCTCATTATTTTAAATTACACTCACGTGTGCGGCACTCTTACAGGAAAAATCAATAAATGACAAAAGATCACACTGAGTAATATTGTATTTCCAAGTGCTGTGAAAAGTCATCTTCTCCTTGGTAGAGTTTTCACTCCTTTCTTGATCATTGTTGAGTTGAATTCTCTCCCATCCTCAGTTCCAGGTCACACCCACTGGAAGAAGACTCCAGTTTCAATGTTACTTTAAATGGTAATTTTGTATTGTTTTACATGGTACTGTAAAACTTTGTAAGCGCTTTGTGATGATGGTCCACTATGAAAGGCGCTATATAAAATAAAGATTGATTGATTGTATTAAAACACAAATCAAAGTACAGTACTGCTGTACAGTCGTGTGCAAATGTATTAGAACACCCCTTTGCCTCGGTAGTGTATTGGACTCCATGCTTGACAGAAGTACCAACTGTACAAAAGAAAGTGTGGCTACAACTTCAAGAAAACTGGAATCAGATTATACCAGGGATTTTGAGAAAGCACACAGACACCGTGCCAAAAAGAGGCCAAGCTGTTACTGATGCCAAAGGGGGGCCAGACTAAATATTAGCATTAATGACAGTTTCAGACTGTTTTAGTTTTGAATTAGTTTCATGTAAGATGAGTTTGCAAAAATTCATAACTAATTTCTGTAGTAAATGAATAATGTATTTGTGTGCAAAGCTGAATAAATGACAAATCTTGAGGTGTTCTAATACATGTGTACACTACTGTAAACAACTGAGTAAGCAGACAATGGAGAATGCAGTTAGTGTATTCTACTGTACATAAGTTCACGGGCTATGCAAACAGATATCTACTGCCTATTGCAGAAGTGTTTCTTACAGCAAGTGGCATTGACCCTCACAAGTTAGAACTGGTAAACAATGTGTTGTAAGTAAGAAGCAGGTTATTGTTTATCTGGATCTCTCCATCCTTGCGCTCCGTTGTCTCGTTCCTGACATCTCTATTTATAACACTCTTGTTTCTGTACTGCTCAACATTTCCATATTTCTTAGATGCATTTCTGTATTTAATTGTAATTAACTACAGTACAAGTAGTCTTTCTTTAAAAATAAATAAATAAATAAATAAATGGTTTACTGTCTGGAATTTGATTCTGTTGCTATAAACATGTTTTACTTGTTTTAACCTTAATTATATTTTTGCCTCAACAGATTATTGCATATCAACCATATGGAAGATCAGTAGACTGGTGGGCCTTTGGAGTCCTGCTGTATGAGATGCTGGCCGGGCAGGTTAGTTACAGAACTTGTACAACTTGGTTAAATAGACCTTATTGTTGACAAAGAAATCCACAGTGCAGTAGGGTTTAGGTTTGGGGTTCATGCACTGACCAAGTCAATCCACCCTCTTCCTTCATGGCTTGCCCAGAAACGCTTCTCATTATCAGTGTCTGCTGGCTGCTTGCAGTGCAAGCTCATAGATAGGTAGCGTGGTGCTCCAGCTTTATTTTTCTGTCTCCTGTTTGAACTTTTCCTCTACCTATGATCTGGTGTTTTTTTTTTCTCTCATTCTCTAAATCTTGCTCCATCTTCTTGTCAGTTTTGTCTAAACTCTGGCTCAATCAACAGGGTCAAGTAGGGGTGCTTGGAGATATGCTGTGTGCCCTCCCAGTGCCAGCTGGTTAGGCGGGGAAATATACCAAAATATATTCCAAATGTTTGCCATTGAACTAATGAAATCTGTTAGGATTTCTGCACTATGTTATGTGTTATATATATTGTTTGTGGTTTATATATTTTTTTTAATTCTTTGAAAAATACTTTTATTCCAAATGTTTGTCATTGAATTAACAAAATCTTGCTGAGTGTTTTACAGCTCTGAATGCATGCACAGTATAAATGAATTCCTGTTGAATGGTGTTTTGTTTCAAACCATTAGCCACCCTCTACTCTTCTTTTTGGCACATCTAAATTTGAAGGTGGCTTAAAAGATAGAGAAGGATTGGTGGAGTGCATGTAAGACAGCGTGTGATCCACTGGCATATCCTTCCTCTCCTGTTCCTGATTATGTATCTAGTTTAGGCTCAATACACTATGCGTTGTAACCCCACGGCTGTGCATGGTATTAGTTTTGCTTGTCTTCACCCTTTATATATAACATGCAATTGAAGGGGCAGTCATTTTGCATGCTTGGTGTTTGTTTTCTTTTATGCATGTCTTGTTCTTGTGTCCGCCACTCCCCTCCCCCCAGCCGCCCTTCGATGGAGAAGACGAGGACGAGCTGTTCCAGTCCATCATGGAGCACAACGTGTCCTATCCGAAGTCCATGTCCAAAGAGGCGATCTCTATCTGCAAAGGGGTGAGTCAGCCTCGCTGTGTTGCCATGACAGCGCTTCTTAAAACCACCCTGCCTAACCCTGTCTAATGTGAGGTCATGGAATGGTTCACCTTGTTATGTTGTTGATCCTGAATTGCTTGAGTTCTTTAAGGCCCGACTTGACAAAGTTCTGTGATCAATCAGGTCCTAAAACTGGATGAGCACTGATGGGTGGAATGGTCCCCTCTCTCTTGTATATAAGTGGGTCAGTTTATCATTGACGGAGGAAGTACATGGAAGTACAGGACTGCAGTACATGGATTCTGTGGTACGTTGGTCTTGGTTTGCAGGTCTAGTGGTGTGATTAGATGTGAAGCACGTTGACAGTGTAATAGCTTGGTTTGCAGGTCTAGTCGTGTGGTTAGATGTGAAGCACATTGACAGTGTTATAATTGGAAGGAACTTGGAGAAAGTAAAACAATGGCTTGGGGAAGAGGCTGGGGCGGGCCTAATGAAACAGTGAGAAGATTTATAGCTGTTTTGATAGGTGGAACTTGTGATGTGTGTAATTGCATGCTGAATATCCTGACAGTACTGGTACAGAGAGGAGTTTTGGGGCTGCTACACTATGCTCCAGATCCCAGTCAGAGAGATGGAGTTCATTTATATTAATCCCCACCCCCTCCCCCAACAGAAACAGCAAAACGCCAAGTGCTACAAATCTATACTGTCTGTGCTCTGTAATGAATATAAAGCAGCTACGGTGACTTCGGACCTTTTTTTGCAAATTGAGGATTTATGTTGGATTTCCATCAGGTTCCAATACTCTTGCACAGTGAGTGAGAGAGGCAGTGCGAGATTGTGAAGGATTTCTTTAGCAGGTGGGAAAGGGAAAGCGTTATTTTTCTGAAGGAGGGCTCTCGACAGCATTTTTACATTCGTATGGTTCTGTGCGGTAATTGCAAGGGAAATTTAAATTGGTTCTTCGTTTCAAAAGCATGTATAATTGTACCTGACTGTTTCTTACGGTATCTCCTCTGTACTTTTTATAATGTGTTTTTTTTAGTTTTTTTTTTAAATTGTTACTGAACAATAACATGCAATAGAAAGCCACCTTGAGTGTGTAATGAATTACTTAAGGTCCCAAGTCAGTTCTACTAGAAACCCCTAACCCTAACCTCCCAAAAAGAAGCACAGAGTGAGAAAGGAAAAAGTTCCAAACCGTGATGACAGTGTATTGACTTTCTCTTCCTGCCGAGCACATTGATCGAGGAGCAGAGCAGAGCCTCAGGAGTTCTTCCACAGCCCGTCCCACAGCTTGCTGTCCCTGTGTGGGTGCATTCTCCATTGATCACTGCTGCACAGAGGGTGTGGAAAGAGAGGCTTGGGCCTCTCCATAGACTGCAGGGCACCAGTGCAATATAGACTGGCTCCCCAACGATGAAAATGCATTTAAACATTTCATGTATGGCTTTTTAAAAAGAATATGTTTGCTACAACTGTACCTCCTTTATATATATATATATATATATATATATATATATATATATATAAATATATAAATAATTTAACACATTTTAGTGCTTTTAAAAAACAGAGCATGCATTAAGAAATAAATGCTAGGCAATTCATATTTCACATGATCTCCACCCATCAGGTCTTTTCGATTCAAGTCTTTGTTGTTTTTTGGTTGCATTTCCAGCTGATGACCAAACACCCTGCGAAGCGGCTGGGCTGCGGGTCGGAGGGGGAGCGAGACATCAAGGAACACGCCTTCTTCAGGAGGATCGACTGGGACAGACTGGAGGGACGGGAGATCCAGCCGCCCTTCAAACCCAAAGTGGTGAGTGCTGAAGACACACCTCGGGGGCGTTCGGAGTGGGGTGCAGGGGTGCTTCGGGTTCATCTACAGCTGGATATACAGCAGATCTAAAGGCAAACTTGTTTATACTGTTGAAATGTATTGCACAAGCATTACAAATGCCATGCATGCCTGCAGTAAACTGTCTCTGTATCCATAACAAGTGTTAATGGGGAACCCTGCCATTAACTTTGTTCTGTTGGAATGAATGGAATAACCTTGTCCTAAATCTCAAGGACAGACGTGATTTACCATTACTGTTTTCATTAAATCTATCTCTCTATCTATCTATCTGTCTGTCTATCTATAGATAGATGAGATTTCAACTCCAATATCGTTATGTGCAATATATTCATATAATTCAGAAAATAAACAGAGCTGGTAAAAGGAAATGGCTGATACAGTTTCAATCAAACCGCAGACGTGTTTCTCCTTTTGAAATGATCCTTCACCATTGGCTTGTTAAGAACCCTACAAAAAACCACAAGGAGATCCTGTACAGAGGGAGCAAGTCCATCTGTCATTTATCTTTTTCTTTTCTTCTTTGCCTCTTTCACATTGTGAATTATTTAGAGCCTCTTCAGTAGCCGTTAGATAATTCTCTGGGGTAAGCGATATAGTTTTCGTGCAGAAGTAAATGATGTACTGGGTTTGCTTGGTGCGTGATGGTAATATACAGGCTGACAGTCTGGCGTGAAGCAATATTTGAAAATGACTCTAAGCCTACTTATAATTTGCCCATCATTGAGCAGCAAATTATCCACACACCAGTACCTATGTGTTCTGTACAGATTTCTGACAAGCTACAAATTCTTAATAGTAGCAATTATGTTGGCTGGTGCATTCTATTTGCTTGATGTTCTGCATCAGAAATCTCTCTGGTGTCAACCAGGGTAAGGATGATCAGCGTGCTCCAAATGGACTTGGAGAATCATGTGGTCTTCACTGGTCATGTGTGTCTAGTGTGACCCTCCTGATAACTCAAAGGAGAGAACAGCAATAAAATGCATCTGGGAAACCATTTCTTCTTTCAGGATAGGAACACAATTCCTCAAAGGAAGCACAGGATTATTTAAATCAACAGACCAAAAAAAACCACAAAGTACAATCTACTAATTTGCACACGGTGTTGCAATGCAGTATACTACTGAAGAAGGATTATATATTTTTTTTCAAAATGACCTTTCCTGCCATGGTTGAGGAAAAGATAACAAATCAAGTTCTTTTATATTGAAGCGCACTTGAAAAGAAGCGTGTCTCGAGTCCATTCAATGAATTCATCCAGTAAGTGCTGCATCTCAGGACAACGTGCCTTACAGACACAGCGCAGAGGTAATGGGCATCCTGCTCTTGCCAGGAGCCAGCTGCTAATCGGATACTGGCATCCTCCCAAACTAGGGCATTTGTACAGCAACAAAAAAGAAGCGCACACACACATAATGTTACAGCCCCTTAAAGCTGCAATGCCCCACAAACAATCCTGCTCAGTTGTATTGTAAAATATATGTATTGAAGCCTGTTTCCTACGGTATATACTGTATACCTTTGATTGATTTAGAGGAGGGGTGAACGCGGTGTGAAAGTTTATGAACTGTGTTTTTTTGTATATAAAATAAAATAATTCCTTTTTGAATGGCTCTCTCGGAAATGAAAAAAGGCTTCCCTTAAGAAAGGATGAGTTTATTTTTAGAGCTCTCCAGTCAGCGTTTATATGAACTGACAGCATGCTAAAGGGACAGCTCTGCTCTGCACCTGGTGCTGTAGTGCTTTATATACTTTGACTTTGTTCTCCTGTTTCCTTTTGTTAATCTTCTGTTTCCAGAGCATGGAATCCTTCAGCGTGAAAGTGGAGCATTCCCCTGGAGAGATGTGGTTGATTTATAGGATAGCGATGGAGTAAATTCCCCAGTACAGTCAGCAGAGTAAATGAAATGCCTCTCCTGTGAAGCATTACCAGTGATTAAGCCTGAACCCCTGCCGTCCTGGGTATAGGTGGTTACTGACTCTCCCTTCATTTGCTAATGATTTTTCATGGATATACGTTTTAAAAGGAAGCTGCCAGAGGATTGATTTAAAAATGATTAAAATTAGAAAAATCTAACAGGGTAGCAGTGCAGTAAATTACAAAACATCTTACATGTTGGTGTCAGTGTGAGAAATGAAGAGTGCTGCTTTTTGTGGAGTGGTTTTCTCTTACACTCGCCTTGGTTACAGATAATTGGTGCTAGCCGTGGGATCGCAGCTTTTGTTGGGAACTCTAATCATTGTGTTTATTTGGTTTAGAAATACCAATAACTATTTAAAGTTTCTTTAAATATTTCTAAATTAAGAGCTATCCAGTGTTTAATTAGTAGGGATACATAAGTACATGTATGCAACTATTTTTCCTTCTCTCTCTTTCCACAGAGTGGTAAAGGTGCAGAGAACTTTGACAAGTTCTTCACGCGCACTCAGCCAATGTTAACACCGCCGGATCAGCTGGTAATCGCCAACATCGACCAAGAAGAGTTTGAGGGGTTCTCCTACGTCAACCCCCAGTACGTCCCCCCCTCATTGCTGAGCGTGGTATGAAGCTGAGAAGCAACCGTGCACAGAAAAAAAAACAGGAAGGAAGGAAACAAAGAAGACGTGTTTGCAAAATCTCTAATCCGGGACCGAGTAACAAAAAGACAAACAAAACAAAAAAAAAAAATTTTCAAACTGAATCTATGGAAATAAGTGAAAAAAAACATGCATATCATGGTGGAAATAAATGTGTTCATAACCAGTGTGCATTGTGGCCAAAGTTTGGAATCTGAATGGGCATTAAACTAGATTTAAATAAAATCGATACAAGCTATTAATAACGTGCTTGGTTCAGACCACTGGATTTTTCCAATGCGAGAAGTTCTTAAAATATCTTTTAACGTATTGTTCATCTTGCTGTATTTCACTGCATGCTTATAATGCTAAACCTGTGGTTCCAGTTACGCCCAGAGGGACCCGTTACTTTCTTGGCTCTTCCCATTATGAATGCAAGTGGAAGTGCTGAGACTCGACAGTTAAAACCACAACAAGACCAGTTAATTTCAAACAGAGCTGAGCAACAAGGGAGTGTAGGAAGGAGTTTGTTTTGTACCGATGGTAATGAAAGGATGGCCTGGATGGAGTGTCTGGAACAGGTTACAATAGTGCATACTCGTTTTACAAACCAGTCTCTATCCTTAATCATTTACATTTCTGTCATATTTACATATCTGTTATTTTTCTAAGTCATAGAAGAGGGTAACTTTTTTTATTTTTAGAAACGATACAACCATATAAGAATTCCTACTATGAATTATGATATATATATATATATGTGTGTGTGTGTGTGCCAAAATGCTATCATACTAGGATAGTGGGATTCTGGTACAAGAAATTTGATCCTATAATGCAAGTCAGAGGTTAAGAGATCAACACCACTTGACTGCAGTGAGGACTTTGAAAGCTAATTTGGTGATGCATTTGCGCTTTCAAGAACTGTAAAAACGTTGCAGTATTGTCTCTCACAACAGAATACACAGGAATCTTCCACTTCCGTGCCCCTTATGGTTTCAAAAATAGTATTCTATGAATCTATAAAAGACACTGAAGAAATTCCATCTGCATATTGAACATACTTTTTTTTTAAATAGGGAATCCCTATTTAAGTAGTAGTAGCGTGCCTATTTGTCTTATAGCAGGGTTCAATAAAAGGAGTGCAGAGAAATCTTATGAAGCTAAAAGTGAACCTACATGTAGCTTTAAGGAATGTAAACAAAGTGGTAAGAAAGCAGGCAACTGCACTGTACTGCACTGCACTGTACTGCACTACACTGTACTGTACTGCACTGTAGTAATCAGGCACAACTGAATGGATGACTGTGGGGCTCTACAGCAGGTCAAAGACTGCTAGAAAATATAAAATATTGCATCTCAATTTGAAGAAACTGAAAAAAATGAAGAGCACTTACGATTATAAAATTATAAAGTACATTTTATAAAAATTTAAAATCAGAACTGAAAAGATGCTAAACCTACTGTACATAAGGGAAATGGAAATGAATGTGTATGCATCATGCAGTTAACTTTGCATGTTTCTGTTCAACCTCCAAACAGAGCTGTACTAACTGTATAATCCTATCCATGTAAAACAGAGTATTATATTAGTTAATTACACATGTGCTATATTTGTGCTATATAAACTAGATGTCGAGGAGTGAATGTTTATTCTTTGAGATAGTACCTTAGGCTTGACTCAATGTTTGTTTGTTTTTTTAAACTCTGTTTTCTTTGCATATCTTGGATTGAATGCATCTGTTTCTTGGTATTATCAGTGACTTAAACAGTTTTGCCTTCCAGAAATGCATGTAAAAGCCAGGCACATGCGGTAGCTGGTGTTGCATGCACGGTTCGTACAGTAAACAGGGTCGCAGTTCTTACAGCATGTCAGTCAAGTATCAAACGTCATTGTTGAGAAATAGAAAACAAAATCACATTTTTTCATTCATACCCTAGATGATGCTCGTGGGTCTTGATTACAGGTTTTATTTTTCTCCCTTTGGTTATGACAATGCCAGACTAAAAATAGAAAGATTTGAGCAGGCAGTTACTACTTAGTCAATAGGAATAATGACAGCGACGCAATTTAGTTTTAAACAGTAGTTATTAGAGGCAATTGGACTTTGGCTAGAGGCATGCCTAGTTAGGAACAGCCCAGTTGTTATTACAGAATGTTGCCAATATGCTCTTAAAAACAAAGTTCCTCCGCCAAACAACGTCACTCTTTGGACTTTGTGATTTAAATAAAGTCATATTCAGATAATACAGGGTCAGTTAAAGCTGAGGGAATACGAAGCCACTTTGTGGCTTGGAACTTGGTTTCAGGAGACTAGGTTTCAGGCCACTGCACGGCACACCAGGGGAGACTTGGGGTTTGATGCAGCAAAGTTGCCTCAAACTAGGTCTCCTGGAACCAGGTTTCAAGCCACTGTTCCTGAAAAAGTGTCTTCATGTTTCAACAGTTTAACACTTAATCCCTTAATCTGCTGCTTAGCCTTGCTGGAAATATTTATTAATTATGAAATGGTACCATTTTTTTGTCTTCTTATATATATATTATTATTATTATTATTATTATTAAAATATTATTATTATTATTATTATTAAAATATATATCTATTATTATTATATATTTTTTTTCTCTGAATCACTTGTTATTTCATCTAATTTAGCAATGCTGGATAATCCCATGTAAAATATGCTGGCCAAACTAACGTCACCCCCTTCAAATTACGTGGTTTTTAATATAACTGTTTAAAAAACACAAAGCTATTTAGACATGGTTTATGATACTGTATAAAAATTTGTTTTCAGGGATATTCAAAATGTAACAGTTAATCATTTTCTAAGAAACAATAAGTACATTCTTATCAACGTTATTGTAACAGTGTGACAAAGTACACAATGCTTGACACCTGTTTTAAAGAAAACTCTTTCAATGCACTGAAGGCAGTTTTATACAGTCAGAGGTACTACACAGTTTATACTTGCTGCACTTTGTGAATCAATTAACTTTTAATAGAGAAGCCAAGCGCCATTTGGGAATGTGACGATCCTGAGATATTCATTTGGAACCAGGAGAAAGTTATTTTCTTTTGTTATTTCATTGTATTTTACTGGCTGCTCTTGATAAAGTGCTCGTTCTTTTAACAAACTCTTTCTTAACGATCCTCTTTATAGTACATATTCTTCTTATTATAATAATTGTTATTGTCATTATTAATTATTTCTGAATTCTAAACTAGTACTTTCTCGACATATGTTATGCTTTGGTCCTCTGTTAATTGTAGTTTGAAAGATAATGTGTACAAATAAAAAGTATGAATCTGTAGTCCATTTGTTTTGATCTTTATTTTCCTTCCTGGCAAATGTAATCCTCTGAGAACCCCAAAGGTTGGCAGGTCACCTCTAGAACCAACATCAAAACAACCTTAAAAATAACAGTGTAGGTTACAATAATCTACCACCAAGAGGCACTAGACGCCAAGTAAAAAAATCCCATTGAAATAATAAAAACTAAACAACAACATTATTGGCAGATAACAAATTAACACATCACACATTTACTAAAACTCATCAGTGAGCCTTGGGGGTGTTGGGGCTGTAGGAGTCAATGAGCCTTGGGGGTGTTGGGACTGTGTAGGAGTCAGTGAGCCTTGGGGGTGTTGGGACTGTGTAGGAGTCAGCCCTTCAGTTTGCTCTAAGCATGACCTCACTTGGTTTGTTTAATAGATTAAAAACAGAACAGTACAGGTACTAGAATGAAACCGGATTTTGCTTCAGAAACTGCAATTATAAATGGGCTATTCAGAGGTCAAGCGCGCTTTACTGGTTTAGCGGTTTCTCATCTTGTAATTACTTTCCTTCTCTACAGGGTGTGTGCCAGGTCCTGATTCGTATTACATTCAGGCAGAACAGCTGTTACCTTTTCAACAGACTGCACCAGCCTCCACATTCCCTCTCCACCCGAAGTGATGTTTAAAGCTTTTTAAAAAGGGTTAGTACAGGTAATTACGCTTTTAAAATCTGTTTTTCTCTACATGTCCTATTAGCCACAGCAGCTGCATCACAAACCACTTACTTGCTTTGTTTATATATAGAGAGAGAGAGAGAGAGAGAGAGAAGTGTCATGTAACGCCTACAATTACAGTGTATAGGCTACGGTGTAATATTCACCAAACATCAAAGTGCTAAAATGGGCCGACCAAAAAAAAAAAAAGATTGTTTCTTTCTCTTTCATGCACCTTTTTTTTTAGCTTCTTCTGAAGGGGAAACTGTGCAATTATTTTTGTTTTGCTTGAAAACGGTCAGCATGCAATTACAGGCTTGCAAAACAGAAAAGAGCTGCAGGTGTTTACTTTTCATCCAAGAGATGCTGAAGAGGACCCTTCCAGTGCTGTGACCTGCAGGTGTGCAGCTGGACCGGTTTGAAATGTCACTGGCCCGATTCTAATCCTGCAAAGCTAAATGTCTGAGAGTTCAGGGCATGTCTCTGAACTTTACTGGTCTCAGAGCCCCTGGTGACGTAACCAGTAAGTGATGCAAGAAGGAGACGTCAACTCCCATAGCACTCAACATCTCCAACAGGACCGCCTCACTGTAGAAACCTGATTTTAAAGGACTTTAATTTTCAAGACTGTAATCGAATAGTCATCCCTTACCGCCAAAGATACTGCCTTGCTTTGCCTCTTTTGCTGTTGAAAGAATGTATCTTAATCACTTACCTGGTTCTTATGAAATAAAAAGGTAGCAGCTGTGTACGGAAAGCAGCCCTAGATTTAGAAGAGACTAAATCCGCGTGGAGTGCAGGATGCATTCTATAGCCTGGAGATCGGGGGTGGTGCACAATTGACCGAGCGCCGCCCGGGTAGGGAAGACTTAGGTTGGGGGTTGCAGCGGTGAACCGGGATAGACATAATAATTGGGCATTCCAAATTGGGGAGAAAACCGGGGTAAAAAAACATTAGCGACGACTAAATTAAAAAAAATAATAATAAAGAAATAAAGAGTTGTTGGCAGTCTAGCATATCAAATGTGTCTCTGTCACACAGTTTCCAATTTGTTTAGGCTCAGCTTAGATCAGCTGAGCCTAAAAAGAATTGGCTATTCCAAATTGGGAGAAGAAATTATACAAAAAAAAAACAAAACTGGCAGCTACTAAATTTAAAAAAAAAAAAAAAAAGTAGAAAAATGCAACATGTCTAAGACTTTTCCACAGCAGTGTACATGCACCGAATATCGGAAATCGCTTCAAATATGTTGAATAAGCCCCATTGTTTAGCATGACAGGATGCACTTTTGAGACAGCGAGTGAGGGGGAGAGGGACTAAGGGAGAGAGTCAGGCAGGGTTCCAATGACATTTCCTTTCATTTAGTCTTTCAAGCACGGAGCTGGTGCGGTTCTTTCTCTGATTGGGATGTGTGGGAGGCTCAGTATAAATAGCTCCCTGTTTCCATGGATAGCCCTGAAGGAATGGCACGGAGAGCACCACTCCAGCAGATAAGCACTGGTCTTTCTCCAGATCAAAGGATGAAGGGAGACCCCGGGTTCAGCCCTGCTGAGGAGGCTTTCTGAAAAGGGGTGACGCAAGGGCATCAGAGTCAAGGTGCCTCCACTGAGCCTCTCTTTAATTAATCTAAAATATCAATGATTAAACAGACCCATGTATAATAGGGCAAGTCCATGAATAACTCATGATTCAAATACGCTGGGAAGACCCCTGGTGACTTCACAGGCACATGACAGGACTCATTTTAGTCATGATTCAAATATGCTGTGAATACCCCTGGTGACTTCACAGGCAATTTACAGGACTCATTTTAGAACTCCAAAACCCTTCTGAAGATTTGCATCTATTATTAGAGCTGCGCTGATAAAGATAGCCAGACGGAGATCTTAAAATATCCACCCACTTTATTAGCAGTCTGTAACCACACCTTCCAGTAATCAGGCTGCTTAGATCAGGTGCGGATTCAGAAAGCATGCATCCCATCCCACTCAGTCTGTCTGAGTTTCAGGCTACAGTGATGCCAAGTCATCAATATCAGAGCAGTGGCAAGCCCAAGAGCGATGTTGCAATGGTTGATCATCACACACCCAGGTGTAATCATCAGAAGGTCCTGAGCTTGGGACTAGTCTGATACCAAGGACTGCAGTTTCACCATCATTACATTTTCATGGAACGGCTCTGCAGTCCTGCAGGTATCCAGTACAGCACTTCTCAAATGCAGCCGTCAGGGTAATTTTGTTTAGCCACAGCAGACGCTCTGAAACCCCTTAATGATGCTTTCAATGACGTTGGTAAGAGTGACTGCTACCCTGCTTTCACTCAGCCCTGTTCATTGCTGTTATAGTGTGGTGGGTTTGCATTGTGATTCCTCCTTCTGATCCCCTTCATGTTACCTTTAAAAGGTTTGACATTTATATAATGGGCTCTTTAAACAAAGCTTTAACTCACGAAACGTTGTATAAAGAGGATTTGCTGTGTATAAAAACTATGATCTTCTTTACTGTTGTTAACGAGATCATTGATAGACCTGAACAGCTTTAGCAATATCGAACTTCATTTTATTCACACTTACCCGAGGGAAGAACTGTAGTTACCAACAGGAGACTATAATACCCGAAGCCGTAGTCTGAGATCATTGTTCCCTAGAGGTAACTAAGTAAAAAAAGTCATGTTTTTGAAGTCCAAGTTATTTTTGACATAGAGCTGTCCGTCTGACTTTCTGAATTTCCCTTGAGTTTGTGAAGGTCGTATTTATTTACATAGCCAAGTTGAATTCGTTTGAATTTTAATAAGTCAGAAAACAACGACAGCTACGTTTTTACGACTATTATTTTGATTGCAGCATCTTTGTTTTGTAGTAGCCTATATTTTGTAATTCATTTTCTGTTGTGCACCATTTTGAATTGTTGTGTGAAGAGTGGAAGCACGTCAGCGTGATGATCTAATTTGAGGTAGCTTGTAAAAAAAAAAAAAAAAACTATTGACCGTAAACAGCATCACGGGGGCAATAGTTGGATCTATTTTTGGTCATGTGATGAGGTTTTAACCAATCATATTTATATATATATATATATATTTATATATATATATATATATATATATATATATATATATATATATATATATATATATATATATATACACACACACACAGGTATGGTTAGTTAATTAGTTTAATGAGCCATGCAATTACAGATTTTAAATGATTTTATAAACGTGGTACCGTGCATTGTGGCCACGGTTGTTATTGTGTTTCCTACCGGCTCTTAGCTCTCATTCGATAAAAGTAGACATGTTTACCCAACACAAACAGTTAACACAAGTCAAAGAGTATATTTTGTTCAAGAAATTCGCTTCTGTGGAATTTCACAGCTTGCATTCTCACACCTGACCGTTTCCGTGAATAACAATTAATTCCGTCCTGTGAATGTAAATCAGTTTTACAATCTGAACGTGTTTCTGTAAGACGCACACCAATCAGCAGATCCAGCGGTGAAAGCAAAGTAACAGAAATGCCGCAATAGGACTGTTGAACCGCTAGCGTTTTCTTGAACAAACTCACACACACAATCAAACTGGTTACAGCATTTCTTTCTGCAGTTGGTACCAGTCAAACAGAAGAGGCGGTGCCCGGAACAAGTAATGACATCACAGGAGCTGTCCAAGTGCTGAAACAATTTGTCGATTTAAAAGTACTTCAATCGCTTTCGTCTGTGTACAAGTGCCGTTTCTATCAGACTGGTGACGATATTTCCATCCGTTTTAAGCTAGGTTTACAAAACAAGATGTGATAAAAAGCTAGCTGATGTCCTACTTACTGTTATGTCTAAACTAAAAATACTAAACATCCTGATATTCCCTTCACTTCAGTTGGGCTCCAGCTGGATTCAGTGGTGTGTGTAACTCATTGCCGAAGTGAAGTTATCGTTTATATCGGTTGTATTTATGTCAAAGCGTGTCACGATGTGTTAGTCTTGTGCTTTGTATTTTTTTTCCCCAGAAACTTTTATTAACCGATAAATAAAACGATCTATAAAACGAGTTTATCTTCCCACAATCGGTAAACGTGCAAGCATGCCAACATAGAATACTGTGACGCTCTCTATAAAAAAATGTTTTTGAAAAAAACTCATTAAAAACATCTGGCACAAAAGTCTTACATTATTTATCATGACATAACGCACCAGATGTATATTACTAATGTAATGTTTGCCCAGATATCCTCACTGTCGGGACGCTGTGGTAACTTTGTTAATAGAAAAAGAAAAACAGGTATACCTTTTGTAATTTAATAATTATAGACCTAATGCAAGTCGTACACCTCAATAGAGATCGTATTATTATTATTATTATTATTATTATTATTATTATTATTATTATTATTATTATTATTATTAATAATAATAATAATAATAATAATAATAATAATATGACAGCATATATATTCAAGCATAGTATATTTAAAGTGCATTAATTCAACGTTCTATCAGATAATACTGTGCTTCTTTAAAAAAATATTTTAAAAAAACAAAACAAAAAAAAACGAATCCTTGCATGGCGATTGAACCCCATTATGAACTTTAAGGAACAGAATCTCTAACTTCATATGTGTGTGTGTGTCACATCACGTGTCCCCAATCCCCACTCCCCCCTCACGCTGCCTGCACAGCTGCTTCTCACCCTCGGTATCTTCATCTATCTTCAGTTCAGAGGTGATAGCTCGACTAGAGCGGAAAGCAGGCAGACATAGCCGGGCACAGAACTCACATCGCACACGGGAGCATTCCAACCAGAGAACCAAACGCGCAATAACGCAAAGATTCACATTTTTTTTGTTTGTTTATTATTTGATTTGCTGGTACAGTGGTTTCCAATATACTGAATTTTGGCACAGCTTTTTTTGGACAGCAGTTTAAAGACGGGAGTAAAAGACCGTACCAAGCAAGACAAGTGTACCTTGAAAAAACCGAGACTTCGCTTTAGAAGGTAAAATACATTTCTCTATGGTGTGTGTGTGTGTGTTGACATTTTTTTTCCGTTACTGGCTATATATATATATATATATATATATATATATATATATATATATATATATATATATATATGTGTGTGTGTGTGTGTGTGTGTGTGTAGACAACTTTCTTATTAAATGTGCACATTTGAGATATCAGGTTTAAACAACACAGTGCACACGGTGTGAATCTCTCATCAGATTTTCCAAAAGCCTCTTTGATAACGACAGCCTTGAAGACATAGATGAATAACTGTCTAATCAAAAACATGATAATTACTTTCATTTATTCTCGGTTTCAATCTGAGGTCTCTGAAGTGTTTATTTCCAGTCAGCCGTCCACCTCCCTTTTCTGAAAGGTGAACCTTTAGCTTTATTTAAAGTAAGGCTTGCCTCCAAATAATTCTCTTTTCTCTGCTCAAGCAGGACGATGAACATGTAATCCAACACCAAGCTTGACATGTTCATCAAAAGGATGCCTTAAGGCAGTCATAGCCTGCACTGAATTATGTTAACACTGACATGTGAAGGTTGAAAGACTCATTAAGGGGAGGGCAGATCCTAATGTCAAACCCTGGAATGGCTAGATTTGTGAAAAACAGTCATAGGATAGGAAAAGGAAAGGGCCATGGTATTTCACCAACAAAAACCCTGCTTGCTTTTTGGTTCCCAGCGCTGTTCAAGGTTAGGGAGCTCAGCATTCAATCAGAAGCCGTACAGAACTGCACAATAGTTACGCAGTCTGAGCAATCTGATTTATCTGCCCTGGCTGTAGCAGCTGGGTCACCACCAAGTGGAAATGCAGTACGGTAATTGGCATATTGCTTGAGGGTTTACGCTTCACCCACTTCTCATTAGAGTGCCTCCACTCTGCAGCCCTTGCAGACAGATGGTTTTGGTCATTGATTAAGTCAGAATTCAAGCTGAGCACCAGAAAGTGACTGGAGGCTTAAATTAAGAATGGCATGGTCCAGGGTTCAAATCCATATCTGTATCTATGGTTGGCATACTTTTATTCTCCTTTATTTTTATTGTATCGTATTTCAATCCCTGTTTTTCTACCCAATATAAAAGCTATTTCGAATGAGGGAAGAGATGACTGAAGTCTTTAAGATCTGACATAGTTAAGCCAAACCAATCCTTTAAGCACAGTAGAGAAACCAGGACCAGAGGACACAGTTGGAAATTAAGTGGAGATAGACTTAGGACAGAGGGCAGGAGACACTTCTTCAAACAGAGTGGTGAAGGTATGGAATGGGCTACCTAGTCATGTTGTTGAGACATAATCACTTGGATCCTTTAAGACCCAACTTGACAAAGTTCTGAGATCAAGCAGCTACTAGGATCTTGCTGGGACAAGATCAAAATGCAGGGGTGTGTGGAAATACTCACAAGCATATATTTGTGGTCGACTATAAAGATGGGGATAGATACCAAAACACTGGAGATGTTGAAACGACTAAATGTCATGAGAATTGATGCCAAGGCATGAACACAAGGCTAGTAGGTGAAATCGACCCTGGCTTTCCCACACATTTCCAATGCGGCTGTCCGGGGATTCAACTGGAAGCATCCGCCTGGCATTTGAGAAGGCTGCGATGGGTGTGTGTGTGTCTGTGTGAGTGTGTGTTTGTGCAGAGGCCTTCTCAGGATCTTCTTGGCTTCTGCCTCCTGATATTCCCCTGCCTGGAATGCTGTGCAACGTCCTCCTGATATTCCCCTGCCTGGAATGCTGTGCAACGTCCCCTGGCTGTGTTCTTATGGATGTGCTGTCTGACCTCTAGCGCTGACGAGACCAACTGCTTGTCCCAGGAGATTGCCAGGAGTCTGAAATTCAGTCATCTAGGTCACTCGCTTTGTGGCACTTTTTAATATGCTTTAATGAACATGGGCCTTGTGCACGCAGGGAACTCAGAGAGAGAGAGATAAGCAATGAGTACCTTCCACAGGAAGGCAAATAAACAGACAGGAATGAATGAATGGGATTTAATACGACTTGAGCTAATTGCCATTTTAAGCCTGTTCAAGGATGCCAGAATAATCCAAACCATTCTCCCTTGTTGTTCTGCTTACCTGATCATTAGATGTTGTGGAGGGTCCTTACACAGTGAAGTATACTCCATGTACAAATGACAGCACTCTCATCATGGCCTGGCTGTGAATTATCAAACCGTGAAATAACAAGGTACTCCAGCTTTGTGGAGCTTGAGGGAAACGTGTCACAATAATAATGAAAAGAATTGGGAAAGCTTTTTTATCTTCTGCACCAGGATCTCTTTATACAGCACCCCTTCCAGAAGGTGACTCATACGCTCGAAGATAACTCTACAGTGGGCATTTATTTTACACCCAGTACCAGAATAAGAAACTTCCAAGTGCCCTATTGTTTACTGATTTCTCATAACATTTTTATTTTAACTTTATTTATTTAACTTTCTTATGTTCTTCTTATGTTCTTATGTTATTTACAGTTCTGTTCCTGGATTTATTATCGAGATTATAGACTTTATTCTATTTTATTTGTGTGTGTATATATATATGTATATATATATATATATATATATATATATATATATATATATATATAAACTGCAGATTTAATGATTAAAGTTATAGATATTGGTATGCCCTGAATCTTGCAGTGGATGTTTGTACCAATAATGCAGTGTATATTGCTTACAGTCATTCTAGATGGGAGAATATTGTAACAGAAAGGTGATGTCAGACCCCCCCTTCTTTCTAAACCCTCCCCCATCATATCCAGGTCAACATCCAACATACCTTTTTATCTGGAAAGTGGAGAAATAAAACAATATTGCTAAAATACATTTGAAGAGGGACTATTAAAAAACATTCAAATGTCCTCTTTGTGCTTCTAGCTCTTGGGTATTCATTCAACATATCTTTATTTGTGACATGCCATGCAATGATGATGAATATTCAACGTATAATAAAACCAATTAAAAAACTAACAATGCGGACCTCAGATAAATAAGCACTTCAGTGGCTGCTTTCCTAGTGCAGAGAAACTGCTTTGGGGTGCAGAGCTGACAAGCGCAGCAGATAAATCATTTAGAGGCACAGGGCAAATGAAAGACCATTACAAAAGGCCTAGGAGCCAAACCTTCCATCCATACCCCAATGCTTTGGAAAAGCTGACTCAACAGCAGTGAGCTCCTTGATAGCCAGGCTCTGCCAGAGACCAACAGACTGACAGTCTGGCACTACAACACTCAAACCCGACCTGTCACTCCAGGTGGTTGCACTTGCAGATTGAATCCCAAACAGTAAATACTGATCAGAGACACAGAAGGCGGTAATAACACAGATTACTCCAGACCAGCCACTGGTGCACTAGGTGGGCAGTGCACAGCACAAGCAAGGCAATCACACCGACTATTCCTAGCCAGGCTGCTGTGTATTATATATGGAGGTGTGAGCTTACCCACAGCTGACCAATGCAGTCCCCCTTAGAAGTAACAGGATTACTCATCATTGTGGCTGCTATTGCGATAATTACATCAGGATAGATCTTGGATAAGGGGCTCCCGAGTGGCACGTCCAGTAAAAGTACTTGCGTAGAGTGCAGGATGCGCCCTATAGTCTGGACATCGTCGGTTTGAGTCCAGGCTATTCCTTTGCCGACCGAGGATGGGAGCTCCCAGGGGGCAGTTCACAATTGACTGAGTGCCACCTGGGGGTTGGGAGGGTTAGGTCGGCCAAGGATAGATCTTGGATCAATATGGTAGGAACTCAAATGAAATGTTAAATTAACCCAGCAGTTTACGTCTTGCCAGAGTTTAACAGACATGCATCAATTTGAGAGGTGTTTAAGTAATTCATATGCAAGAGGTTTTGCACTCTCCTACCTCCTAACCCTTATCGTGCTATTTTATGAGCAGCCCCTCAGCGGTGACTCATACACTGGATAGATACGTCAGCAGAACCTGCTTCAATTCAGACATGTCTGGAAAGCTGCTGTTTTTCTGGAGGTGTCTGGGAGGAGGACAGTCTGCTGCGCTCCTCTGTTATCTTCCTGTTGACAGACAGTCCTGGCACCGCAATCAAAAACGCCTCAGCCTTAACCCTTCGATTACCTGGGAATGGGGTTTGTTATCTATGCTACGGGGCTGTTTTGGAAACACGTCTTTCACAGTAGTGGAAAGAAAAAACTATTTTTCTTTCATTCTGCAGTCTACAAATCACATTCAGGTTAAAGTTTGCAATATAATAATGGAACTGCATGTAAAATGAAATGAAACTTTTGAATGAGCTCCGCTGCTTCTTCTGATCTTCCCTGAACATCACTGGAAGATGATTCATCTCAGTGCTTTTTTTTATATATATTTCAAATAAAACAAAGAAGCAGCTATGGGCTGGTTGCATAAAACACCTTAAGTATTGCTTTTAAGCAAGTATAATACTTAAGGATGCATTTTCCCTTAACTAGGGTATTGACTCTTACATGAGTTAATCTGCTTTCTGCAACACCCTTAAAGTTACACTAAAGGGGAATACTAAGGTGACATTTAACTGAAGGTGTTTTATGCCACTAGCCACTGGTCTTTAAAGCATTTGAATGATTCTTTTAAACTATCCCTCTACTGTGATAAGCTTTTATAATTTCATCAGAAGCCAATTCAAGACAGCTGATCACAACCCCCTCTCCCTTCCCTCCTCCTGTAGCTCTTCTTTCAGGCTACACCCCACCCCCGGTGCTGAGTGGAATGAGTGTATGTGGCAGAAAAGCTCTGACCTTGCTGAGCAGCGTATTCGCTGTGTGCAGCCTGGGGCTCCTGGGCATCGCGGTCAGCACAGACTACTGGCTCTACCTGGAGGAGGGCATCATCCTGCCACAGAACCAGAGCATCGAGATCAAGATGTCCCTGCACTCCGGACTCTGGAGGGTCTGCTTCCTCACAGGTACGCTCGCACTCCACCACCCTGCAAGCCTCCCCTTGTGCTGAATTGTCTGGTGGTCAGTCCCATTGAAATACCATGCGATCCAAAAACTATTTAGTAGAAAAAGGCCTGGCATTGCTGATCTGTTGTTTTAATCGGCTCACAAAACATTATGGTGGTCTTAACTTTGATAGTTGTATTTGATCCAGTTCGATGAGGAATAATAATGATGACCTTCAATCTGAACATGTGGATGTTTTCAATTTCACTCTGCGTTATTGAATTCTGCTTACTGAAATGAACTTGGAGGTGCACTATGGGGACAAATTGCAGTATTTTCCACGTGGTTATAGAAACTTCAGAAAAAAATCCATGCCAGAATATGGAAAAGTGACCCCCACCTAAACAAACTATGATCAGAAAAATAAAAGATGCATTTTGATCAGATTTACAATTTATTTCAGTGAGCTGTAATGTGTTCGGTGTCCAGCAGGTGTCATGGGTGTATCTATCCCCAGACACTGAATCATTCTGTGCTTCTCTCCATTTGCTTGATAGTGGTGTACTGTCTTAATTACTCAAAGGCTATCAACCCAGATGGTACCACCCACAGATTACAATGTATCCAAATGTTCCACAAGCTGGCAGATACTGCAGTCCATCCATCCACCACCCAAACTGAAATCTCTAGTTTATCCTGTCCCAGGGCTCTTCAATGGGTTAAGTGCACTATGTTACAGCTGGAAGTGCTATCCACACCACATGGTGTCATCGACCTGCAGTGTGTACTGAACAGAATTAAGCTCCTCTACAACTCAGCACTCTAACAGATTGGTTCCTCTTTGCTAATGTACAGAGAGGTGTGCAGTGTTGTGTGCAACACTCAGATATAACATCCCAGCACAGAGAGGAACCATGAGCCCAAGGGATGGGTTTAAACCTGAGGGAATGCATTCTCAACAGTGGGAAAAATATGAACACATACAACACAAAAAAAAAAAACACAGGTGCATGTAAAACACTGCAACATATCACTGCACACTATATGAATGATTCATTTAGAATGACAAGGCACATAGAGCATACATCCTATGTGTGCAGTAGGAGGTCAAACTGATTCTGTTTATTGATGGCATGTTAGGGGACCTCTATTCACAAAGCCTTCAGCACATCAGGGATTGCCTTGGACTGTGTGCACACAGCAGCACACTAATGCTAGAGGTATTGATCTATGGGGCACTAACTATGCAGTTACCAGAGTTTCCAGACCACGTTTCAGAACTGCAATACAAATGCAACAAGACAGTAACTGATATTCTGTAAAAAAAAAAAAAGGAATGCAGACACGCAGTCGCAGAAACTCTTCAGTGACTGCTTATGAGTTGTGGGTTTGGGTTTAAGAGGTAATCTGGAGCGAGCTTGGGTTATGAGCCAATGCTGGTCCTGAGGCTGAACTCTGCAGGAGAGCTGTTCATGATGAGAATAACTCGCGTCTTCCAGTTTATCACTCCTAAACGCCTTTTTATTATCCCATTGAATTGCTCTGGTGTTTAACACAAGCACACATCCTGCTGCTGTTTGTTTGCTCAAGGTTTTCAATGTATTTCTCCAATAAATGAAAATAAGGACACATGGATTGTTTTCCCTGTCTTTAACCCGACAGTTTTACTTGTGTAAACGTTGTTAATAGCAAGTTCACCAGGAGACCATTAAACAAAGCCTGCCCATAGAAAACAGTACTGACCAATGGGGTGACCAATGGGCTTTCCAATGGGGTTTGCAATAGAAAAATGCGTTCATTTCATTAGTTTCTCTTCGGGGGCTAATTCTGCCATCTCATTTTACACCAGAGATAGATGTATCTTAAAGCTTCCTCACTTTACTTCACATTGAGAAAAAGGGATCGCGCAAAGTCCCAAGCAATGAAAACTAAAATGAAACAGGCCTCATACTTGAGTCATAGGAAGCCGATTGAGAAACAAATTGAAACAAATTGTGCATTAGAGTCACAACTGGGGAGGCGATCTGAAACGTTATGTCCAGCTGTTTCAGGTGCAACGGGAATATCTGGAAAGCAATTTATTAAAAATCATTTTCTCCTCCCTTCCCAGCATTGAGGCTCAGTGGGTGTCTCGTTTCAGTTCCTGTTGACGGGGCGAGTCCAGCGCTGATTGATAGAGAACAATTGTTTGAAGTGATTAAAGAGAGTGGTGATTAAGACTTTCTTCCTGGAAAACGACATTGTGAGAGTAGCAGCCTACACTTTGAGCCACGTCAGTGTTTCAGAACACGAAAGGGCTACAGAACACAGTTGTGTTTTTATAATAGTTAATTCCACTTCAGTTACTCACAGTTAAATCCTTTTTCAAATGGTTTAATTCTAGGTAGCACAGCAATCTCCGCTCATCGAATAGCTTCTAATTGCACGATGTACTGTATTAAGCACTATTACTGCTCGTCCTTGATCGCCAAGATTTGTCATTCAATTTAGATTCTCATTTAGATTCTCATGTAAAAAACACTTTAACGCAGTAGGTATAATATGAGAAAATGTGTTTAAAACCAGTGTTGTACATATGGCATTTAATATCGAAGTTTCTTTTCCTCTGCAGGTGAGGAAAGAGCCCGCTGTTTCACAATAGAATACGTCATGCCGATGAATATACAGATGACATCTGAATCTACAGTCAGTGTGCTAAGTAAGCGCAGCTTTTTGAATTTACTTTTTTGTATCGGTCAGTCATATGAAGCATTGATTTAAAAGTTTTCACTCGAAGGAAAATGTACTGTAAGAAAAAAATATATAATAAAAAAAATAATAAGTGCCCTTTCCACCTGCAGTACTTTGCAACAATTCTGAAGCAATGCCCTCTAGGGATTAAACAACATATGACAGAACAATGTGCCAGTCTGGCTCTGAGAGATAGGATTGTATACTTTGTATTGAATCCGCTGACAGCAATAGTGTTGTAGCAACTTCCAGGGACTGTGGAGCTCCTCTTGAGGATTGTCAGCAGCAGACCAGAACAGGCAGATCCAAACAGGCAAGCAAGCAAACAAGCAAACAGGCAAGCAAACAAGCACGCAAGCAAACAAACAAACAGGCAAACAAGCAGGCAAGCAAACAGGCAAGCAAACAAGCAAACAAGCAAACAAGCAAACAACAGAGAGAGAGAGAGAGAGAGGAGAAAGGGAGAGAGAGGGAGAGACAGAGTGAGAGAGAGAGAGAGAGAGAGAGGGAGGGAGAGAGAGAGAGAGAGAGAGAGAGAGAGAGAGAGAGAGAGGAGAGAGGGAGAGAGAGGGAGAGACAGAGTGAGAGAGAGAGAGAGAGAGGGAGGGAGAGAGAGAGAGAGAGAGAGAGAGAGAGAGAGAGAGAGAGAGAGGAGAAAGGGAGAGAGAGGGAGAGACAGAGTGAGAGAGAGAGAGAGAGAGAGAGAGGGAGGGAGAGAGAGAGAGAGAGAGAGAGGAGAGAGGGAGAGAGAGGGAGAGACAGAGTGAGAGAGAGAGAGAGAGAGGGAGGGAGAGAGAGAGAGAGAGAGAGAGGGAGGAGAGAGGAGAGAGGGAGGAGAGAGAGGAGGCTTTCCATTGAGTCCAAGGGAGGCAGCTGCAGAGGGGTCTGTCACAACTGCACTACTTTCATCTCTCTTCTCACTATTCCCTCTCCCCCTCTATCGCTTGCGACAGTCCCTGGTGTAGACACCCTGGAGCACGGGGACCAGGCACTCATGCGCACCCATGTCCACTGTAAATACAGAGAGGGAGGGAGGGAAATGGGAGGGTTGTTGTTGTATTGTATTGTCTGGACTGTTTTGTTATAATGTTAAATTGCTTTGGCAAAACTCAATTTCATTTTGTCATGCCAATAAAGCATTTTTTGAATTTGAATTTGAATTTGAATTTGAGAGAGACAGAGAGTGAGAGAGAGAGAGACAGAGAGACAGAGAGAGTGAGAGAGATAGTGTAATTACAGGGATCAGTCTGAGAAGATATTCTACACCTGAAGCAGAAAGTCTGCACGATGCCAGAGGAGATGAGAAAATGAAAATGGATTTAAATTAGCATGACTGTGTTACTGTATGTCAGTTCAGTAGATGTAACGATCAGGTATTGAGTGGCTGCCTTGCTTATCTTTAATGAGATCTCAGCTCTTTAAAATAAACAAATATACTCATGCTTTTAATAAGAGAAACAGCTAGGTTTTGTTTTTTTTAGTATTCACTGATCGCACATATTTATCCTGTTACAGCAACTTTAATGCAGTTCACATTTTGGAAGTAAATAGTACCAGTCAGAATTTGAAAATATGGTGTGCACAATGTTCATATTGAATGAGACATTATTGAGCTGTTTTTGCATTAAGGCAGGGGAAGGAGGAATCGATCCTGCCTCGTTTATTGGGTGCAATAATCTCTGTTCCCAAGGCTGCATACAGTACATACTCACAGCTACCCTTCCACATCGATACACCATCCAGAGCTCACCTCAGGGAGCAGCTCCGAGCGGCTTAGCACAGTTCTTTCAAGACATTTCTGAAGGATTGTCATAGCTGTCAGATACATCAGCAAATGGAGTGCGGGAACAATCAAAACCCTGAGAGAAAGCAAGCAAGCAAGCAGGCAAGCAAACAAGCAAACAGGCAGGCAAGCAAACAAGCAAACAAGAATGCAAGCAAACAAACAAACAGGCAAGCAAACAAGCAAACAAGAATGCAAGCAAACAAACAAACAGGCAAGCAAACAAGCAAACAAACAAACAGGCAGGCAAGCAAACAAGCAAACAAGAATGCAAGCAAACAAACAAACAGGCAAGCAAACAAGCAAACAAACAAGCAAGCAAGCAGGCAAGCAAGCAAGCAAGCAGGCAAGCAGGCAAGCAGGCAAGCAAACAAACAAACAGGCAAACAAACAAGCAAACAAACAAACAGGCAAGCAAACAAGCAAACAAACAAGCAAGCAAGCAGGCAAGCAGGCAAGCAAACAAACAAACAGGCAAACAAACAAGCAAACAAACAAGCAAACAAGCAGGCAAGCAGGCAAGCAAACAAACAAACAGGCAAACAAACAAGCAAACAAACAAACAAACAAGCAGGCAAGCAGGCAAGCAAACAAACAAACAGGCAAGCAAACAAGCAAACAAACAAACAAACAAGCAAACAAACAAGCAAGCAAGCAGGCAAGCAGGCAAGCAAACAAACAAACAGGCAAACAAACAAACAGGCAAGCAAACAAGCAAACAAACAAGCAAACACGCAGGCAAGCAGGCAAGCAAACAAACAAACAGGCAAACAAACAAACAGGCAAGCAAACAAGCAAACAAACAAGCAAACAAGCAGGCAAGCAGGCAAGCAAACAAACAAACAGGCAAACAAACAAACAGGCAAGCAAACAAGCAAACAAACAAGCAAACAAGCAGGCAAGCAAACAAACAAACAGGCAAACAAACAAGCAAACAAACAAGCAAACAAGCAGGCAAGCAGGCAAGCAGGCAAGCAGGCAAGCAGGCAAGCAAACAAACAAACAGGCAAACAAACAAACAGGCAAGCAAACAAGCAAACAAACAAGCAAACAAGCAGGCAAGCAAACAAACAAACAGGCAAACAAACAAGCAAACAAACAAGCAAGCAAGCAGGCAAGCAGGCAAGCAGGCAAGCAAACAAACAAACAGGCAAACAAACAAACAGGCAAGCAAACAAGCAAACAAACAAACAAACAAGCAAACAAACAAGCAAGCAAGCAGGCAAGCAGGCAAGCAGGCAAGCAAACAAACAAACAGGCAAACAAACAAACAGGCAAGCAAACAAGCAAACAAACAAGCAAACACGCAGGCAAGCAGGCAAGCAAACAAACAAACAGGCAAACAAACAAACAGGCAAGCAAACAAGCAAACAAACAAGCAAACAAGCAGGCAAGCAGGCAAGCAAACAAACAAACAGGCAAACAAACAAACAGGCAAGCAAACAAGCAAACAAACAAGCAAACAAGCAGGCAAGCAAACAAACAAACAGGCAAACAAACAAGCAAACAAACAAGCAAACAAGCAGGCAAGCAGGCAAGCAGGCAAGCAGGCAAGCAAACAAACAAACAGGCAAACAAACAAACAGGCAAGCAAACAAGCAAACAAACAAGCAAACAAGCAGGCAAGCAGGCAAGCAAACAAACAAACAGGCAAACAAACAAGCAAACAAACAAGCAAGCAAGCAGGCAAGCAGGCAAGCAAACAAACAAACAGGCAAACAAACAAACAGGCAAGCAAACAAGCAAACAAACAAGCAAACACGCAGGCAAGCAGGCAAGCAAACAAACAAACAGGCAAACAAACAAACAGGCAAGCAAACAAGCAAACAAACAAGCAAACACGCAGGCAAGCAGGCAAGCAAACAAACAAACAGGCAAACAAGCAAACAAGCAAACAAGCAGGCAAGCAAGCAAACAAACAGGCAAGCAAGCAAACAAACAAGCAAACAGGCAAGCAAACAAACAAACAGGCAAACAAGCAGGCAAGCAAACAAGCAAGCAAACAAGCAAACAAGCAAACAAACAGGCAAACAAGCAAACAAGCAAACAAACAAGCAGGCAGGCAAGCAAACAAACAGGCAAGCAAACAAACAAACAGGCAAACAAGCAGGCAAGCAAACAAGCAGGCAAGCAAGCAAACAAACAGGCAAGCAAGCAAACAAGCAAACAAACAGGCAAACAAGCAAACAAGCAAACAAACAAGCAGGCAGGCAAGCAAACAAACAGGCAAGCAAACAAACAAACAGGCAAACAAGCAGGCAAGCAAACAAGCAGGCAAGCAAGCAAACAAACAGGCAAGCAAGCAAACAAACAGGCAAACAAGCAAACAAACAAGCAAACAGGCAAGCAAACAAACAAACAGGCAAACAAGCAGGCAAGCAAACAAGCAAGCAAACAAACAAACAGGCAAACAAGCAAACAAACAAACAAACAGGCAAGCAAGCAAACAAACAAACAGGCAAGCAAACAAGCACGCAAGCAAACAAGCAAACAGGCAAACAAGCAAACAAGCAAACAAACAGGCAAGCAAGCAAACAAACAAGCAGGCAGGCAAGCAAGCAGGCAAGCAGGCAAGCAAACAAGCAAACAAGCAGGCAAGCAGACAAGCTTGTCGGCTCACACAACCTCAGAGAGGCACTGTCAATTACAAAAGCACTGTCAATTACAGGCTATTAACAAAATTGCAGTGGATTCCAGATTGAACTGAATTTAATTAAGGAGTAAACTTTTCCTCTATTTTTTCCTGCTAAAACATGGTATGATAAACTGGTGTGTGTGTGTGTGTGTGTATATATTAAAATTGAGAAACAGGTTTTGTGCTCAAAAGATTGTGGCTAAACTTCATCCATAAAGTGTTATTTCAATTGTAGTACTACTTAGAGTACTACTGTATGAGTTGTAGTTGGCACTTTAAAGATCAGAGTTATGCTGAAGCTCTAGGTAATTTATCCACACTCATCGAAGGAAGAATGCAGAACTTATAAGAAACGAAGCCAAGCTGACATTACTTTCATCCTATGCTTTTGTCAGTGCAATAGCCCTGGTTTGGATAAAAGGGTCAATAACCTTTGCTTTCATTTGTTCTTTCCTGCACCAGAAATGATCCGCTCTGCTACCCCCTTCCCTCTGGTCAGCCTCTTCTTCATGTTCATCGGGTTCATTCTGAACAGCATCGGGCACATCCGTCCTCACAGGACCATCCTGGCCTTCGTGTCTGGAATCTTCTTCATCCTCTCAGGTGAGCTCCACCAGGTCCACTCAGCAGAGGGAAGCACAGGGACCCTGAACTCAGAGCCCTCCTGCTCATACCGGACAGGATTCATTGATGAAGGCACCTTCAATTAGCAGATAACCTGTCTTAAGCAGCCACTGATCAATACTTAAATGCTGTTCATTTAAAGAAGGTAATGCTGCATGTGGGTGGCGTGCTCCTCCTAACTGCTGGTTTCTGTGCAGGTCTGTCCTTAGTTGTTGGGCTGGTGTTGTATATATCCAGCATCAATGATGAGGTGTTGAACAGGACAAAGGACAACGAAGCCTACTTCAGCTATAAGTACGGCTGGTCTTTCGCCTTCGCTGCCATATCCTTCTTGTTGACTGAGGTAAGGAAGTCAAAGAACAAAACAGTGCAGTTTTCACACAAGAAACATTGAATCACATGGTGTCCCAGAAGTCAGGCAGCATCATTATGCTGTTATGAAAATGATGTTCTCTGTTAAATCCACACTGCATTGACTATCTGCACCACAGATCAAAAAGATCAGGATTCATTCCCCTTTGCTTAAAGTCATTTCACACCTGAAAGAAACGGAGAGACAACCGATATTAACAACTCTGTCTGTGTCGAAGCCTGAAGTGCTGTATGAGCACCTCTTTTCCTTTGCTCAATTTACCATTCTCTCAGCAATCTTTTACCCAATCTTCCCTGTTCTTTAAAGCCCCTTACCATGCGTCTTGTTTTCGGTTTCATTGTGTGATTTATCATGCTTTGATCTTGTTTTAGTGCACTTCACTGTGCTGTTTTTGTCCTGTGGTATACTGCAAAATATAAGTCATTACATGCGGCACAAATAAAAAAAAAAAATCTTTAAGAGCAGTTTGCTAATATTCTTGCCTGTTATGTGCTGGCCTTCACAGTACTGTAGAAAAAAAAACAAACAGTGATTTTATTTCAGTGGTAGCCATAGTAACCAAGGGCAGTTGCTAAGGACTGCATCCACCCCCATGTGGAATAAACAGCACCAATCAAATCCAATTCACGTTTTCTTCTTTCTGTATAGCAATTTCACATAACAAATCTGTTCTGTAATTCACTGCTTGTAATTCACTGGTCAGCAGTCTAGCTGTGTTACTACAGATATTGCACATTGCATATGCAGTGCAGCTGGCCAGCAGTCTAGCTGTGTTACTACAGATATTGCACATTGCACATGCAGTGCAGCTGGCCAGCAGTCTAGCTGCCTTACTACAGATATTGCACATTGCACATGCAGTGCAGCTGGCCAGCAGTCTAGCTGTGTTACTACAGATATTGCACATTGCATATGCAGTGCAGCTGGCCAGCAGTCTAGCTGCCTTACTACAGATATTGCACATTGCACATGCAGTGCAGCTGGCCAGCAGTCTAGCTGTGTTACTACAGATATTGCACATTGCATATGCAGTGCAGCTGGCCAGCAGTCTAGCTGTGTTACTACAGATATTGCACATTGCCTATGCAGTGTAGCTGGCCAGCAGTCTAGCTGTGTTACTACAGATATTGCACATTGCCTATGCAGTGTAGCTGGCCAGCAGTCTAGCTGTGTTACTACAGATATTGCACATTGCACATGCAGTGCAGCTGGCCAGCAGTCTAGCTGTGTTACTACAGATATTGCACATTGCACATGCAGTGCAGCTGGCCAGCAGTCTAGCTGTGTTACTACAGATATTGCACATTGCCTATGCAGTGTAGCTGGCCAGCAGTCTAGTGTGGACAGCGTTACTTTGTCTCTGTTTTTTCTCTGCAGAGCGCGGGGGTGATGTCTGTGTACCTGTTCATGAAGCGATACACCGCAGAGGAGATCTGCAGACCTCAGCCAGGCTTCTACCGGCCACGGCTCAGCAACTGCTCCGATTACTCTGGTCAGTTCCTGCACCCGGACTCCTGGGTACGAGGCCGCAGCCCCTCGGACATCTCCAGCGACGCTTCACTCCAGATGAACTCCTCCAACTACCCTGCCCTGCTCAAGTGTCCCGAGTACAACCACATGTCATCCTCCCCTTGCTGAGGCGCAGGAGCAATGGCACCTGCATCCAGTATTCAGAGAGTCTCAGCTCAATACGTTTTACAAGCGACACAGCAAAAAGGTGCAGCCTCGGAGCGGAAGCCTTTTTGCTTATCCAATATACACATCTTTTTCCTATTTCTCTCTCTCTCTCTCTCTCTTTTTCTCTTTTCAAGATACTTAAACACAGTCAATATACAGTACGGCCGAGGCCACACAGAACAAAGCAAGCTGAGGAGGGAGGGAAAGGAAGGAAAGCGAAAGGGTTCAACATGTTTAGTTTGGATCCTGTTCAGTAGATGAATATGTAAATAGCACACTGAAGAGCTGTTTTCTGCAGTGGTCCTGTTGCAAGGGCTGAATGTATCGATTCTTTTAAAGTGGTTTATTATTGATGGAACTGCATCACACAATGGCAGGGGCTGGTCCGTCACTGAGGAGGGTTTAAAGCACAACATTGCCCATGCCTTATTTATTGAATTGGATTACTTATTACTTATTTTTTCTAAAATGTTTGTATATAAATAATTAAAGCACATACAAATATAAACCTTTTTTCGCTCTAGTGCAAAGAGTTTTTTTTTATTTAATTCAAAAGTGGTGCAATGGCATAATTTGTAGTGTAGCTTTATTATTATTATTATTATTATTATTATTATTATTATTATTATTATTATTATTGATCCATGTGCAATATAATTGAATGATTTCACAGTAAGCACAGGGTTAAGCAGAATGTCAATCCTGCAAAACTTTACAGTACAGTAATTGTTTTTTTTACTACTTCTATAACATTATCTGGAACAAACATTTCACTGGCGTGAATGCCTCAAATGACTAACTTTATTATTTCATCAGTATCTACTAATTATTTAAGTATCATTCATTTCATTTTTTTATATATATATACAGTATAGATCTTGCGTTATTAGTGCTGATAGAAGGTGTGGGGCAATGGCAGCAGCTTATTATTATTAATAATAATAATAATAATAATAATAATAATAATAATAATAATAATAATAATAATAATTTGTATTGCTAATGTATTTAGAATAAAGTTTGGTTTTATATATTTATTTTTCTTGAACTTCAATCCGGGGAATGTGCTAGAATGAAGCAGCCGACAGAAACCATAACTTGAGAAACTTGTTCCACCCCCTAAGACTGTTAGAAAATCAGCATTTGAATTGGAAGTGTAGGGTACTTCTTTATAGTGATTTGCTGTGGACTCCATACACATATCTCTTTCTTTACCTTTTTAAAATGAGGTCACTCCATTCTAGAATGTGATTGACTGCGTTCCATTGCCTATTGTGATGCGATCAGCTTGAAACTGGGGCGCAGGCTGTAGTGTGTAGATGAACACAGAGCAGCTTTCGGCTCAGCTGAATTACCACTTAAAAGAGTTCAATCAAGTACTTTATTATACGGCTGCAGAAGGATGTTTTCTTGCTAAATCCTACCTAGCCACTGCTGTACCGGCTTTATATATATATATATATATATATATATATATATATATATATATATATATATATATATATAAACGTTCCTTTGTTAAAGAGAAGGGGGCTCAATTCTTCACTGTGTAATATATTTATTATGAAGGAGGCCTGTGATTTGACCATAGGTAACTGGAGTTAAAAAAAGCAGCACTCTTGTAAATATGTCAAGCTTAATACCTCTTTTTAAATAGGCTTTCAACTGTTAGAGATGTGATCTTATTCTGTAACCAGTGTAAGAGGCTGAACTGCAGTGTGTTCTTTCAGTATGCTTGTGATTGCTGCTTTGCCTTCTGCAATGTGTTACTGCAGAATGCAGGCTTGTTCTTGCATATATTGAAATTAAATATATAGTCACTATTGTAGATAATGATATTGTAAGCCTTTTTTAGAAACAGTGTTGATCTCTTAATTGTGTGTGTTTTTATGAGCAAGTGTTTTGGTGATGTATATTTCTGTTAATAAGAATTAAAGCAACGATGGTGTTTAATGTGTCTCGTGCCGCACTGCTTGCTGTTTTTTTTAAAAACATGTTTACTCCTGAAAGGTACGAGTCAGTGAGGCCCCTTTGCAAGAGATTCATGCTCAAGTATGTGCTACATCGTGGCTGTGTTTCTGCGCATGCTGTTGCTTGACAGGTAGGTGACGCAGGCAGAGACTGATGTGTTGTTCGCCTCGCTGCTCTGATGGCACAGCAACACAAATGAGACGTGATAATTTCGATATATTGACCGCCAGGTTCTCTAATTCGCTGGCGTCTGACCGCCAGACTGTAATACTCATGTCATTCTGTTTTTAGTATTAGTGCCAGAGTTTTGCTGCTTTAGCCACTCTGTGTCGAAGAATCATTCGAAGCAGCAGTCATGCATGTGATTGGTTCTCTAATGCAGTTTACTGTGTGTGTGTGTGTGTGTGTGTATGTGTGTGTGTGTGTGTGTGTGTGTGTGTGTGTGTGTGTGCTGTTCATAAGAAGGAAGCAGGAAGCTAAGAGAAATAAATAAATACATAATCAAATCAAATAAAATGAAAACTGTGACGAATGTTCACATGAGACTCCGGTTTTCCAAAGTAAAGTGTAGTAAAGCATGGTGTAACCGTGATAAAGCTTTCAGAGATCGCCTGCACACTCCAATGACATCATCAACCAGCTCGCATGACATTCTGCTCAGGCCTCGCTATCCAGTGTTACTCTGTCACTGCAAGAGCAAAAATAAAATTAAAAAAAAACAACAAAAAGGCAGTTATCTCTGTCAAATCTCAATCGCTGAAACTGAAGGAGGGAAATAATGGGATTCTTTGAAAAGGTATTCCATGCTTCAGGTTCAGCTGTAAGTTAATTAAGGTTGGATAGTGAATAGCTGAATCACAATGGATTGCATTACAGAGCGTTTGCTCCTGCACTCAGTTTTCAAAGCCAGTGGAGGAAAGGTCAGTCCGGAGCAGTGCTCTGCAGATATACAGGGCTTCATTCAGGAGGGTCTGTCACATTCAAAGGGAAGAATAAGCACATCAAGACAAAACACTCTAAACATGCACTTGTTCAGATGCTGGCTCTTCAGGGTGGCAGGCAAGCCAAGCAGCTCTTCATTTTATTTATGAATGAAGCGCTACATGCAATATTTGTATTATGCATTTATCACTTAATATAAACACAACTACTTACACTGTATAAACCCTTACTAACATTATTACATACCCTAAAACTAACTATTTCAATCATAAACTCTCTTTCATTATAAATAAAAGCTATCTGATCAAATCCCCCCATGATACCAATCCTGCCTATGAAGGGGATCCACAGCCCCCTATAGGGTTACAATGGGGGCTCCTGTTTGCTATGAAGGGGAGTCACAGCCCCCTATAGGGTTACAATGGGGACTCCTGCTTGGGGATCCACAACCCCCTATAGCGTTACAATGGGGGCTCCTGTTTGCTATGAGGGGGAGTCACATCCCCCTAAAGCGTTACAATGGGGGCTCCTGTTTGCTATGAGGGGGAGTCACAGCCCCCTATAGCATTACAATGGGGGCTCCTGTTTGCTATGAGGGGGAGTCACAGCCCCCTATAGGTCCCCAGTGCAGCAGGGCTTGTTTTGTTTATTTCTTTTCAATCCCATGTTTTACTAGAAATGCATTCATTCTTAGATACAATGCTTTTAGAATTAGTGTTAAGTAATAATTTGCTTAGGTCTTGTTGCATTGTATCTAGATGTGTGGACCTCATTATTTGATAAGTGCTTTACATACAGCACACATCTATTGTGTTGGGCGCAGAGAGTCATAGACAACTGTGTCCGCTTCAGTAGAGATATTTCCTGTCTCAAACCTGACATTAAATCATATGTCAGAGATACCTGTGGTCTAAACGTTTCTGGTGGGCACAGATATTATTACAACACAATTCAGCTGGACTTAAACTATTAATTCAAGTCAAGCAGTTACAGAGCACCCCCTTATGGAAACACAGTGAATTACAAAGAAAATCATATTTTAAATGAATCTTACTAAAATCTCCACAAAGCACGGGCGCTTTTTCCAGTGTGATGTAATGATAATGCAAGACTTATTGAATTTAGTACGGTTAATTAAAAAAAAAAAAACCCCAGACCGGGGCATCTCATTTGAATGTAGTGGCATTTTAAACACAATGTACTGAAGCCTTTAACAAAGCCACAAGAGAGGTTGTCTTTGGGTCAAAACTCAACTGTAGAGTTGTGTTAAGAGTTTTTCTTTTCACACTCTGAGCACGTTTCAACCATTTCAAACGCATCTAAATTCAGACTCCCGGGATATGATGGTACATGCCATGTATCATATTAATTAAGGGCTTAGTACAGGCAGTAACTTCATAGCTTCAAAAACACACAGAATCGGTCTGTAATAATTACTTGCCCCAGTGACCATTTAAGGACAGCTGGTATTTCTACAAAAATAGATATAGAACCTAATCCATGCTAAATGGGGGTTGATGTATTTCCTGCTCTATCCAGGTTGTGTTCCGATGCTTGTGTCACCGTCTACTATTAAATAAAGGTGTTTTCTCTGTATGGCCTCCAGAGGGCGAAAGCGTTTGTGAATACAGTATCCAAATCTGCACAGATTAACAAAGTTTATTTACATTCTATAAGCTTCTGTTTAGACAGTGAATTATCACATCACTTTTATATTGTATTGATGTCTCCTTGTAAACCCCTACCTCGCCTCCTGACACTTTATTCATGATAGCTTAATAACACGTTTTGAGGAGCAGGGGGTATGTCCCAGAATTAAACAATATTCACACTGTGCGGCTCTCCTTGGGGTCCGGGTTAAAATCCTACTAATTCCGTCCTTTATTTTCAGAATCGGATCATTTCTTATATAGACAGTGAAAAAGGAGTGTGTTTTTTTTTTTTTTTGTCCATGGAGGTGAGATCGCACAGTGGGCTAATTCATGAGCATGCTGTGCTATTCTCCATGGGGGACTGGGTTCAAATCTGGTTAGTTCTTTCCTTTATTTTCAAAACCTTGGTTAATTTAGCTTATATTCAGTGTGAAATACAGCTTTCCTGTAGGAGCTGGTGGTGCAGTGGGCTAATCCCATGGCCTTCTCTCCCTGAAGACAGCGGTTTAAATCCAGGTCCTGGAGGTGAGTTCCTGAAGGTAAGTAATGATGTTGGTTGTGTTTCCACAGGAGGAAGAGGAGGAGAAGACCTGCCCTGCGGAGGGAAGAGAGGATAGAAAGGGGGGGTTTGGCCCCCCCTGGCTGTAAGGAGAGTGGAAGGTGGGGTTGTTGTTGCTGCCTGCAGTCTGTTTTTTCTATATTGATTCTTCTTCTGTGCATTCAGTAACAGACTGGAGTTCTATTTTAAAGATACTTATTTAGTATATGAAAGTATCTTTAAAATAGAACTCTTCAGTCTGCAGTTGGGAGTGTGCGTGTGTGTGTGTGCGTGCGTGTGTGTGTGTGTATACTGTATCTGTCGGTCTGTGCTGCAGTTGGGATTGTGTGTGTGTGTGCGTGCGTGTGTGTGAGTCTGCTGTATCTGTCGGTCTGTGCTGCAGTTGGGATTGTGTGTGTGTGTGCGTGCGTGTGTGTGAGTCTGCTGTATCTGTCGGTCTGTGCTGCAGTTGGTAGTGTGTGTGTGTGTCTGCTGTATCTGTGTGTCTGTGCTGCAGTTGGGATTGTGTGTGTGAGTCTGTGATGCAGTTGGGATTGTGTGTGTGAGTCTGTGCTGCAGTTGGTATTGTGTGTGTGTGTGTGTATACTGTATCTGTCGGTCTGTGCTGCAGTTGGGATTGTGTGTGTGTGTGCGTGCGTGTGTGTGTGTGTACTGTATCTGTCGGTCTGTGCTGCAGTTGGTAGTGTGTGTGTGTCTGCTGTATCTGTGTGTCTGTGCTGCAGTTGGGATTGTGTGTGTGAGTCTGTGCTGCAGTTGGGATTGTGTGTGTGAGTCTGTGCTGCAGTTGGTATTGTGTGTGTGTGTGTGTGTACTGTATCTGTCGGTCTGTGCTGCAGTTGGTAGTGTGTGTGTGTCTGCTGTATCTGTGTGTCTGTGCTGCAGTTGGGATTGTGTGTGTGAGTCTGTGCTGCAGTTGGTATTGTGTGTGTGTGTGTGTGTGTGTAAGCTTTAATGACAGTACGCTGTGCAACTCTAATGTCTGACTATCCTGCACCCACAATGACTTCTCTTTTCTGCAGTGGCAATGTCTGTACTGATTTGAAATCAAAATGTTGAAACCTTCTTCCTTTTAATCTTCAGGATTTAAAAAATGATTAAACCCCACGGAGCCCGAGACGGAGTTTCTTTCAAATTGCCTTTGCAGTAACTTTTGAAAAAGTCTTTGTTCCCACAGGCCCCATTTATATTTACATTTACACTTAAATTGGTGTTTTTTGAAAAGCCATTTCTGCATAAAACCGCTTTGATATCTGAGGTAATAGAATGGGGCCTGTCTATGCAGGATGTTTCATCCAAACTTCATTAGGAAGGAATAGTTAAGTTGGTCGTCTAATGAGTTTCTTAAGCACTTGTGTCTCTAGCTCTTATCCCTGCTTCTCTGCCTCCTGGTCTAGCATGCATCTTGTTTACTGCAGCTCCGTTGCTTCAGTATCTTAAGAACATACATAAGAAATGCTACGATCGAGAGGAGGCCATTCAGCCCTTCGTTATTCAATAGGGCACGCTCATTAATATTTCTGTAGACTCTTGGTTCATTTATTAAATACTTGAGGCCCTAGAACATCTGCATGGAAAATAAACTCCAGCACTCTGGTCTTTGACAGTTGGAAAATGTATTCAGAAGATATTTTCTAATTGCACGGAGCCTGTTTGATGTGCTACTTTTCAACAGGGATTCAGAAACACATTGTATTGCGGTGAAGCCAGTGATGCTAGCAAACACAGTTTCTTAAATTTATTTTTTAACATTCCAGTCTGAAAAGAAGTACAAAAGGGGATCTTAAAAATCTCATGTCAGCTGAGATCAGTTCAACTGACCTGTGTGCATGTAAAAGATGAAGGGACAGTCTGGGAATGTGAAACAAAACTTCAATGCTCTTGTAACCAAGTCTTTAAAAAATAAAACATGCTCTTACCTCCACAGCAAGGGGGGTCCTAATACCTGACGCACAGGAAGAGAAAGGAGCATCACCCAAGAATACTAAACGATCAACGGCAAAACTTTAAAGGAATGAATGAGGTGTAAGATTTAAAAACTGGTATTACACATCTAACAAACAGCAGGCTATCACAGTGCACATGATGCTGAGAAAACTAAACTTTATTAAGCCTGACCGCACAGGGATCTCATAGGGCCGCTTGGTTTTTTCGTCGGTATGTTTTTTTGGTGCATTGAGTTCTTAAACAGCGTTGCTGCAACAAGCTTGTAAATTAAAAACCTAAATGTATACTGTAGTTCATAAGCCCTCGAGTCCTTGGGTTAGATTCAGAAACAGTCCTGAGTGGATTGCCCAATTGGCTGCGATTGTGAAGTCTCTTATCCAGTCTGCTTCATTAGCCTGTAGAACTCCTGGAGATTAACATCCATTTTGATTGGCTGGTGTGCTGCTGGGTCGCCTTGGTTACCTTAGAACAGAGGAATGAAGAATTGGGCAGCACATGGTTTGACGTACCAGCAGCCGTGTCAATATTTTTAAAATGTCATCATTAGTTGAAAGGTTAAAACCCTCTCAGTGAATAACAGGACAAGGCCATAGCCACAAACACATGTTATCATTTATAATTGCTTCTCTCAGAGGTGTGGTGACTCATCTTTAGACATTACAATAAAACACTCATAAGTAGAATATTCAAATTCAAATTCCAAATGTATTTATTTAACCAGGATAGAACCCTTAAGATATACATCTCATATCAAGGGGGTCCTGTCAGCAAGAAATAACGTTTTAAAATCAATGGCAAAAGTAGGTAAACCATTCAAGCAGAACAAGCACACTTAACACAATCATAAAAACAGTAATACAAAAACAGAACAATTTCAATTGACTTGATCGTGGCAGTAAAACTAAAAGAAACTTCTAATTGAAACCTTTCTTTTAGTATAAGGAAACCAAACTGTTAAAACCACAAGGTCACAGTCAAGCAAATGTAAAGCTAAAGTTGCTTGTTACTAATTTCAAACATAAACACTTTGGCACACGGTGAGTTGCTAATTGCCTCCAATATTGAAGACACTTTGTAGAAGAACACTTTAAATGCAATTCCCATTAAAACAGGGGCACTTTTCAAACAATGACACCACAGGAAGCCCTGTGGAGGGTGTTAACCAATGGCAAATAGCTTTCTATTTACATACAAACATCAAAATCTACATTTGCATTTTCCACATTTTGAAATAATAAAAAGGTATGCGAGTAAACAGAATATGAAATCGCTTCCAGTGGGACTACTGTAAATATTTCATGTGCAGGAACAATCATGTTCCATGAATGAGGCATTCGGACTTCAAGGTGCACCAGACCTTTCCTCACCTCTCCTAAGCACAGCTACATGCTTGATGGAAGGACTGGGTTTCATCTCCCCATCCCAGTGGTAGTTTCCAGTTTGCTGCTTGCGAACGTATTAAAATGAGTGTTCAAGCCTCCAAGGGCACACTTTCCTCCACCAAGTCCTGTTTTTTTTATTCTTTTATCTCACGTCTGCAGTTCCCTTCGCATGCCTTGTCTAGACTCCCTATCATCATTGACATCAAAGAAGCCGAATGGTTTTTATTTGATGCTCTCTTCTTGTAGCGGGATAACATGTCTCTCCGGTCAGTGTAATTTATTCTTAAATAAATAGAAAGAGCGATCTTAGTCTCCGGATGCCGCTGTTATTAAATGAATAAAATACAGACTCATTCACATTCATTCATACAGCTGACAGCCCTCCTCATGGCTTTGTCTCGCTGGGCAGCAGTGTGGAGTAGTGCTTAGGGCTCTGGACTCTTGACTGGAGGGTCGTAGGTTCGATCCCAGGTGGGGGACACTGCTACTGTACCCTTGAGCAAGGTACTTTACCTAGATTGCTCCAGTTAAAACCCAACTGTATAAATGGGGAATTGTATGAAAAAAATGGAATTGTATGTAAAAATAATGTGATATCTTGTAACAATTGTACGTAGCCCTGGATAAGGGAGTCTGCTAAGAAATTAATAAAAATGCATTTTCTCTTGTTCTACAAACTTTTGATATAATTGCAAAGTCCAGGTAAATGTTTCCTATTTGCCTTTCTTCCATATCTTCTGTACAGTATATCTTAGAAGGAGTGAGTCTTGACTTGTCTGTACAGTATATCCTGCCCCTAATAAAAGTGTGCTGTTGGTACCTGTTGGATCTGTAGCTTTCTAACACCATCCAAATGTCATTTCAGAGGCATTTATTATACAAGAGGGTGCTGGCAATTGAACAAGAAATGACCAATTAAAAAAAAAAAAATCATCCCCTGTGTGACCCTGGGGAAAAAACCTTTTCCAAATTCCAACCCCTCACGCCAGGGTTTCCACTCTGGAGCAGTAGCAGTGTATCCTGAACATTGCATTAAATCACTCCTACATGACTGTACTGCCTGAGACTATCAACTGCATTATTTAGAATGACACCACCTCCCCACCCCCATATGTGACGATGTTATTGGTGCAGTATTGTTCCATATACCCTGCACAGACGGAAAGACAACATGGAAAAAATAAAAATAAAAAAAACATTGTTTGTTTGTATTACTGTGTTTCTTATTCCAGATTCACAGCGATAGCGTGACTTCAGATGGGCTTAGCACCTAATTACAATGTTATCATGCAAAGAAATGTACACATTAAGGGCATTGTAACTGTGCATAATAACATTTGAATTAGGTGTAAGTACACATGCATTTACTAAGTAACTACTATGTAAATACATAGTAATTAGAGACTGATAATGCTTACAAAGCTAATAGGAGGTTAGCAGTGCATAAAGCAATTGTGTAATAAGATAACTTAATAATAATGATAGATAATGCTGGCTGTGTCTTATTCCAATAAGGCAATAAGAGACACACAACACCACCTACGTTTGAAGTGCAGAAGCTCATGCCGAATTCCCCCAAACTAATTAAAATCCCATCACAGCCATGCCCCCAGGTCATCTTATCTTGTTCTTTTAAAAAATGAATCTCCTGCCAGCCAAAGAGGTTCATGGAGTACATTCTTACGGCATACATCACAACTGGAAGATAACACATGTTACTCATAACAGATGTGCTTAACACCCCCTTTGAATTTAGATAATGGATCAGTAGTTGGTGCAGGGGGCAGGGGGCAGGGTGGTCCATGCATTTGGTATATCAGTGCCAAGTAGTGACATGTGTGTCATCCAGTTTGAATACGGAAATAAAAATGATCTTGAGCGCATGCTTTTAAATAAATAATCACGCACATCAAACAATAAGCAGAAGTTTGGTCTGCAATAAAAAATAAAACAAAATAAATACTATTGCACGTAACATCAGGAACTGCATTTACAACACCACCACCCATCTGAGCTCCTCCAGTTCTCAGTAACTGATCAATATAAAAACTTTGACAAGTTGGGTCTTAAAGGATCCAAGTGATTCTGTCTCAACATGACTAGGTAGCCCATTCCATACCTTCACCACTCTCTGTGTGAAGAAGTGTCTCCTTCCCTCGGTCCTAATATCTCCACTTAATTCCCAACGGTATGTCCTCTGGTCCTGTTTTCTGCGCTGTGCTTAAAGTAATGGTTTGTGTTAACTATGTGAACTCCTTTTAAGATTTTAAAGACTTCAATCATGTCCCACATATTTCTTTGTTCCAGGCTAAACAGAGTCATTTCTTTCAGCCTATCTTTGTAGCTCATTGTAAGCCCAGAGATTACTTTTGCCACTAAGGTGTGTGTGAGAGAGATCACCTCAGACACACCCTGGTGTTGAAAGACATGTGCATAAGAGCTAATCATTTCATACAGGAGGCTGTGTGGTCCAGTGGTTAAAGAAAAGGGCTTGGAACCAGGAGGTCCCCGGTTCAAATCCCACCTCAGCCACTGACTCATTGTGTGACCCTGAGCAAATCACTTAACCTCCTTGTGCTCCGTCTTTTGGGTGAGGTGTAGTTGTAAGTGACTCTGCAGCTGATGCATAGTTCACACACCCTAGTCTCTGTAAGTCGCCTTGGATAAAGGCGTCTGCTAAATAAACAATAAACAAATACAAGTTCAAACCAAAAGCATGCTCTTCTTTCTTACTTTCTTTCCAATGTCTACATGCATGATTGCAGAGTGGATTGTGATAAAAAAAAAAATCATTAAAAAAAAAAAGAATTCAGACTCTAGGCAAGTAACGGTTACAATGCATCATTATCTTGGTTATGTAAATGTATGCCAGTTACCAGGGGAAGTGCACTCTTAACACTTTGCAGCAGCTGATTGTAAGCTGGTGACTTGATGATGAGAGACCTGTGTGCAGCTTTCATTATGCAAGAGCAATCAAGACAGCTCGAGAAAATGATTTACCATCGAATGAGAAAACAAAAGCCTTCTTCATTCCAGATTACTGTTTAATGATTTCCAGTCCACAAGCCTGTGTATGCTTTTATAATGAGAAACTGCAAGCTGCTATAAATCACAAGTGAGGACAGCAGTAGATGTCATTACTGTAGTTAGCAAGCAGAGACCCAGATGCAATCGCTGATCCATTGCAGCTATTTGATGCACTAAACACATATTTTAGGCATAGGAAATAATCAGCAGAGCCTCTCAATGGATATATAACATACCCTGCTTGTAACAGAGGTCTATGATCTACTGTGTGCCTAATCCTAGAAGAACCCCAATGAACATCTGATCAGCTGCTGTGTGTGGCCTGCCTGCAATACAGAAATCACTGAGGATGGATCGCATGGGCTCAGAAACTAATACAGTACAATTAGGGCTTTACAGACCAATAATGCAAGATTTGGAGCTGCAGCAAAAACAGAAATTGTGGCAAAAATGACCTCCCTTTTCAGGTGTTTTTGTTTGCCTTGGATTTCTGACAGTTGTAATTAGTCATTATTTAGGTAAGGTTAATGATACCCTCATCAAAGAAATGCTGTTTTAAGACATTAGTAAAATGTGTGTTAAAGATGCGACTAGACTAGTTTAGAGCACTAACATGACTATTTCCAGCTGAATATATACCCTGGACAGATTTGCTATTGATGGTAAATGTTACCCTTTCATGCTTGTTTGTGTGTATATATATATATATATATATATATATATATATATATATATATATATATATATATATATATATATATATATATATATATATATATATATATATATATACACACAAACAAGCATGAATATAAACAAACCCTGTTTATTGAACATAGCATTTAATAAAATAGCAACCATAGCCATACATTCCCTAACAAACAAAAACGATAGACGAAACCCCTCCGTTTACTCACAGCGCACTTTCATTTCAAGCCCTTTCCTGTTAATGTTCAAGAAAGATTCCAAACAGAAGACTAACAGAAAAGTTCTCCTGAACCGCATTCCAATCAATTGTAATCACAGGTGTGTATCTTCGCTCAGCAACCCACAACTCAAAATGCAACTCCCCATAAATGCCTCTGCTTAAGACAGGATTCACCAAAAAGTGTTCAGTCTGGAATTAACACCACTTAGAACTTTAATTTGAAAGGAAAAGACCAGCCATACTCCAAGGCGTGTCTGTCTTGAAACGTCCTCCTGGTTGAAAATAAGGGCTTCAATTTATGCCCTGTGAAGGAAGCATGGGGCAATCACTGTATATATGAAATGACGCTGTAGTGGATGCATTAGATCCAGATAGCTTCTCGAGCTACCATGTGGAGACTTTGAAACCCTATTACGTATGTGTATTGGTCGCAGGTCGCATTTGATCTCACAGTTCTTCCTGCTAAGTATGTGTAAGTAGACCACGATTTATGTATTAATTCATAAAAAAATTTTAGCATTCTTTTTTTTAGAGATAGCCGGCCAGTTTTGATACAATGGACAAAGGTTCCTGAGAACTCGCTAAACTAATGAGACGAGGAAACCCCATGGGTCAAGTCACCGTCATCATTTTTCACGCCATTCTATCAGCAGAAGCACCTAAGGGACGAGTAATCCAGAATTAGCCCCTAACCGCTAAGGGTAAACTAGCCTTTTGCGCTTCTAAAAGTCCATTAAACTCCCAAATTAAAACGAATACATATATCACAGAACGTCAGGACTATCCAAACTAGAAGGATGAGATGGAACTATCCAAGTTTAAAGAATGTAGTACGTTTTAGAACCAGTGTTACAAAATAATGTCTTCGACCACGGCGAGTTAACCAGCCATCAAATGCCAATACTAACAGAGGTGATGTTATGTTTTGTAAATCGGGTCTGCAGAAATGCCACACAAAATTTGACACGTACAGTATGCACATAATGCAGGAAGTCTGTGTGTGTATATGTTACAACTTAGAACACTTCCATATGTTACAACTTCATAACATTGTCAAGACTAGAGAATGCTTAATTGTATTATTACTTGTACTGTGATACTTGAAATGTATTTGCTTACGATTGTAAGTCGCCCTGGATAAGGGCGTCTGCTAAGAAATAAATAAATAAATAAATAAATAAATAAATAATAATAATAATAATAATAATAATAATAATAATAATAATAATAATAATAATAATAATAGAGCCTGTCACTAAATGTAGCACAGAAGTGCTTCAAATACATCATTTTTTAAAAAGTAATTACAATAACATTGAACAACTTTTACCTTAATTAAAAATATATATATATTAAGATACATTTACCATACAAATACGGTCTTTTTTTCTTTTCTTTTTTTTACAGTGTATGTAACCGTTCTTTATGTTATTCACATCACAGTCTGTCCTATCTGCCTCATCTTCGTGCACATCTACTTGCAAACAGAGATATGCAGTTTATATATATCGCTGACTACAAGTTAGGCATTGCATTGACTGAGTTAGGTCATATTTGAGGGCCACATAATTTAGTGTGAGTCTGATGTATGTGTAGTTTGGCTATACATTTCATCTTTACTTCATGTCTTACTTTAAATAGATTTCGATGGTGTGGTATTGCTTTGGAATCAAACGGGTTCTTCCCTTGTCTTTGTGGGTGTACTGAAGCATTTCTAGGCAACTCGAGTGTTGAGTGCTGTTTCCAAAAGCGCTCTGTCTAAACATCTCCCCGGTCGCTGTTTTTTCCAGCACTGAAAAGCGGCGAAGTGGTCAACAAGTTGGCAACACTTCGCGTAAACCTGCACAGCTAGTATGCAACAACTAGTCGCCACTCCTCCCAAATCCATTGAGTTTAAGAAGTGTTTTTTTCTGTGAACACGGTGCATGTAGCTTGGCGAAGTGGTGCGAGTGATACAGCTTGCATCAATCACGCGTATCTCCCGTTCCTCTCCAAGCTCTCCAGACATTGAAATGCGTCTCTGCTGCTTCTTAGTACACGAATGTATTCTCCTTCTCCGGCTACACGTCGTTAGACCCAAGTATTTACATGTTTGTTTCCCATTGGATAGTCGCTGGGAAGGTGGAGTTAGTGTGGGAGGCGCTGAAGCGCATTCCGAATCGAACCCACCTCTGAGTTTGCGAAGACAGTTTGGAGCTGAAAAGCAACAACTGGAAGTAATGAAGTGAGATTCAAAAGAGGAGAAAAAACTAGAACAAGGAAGCCTCACTCCAGAAAGCAGCTTTCTAGACCGATTTGGGTGGTAGTTTTCACAAAGAGCAAATAGGACAGTTCTTTCCTGAGTCTGACTAGGAGTGGGGGAGGGGGGGTGGAGAGTTCACTGATGGAACTTAACAGGGACGTGCGCTTTGGAAGAATGCCTGGACAAGAGTGATAATAATAATAATAATAATAATAATAATAATAATAATAATAATAATAATAATAATAATAATAATAATAATAATAATAATAATAATAATAATAAAGAGGGCTTTACAAACGCGGATCTGTTTCGTGTGTAGCTGGGGCTTGGATTATTATGAGGTACCATGGCGTGGTGTGATCGTGGAGTTCAGATTCTGTTTACCACCGTGGGGGCCTTCGCCGCTTTCAGTCTGATGACCATCGCCATTGGCACAGATTACTGGCTCTACTCAAGGGCGCATATCTGTAATGCGACCAACATCACCACGGATGAAACTCAACCCAAGAAAGCCAAAGGAGATCTAACGCACTCTGGGCTGTGGAGGGTCTGCTGTATAGAAGGTATTCATTTAACTGCTTTTCAAGGCAAAAGATGGACTCAGTAAAATAAGTGGATAGTTATGTATATTACTGTACACGAACGTGGATGAGGAAGGTATAGCTAAGTTACTAGTAGCTATATGGAGTAGTTGAAAAAGGATGCCAGAAACAAAGATCTTGGGGCTCGACACAGACGGGTTTTGTTTGTGAGTGAGCGAGAGCAGGGAGACGGGGAGGTAGCAGAAAGGACACTGTAGTGCGAAACACACACACACACACACACACACACACACACACACACGAAAGCCGAGATTGAGAAGAAAATAAGCCATTCAATATGTTCTAAAACAGTTTGTTAATGTACTGGTATCAGAGAAGCACCACACGCAAAATGTTGATCAAGAAAAAAAAAAGGGCGACAACTCTATTGACATTAATGATTAATTTGTGGAGTTGAATAGTGTGTTTTCTATTCAAATGCAGGGAAAACTTAAATAGCAAAAAAAAAAAAAAAAAAAAAGAATAAAAGATAAAAAAAGATAAAAATCGTACCATGTTAAATGAAATCCTGAAATAAACATAAATGGGGGGTTCTTTTGAACAGAAAATATACCGTTAGCTCGCGTTTGGGTCTTTATTGTATTTGATGCTGTTGCTTGGCAACTGCATCTCTGAAATTGCTATGGAAACCACGAATAGGTATAAATATAGACAGGTCTAGAAACAACATATATATATATATATATATATATATATATATATATATATATATATATATATATATATATATATATATATATATATATATATCACACACACATACACACATTTAAAACTCAATAAATAAAACGAGATATAAGTGAAAGAATGTGAATAATTTCTGTGGTAGCTCGGCGCAGGAAGAAAATGTTTTGAGTGCGTCTGGGCTGGGAGTGCTTTCATTAAACAAGAGTCTTTTCAAAAGGATGTTGAGGGAGGGGTTATTAAAAGGGATGCTTGTTGTTGTGACCTATCTTCCATTCAGACTATATTAGGATGCAACAAGAGCAAAGATGTGGTTCATTTACGCAGCAACGTCTCATACCTCTTGTAATGGCTTCTATGGCGTTATTTCAGTGAATTAGCAGAATCTCCCCACATCAGGAACATATACAGAGTCTGGCAGGTGTCTAGTTGCGCGTGTTTACTGGCCTCATATAACTGCATATGAAAACATAACGTTTCATTGCTACACAGTTTCAACGCAGTTCAAATAGCACCGCTGGACAGTTTACCACGAAGTAAACCAGAAGCCTAATCTATACTTAAGATCTGGAGCCGGCAGACTTTAATCACAGTGACTCACAGGAGACTTAGCTTAAACAAGGTTGAATTAATAATTACTCAATAAGACAATTTTTCGAGATGGATTGCACTATCGATATATATTCTTGGTAGGCGATGCGCAACATATTTAAAATAAATGATAGAAGTTTAACGAAGCGCTCATCAATATAAAGTTTGTAATCATTTAAAGCACACACACACAATGGTTTTGACTGGTGATTCCCGTTAGAAAGGTGGCGTTTCAACACTTCATTGACAGCAGGAACGATCGCGTTAGAACCGAATTCCGGTCAGGTCGCTGTCCACAGAGCGTGGTGCTGAACGTTAGTATTCGGAGAGTGTGGGAGACTCGGAAACCGTTGGGCTGAGATAAAGGCACACAGTTAAATAACAATAACACATTACAGGTTTCATAGAGGCTTCACAGTGTAACTGTTTCACCAGTCTAATATGTGTGAAATGTAAAGTTGCAACGGTTTTTTTTTTTGCATTCCATTCATTGTGTAGAGTTGCAGACAGTGGACAAAGTGCTGCATTTTGTTAGTTTGTTAGTGTAAGTAGGTTTACTGGAGCCTATTCAGTTGGCTGTGTGGTTTTTATGTGGTCAGCTCAATAGTGCTGCTATGTTGTGGGTAAGCATTGCGTGACATGCTTGACAACTGAGAGCTGGGTCTTGTCATTGTTATATTACGAACAGCACAGAGGTGTCTTCATTAAGTCACACACTTCTCGTTGTTTTTCTGAAAGTTGTATCCCCCTGTTTTGTTTGAAGTCCTGGGTTGAAAACTGTGTGACTGTGCAATGATCATTCTTTGACAAACGTTTGTTCAGAAATGGACTTCCCGGGGTTCACCCTCCCCACTGTGTGCGTGCTCCTCATTTGTGATGGAAATGCAGCAGTGAAGGAGCGTGGAGGCTTGGATTAGCCACCAGGACCCTGCTTTTGGCTCAGCTCTCAGCTGAATTGAACGAGAGGAGCCTCAGGCTACCGCGGGAGGTCTTGTTCTGGGGCGATGCATTGAAAAACAGAGAGAGACACAAAGACACAGCAAGAGACACAGACAGACACGAGAGACAGTGAGAGACATGAATACTCCCAATCTGAACCCTTCTCAGTATGCCAAGCCCTGGATCTTCAGCACAGTGAACAGAGCAGGTCAATCATTTTTGTTTTCTTTATGTGTGTGTGTGTGTGTGTGTATATATATATATATATATATATATATATATGGAATTCCCTGGCAGGTTTTCTATAATATATAAAAGCTGCATCTCCTTGTTGCTAATTACCATGGTCAGGACAACAGATCGTTGCTACAGTGATAATAGATGCCTGGTTGGCTGGTGCTTCCATATCCAAGCCTGACTGATGACTGATGCCATTATTGACTGATGCCATTATTTTTAATATAGACATTTTTATCAAGCCTGTGTTCACAGCGTTCCTTGACCCTCTGCTGCTCTGTATAAATCCTTCACTGAGGACTATTTTCCACCTTGTTATCGTGGTGGTAGAGGGGTGTGGGGGGATGGGAGCCTGTATTAAACAACAATGAAGATGTCAAAGCATCCTTGGAGACATTATGGAGATGTGATTCCTGGAACACAGTCCGGGTTGCCATGGAGAGAATGCAGTTTGCAATGCACTGTGCTGGCAGACAGGCCTTGTCTGAGCTCTTCCACTGCTCTGCCCTGTCAGTAGGCAGGCTTTATTGCTGAACTATCAGTTGCCCATGCAAAACGCAAACACACACACACACACACACACACACACCACCCTTCTAGGGATCAGGCAGCTTAGCTAACAGGAGCAGAACCAGCCATGCAAGCTCAGGTACATGATTCAATGGGAAAAGGAAAGAGAGGAGAGAGCAAAACACTCTTCTGCTTTTTTAACTAGATTACTATTGCAGCAGTAGAGTTGCCTAGAATACCAGTAGTAACTGTTCCTCGCAAAATCTTACCTGTTGTGCCCTTCCATTCCTTATATATTGGTCTCAAATGTGAATTTTGAAAGAAACACAATTTTTTTTATTTGATAATGTATCTTTTTCTAATTTGAAACCATTTCGGTACCAGTTCCAGAATGCATCACCATCAATTCAGCAAAAAAAAAAAAAAATAAATAAATAAATAATTCATTCCCTGCCAAAAACTTTCAGTGACAATCGCATGTATAACCAGCAATAGCATCACTACGTTTCCATCAGGAATAATAAAGACATCGATCAAGACCTCTCGTGGAAACACTTGTCAAACAATTTCACTAGTTTCCTTTTTTAATATTTCTACTAAATTTACCCAGCATACAATATGGATGTAAATAAAGTAAGTTCCTGCTGGTCGTGTGGTTTTTCAGTCACTAGACGATATACAGTAACTACAGATCAATTATCATGGTAATACCCTGTCATTCTCTCAGGTTCGCTGGAATCTGGTTAATTAGGGTTAGGGTTGGGTTAGAGATGCTCATTACTTCATAGCAATCATTATTACGGTTAATTATTGCCCAATTAATATAAGCCAGATCGAGGTAACACCAAAGAAACAGTGAAAGGACCCCCAGCCAGGCTCCCCTGACGCACACTCTGTCTCTTCTCATGCTCTTCTTTCATTCTGAACTGAATTACATGCCATTAATATTCCTATTCTGAAGCAGTATAAAACCAGCAGAGCTAACAATAATCAAACCACTACATCCTGTAAGCTGTTTCTCGCTGGCTCTAACAATGTTGCAATTGTCTTATTCCTCCTAGAGAATTTGCTTTTGGCTTTGCACTTGCTTCCAAACTAAGGTCCCTGGCGTCTGCATCATTCCTTAGTAACTTAGCCCACATGATAACTCGTGGAAATTGTATTCCACTGTCTCTAGGCTGGTTTAGGGTTGCCATGGCAACTCTCGTCTGTTTGCAAGATGTTTTTTGAGATGGAATGGCATCTCGAGGACCGGAGTTTAAAATGTGTGAATATATATGAAAGGAAGCACTGAAACCTGCTGAGTGCTGCGGCAATGGGTTACTGGAGAGACCAGAGCCTTAAACACGAGCTGGGTGAGAGAGGACTGCACTTCCAGCCTATTCACGTCACTGTTCTATTCCAGGTATTAACAAAGGGAGCTGTTACCGAATCAACCACTTTCCAGATGACGATGATTATGATACCGACAGCTCCGAGTATCTTCTGCGTACGTACTTTTCTTATCCTTTACTGCAGTCTTTCTCGTTGTTTAACTGTTTTGCAAATGAACATGGGCAGGTTACACAAGGGGGTAGCTATTGAATCAAAATGGTAAAGTTAACCCAAGACACGACTTTTAGCACAGAGAGTACAACAAGTGGGCATACATGGAAGATGAGAAAGTATGTTTAGATTGTAAGGTAGGAAGCATTTATTAATGCAGAGAGTTATAAATGCATGGAATAGCTTACACTGGGAACATGTTTTCTAATGCTCTTATGAGTGGAACATCTCAGCAACACACACACACCACCACCTCCTTCCTCTTGCACCTGTGCGGTCACAGAGCCGCAGGTGAAGTGCAGTCTTTGTGTTTTGCAGGTATAGTGCGAGCCTCCAGTATCTTCCCCATCCTCAGTACCATCCTGTTGCTGCTGGGGGGTCTCTGCGTCGGGGCCGGGAGAATCTACAGCAGTAAAAACAACATCATCCTCAGTGCCGGGATTCTGTTTGTAGCAGCAGGTAGGAGACGAGCTGGATGCAGTAGACCAGCATGGTTCCATTCTAAGCTTTGCTCCAAGTACCCCTCCACTGGTATCAGTGTCAAACCATGGTCATACTCGGGTACTTCATTGTCATGCCGGAGTCCACACTTTCTGGGTTTCCAATATTATCAAAACCAGCCTGTTTATTTGGTTATGTGGTCAGAGAACCATGGACACAGGTCAGAGACGGGGCAGAGAGGACCATGCCAGGAGCGAGTCTGTTCCAGTCTTTTATTAACTGGAAAAGTCAATGATAGTGTTACAAGATATGAAGCAAACAGCTTCAGAGTGATTTAGAACCCGTGAATTATTGGTTCAAGTTTTGGTAAAACCTTTTAAAAAATCAAAAGGTCAGAAGACGAAAATAAATTCTTAAGTTCGGTAGATCTGAAAATAGAATCAAGAGTATATTTATGGATCCGTAGGCACTACATAATTTGTAGTCACTTGAACTGATCTGTCAGAACATATGAAACTGGCAGAAACCCTCTAACACGACGTGCTAGCAGTCTTTCATCGTCATCAACATCCGTGAGAAATCAATAGAACTCAAGCTCAGTATAAATAAAATAAAAGCCACAGAGCTCAGCCAGTGTCCATGCTATTTCCATCTATTATTGTATAGCTGAAACTGTTTAAAGATCACACACTGTATCCCTGCCTTGGTTCAGAATAGCATCATCAAAAGAATGGAAAACACAAAAAGCCTCCCGATCCTTTGCATTGAGATGATTTAGTTTTTTAACATCAATTAATTTTTGCAGAGCAAAATTAGGTAACTTAAGCTGGCTCCAGACTTCAAAGTAATTTTAGCTGATGAAACAAACTAGAATATCAGGCCAATGAACAATAAAGATGGATAAGCATAGCCAAAAGGGAAACACTTGATCCAGCTCCCGGCTGAAGATACTTTAAAATCCTAGAGCACCCAGCTGGGACTGAGTTAAGATTAAGGCATTCCGCCAGCTAAACAACTGAACAAACAGCTGTGGTCTCTGTGGGGAAATGAAAGAAATGCAAATGTATAGAATAGCCACCAAAAAAGGAGAGGTATCAAAAGCCAGTCAAGATTTTCATTCACTCTGGATAAACTTAGCAAAAATGAAAATTGCCCAAATCCAATCATCATTCGTTCTGAAGTTGGCTGGATTTGGGCAATTTTCAGGTTTTACGAAGTTTAAACAAAGCCTTGCAAATAACATTTGGCATTTCAGAAACGTTTCCCTGCTGTTTGTAAGCGTGCGACAATTTCGTGAATCTCAAGCTGCATTTTATTCTTTAAATAACTCGCTAGTTAAATTCTGTGATTCAGGGCCAAAAATGAGTTTTACAATAAGACACTGTACCTAATAAAAAATACACAGTGAAATTAGTTCAGTAAGAACTCTTCGGACTTCTAAATTGTACAGGGGCGGTATGAAGTAGCAGGCCGCCCTGCTGAGAGCATTAAAACTGATCCCTAACCCTAACCCTGTGCTTCTCTTCCCTGCAGGCCTCAGTAATATCATCGGAATCATCGTTTACATCTCCAGCAACGCGGGGGACCCCAGCGACAAGAAGGACCAGGACAAGAAGAACCAGTACAACTACGGCTGGTCCTTCTACTTCGGGGCTCTGTCCTTCATCGTGGCCAAAACCATCGGGGTGCTGGCCGTGAACATCTACATCGAGAAGAACAAGGAGGTCCGCTTCCAGGCGCACCGCGAGTTCATCAAGACCACCTGCTCCTCCTCCTCTCCCTACTCTCGCATGCCGAGCTACCGGTACCGCCGGAGACGCTCGCGCTCCAGCTCCCGGTCCACAGAGCCCTCCCCCTCCAGAGAAGCCTCTCCCGCAGGGATGAAGATGCTCCGCTCGGTGCCCATGACTGAGATCTCCATGTATACCCTGCCCAGGGACCCCCTGAAGGCTTCTACAGCAGCCTTGTGCAACCCGGAGCAGGACTTCCTGCAGGTTCACAACTGCTTCCAGAAGGACCTCATGGACGGGGGCAACAGACGGACCACACCAGTATGAGCAGATTGTATTATTTTGGAAGCAGAAGCCTGGTTTTCTATGAGGTTCTGTAACAGATGGACAGGGAGACTCGCTGGTTTGTGGTGTGGATACTATAGCGTAGAACCACCTGATAGAAGCTTCTGTATCCAACGATCGTATTAAAGAATCTCGATGAATTAACACAAGGGAGGTTCACAAGGGACCTGTGTGCTGGCGTTCAAATGTAAAAGTATAGGAAATCGTTGTCACTGCCATTTTTAATAGCACTTCAACAGTGAAAGAAATCTCTAGATATAAATAGCAAGATTTTGTAGCAATATATCTCATAACTGGCAGCAACAGTGATTTTCTTGTCCTTCTTCGCCCCCCCACCCCCTCCCCTTTCTATTGAATCACTAGTGTTTGTTTTAGGATGTTTTTTTCAGACTCTACACTGTCTGAAGGTATACAAGTTGCACAGTATAAACTGGTGCAGATGGAGATCTAGCTGTAACATACTGTACTATCCTTTCCCCCTCACTGATCAATGCATCACATCCGCACCGGGCTTGTTTGTCCTGTGTGGTACCAGTGCAACGCCAAATTGACATGCTGCATTTCAGCATGCTGTCATCCTCATGCATTTAACATGTCTCATGACGTGAGAGCTACCTGTAGCAGGCAGATGCTGTGCAATTATTTTTTAGAACCGCTGCCTAAAATTAAGCTTTCTATTTTATCTTCTGTGATACAAACCGCTCATAAATTCACCTTGAGGATCAGCCGTCTAAGACAAGTTTAGCATGTTTGGTTAATTTCAATTGTGTGCATGCTGAATTCAGCGTCTTTCCCGAGTTACGATGCTAGGCAAATATCAGAGCAGGACAACAAAGAGCACAGAACTCCCGAGTGTGAAGGAGCACATTTAGAGGGGGCTGGATGTGTTTGATCAGAGGCTAATAGGCTGTGAAGCAGAATGAAAGATATGCAATAATTAACAGGACTGTCTGCAGTCATCTTAAGAACTAGCACACATCATCATCATCATCATCATCATCATCAAGGTTGTCATGGACTGCTACACAATCACTGGCCCGAGAGCTGGCTTGCTTTTCTTTTTTTAATTACAAAACATCTTGGGAGTGAGTAACCAATCTCTTATGAGGCATAAAGAAGATATTGAATTGCAAATACTGGAATCGTTCACGGAACTGAAACAGATTGCAGGGCAGGTGGTTTTAATTGACTGTACTTATGAGCTTCATAATTACAATAAGAAGATGATGACAAAGCTCAATCAAAAACAGAGAGGGATGTATTTGAAAGGAGAAATTGAAATAGAAATCCCAACTTTTATTATTATATTTTATCAATTCTATTTTACTGTAGGTTTAACTTTAAAAAGAAATACTAACCGATGTATATGAAGAGTTATTATAGAAGCAATGTGCCATACAGGACGTGTACAGAGGATGCTTGTACAATTACAAGTAACACATCTGATCTCTTCAATCCTACAGCTGTCTTAGAAAAATAACATTTAACATCTTCAAGTTCAAAGTTAACATCTTCTATTTCTTCTTTTTATTTTGTAATTGTCATTGTAATTTATTGCACACTGTGATGTATTCGTCAGCTGGTATAGAAGACTATCACACACCTTCATATAAATGAAATCGGGGGGTGTTCTTTCTGTTGCTGTGTTGTGCCTTTCTGAATTCTGTATTTCTTATTAGATTGTACCTGTATCATTTTACAGTGTGATTTATTCATGTTTATTGTTTCCAAGTGTTAAGTAAAAATCCAATTCCCTCTGTCTTTTGATGAGTAAACTGAACCATCAAGGAAAAGAACACACACACCTCTTGAGAGAGTGGATAGTGGTTTTGTACTCACAAGTCTGAATGAAGAGTCTCTGGGTTTTTTGGGGGTGTTCACGAAGCAGCAGTTTAATGCACCTCTTGGCATTTCTTCTCTGAGCTTCAATTTGTCCCGGACTAAATAACCAACAAACACAAAAATAACCCTAATCCCATAGCATTATTCTTAAGTGTACAGGTATTTAAAACAACAACAATAGCGCTCATCTGTGCAGTTCTCTGATGCCGTATCGTTCAATCAAATCAACAGCAGCTTGAAATATTAAAACTTCACTAAAGCGCCAGTTGTTCTGCAATCTTATAATATTGAAAATGACGAGACAGTTAATTCACAACATGCTGTTTTGACTAATAACTGATGAAATGAACTGTGGAACCCCAGCTTTGTGCCAAGCCTGCACCGATTCTGGAATGCTTTTTTTTATTTTAACAGTTTTAGCATAACATGATTGCAATTAACAATGATGTTTTTTTACTTTGTACTTTAAGAGCAGAATGAAATCGTTCATGCGTTTCCACTGAAGTCACAGCAGTGCCCTAGTGTTGAGAAAGACGATTTGATTCGGGTCTCAGGGCACATTGTACAGTCTTCTCTGAAGTACCAGTCATCCTAAATCTGTTATACAAGTGGTCACAGTGGAACACACTCTAATAAAGTACGTACTTCTCATTTGAATTGAGGGAGCCTCACCACATACAAACTCTTACAAAGAAAGTGCTTCTCATTTGAATTGCTGGAGGCTGTGTGGTCCAGTGGTTAAAGAAAAGGGCTTGTAACCAGAAGGTCCCCGGTTCAAATCCCACCTCAACCACTGACTCATTGTGTGACCCTGAGCAAGTCACTTAACCTCCTTGTGCTCTGTCTTTCGGGTGAGACGTAATTGTAAGTGACTCTGCAGCTGATGCATAGTTCACACACCCTAGTCTCTGTCTCTTGGATAAAGGTGTCTGCTAAATAAACAAATAATAGTACAGAATTGAGGGAGCCTCACCACATACAAACTCTTACAAAGAAAGTGCTTCTCATTTGAATTGAGACAAGTTCATCTAAAACCAATCCATCAACCTGTCAAGTGATGCTCTCATGTTTTAATAATAAAAAAATATATATATTTAAAAAAAAAAAATAACAATGATTAAATTACACTATGTAACACAATTTTTGTTCCTGGGTAGTAAGTATTATTTCCTAATTGCTTATGCCTCAAAAGTATAGAAAATGGCTATTATTCCCCATAAACTTTGCTTTTGTGACCAGGACAGTGATATTTTGAAATTTACCTATTTCCAATGAGAAAACGGGCGAATTTGTGTCTTTTCGTTCACATAAAGTCAGAAAAAAACAACATATGAATCCAAATTAACATGTATTTATACTAAAGTAATACAAAAATGACTACAAAAGATTTAGAAGCGAGTAGTTTTTCAAGATTTACGATTATACTGTAAATCACTTTCACGAATCAGCCCCCAAATGTAGTCTCCCATCATGTTCTCGTTATACTGTCCTTGGTAGCGGCGTTCAAAGTCCAGTATATCCTGGTGGAAGCGCTTGCCTTGCTCCTCCGAGTACGCTCCCATGTTCTCCTTGAATTTATCAAGATGAGCATCAAGGATATGGACTTTGAGGGACATCCTACAGCCCATTGTGCCGTAGTTCTTCACCAGAGTCTCAACCAGCTCCACATAGTTTTCGGCCTTGTGATTGCCCAGGAAGCCCCGAACCACTGCGACAAAGCTGTTCCAAGCCGCTTTCTCCTTACTAGTGAGCTTCTTGGGGAATTCATTGCACTCCAGGACCTTCTTTATCTGTGGTCCGATGAAGACACCGGCTTTGACCTTTGCCTCAGACAGCTTAGGGAAGAAGTCTTGAAGGTACTTGAAGGCTGCTGACTCCTTATCTAGAGCTCTGACAAATTGTTTCATAAGGCCCAATTTGATGTGCAGTGGTGGCATCAGCACCTTCCGGGGGTCCACCAGTGGCTCCCACTTGACGTTGTTCCTCCCCACAGAGAACTCGGTCCGCTGTGGCCAGTCCCGCCTGTGGTAGTGCGCCTTGGTGTCCCTGCTGTCCCAAAGGCAAAGATACCTGGGAAACTTGGTAAAACCGCCTTGGAGACCCATCAGGAATGCCACCATTTTTAAGTCTCCTATGACCTTGATGCCATCTCAGAAAAATGCAGATATGTATCCACTTAGGCAGCTGGAACTAAACTGAACTGGTGGGCTTAAGGCCCCTGTATTTATACTACTATTTATATTACTGGAAAGTTCTAGAAGTTACTCCAAGTTTACTCAGCACTGAATCTATCTGGAATGTTCTGGAAAATAGGTAAATATCAAAATATCACTGTCCTGGTCACAAAAGCAAAGTTTGTGGGGAATAATAGCCATTTTCTATACTTTTGAGACATAAGCAATTAGGAAATAACACTTACTACCCAGGAACCAAAAAAAAAATAAAAAATTGTTACACGGTGTTATTGAAGAAATCATTTTGCATTTTTCTAAGGAAACGCTGTCATTAAAACTAGCTACCATCACGGACTCTGTCATCCCTGTATCATCAGAGTCTGGACAGCCTGAAAGAATTAGACGTCTCACCACTATAGCCACACCTGGCAGTGCGGCTCAGTGTGGGAGGATAGCTGCACTGAATGAGAATCTGGACAATCACCAGGGTCAAGGGGTCACCCCTCAGCGAGTGAGATCCAGGGGTGTCTCTCATCAACAGTCCCTTGGAGGCTCCGGATAGTCTGGAGGTTTAATTTCACATTTCAAGACTGTAATATTAAATCACTCGAGCCCTGGGACGGTGTGGTACTGCACACATAAACCCAGGAGTATCTCTGGTCTGCGCCACAGAGGATATGACAGTGTGTACTGTCTGGGTGTGTTCTCCTTCCTCATTTGCCAGATGCTACCTGCACTCTATTTAAGTGGCGGGTGGGGCACACAGCATGCATGGCTCGTGAAGAGCTTGGGACCCGCATGGCTGGAATGCAGGGTCTGGATTTCACCTGCCAACAGAACTCCACAGCACGGGCGGGGCTCGGCTCTACTTGAGGGTTTGAGCAGCTTTTCTGAATGCGGCATTTCCATTAATGACTCACAAGCACATGTTTTCAACGAGTGCTCATCACGCAGTATATTTAAGAAGGGGAGTTATCTATGAGTAGGAATCAGTAAAGGGGTTATTTAATCTAAAGGGGCTTTAGATTAAATAAATATGAAATCAAATCTCTCTCTCTCTCGCTGTGCGTCACTCCCACTGTAGTCCCTGAGCAGCCCTGGCCTTGCCAGGATTTCTAATCAGAGCAGGGCTGCTGTGCGAATGAACCTGAAGAAAGAGATGTAATCACTCTGCTTCTCATACTGAACAGACACTGAATCTGCAAGGATCTGACCTGGGATTTCTTCAAAAGGAAGTAACTGTTGAATCATTCACTGCAGAGGCTTTACAAAATTCTTGCTCTAAAAATTAAATTACAAACCGGCTTCGGCTTTGGCTTCTGCTTCTTGTTGCGCTTTCTGAAATACAGTAGCTAATAGAGCTTGCCACACAAGGCAGGGAAGGTAATGGGATGCAAAGCTTCCCCAGTCTGTACAGAACAAACCTGTACATGTAGCTGCTGTCTCCTTCAGCCAATTAGTGACATGCTCATAAAAAAAGGTCAGCATGGGTTTTAGCAATGTGCCCAATGCAGTTAGAAAGGAAGGGGACTTGCAAAATGATTTTAGCAACTTGCTTAGCAATCTGCAACAAATATACAAGCAACCCCACACTATGTTTTAATGAAGACAGCTCCTTCTTGAAGTGCTTGGTCTCAAGAAGCAAGTGCAGAAAGCACTCTGCTGAAATCTGAGAAGTGTCCATCCCATAGAGTTGACTCACCATGGACATTAATAGCACTAGCGCCCCGTCCTCCCTGTGCAGCCAGTCTGCTCATCAACTTTCCTGACATGAACCAACAGCTGTGGACCAAAACAGGATTCCTCCAGGCTGAAAACTAGGGCAGTGCTCACAGGGCTCGTTCACACACGGGGCCAGGCTGTGGAAGCAGTAGCTGTCTGGGAGCTGGGATTCAGAGAGACCACCAAGCCTGCCACAAGAAAGCGTCCAAACACTGGAGGACAATGGAGGACAAGACGACAAAGGTGCGCATAGCGTTCTTCATCATCCTGGTGGGGATCGCCACCATGTTCACAGCCGTGGTGACCGATCACTGGGCCGTCCTGAGCCCCCGGGTGGAGAGGCTCAACACCACCTGTCAGGCGGCACATTTCGGACTCTGGAGACTTTGTTTAAAAAGCATCTACATTCAGGAGCCAGACCCCAAAGGAAAGGGCTGTGGACCTATAAGCCTTCCTGGAGGTAAGAGCCATTTAGGGTTACCTAGAGACCAGGGGGAGGGAGGGGGTGTGGTGATGGTGTTAATATACTTAGAAACTCATAGGACATTCCTTAAATCCAGAGTGTTCATATTGGATTGAACTACTTCTCCCAGTGGTGGATAAAAGACATAAAACTAATAAGCACAGCGAACAAGCAACAATCTCAACACATGAACTTCAATGCAATTCCAAAGAGAGCGAATGGGACTCAGTGTTCCAACAACTTAAAACACCAGCACTGTTCTAGTAAGGGATTGGTGGTTGGTTATTGGGTTTGCTTACCTATACTTTACAGTGCTTTCACTGTGCTGTACAGCACTTTGCTTTTTACTATGTGACACTTTTATAAGAGAGCTTACACTTCAAACTGCAGCACCAGAATCAACATCTCTGCAATCAGAGGCATTTCTTCAAAAACCTTTAAAAATGACTCACTCCTTAAACAAAGTGAACAATCATTCTGAACAGACTACAGAGCCAGGGTCACTGGACAAGCTTGTGAATGTGTGTGTCCGAGTGTGTGTGCGTGTGTGTGTGTGTGTGTGGCTGCAGGTACAGCCCCAAACATGGCTGGAATCGGATGTGTTACTGCCAGACACAGCCTCTCCAACTCTTACACTCCACATGAACAATCAAACTGTTTAATCATTACTTTAGGCTCAGCCTCATAGTGTTTACTGCAGGGTCTCTGCACATGTTTGTTCAGGAGAGATTAAACAGTGACAGGCTGTCTTATTGTGAATATATGTTTCAAAATATTCCATTTCAATTTCTACATCTATGGAATAAAAGCATGTATAGAACGATGACTTATCTGAGCGCTTTTACTGGTAGAAGCTGGTGAGTGGCTGGATTCCTGTCTGCCTGCTACAGAAGCCTTCTGTAATATTCTGTACCGTCCCGTATTGAAGGAAGTCAAGAGCAGTCTGCTGCAAGGCTGGCAATGTTCACATGTGATGATCCTTATAAAGAGCTGCCCAGGGTTCAGTGTGAACGACTATATATGGAAACAGAATAAATATATATATATATATATTAGTAGGTATACTATGACCAAAGACTACAGACAATCTGTTTTTTGCCATTATGCTTAATAAATTAATAATGATGTCGAAAACACATTTGAATGTGATTAAATCAGCTGGCGCTGACATTGCATGTAGTGAATGCCATGTTGCAAGGTGCAGCGCATGTAGTGAATGCCATGTTGCAAGGTGCAGCGCATGTAGTGAATGCCATGTTGCAAGGTGCAGCGCATGTAGTGAATGCCATGTTGCAAGGTGCAGCGCATGGTTAGCTCACGTTACACACCCACGCTGAGTGGAAGCGGGGGTGGGGGGAGGATTCCCCATTTAATCAGTAGTTGTGTTCTTCATCTTTGAAGAGACACGTCTTGTAATGCTTGTGAGAGGTGTTGGATAGGACAGAGCTGGAGGCTGAATTCCTCCATTAAATCAGCTTCTCCACTCGGCCATGTCAGCATGTGTTAACCAAGCCTTGTACTGCACTGGAGAGTGGAAGAGAGAGGCAGCCTCAAAGCCCATTTCCTGACATCTCTGAAAGAATGAGTGGTGGTTTGATTAAGGAAAGTCCTGGAAATGATATAGAAAGCAACAGGCTAGAACCTACAACATCGCCCAGATTCCAAATACAATAGGAATTACAATTATTAGTCTAATGCTCTCACTAACTGTTGTGTTTACTGTACACAAGTGGCTGCACTCCCTGAGCTGCGACATATCAATCCATCGAAAAGCTAGTTACATCACAGGCCCTACAACTGCTTTTAAACAGAGGCTGCGAAGTGTGTGCCAAGGCAGAAACAAAGAGGAACTGTGTTTTTCAGTCGGGCCGAAACACATTAAAGGGTTAAAAAAAAACCTGAAATGCTTAAATGAAAACCATAGCGCATTACAATTGAATTAGCTTGTCGTTTCTAAATTAGGACAGCGTGTGCAGACAAGAAGCTCATAAAAGACGACAGACGATTCAGTTCAACCATCTGCAGAAAGAAATCCCTTTTTCATAGATTTTTTTAAAATAAAAGCAGCATACGGCCGACTGGATAAATGTAGGTTTGGGAGAATAACCAGCTGTTCCTATAAAGGAGGAGGCCTATAGAGAGAGCCAGTCTTGCACAAAAAAAGTCCCAGCTCCCTGTGAGTGACGTGAGCATGCGTGCATGCCTTCCATAGCCTCTCCAGAGGGAACAAGACATTCCTGATCTGGGCTACCAGGCTGGGGCTCTGTGGATAGCAGAGGAATGCCGTTTCAGAGTGGCAGGTGCACTTTTGGTTTTGATTCACTGGAAGGTCTGCTCAGGTCTTAAAGTTAATGGCTGCTCTCTGTCTCATGACACCATGCATCTGCTTTAAATGAAAATAATACTTTACACCAGTAAGCTTTGTAAAATCTCAATATAGAGCGGTAATTGAACACCTGCCTGCAATTACTGAATCCATCATCCCTCCACTCAATGCATGAGATGAAAGCCTGCGGTCCTGCCAGCTTGGAGGGCAATGTGAAAAGCGATTACATTTCCATGCTTGTGTGTGATTCTCCCCTGGGCATCACAAACTCTTAGCCCTGTTTCCATCTGATCGGGACAGTACTATATTCACTGAGCTTCCACTGTAGTTCACTGGTAGCTGCAGCTTTTCATTTCACGTTGTAGGAGGGTCCGAGCCACCGCCTCTGTACCTCTTTCCATGTGGAAGCGCCCTGCTAGGGATCAGTAATTAATGGAGCTGTCAGAAGATCAAGAAACTAAGCCAAAGGGCGAACGGTTCTTTGAAGCCGTCAACTTGTGACACAGCACAAGCCTCTATACCCTGCTCCTCCTCTTCCTTATACTAGTTTAACATCTGGAAATATTTTTAGTGCCATTGAAAAATGTGTCCTAGTCATTCAAGTTACCAAACCATCTTTTTAAATGGACAAATCCTGGTGTTGTGAGTTGTTCAGTTCTCAGAAGTGACGAACGGTAGGAAGGAGAGTCTGTAATGATATCACTAAGGTCTGTTTTAATGATCTAAACAGTGGTAGATCTAAACCCTGACACCCTTCCACTGGTGAGCCTTCTTGATCGCGGACCTCTTTACGCTGTCTTTATTGCATGCAGTCATGTTAATAAGCGGATTATTGAAACTGACCCCAAAAGAGCTCCCTTGGCTGGACTCCATCGCTTCACTCAGAATCTCAGTCTAATGGAGAGTGTCCCTTTAGATGGCTTTGCTCGCTAAATATACGATGCCTGCAAACCTGCATGCCAACCCTGTGTTAAGCGACTGGCACGTTCCGATTCTTCGTCAGTAATTGACGTTCTGACTGAGGCATTGTGACACTGCCAAGTGAATTAAGCCCACAGGTTCAGAGACTGTTGAGATGGCTCCCCCTGATTGGTGATTGAGTCAGGGCAGTCAGGGCAGGGGTCTGGGGGCAGAGCTGAGCACAGGAAGACCCTACTGCCCAAGGCTGCCTCTGGAGCTTCTCTTGGCAAACACTGCTGGGCATGACCCAAGAGCGTGAACAGCACAGCAGGATAATCCTGGGTATTGGCAAATGGAGTATCTCGGCATGCTACTTAAAGCTCTCTGCATTCGGAAACAGCAGTCTCAAATATAGTCTAACAACAGTACTACAGTTAAACAGGAGTTATAATGCAGTAACAACACACCTTTGTACCAGACTTACTGCAGATATACTGCAGTGTTTCATTTAAACCTTTATACAAATTTACCACAGTACATTTGCATGGTACTGTTAAAGTTTTCCCATGCTTTTATGGTTATACTATGCACAGTTTATAATGATGTGCCATGTTTCACCATACTTCTATGAACTTTACAATGCTTACCTATGCTTTACCTTGCTTTCCCTGTGCTTTATTAAACTATGGTACAGTTTAGCCAAATAAATCTGATCAAGGTAAGAGCTGATCCTAAATTGAATGATCACAGGGTCGCACCTATAGTACACAACCCTGTATTCAGCACAGCCTCGCTTTGATCAGTCGTACCTACAGTACACAGCCCTGTATTCAGCACAGGCTCGCTTTGATCAGTCGTACCTACAGTACACAGCCCTGTATTCAGCACAGGCTCGCTTTGATCAGTCGTACCTACAGTACACAGCCCTGTATTCAGCACAGGCTCGCTTTGATCAGTCGTACCTACAGTACACAGCCCTGTATCAGCACAGGCTCGCTTTGATCAGGCGTACCTATAGCACACAGCCCTGTATTCAGCACAGCCTCGCTTTGATCAGTCGTACCTACAGTACAGAGCCCTGTATTCAGCACAGCCTTGCTTTGATCAGTCGTACCTACAGTACACAGCCCTGTATTCAGCACAGGCTCGCTTTGATCAGTCGTACCTACAGTACACAGCCCTGTATTCAGCACAGGCTCGCTTTGATCAGGCGTACCTTCAGCACAGCCTCGCTTTGATCAGTCGTACCTACAGTACACAGCCCTGTATTCAGCACAGGCTCGCTTTGATCAGGCGTACCTACAGTACACAGCCCTGTATTCAGCACAGCCTCGCTTTGATCAGTCGTACCTACAGTACAGAGCCCTGTATTCAGCACAGCCTCGCTTTGATCAGTCGTACCTACAGTACACAGCCCTGTATTCAGCACAGCCTCGCTTTGATCAGTCGTACCTACAGTACACAGCCCTGTATTAAGCACAGGCTCGCTTTGATAAGTCGTACCTACAGTACACAGCCCTGTATTCAGCACAGCCTCGCTTTGATCAGTCGTACCTACAGTACACAGCCCTGTATTCAGTACAGCCTCGCTTTGATTGCAAGCTGTCTGCAAATCAGCTTGATTGACAGCATCTACTCAAGATTTGAAAGCAGATTTTTAATTAGGAAATGAGACCCAACGAGGCAGGCATTACAGCAGGATAATTGACAGCAGCAGGAATCTAAGTGTCCCCCGTAATGAACCAAGAAGGGCATTCATCTGGTGCAGATGCCAGCTTCTCAAATTGTATTCTAAAAATAGTAACATGGTTTGTATGTGTAGGCACTTCGTTTTGTTTGTTACCTGTTTACTATTTTTTTTTTCTTAATGGGTAGGAAATATAGTTATCTATTTATAAACGTGAACAAAGTAAGTGGCATTTAAACGAAGCGTTACAATTTTGTTTCGTTTTTTTTTCCGGCGTATAAAAATGACAGGGCCGGATTTACTAACACAACAGAGCCGTGTGCATACAAACAACATCCTTGAGTGAAAGCTAGCTGCAGTCAGTGCAAGACAGATTCCTTTATTCTTGCACTCGCTCGGAAATGCAACCCACTGCTGCCACCTGACATGCTTTTGCATGGCTTAAAAAAAACCCAATAAAACAATGAAGCCAAGAATAACAGCCCTTAACGTGCGCTGTAACAGATTACAACAGCAAATCCAACCCTCACCAGCAGCAGTCTGCAAACATACTGTACACCCCAACACTGCCCCAATCGCACACTAAGGCACTCAATTTAATCCTGACCGACGTGTGAAACTGGACACACCAAGAGCCCGTCTAGTGTCCATTTGTGGTGCAGCACAGTCACAGTGTGTGTAAGAGAGCAGGGCTGGCATTCAGTGCTAACAAAGGCACACCCTGTGCAGCATCAGATCCAGGAGAATCACATAACGGCTTCCTGATGGTATCTCAACTGTTTTATTATCTCTCTCGTGAATGTTCATGGTAAAATTGTGCTTGAAATAGCAAAACCTGGCACTGAAAGAGTTAACCCCTACACTCCCCCAGCACTAATCTGTTGTGTAATAGGTATAATAGAAGGGGCCACCTCTCCTGCCTCTGCTGGATCTAGCCAGCACACACAGGTCTTGCTCACAAAAGCCCAGAGGATGATTATTCAACATCAATAGAGATACGTTTTGGTATTGGGGAGGGGGGAGTGGGATGGTAATTAGTGATTAGGTTGCTTGGACACATTACTGCAGAGTTTATTTTTTGTGCGTATTGTGCTCATTATGCTAATGAGTGTGCGCCATGCACATTGTTTTAATGATCTCGGATTTTAAGAACATGCAAGGCTGTTCCATAAATAACAGACTTCTCCAGTTATAAGCCTCTGAAACTACGAGTACTGGGTGGGATTCAACACAAAATGCATTTCTTACCATGACCCTGCAAGATGAACCTCACTCGATACACAGATATCCTTCCATAGGAAGTGATAGGGTTCTCCTTGGGGTCTGGTGCCTGCCCGTGTCCATTTCTGCTACACTGCCATCCATGCAGTATACTATAATATCCTCCGAGCACAGGCACAGGCCCTCCCTGCTGTCATACCGGAGCGTGCGGTTCAGAGATCTGCAGCTCCCAGACCCTTTATCCAGTGGACTGTGGCAGCTTGAGCAGCAGTTCAAACCAGCCCGGCTCCCCATAGCGTCTCACCCAGAGAGGGGCAGCAGAGGACATGAGCGTGAAAAACTTCCTCCAGCTCCTCAAAAGGAGGACGAAACTGTCACGAAGACCTCAGCTGGCAGGACGGACTGTGACGAGCGAGCGAACAGGCCGGCTGGACCCAGGTCACCCCAGTCAGCAGAACAGCCTGTCTTCTTTACAGACAGACACTCTCACAGCTCTTCATAGATCAGCGATGCACATCTTCAAACTGGAGATGTGAAACTGCTGGACAGGGCTGCCGCGCATGCTGAGCCGCTGTCCCTTTTCATTTATCACTATCATCTTTTACATATACCAGTGGGCAAAATTCTATACCCAGCCAGTAATGTTACTGGGCTCTTTGCTGAACCAGTACAAGCAGCTGACCCTTGCCAGTGGCGATGTTGATAACTTAGTAGTGGCTTTATAGAACAGTACAAATAAAAACTTATATAGATATACATATTCGTGTATTTTAGCAGTTACTGGCAGCTCTGAGTGGAGTTATATTTCTTATACTTCTAGAGCAGTGTGCAGTTTTAAGTGCAGTTATCTTTTCTAGACCTGTATACAGATCTGAGTTAAAATAAGGACCATTAAAAAAAAAAAAACAGTTTACCAGTGCGTTACTATAGAATACCATTTCATGTTTTTATTCTTAACTTTTTTTTTTTTTTTTCTTCCCCACAGAACAAAACTGCTCCTATTTCAAGCACTTCACCTCTGGAGAAGATGCACAAATGTTTCAAGTTAAAACCCAAAAAGGTAAAGCACGTTTCTCCTAAAGATTTCGATTTAGTAATTTAATAATTTGAGATCAAGCAGCAGTGATGATTCTTCGAGGGTAATGCATGACTTCATCCCTCTGTGGTTAGGTTTTAGGTCACCCATGCAAAACCCGATACCTGGGTTTCGGCTGTACAGTACTTAGACACGTTGGTTTTAAATGCGCTATGATGGTGAGGAATTCGAATCCATCCCCCGGAGTAAGCGGAGATCTTCAGAAGCCATCAGGAGGAGATACGCCTTGCTCTGAAAAGCAGAAGCAGCAGATTTGTTATTTCATTTTCCTTCCCTTCTGTTTCAGAGTACAACATCTCGGCCGCGGCCATCGCTATCATCAGCGTGGGATTCATGATTCTGGGAACCATCTGCACACTGGTGTCCTTCAAGAAGAGCCTGGACTACCTCCTGAAGCCAGCCGGCATGTTCTTCACCTTCGCAGGTACAGCACTGTATCTACGGGCTCTTTACCATCATTATTATTATTATTATTATTATTATTATTATTATTATTATTATTATTTCTTTATTTAGCAGACACCTTTATCCAAGGCGAGTTATTTAAAAGACTTTTAAATAAGTCTTTTTATTGTTTTATACTGCTATATACCTGTTCCACGGATTTTTAACTTCACACATGTTAAGAGAGTGAATGACTTTGATGGTTTGGAATCCATTTGGTGTTCATTGAAATTCAACGACAGAACGACCGGAGCAGGACCGAAGTTCTCCTGATTACACCACACTGGTAAGCAGGTGCCGATAGAGAGATAGAGAGATATTAGGATTATTGGCACGGTCTCTCATATTAAAGCCACTCCGGGTGATGGTGCCACTCATCTTATCCATCATGCTGTCATCAGTCCTGTAGCTCTGCACTCTCTTTGATAAACCACAGTGAAGGCAGGCCCAAAAGAACTCTTCAAGGAGCAGGTTTTCCATTTTCATCTGCCAACATCCGCCTCCATTGAACAAAGCAATGGCTCCTTCAGATTCCTCCAGTGGCAGGAGAACAGTCGACCATTATAACTGATGAGAACATCACTTCAGAGCCATGCTTTAGAAACCCAGACCCTCCCCCCACCTCCCTTTTAATCAGCTCAACTACTTCCTGCCAGGACGAATAAATCAGGGAAACCACAGAGAAGTAACAATGGCAGCGACTGGCCGAGACACAGGGTATCCACGGAAACCACAGAACAAAACAGTGGCTGCTGCTCTCGCTCAGCAGCATCACTGGGATCTAAACAAATACTGAACTCTGTATTCATCCCGCTGGTGTTCCCCACAGCCTGGGTGATCATTAACTTCACTGAATTAAATACCAGGATGATGGGAAGAGCTCCACGATGGGGCAGCGGTAGCAGGTGTCAGGTGTCAGTGGTAAAACACCCCTTGCTGTTTAGATCCTTAAAATAGACACCGTTATCTCAGAACAGTTTTTGAGTTTTTGGTCTCGTGCAACGTTGGCACCACTTTGTTAAAAGAAAGAAAACAACTGTTAACGCTTGCCAGTAGGCGGGAACGCAGATTTTTTTTTTTTAGGGACTCCTGTTCATTCTGCTCCCAGTTTTGGGTAGGGGTGCACTGCTTTACCTGTAGCAGTAAGGGACCCCTCCAGTCTCCAGCTCACGCCTGCCTGTCCCTTGTCTCCCCAGGTCTGTGCATCATCATCTCGGTGGAGGTGATACGTCAGTCTGTGAAGAGGATGATCGACAGCGACGAGACCATCTGGATCGAGTACTATTACTCGTGGTCGTTCGCCTGCGCCTGCGCTGCCTTCGTCCTGCTCTTCCTCAGCGGGATCGCCCTGCTGCTCATCTCCATGCCGCAGATGCCCCAGAACCCCTGGGAGACGTGCATGGACGCTGAGCCCGAGACGCAGGACTAACAGCAGAGCGGGAGGAGACAACCTGCAACCAGCTGTGTTTAAAAAGGAGGCAACAAAACACGACGTCTTCCTAAAATAAAACAATAATAATAATACAACTTTAACAATAAAGAAATAAAAATACAGCAAGCAAACTTCAACAAAAGCAAAATGTAAATTCGTTTAGTAAAATCAGCTGTTTGATATTCAAAAAAGATCAAGCTGCTTGTCAAGAATGGCTCAATTGCTTTTATAATTTAGATCACCTTTTTCTATCATTATATATAAAACACACACACAGACCATAACTGGGCTGGATCATGACATCATCAGGCCACTCAGGGAGTGAAATGCACATCCATCTCATGAGTGTACAAGTCTGGTGCCCTCAACCCCACCCCATTAACAAGCCCAAATTAATCAAAAACCTTGTCAATCATGTATGTGCGTATGCATATACTCGTTTATTATCTCCCCCCCCCCCCCCCCATTGCATAATACCCGAGTCTCTGGATTTTTTTTTTTAAGTATTGCAGATTATATATATATATATAATGTTGTATTATTATTATTACCATATCGATTCATGTATTTTGGGAACGCTGTGGTCCAGGTGCCAGGTTGAATGTCTTTCTCAGACAGTGAAGGCTTGTAGAGTGTGAAGTGTGTGCTGGGCAGCATGCAGAGTCTGCAGGTGCAGATGTTGGCAGACGATTTGGATACAAATCCATCTCTTTTTAAACCGTTGTTCTCTCTTTGTACAGGACACTAGCGGGCATACACACTTGTTTTCTTTTCAAAAGCATTACTTAATGCGAAGCCATTTTCACGCTATTGAATTCAGGCTTCCAATGTGTAAATGTTTTTATTTTTTTTTATTTTTTTTTTAAAGCACATTCTTCGCAGCATAATGCCACATGATAATAATCTGTTGTTACGTCCATCTGGTTTCCCTTTCTTCCACTATTGAAAGGTAATTCAGAACTACACTGAAGAAGCACAGTGTATGATTACGAGCCACGATAAACACATGTTCTGTACAGTAGTTACACACTGCTTTGTAAAAACAAGGGCTCACTGGCATCTGTGAATGCGAGGACAGCCGTTTCTAACAGTTTCTCCACTGTTTCCAGTGCCTGGATTAAAATGCATGGCTCAGTGAAGCAGTCTGTAGTTCTCTGTGGCTGTAACCAAAACACTGTACAAGAAATAACCAATTACTGTGTATTTACATAGTAGTTACATGGCAAATACACATGTACTTACAGTTAGAATGCGATTATGCAGTTACAATGTACTTCACGTAAATCTTTTTGCACGATATATGCAAGTACAGAAATGCATCTGAAAAGCCTTATGCTTAAGGCTGGGGCGGTTATATTGAGCAAAAAGATTTATACATTAAAGTAAATAATAAACTATGCATAACATTGTAACTGTGTAAGTACAAAGTACTTACTATGTAAATACATAGTAATGGGAGACACAATGTCGTGTTGCCAGAACAGAATAGGGCTGCAGCAAGCTAAACGACTCAATAAATCAAAAGATACTGTATATACCGAGAGGTACACAGGATATACTCTGCTTGGTTTGTCAGCTGCATTTCTGCAATTGATTGGCATGCAATACTGGACACTGGCCTATTTATGTCTTGTGTAAAACGTTACTTAAAACCTGTTGATACTGTATGTGTAATATATATATATCTGTGCTTTCAAACGTCTTTTTAATGAAAATAAACACATTTTAGCGTACTTGGCATTCGTGCTGTACTTGTGTATCTTCACAGCACTGTCCGTACATGCTGTGTGCCGCTGCCGTGGATCAGAAACAGCCTCACGTTGTCTGCCACACGTCACGTCACGTCAAGCCCTTCTTTTGACGCATTCCGTGGTGCGCCTACTGGATCAGGGAGGCTAAGCTTTTGCTCCACTGCACAGGTGCCGAGTTTAATTCCATTCAGGAAAATTACATCGAATGACTACTCTATTGAGGGCTGGGATTCAAACAGATCACACATGAAATAAACCCAGTCTGCTGTTCTGTAAGTACGAGACAAGAGATGATTTCAGTCGTGCTTAGAGGATTGCCCTCAATTGCAGTGCAGAGAGCGCCACCACAACGCTCTCCAATACGTCTGCTGCAGTGGAAAACGCAGAACTTCCCTGCACGAAATGAGAGTTCACGAGCTCATGGAACACTAATACTAAACAGTCTATCCCTGTCCGTTTAAAAATGTCAAAACATCTGCAATACCTCCAAGCACAAGCAGTGTTTCACCAGAACGTTCAAAGCTGTGCATTCATTCTTTCCTAGGGGACTGAAGGATGAAAGTGCGTTTCTGGGGTCCAGTTCTTATAAACGACTGATAATGTTTTTTGGGGGTTTTTGTATGTAGTTCCATGAATTTCACAACTCAGTGGCAGTGTTTGATGTTGAAGGGGAGCTGCTCAGAACAGTTGCTCAGTAGTGTCAATTATACAATTAAAACAGGATTTTGTATAGCCATCAGACAAAAACATCATGGTAAGGGGACACCTACTGGGCTCAGAATCCCATCCCCTCTAACAGCAACGTCCCAAGGGATGCATTCGTTTAAATTTCCCAGTGCTATACTAAGCGATGGGACTGCACCATGATGAACCACACAATACAACTGCACTGTTACTAAAAATCAGGTCGTTGACAAGTGACTAACGGTGCACCCGGCAAGAGAAGAGCTTGCAGTGATAGTCTGAGCGTGTTGCCACGGAGGCATGGCTGCCACTACTCCAAGACACTGAAACAAACTTCTAGTAGAAACACTTTGGGAAGTTTCTTCTAGTAAAACCATGGAGATTAATTAATTAACTGTATTTTTGAAGTCAGAGGTACTGTAAAATGTGTATGTACTTTCAAAGCAGCTGAGCGAGAGAGAGCGAGAGAGAGAGAGAGCGAGAGAGATCATTGTTTGGTTCAACTAGAATTGTCAGAATTGAATCCCATCCATCACTTCAAACAGACAACATGATCCATACAAATAAGATTACAAAATGTTGCAATAAAAACACTTTTAATAGTGAACCAAAAAAGGGAAAAAAAAATAAAGCAGATAAACTGTGAAACATGTCTGCTATCCACAGCAGCTTAATGTCAAAAAATAACTACCACCAACAGAAGCACATTGTGTGTTTATATATATATATATATATATATATATATATATATATATATATATATATAATGGGGACAGATGCAGAATGGAAACAACTTCTAAAGCAGAGGCAACAAAAAAACAACCCAAAAAACCCCCCAAAAACACCAGAATCAGAGTACAAAAGAAATAAATGTGCTAGAGAGCTTGTACCGTCTTGCTGAAGCTAGTGTACACAACGGATTAACACAAGGGTTATTAAGCATGTACTGGGCAAAAATCAGGGGAGCCTAGCCAAGTGTTGGTGGGCTTCAGACTCCCTGGAGTATTTTAAAACATAGCAGTAAATATGCATTGTATGCAGATATTTCGAGTACACCGAATTCTCGATTAGTCCCTTGAAAGGCTTAGTTGGTCAAGACCAAGGCGGCTTCTTACCCAGGAATTACCACATTTAAATAAAGCAGCTAAAGGCTCAGCACAGGGATAGAGACGGGGCAGCTGAGAGAATTCAAATCCGGAGCTTAAGATTTACATAAACCCTAACCTTACTCTTAAATACGGTTTGGGCAATGGCTCATAGAGAGCGTTGTGTGTGTTTAAAATAATGAAGTAGCTGTATATTGGCCAGTCTTTCTGTACCTATGCCAGAGGCTCTCATGCATTTCTGATGCTGGGACTGACAGAACAGGGCAGGTGCTGAACAGTATGTATTTGTTTCTGCAGCTGAACCCCTCATAAAAACCTGGTGCACTGAGAGAGTTGCAAACTACAGGCTTGACCTTCATCCTAAGCGGAGTGGCGGGGGGAAAACATGATTGTTTCTAAAGGCGGCGAGATAGATATATAGAGATATATATATTTTTTTAAATAGTTGCTGCCGAATACACCGCATCATTCTCTCTCTCTCGAAATGTTCATCTCTTCTTGTTTTAATATTCCCTAGTGCATTAATCATTTGTCGAGCAACACAAAATGTTTATATTCCCAACCGACATGAGCAAAGGAACCGCATTGTGCAGTAAAATCTTGTGAACAATGCAAGTTATTTCCTTGATTTCCCTGTATTTCTTTCTTTGGGCTTGTGTATGGTATTGATACAATTATGAAGTTATTACAAAGTGCATGGGGGGGGTGGGGGTGGAATCAATATCTTCAACAGAAGGGGGGGGGGGCAGAGATAATATAGCTAGAGCTATTAAGGAAAGCTTGGTTAGCACTCCTTGATTGACTACCGATGTGCAGGACCACATGTGCACATTTCCAAAGGAGACACTGTATGAATACCACCACACAGTCCCTACAATGGGTTTCTGTGAGAGCAAGTCAACAAATCATTTTTGCCCAGACATCATTTTTTTTTTTTAATTATTATTGAAGCATACAGAACTCTTTTGCATTATTCAAAAACAAAAAGTTAGTAATTTAGACCCCTGTTGTATAATCTTATTCAAAGGAAGGAAGAATTCCAGCTTACAAACATTTACACATGCATGGTGAAAAAAATAAATCTATAATTCACACAATTGTATATTGTTATTAAAACTACCAAGCACCAATTAACCTAAAACATATTTATCCCTGTGGTTTTCTTCTTTAAACACCTATGACTCACATGTGCACTTCAGAAACAGAGAGCATGTTCAATGACATGAGGTACCCCCCCCCCCCCCCCCCTCTCTAATGTTGTACATGGCTGATTCGCATTACAGCAGAGCCTTTGCACTACTCAAGCCTGGGTTCACAAGGACCATTTACAAAAGGTGTGTTTGTTCAAAAAGTGAACAAGATTCTTCAGCGTGTTTGTGCAAAAAGTGAACCAGATTCTTCAGCGTGTTTGTGCAAATAGTGAACCAGATTCTTCCAAAAGACTAGTCAGGATCACTAAAGACTTTTTTTAATGTTTTTTTTTGTAATAGATTTTTTTTCTTTGTTTTTTTTAACATTATTTAAAAGGACATCTTTTCTTGTTAAAACAATAACTATAAAAGTAATGTACTGTATTCTTGAGTATATAGAAACACCTACAAAAATGCACATTATTTACAAATATACTGTTATGGTGCAAAGCTATGATTAAATAAGGGAAACACAAAAATATATATATAATAAACAAATTCACCTACGTATACTGAAATTTAGGAAATCATCTAAAACACTTTTTTGGTAGGGGAAGAGAAAAAGCAGCAAAGATCAAGGCCATGTAAAAAGTTAGTGTCACTTGCCTGTGGTTTCATAGGTAAAAGGATAGAAACCTGGGGCTAGTTTCACAAAGCAGTTCCAGGGAGCAGTCTGCTAAACCCCATTCGCTTCCACAGAAAAAAATATTACAATTGAAGAAAATAACACATTTATCCTTTAAAAATCATATAGACTTGCTGGGTGGATTTCTACTGAGCTTCATCGTTCTAATCTATATATATATATATATATATATATATATATATATATATATATATATATATATATATATATATTTTAAAGATAGCTTGTTAGCTAACAGCCTGCCAAGTGCTAGCAGCGCTTTGTGATACTGAACCCTGGTGTAACTTACCAGGCTTTTCTCATGCAGGATTTTACAATTAAAATAACTGTACCTTAAAACATGACAGAACGATACTGTACAGTCCAAGAGGCACCAACTTTTAAAATAACACATCAATACAGTGAAACTGACGAGCATCTTAAGAGTGGACAGAAACCTGAACTTCGCTTTTAATTGGGACCCTCCAAACTGTACAGCAAGAAAGGTTTGCAACAGAACACTACAAAACCACTGCGCCTTTTCCTTTCACAGGAAACACAAGCCAGTTTCACAACAAACGCTAATTGGGGTCTCTCTTATTCTGATGATTAAAACCTTTAAACCACTTCACCAGTCTTGAAAATAAATAAATACAATAAAAGCGATACAAACCAACATAGCGCACAGCGTGAAATCTCAGGGAACAGTGTGCTCACATCCGAGCCCCAGCCAGGCTCTTAAAATCACGAGTTCAAACTCGTTCTGATCTGCATTATGGATTAAAGGTGAATACCACCGATAGCCACGGCTCATTCATCTTTTTGTTTTTTTTAATAAAATAATTTTAGTAGACACGAGCTCGAAATGCAAGGCTATCCACTATGCAAGTCTCAAATTGGTGGAATGAACCGCACTGCATGGCAAGCCATTTGTAAATTATTTGCAGCTGTGACTTCAGGTTGCTAGGAGCAAAGCGACAATCACATTCACATGGGAGAGACCAGGGCACCACTTCCTGCTTGCAAAGTGTGCAGGGAAATAGTGTTTTAATAGCACCACCTCCCAGCAGCCTTTGCAACTTCCAACTGCTGGGTCTCCTTTGAGTTACGTGATTGGGCAATTCTCCCATGATTCCAAGAAGCAAGCTTATGATCCAAGCTTAAAAACACTTCATTAATAAAGCAAAAACATGCCTACCATCATAATAAAAGTGTAGACTGGTTCAGAGAAACACAAGCTGTTTTTGGTCTGGCTTTACACATTTTAGAAATGCTACTGTTTACCCTTTAGATACATGCAGTAAGACTATTCTGTGATGTGGTGTAAAGCTTCAACTTAGGAGTTGCATTATCCCTTTTCTGAAATTTAGGTTGTTGCATTTTTTTTTTTTTAGTCATAGTCAACATAAGCAAAATTTTTAAAACACACATCGTTTATTACAATAAGAAAAAGAACAAACAAAACTTTACTTAAAATCGATGCACTGGGAAGATACTCAAAGGGTTAACCCAAACTAAGGAAAGCGTAAAACATGTTCTGCTACTCATCACTCCTGAGTGCTGAGGCTGGTTATTAATCTGAAGGGGTGGAGGAGCAATCACTTTTCTTCACTTTCTCTATGAAAAAAGGTGAGTTTTTGTCCATGAGATTTTGAATTTGTATAACATTGACCAGGACAATATGTGCACTCTAACAATCACCACTGAATAAACAAGCAGCTGTTCTTTTGACTTCCTCTGCAACACTTTGCTGGCCTTTCTGAAAACTGACCGTTTTTCAATGTAAAAGTAAATCTCTCCCCATTGCATTGAAGACATTAGTGCATGAAATGTGGACACTGCAGTGTTGGTTGTGAGATTGTGGCTTGTGTTTTCTTGTTGTTTATTGCATTCTGTACACCTCTAAATGAACTCAACTGGAGGATGATGCTGTGATTTTCTGTTTCAGGGTCATACTTTAATACACTGGATCATTCTGTTACAGAAACTCAGCAACATGCTAATGTCAATGCTAACATGGTACAGCAAAGTAAGTATGCGGCATACAATTCAGGGATGGAAATAAAGACTCCTCTTGCATAGCAGTTTCACCCATTCACAATTTTAACTAAAAGCTTGATTAGACCCCGCTGTATAGGTAACAAGATCACATATCTTATTAAATTCATAGTAAAACCAGGAATGGATGAAATCGTTATGCAACAGGAGACTATTTCCATCCCAGTAATTAATGTTTCCTTTTTTTATATATACAGGTTAAAGAAAATTTTAGCTACTTCTATACAACTTTGTGTTTTTGTGTTTAGTTAACCACTTGGCTGCTTCCGAAACACATCACAAGACATAAAATGAATTACTAAAAAATCTCTCTCTCTCTCTCTATATATATGTATATATATATATGTATATATACACACACACACACACACACACACGTAAAAACCTAAAATAAAGTTAGGCGAATGCAAAGAGAGCAACTAATAAGAGATTGGAGAAAGAGGGAGAGATTGCCTGGCAGCTAAGTGGTTAACTTTTTTCTTTCCTTTTTTTCTTTTTTTATTTAAAGAGCTATGTCCAACCATAAAAGAAATTACACAACTAATGCAAGTAAAAATAAAAAATTAAAGCACAAAATAATACTATCTATAAAAAAAAAAATCTTTAAAAAAAAAAAAGTAAATTTGTAATTTTTTGTATTTTATTATATTTTTTAAAATGTATTTCCTTTTTTTTGTATTTTTTTTTATATTGATTTGTATTTATTTGAAATAAGAATAATATCCGTTGCTACCTGTTGAGCTGCCTATGCTGAGTTCCTGTAACAGGGCCAGGGGATCACTGTTCTTTTTCGACTGCTCGGGCAGGGGTCTTGGTTTTGGGGGTGCCCGCAGGGCGCTAGCATACGACATGGTGGGGGGTTTGCCCATGCCAGGGTTCTGCAACCCGCTGGCGCTGCTGCATGGTTCAGGACTCGGCTGCTTGCTGGGCATGAGCGGAGGGAACTGGCTGAGGTGCTGCAGCGTGGTGCAATTGAACGAACTGGACAGCGGCTGGACACCTTCAGCCTTCATGTGCTCCTCTGCAGAACGGACTACCTTTGATGAAGCTGGAAATCAAACAAAAAACACACACAAAAGATTACTCGGCAGCAGAACATTTCCACCCACCCCATATATTCTCTGAGCTAGACTGCCTCATTTGTATGTAGATCTGTGTTAGTGTGTGTGTTTATTTTAGTAAACAAAGCACTTGGCACGGATACTAAAGGGGGGGGTGGTGTATAAAACCAACAGTCCTGAAAGATTCTGGTACCTCCGTCTGATAAACTTTTAGACTCAATGCACCCATTCAACACCGTAGTGTATGGGAAAACTAAGAAGAACCTGATCAGCTACTGCAAGCAAAAAGTATTCCAGCTTCAATGTGCCTCTGTACTGCATGTGTTTCAAAGTAAACCAGCCCTGCTGGATTTGCAAGCAGAGAGTAAAAAAGTTCAAACCAAACTGGTGTTCGGTCCCGGCTTTTCTTGTCCTGGAACCTACCTAAAAGGTCCCTGTGTGGAACTACTCTGTTGGCTCCATTGCATGGAATGTTCTGAAATGGCACAGAGGAGTTGGCGCTGGCCCACAGCTCTGGGGATGGGTAGTTGTATGAGAGATGGTTATGATGATCCAGAAGCTCTTTACACTGACCGAGACCACCTGGAGCAGCGCCTGAATCTTCAGGGAATGCCTGCACAGAACTAGAAGAGATCCTTCTTTGGTACAGTGGCCTGCCTGGTCCTCTAGGTTCATACTGAGGAAGGGGAAAAAAAAAAGGCACTTAAGTAAATATATTTATAACGCTGGTAACACACAGAGGCATCTGATCAAAAACAGGGTGCCTGGGTTAAACATTAAAATGTTTCACAATTTGAAAAGCACTGGTTCCGCTTCGATAGAAGAGAAAACAAAACAAAAAAAAAAAAAGACGTTTGCAGTCCCCGCTGTCTGTAAATCAGCCTTCACGCATTGCCAGACTGCGTTCAGTCATAAAACACTGACAACTGCCACCAGCCACCGAGGGGGATCCTCTCCATTAGACCAGATCCTGCAAGGTCTCAAAACTGCACACACGCACTGTTACATATGAGCTGAAAACAATGCAAACAAACTAAATACATAATTAAAAAAATAATAATTTAAAAAGTGAAAAGCTTGATTCGCAGTATTTTTTAATGGCATGCAAGAATTTGCATTTAAGCTGAAAAGTGCATTTAATTGTGTAACAACTGTTTCCTTTTGCACATGCTTGATGTTGGTGTCCAATCACCATAGTATAGATGCATTTCCTATGGAGTGGGCAAGAAACAACTACATCTAAAAATGATTATATTCCTTTGCATGGGGGGGGGTTCTTTATACTTTACACCTGTGCAATTTTTCGATCTATACATCCAGCAAGAACAAATGAGTACATGTAGTTGCTTTAGCAGAAACATCTCTAACCTGTATAAATGCACACAAATTAGAGCACTCAGTCTGTTCAACGGCATGCTGTTCAGCAACAGGTAACATTTGTGCCTATCAGGATATGAAGTTCATGTATTATTAATCTGGTTCCACTGGGCTGCTAACTAACGATTTATTCAGCATTGTTCTCCTTACGCATTACAGACTGTACCCTGAGAAAGCTGAATACTGACAGGAAGTTCTCCACGGTTCACCTATTCCCCTAACCATGTAGCAGAGATCTGAAACGCACACCAAGCATCAGCAGGGCATGCACAGAACTGTATAACTGAGTGATTTACATTTGTCATGATTTAAAAACAGCAGGCTGGAGCAGAATCAGATTGTCATTATAGCATAGACACATCATAATAAAATAAATATGTATTTAAAAGATCTAATCCAGGGACATTCCGTCCTGAATTTATTAACAAAACCAAGAAAATATTTGTAGAAAATGTATTTTGTAAAGGGGAACCACACCACGTATATGAATATGGGCTTCAGGGTTAGTTCTGGATAACTCCAAAGCACAAGAAATATATTCTTTATGACTTCCCGTACACATGCCTTCCTTCCAGTCCATTACTTCATGGGAAAATCGTGCCTGCCAGCAAGGTCTGCCATTCAAGAAGCGTCTTGTGACTGGTAAATATAGCATGCATGTAATAATGGGTGAACATGAATCTAGTCTGTGCTGAGTAAGCTGAAAATCCACATGCCTCGCGATCGGTTTTCTCCTACGCTGTGAACATGGAAACGGGTTCAACATTGCAACACGCTTCTTGGACAGCTGCAAAGAAGCAAGCGTTCCATTCAATCAGGATTTGGTGCACTCATTATTTTAGAGAAAGAATGTCTTGCTGGGTCCTTGAAAATCGCTTTAGAAACCTTTCAGACCACCAGGTAACCACACCTGATCCTCATTCCTCAGATCTTGCCCCAGTGTAGATGATGCTGAAATACACGGGCATTTCACCAAATGTTGGCGATTGGAATTATTTTGGTTTCCACCTCCAAATGAAAGTATTGAAGGATCAAACTGGCAACTACCCCAGAAAACAGTGCAGTTATATCAGAAATAAACAATAGCACTGAAATATTTAACAAGAAACTAAAACGCACTGTCCAGAGACAGATCTGCACAGGACTGGTGTGTTCTGTTGTCTGTAAATTTAGCATCGCATTGCTGAATTATATTGAGATTGTTCCAAATATTTGATTAAATTGCTTCCAGTTCATAGGAGATCCAGCCTCAATCCTCAGCAACTTAGCATAAACTGCTTGAGAGAACCACACTTCGAACTGAGAATTTATGCAGTTTCACGCCTTGTTTTGACACATCTGTCTATACCCAAATAATTGAGCAGGATACAGTTCAGATAACACATGTTTGAGAGTTTACTTGGGTGGAGTTTAATTTAAAAAAAATAAATAATCTTTAAAAAGATTTAATAAATCATATTCCACTAAACCAAGCAGCTCCAAGCCTCTGGTACAAAAGCTAAAAAAAAAACCCACAACTTTCAAAAATGACTTCTTACTAGTGAAGTCAGCCTCATTTAGATCTCCAATATGAATGCTGTACCTCTTCTATGTTGTGAAGTGAAGAAGCAGACACCGTTCGGGGCGAGAGCGGGTGAAATGATTCCCGATTGCTGGCCTGCTGTTGGTGATGCTGAGTATGCTGATGGTGCTGCTGCTGCTGCTGCTGCTGCTGCTGCTGCTGCTGCTGGTGGTGATGGTGCATCTGCATCAGGTGGACCTGCTCCTGTCTGTGGGCTAACTGCTGCATGCCGTAGTGAAAGCCCTGCCCCAGCATGTGGTTCTGCTGCAGGCCAGGGTGCGGCCACTGAGCCTCAGGGAGCAGGTACTTCACTGGAGGAGGGGTGGTGTGTCCGGCCGCCACGGGGAAGGCAGGGTTGAACATCTGGGCTTGGTGCTGCTGAAAAGCCTGGCTGTTGATCATCTCAAGCTCCCGGTTGGTGTCCCCATAGGGGCCTGGGAAGAGGCCGGTGTGGTTGGAGTTGGCCGATGGGGAGGGGAGGGCTCCAGGGTTGCGGGGCTGGACCTGCTGGACCTGCTGGACCTGCCTGTACTGCAGCAAGCGAGACTGGGGAGGGGGCATCTCCGGCAGGTCCCGGGGCTCGCCCTGCTCCGCAGGAGGCACCTCTCTGAGCAGACCGGGAAACCTACAAGCACCAAGAAAGAAAAATAAATTAATAAATAAAATTCAACCTGTGATCGGACTTTGCGATTCAGAATCTTTACATCTGAACTTGACAAAATGTATCCTGGATTCACACTGAAGAAAGGGAACGGGAGCACAGCATTTAAATGGTCACAAAGAGGGAGTGTCCTGTTTATTTTGGTAACCACAGATGACATCTGAAACCGCTGAGGACAGTTCAAAGCCAAGTACATTTTCCCTGTTTTCATAAACCTCTACTGTTCTGAACTGATCAGAGGGAGGGGAGGAGGTGGGATTAGTTTCCTCTAAGACAGCTATCAGAGGAGCATCTTAAAACGGTAGAGATGCTTTGTCACCATTGTACCTGGGGTATCCTGGCCCAGGCTCCTCCTCTGCATTGTTGCCCAGCCTCCAGTTGCCTCTGATGAGCTGCTGGGGGAAGCGCAGGGACTGCTGGGCTAGAGGATGAGCCAGCTGCTGATGCAGAGGGAAGGCCATGTTGCTCTGCAAAAAGTGACTGTGTTCATTCCACTGGTGCAGTCTCGTCTGCTGACTCAGAGCTTCCAGTGTGCCGACCCCCTGCATGTCTGTGAAGAAAGAGCAGCAAGGAAAGCTTGCTTAATGGGCTGCACAAGCCATGCATGCATGAACGACATTTTAAAAATGAAAAAAGAAAAAGAGGAGGAGGACAGGGGTGTCCATCTACACAAAGTCTACCTTACAAACATAACACAAGGAAATTAAGACAAAACAAAACTTACTGTCGGTAATTTCCACTGAAGAAAACCCCACCATTATAAATCCACAGATTAAGGTAATAATAAAAAAAAAAAAATAATGGAAAAGTGCCATTCCCGTTTGGTTGGATAACATGCAAGTTTGTCAAAGACCTTATCAATTTAAAGCACGCTGCACTATTACAACACTTTACACCCCACTGCCTAACAGACAGCAGTGTAGGTGTGTAAGTTTGTAACGGGTTTATTTAAAATGACTGGCACCTGCATGCTCAGCCTCTTCATCTACATACCTAGCGCTTCTCCCAGGATGGCCGCCTCAGAGTTTTCTTCCACGAAGCTGTTGAGCCGGCTGGACTGAGCTGGTGGTGGCGGCGGTGGCTGCTGTGCGCTGAGCTGAGGAACGGGCCTCATCGCATTATTCATCTCCTCCGGCACCATGCCAGGCTGCTCCGGAGCCATGGCCTCAAGGTTCGGGGAGTGCAGGCCCCGGTGAGGGAGGGGGTTGAAGAAGGAGGGGTTGTGACCGGCCTGGAAGGCTGGAGAGAGCTGGGATGAATGCTGCTGGGGCAGGTGGTGCACCTGGCCAGGTTGCGGGGGCATGTGATTCTGAGGGGTCTGCTGCTGCTGCTGCTGTTGCTGCTGCTGCTGGTGGACTCTGAATGGGGGCCGGGGGACAGGATACTGGTGTGGGAACTGCCGACCAGAGGTGTGGGCGGGGAAAGGGGGGTTGGGGGGAGCCAGGTGGAAGTTAAGCGTCCTCTGGGCTGGGTTTTCTTTCCTGTGGAGTCTGGCATTTGGTAAATTTAGGCTTGCTTGGGAGTCAGGGCTTCTGTTCTGTCCAGCCTCAGGTTCCAGCTGGACAAAAATAAATATTGTTTAATAGCCCAAAAGAAATTTGGACACTTAAAATGGCGTTCTAAAATCCGGTATCTGATATCACAACAAATAAAAGCAGTGCCACTGTATTCTAGAAACACTCCGACTGCTGTGCAAAAAGCTACCCTGAAAACTACTTTAAAATGTGAAGTATGCATCTCAAATGCTTTCCGAGATACGAGTTGTTAAAAAGCTCTTAATCCCTCCCTCCCCCCCGTATTACTGCGTTCAGTTCACCTCATAGAATAAATAAAAGCATGATACCTGTTTCTCTTTGGAATCAGGGGGTTTCCTGTCTGGGGTGTGTAGCCTGTTTTGCTCAGGTTTTCCATCCATTTTACCTGCATAAGATCAAAAAGATTTAGTAGTTATCCTCCAAGATATAGATAATTATACATTGCGAGTTCCTGAACAGATTTAATAATAATGGAATAACTTCTCGTCTGTTAAATTAGCGTCCTGAACTTTCTAATTCACAGAGGTGATGGCATGCAAATCGACCCATAATATCCAGAGAAGAATGTAACCCATTACATAGCGTTGTAAACAAGGAGTTAGCAGTAGCTTGTTCTGCCTGATAAGGTAATTATGTACCCAAGGCTACATTGAAAACCTCAGACATTATAAAAATCACACAGTAGCTTTCGCTGTAGATGCCATTTAATGGCATCTAAATAATCTCTCAACCTTTTACTGTTATCAGCTGTGTTTATAAATGGACACCAGCATGGCACTGTACATGGTCTATGTTTAAATCCTGGACAGCTAATTGAACAGAAAATTATATTGTTCAGATTAGGCGTGGGTTTGAACTCATTATGATCCAACAGACAACAGGAACTGTTTCATTTATTTATTTTTAATTGAGAAATCAACAAATGGGGGGGAAGAAAAAAGCAGAGTGGTACAGCGATTTGCTTTCTCTCGTCATGCATAAACCAAGAGGTTTGTTTGATGATTGGGAAAGGTTACCCATGCATTACATTATTACTAAATGTAAAAACATCAGTTTTATAGTATGAATTTCCCCAGAGAACCCCATCGACCCAGCAGCACAGCACAGCGCCCTGCAACTCTACGCACCGTTCCTGCTCTGCTCTTCCTGTTCCTTCTCCTGCTGCTGGTTCATTCCGAGCGGGGAGGGGTGGCTCCCACCATAGGGGAGGGGGGATCCGCGGCCGTGGGCTTGCAGCAGGTTCATGTTGTACGCCATGGCAGCCTGGTGAGTCATGAGACGAGGGTCCACTGCAAACCTGCCCTGGTACCCCGGCCAGGGAACCTGGAACAAACAAGTGTCACCCGACTGAGTCCAGCGATTCACAGGGGAGCCTCTAGGGTATCTGCAGTAAACATACGGGGATGTACACTGAATGAGCGACTATCCTTAGTTTAGCGATCGCCAATAGCTCGAGCAACTCAACTATGGTTAGCAGCTCATACAACCAAAGTATGAAACTGCATGCATGAAGTGTTTTTCAAAAATATATATATATTTACAGTGCTCACTCTCTATAATGCTATTTGTGTTCCTCCTTATAACGAGTATAAAAGGGCTACTGTAATGACATTATGGAGCAAATGGGAGCCACGACCCTACTGTGTTATAACCGATTCCACACTACAACGAGGCGTGTTATAACGGGCGAGCACGGTATTTTCTTTTCTTTTTTAAAAGGCAGAACCAACCAGGAGGCTTGCAGTTCCGAAACGTCTTAAGACATTCCCTGTATAAAGGACACAAAAAAGCCAACGTGGGCTTCCCTCACGATGAACCGGTAGAACAGAGTCTCTTCCATCAAGAGGCAAGTGCAATGGGGTTCATTGCAAAAAACAGAACCTTGCACTGCCGACGCAACAAAGCATCTAAACAAGTTTAACACTTTGGTTCTGCTGATCGTTCAACTTCAAATACCTCGGCCACAAAACCGGTTTTAATCTCCAGCGAAAGCAATAGAGATTTTACCTACAGGCTAAAAAATGAATTAAAACGAACCGAAGATACGAAAATGCGCAACCAGCAGGTCACAGCAAAGGGCTTTGCAGAAGCGTTATTTTTTGTAATATTTCAATAGCTTTTGTTTCCATAAAATCACTGCTCGCTGTGTGCTATGGGCGGTCGTGCACTAAAACTGTTCGTTCCGAACTACAAACCTCACCACTGTCTAGAAGAGAACAACTTAATGCATTTCAAGAGAGATTTAAAGCAACAGTTGGCCCTGGCCCCTCCGACGAGACCGACTTTAAAAAACAGATGGGTCTCCGTCCATCTCAGACCTGTTCAAATGCATCGTCTGCCTGCCACAGAAGCACCCTCCAGTGAAAGGAAAGCCTTTTATTTCAAGTGTCTGCAGTCACAGTAGGTTTCCATTTTTATTGCAATCACTGGGTGCCTGAGAGATTGTTGAATTTTGTATTCGATTTGGGTTCTTCGTAGTTCCAGTTCTTGCATTTATCAAAGAGCATTTCCCTCTGACAAATGCAGACAAATCCCAATCCGTCCTGGCACCGCCGCTTTAGAAATACACAGCACCAGTTGAACCTCTAGTAAATGGCTGCTGACATATCAAATAAAAAATTAATGCTGGCTTCACTTTAAAACTCAACAGTAAATTCATAATTTTTTTTTTTTTTTTTTTTTTTTTTTATATAAAACTCACAAGCAGCAGCAGCACTCTGCTGACAACAGTTGATGCATGTGCTAAGGTGATAAAACGGCTCCTAATTGAACAAATTCATAGGAACACTGGAGCAAAAGGTGTGATTCACAACATTGTCTCTCTCTCGACACTGAAAAATCAACCATGCATGTGAAAACTTGAGCTTTCAGTCCCCCCTCAACTCTGCAGAATGTTTTCCTTTTGTTTCGTTTCATCTACAGGGTCATTAGCAGTATTGCTCATGTAAAAGAATGACAACCTAACGGCAACAGCCACAAAGACTTAAAACAGAACTAGATTATTTATTATGTATTTGCTGTTATTAGGACTGAAGTCATTGTATTTTGTATCTTGCACTTAATTGTACTGTAATTCTTGATATGTATTTTTTGTATACAACTGTAAGTCGCCCTGGGTAAGGGCGTCTGCTAAGAAATAAAAATAAAAGGTTTTGATTTTCTACAGTTTTGATCAAGCTTTGTTGTGTTCAACAACCCATCGGAAGCCCAATTTAGAAACATTATCACGAGGAAGAGATTATTTAGGTCAAGAAATAAATAAAAATAATTATAAAAAAGAGGAGGTTATAGCCATATTCAAATTAAATTAAATGTTATTGCTTTTTTGAGTGTATTATAAAATTAACATAAAAAGAGGCATCATACTTTCATCTTTTTTCTCAGATATTTGAGTCCCTTTAGAGCCATGCATTTACATTTTAATCAAACATCTGCTGTCTGTTCCCTTCCTTGGTTGCCCGATCTCTACATCAGATTACAGATGTCTTCCCAAACGCAGGGTAATGGCCTGCAGCAACTCCCATATTAAATAAGCACCTTGAACCACCTTATAAGCTTACACACACTGTTATTCTGCAGAAGCACAACATGCAGTCTAATAAAACAGTACAGCCGATGCCCAGAAGCAGATCACATCTCTGGTCTCCTATCTTGAGAGGCATGAACTACACACTCATTCTTTATTGGTATTGCAATTTGAAGCACGGTTCAGCTGCATTATTTTGTGCAATCAGAGTGACTTGCATCAGATACCGTCAACCTCTGAACAACGTGCTGCTGAAGGGCAAAAATCTGCTTTTAACAAATTACATTTTAATCTGAACTAAGCATTTTTAAATTGAGTTGGGTTTTGTTTGCTTACTGCACACCGTAAATGCACTAGTCACTACCCACCCCATTTATTTTTATGCTGGAAAATAACTATTCATGATAAGCTGCAGAGTATAGGCTTTATCAGTACTGAAACATGCACCATCAAATATCAACTGGTGTTATTAGAGCCGACACATGCTAAAATGGCAAACAAAATAAAACAACCGCAGTCGGGGAAAAAAAAACAGAAAAACAAATCAGGCAGTGTAGTAAAGCAACAGAAGTCAATCTACTGCTTTCAATACTAGACGTGGAAAGCAAAGGAACCTGCAACAATACAATTGCTCCCGTAAATAGTAAAGAAAATAAAAAAATGATGACATTTTTCACTACTGGCCCCATCACCATACAGTAAGCACATTTTCTATGGCATCTAGACAGAAGAGCATTGCCCACAGAATGAAAATTGATTGTTCGGGTATATCTAGGAATTACTGTGTTGATCAGATGTGTAAAGTTAGTACACGCACACATATAAAAACAACAATAAATAAATAAATGTATACTGCTTACAGACAAAGGCATCGACATGACCATGTTTCCCCCGTAGACAGCTGGCACATAGAGGATGCTTGCCCCAGTGTGGGGGTCTATCCTCTGGACTGGGCTGGGTGACTTTCCCAGGGTAGGGTGGGTCCCGAGGGGAGGAGTGAACGCTCGGATTGGGTTTCCAATCAAAACCGATGGATTGGGCTGAACTAGAAAAAATATTAAATTAAATAAAGAGATTATAACCCAGAGGTACACAAAAAAAAACACACATACATATAACAAGCACGATGTCAGATGGACAACTTACCAAATCCTTCCGCTGGAAAAGTTTCACTCTGATTCTGGTGCTGCCCTTTACCCTACACAGGAAGAAGAAATATGTTAATGTCCTTGTAGTTCCTTCAATTGCATCTTTAAAAAGCAGAACTCCACATTACAGGAAACAAGAAACACAGAAGCTGTTAATTCAAGGAAGTTACAGGAAAAAAAATCCCAGCTGAACTCCTGCAAATGGCAGTACACAGAATCAAAAACTGCTTCCACAAAAAATTCTGTTCCAGCATATTGAACTTAATATTTAACAGCAAGGTAAGCGAACAGTAATACTAAACAGGACACTTGAAGGAACATGTGACACATTTAGACAGCATTACAACCGCCAACCTAAAACAGGTAGATATCCACAATGAAATGTCCATTGCAGGGTTTGACCACGCGACATTTCAAACTGCAATCCAATCCTAAAAACTACTGAGCTACTAAAATCTACATTCAATGTATCCAAAAATACTAAATTATCCAAAACAAGAAGCCTGTTGTAAATCACTTCAGTGTAAAATACAAAATCCCTTTTTTTCCCCGACTAATGGATTATTAGTTAAAAACATGAAAGACTAGCTCTTTGGCACAAAGACGTGCCCATGTAATTACAGTGCGTAGGCCTACACCTGCAGAACAGGCCATGCCAGTTTAAGGCATAATTATGATCGGGACGTGACTGTCTTAAAAAACACTGGATGTGATCGTGATCGTGTTTTCTATTTTTACCCCAGACATTACTTTATAAAAAGCCAACTGAAACCTTCCTTTTTTAGTCTTCTGCAAGGCTGCCAATCTTGTAATAATAGGCTCCAGTCTGCTCAGACTATGAGATGACCTTTTTCTTTCTACCCAACAAAAGTGTGTGCAGAAGCTCTCTTCACCTCGGCAGCTGCACAAGCAAAGACCCTTATCGCTATTCTGAAACTGGGCCACCACACCCAGCTTTCATCAGCAGCGCTTGGGGTTGAGAAAAAAAGAAAACTGTGAAAGAACACCACAGGCTGTCACGTTTCCCCTTGTCGCTTTGCCTTTCTCTAAAGGCATCAAAGCCATGCATCTTAACTCTGTCTGATGCAATTCCATGCTTTGTAAAGATACCTACACACAGGGGCTTTGAAAGGAATAACCGTGACGGTACATACAAAGGCTGGTGTGCCGTTTCACCGAGTTATCTACAAGCAATGACTTCGTTAAACAGTTGTTTTGATCACCAAGCAGTCAATATCTTGGTATTTATCCCATTTTCTTGCTCCACGGAATCTATAAAAATCACTGGGGGAGATACATCTTTAGCAGTGCTACAGAGAAGCAGGCACATATGTTCACAGCACAGTCAGGGAGAACTGAGTTTAAGTCATAAATTAAAGCCTTTTTATTTATATACGTATTACTAACTGCATATTGTATAACATTGACTTCAGATATTAGAAGTAGATCTGGAATGATCCAATGGGATTGATGGTTTATCAAATAAAAGCTGCAATTACATTAGAGTAAGATGCTGTAAACACACATGTATATGTAGGTACAGACACCTCCGCTATACCTCAGCTGACAGGAATAAGGGATCCCTGGGGGGAGCTGAAGGAAATGCCATCAATAAATTGCTATTCAACCCTGTCTTCCTACTGCTCAATAACCGGCACATGCAAAAGCAGTCAGGAAACGATGGCAGATCCTGAAATCCAGTGTGGCATTGTTCCCCGTCACAGGCTAATGAGATGTGGCATTAGCAAAGCACTCGTGTGGAAATCAAGTAAAATTGCTTTTACGAATGGCTGTCAAGTCAAGCCAGAGCTCGCCATCTGATGTCCTCCCAGCATCCTTCAGGATTTAAAAAAATGGATCAGCGTAGAATGGTTTAAAAGAATCATCTGGAAAAGCACTATTGCCATCCGATTCCAATAGGTCAATTATTATTTTTTTTAAATATACAATCTTCAGTATGGCAACACTGGGATCCAGCTGTTTAACTTCATCTTCTGTAGCGCTATTGGCCAAACATTAATACATGAAATAAAGCTAACCTACTACCCTTTTAAAGCTCGCCAAAGGCACCAAGACCAGGAAATATGCATTTCTAAATGACTCGAGTGCAGCAGCTAAAACAGAAGTCAAGTGCGAAACTGTTAATTGAAATAGTACAATAGTAGCAGCTTAAAACGTATAGACCGGGCTCAAACATTGGGACATGCCTGGATTACTGGTTTAACTGTGCTGCATCTATGCCAAGACTGCCATGTGTAAAAGCACGACCGTTAAAAATTCAGCATGTTCAGCCTGTCTGGATGTAGAGGAGCTCAGAAAATGAAGTTTGCTTTTGCAGCCTTTGTAAATTAGACGTGTGGCGTCAACATACACTGAGAATGTTTCATCCTTGTGGAGGAGGAGAGATGGAGGAAAAAAAACCCTGTATGCATCTCCTGTTTATCGATATGTACACTAGGAGCCTTTACAAAAAAAAAAAAAAAAAAATTCCCCTGCCTGAAGCCTTTAAACATTAAGCAGTTAGGTGTTTAAACCTAATTAAACACATTGCAGAGCCAGACAGACACATTGATACGCTAAAATCACTGGTACACTTTGACACCTCTGCTTGTCAACACACCACTGCACCCCTGGAGGGAGAAAGACTGCGTACTGCTCAAAAGAAATCCAACATTCGGTAACAATAGTTAAAGCAACGCAAAGTGCGGACACATGAAACTTCTAATGCTGTGGCAGCATTTTGTGCATTGAGGATAAAATAAATAAATCACTTAAACATGTGAAAAGGCAAGCTAACCCACCGACCTACAATATTATTACTGCCTTGGAATCAAAGCGATCTCTTTGTGTTCCTGTTGCCAACAAAAAATGTCGATACTTTCCTGCATGCTGTCAAGCACATCCACAGTACAAACAGTAAGGGGAGCGATGAAAGGGCAAGGTTAACATCAACAGAATACAAATCGAAAAAAAAAAAAAAAAGCATTGGCTCAAGGAAGGATGTGACTGTAGGGGCTTTTGCAGGTGGTGTATGCTTGCTAAATCACTGTATTTAATTAACTTTCAGTCAATCATATTAAATTCTCTCCCCCCCCCCCCCCCCCCCGTACCCTCTTCCCCCTCAGAGCACACAGATGCTTATCGGACAGCTGGGTTGTACCTTAAGTAACTACTGGTAATCGATGAACTAGTAACAACTTGCTCAGGCTATACTTGATGGGAAGAAACCCTGTGTATATCCACCAGTGAATGTATAAAGACCACGTCTCGTTGCAATCTCTTGTTACCTTTGGTGGAGATTGCTGCTGCTGCTTGGAGGTTGCAGGGTGCTGCTGCTGCTGCTGCCTCAGAGCCCTGGGGATGAACTCCGGAGCCAGGGGGTTGAGGACGTAGGTCTTCTTCAGCTCCAGCGCCTCCAGCTGAGCCTTGATCTGCTCAAACGTGATGCCGTGGAGGCTGCTGTTCTCATGACAGATCTCAATGAACTGCTCCCAGAACTTCCTGAAGGAACAACAGCAACAGAACGGAGTCAGCGAGAGATTCCTGACAACTTTGAGACAAATGACGCTTTAACAGCAAGCAGTTAATCCAGAGGAGAGCCAGGTAAAGTGAATGCACAGCTCGCCCTCAGAGGCTGGGGTCAGCCATTTATGGTGAGAGCTTCAACTCTCTCCAGATCTTTCTCCAATATACTGCATGCAATGACCTTCCCTTTTTCAATACATTTCTCATACGAAATGTAGCAAAAATGTGTGGGCTTCTGTACATCTGTACATTTATCCTGAAAGTGTAATGAAACGGTTTTATTAAAACCCGGTCTAAAGATGAATTGAGCCGTATGTTTTTTGATGTTTTTTTTTGTATAGGAAACAAAGTTAACTGCAGATCACTTTGTGTTTTTGTTTTTTGCTTGGCTGGTAATTATTTAAAGCAGTAACAGCCAATTATCTTCTGAACAGGCTCAATTAAATGTGGTAGTAGAAAGATGATCAATGATTCACACAATTCTACACACAAGCTACAAAATCAACAACTTGCAGGGAAAGACAACTCAAATCTAAAAATCTTTGGCAATTTCTTTTGCTGGGATGACAAAATCTGACAGCAAATAGGCTGGATCACAAAAGAGAACTTCTGTTTTCATTACTCTTTCGATTAATGGAGTGCTTTACGACATTATCAATAGCAGTGAATATGCCGGTCTAGACAATATTCACACACACACTCTCTCTCTGCACCTTCGTAAGAAAGCAGCTTTGTGTTATTCATTTATAACCCTGTCCATATTAATATGTCATCCTGCAACTGCTGATTGTTTCGTATTTCGGCTTAAATACCCCCCCCCCCCCAAAATAACGACAGAATAAAACCTCCTGCATGTTAGCTTCTTTATCAAAAATCGAAAGCGGTCAAGCCTGAGCGATTTCAGTTTCTGTTAACTGTAGGCAAACATCGTGCTTTATAACAAAAGAAAGCCCCTCTTGAAAGCAAGCTGGCTGTGCCAAAGTAATGAGGCTTTACTGGTGCGTGGATTCATATATTTATATTTAAAAAGGCCAAGAGTAAAAGAGAACACAAAAAGCATCATTTAAGCTACACATTAATGACACAGCATGTGAAACTACTGCAAAAGGAGCACAGGGCTGTCTAGAATTCTTAAGCATTAAGATAATTTCTTAGTAGCGGTAGTCTGGAAATAAATAACTATATTGGCACATTTATAAAAACGAACATATCTGAGCCAACAGCTCTTTAAAATAAAAACATCACATCAGAGTATTTCACATGTTCTGAATGTTTTTATTCTCTCTATTTTCTTACTTCTTAACAGTAGCCCCATCAATGCTTGCATGTTTGTCTTTTACACTTCAATTTAAAATATGTCACAGAGCATGCTGTAGGTGAAAGGTTGGTGTTACAGTCCAAACTCACATGTGACTTACAGCAAAGTTACTAGGAAGAAGAAGCGGTTTATCTAAAGCGTTTGCAATCCTAAATAGAAAAGAAGATCACATAAAACAACATGGGACCAGTGATGTAGTAATAAAGCTGACTTATCCAAGGAAATATACCAGATGAACAAAACTTAGCTTCGGCAGAAAGAGAGAACTTTTAACAACGCAGTACAGAACATAGGCACTAGATAGAGATGTGCTTGTAAACACTGCCTATATATATATATATATATATATATATATATATATATATATATATATATATATATATATAAACTAAACCACTTGAGCTTCCAACCTGGACATGGGAACCATACTGTAGTGTGCTACCGCAAAGCACAGGGGCGAGAAACCCTGCGGTCAACACAACAAATTCACCTGCCGTGGCTTTATGAAATCAACATCTGGAACAAATGAATCTCCAGACAGCAGTTGTAATTAATTTAAACCCAGACTGAACTTTACCATGATGCTCTCATGGCCAGGTGGCAGACACCAACTGCTGAAGCACTATTTAAACAAAACAAAACAAAAAAAAAAAACACAAGTCCATGAAGAAGCAAGTATCAGATAACTGTAAACCTGCTGGAACAAGTTTAATAATAAATAAATAAATAAATAAATAAATAAATAAATAAAGGCCCATATTAAAACACAAGCCTCTTCCAGTGCCTATAAACCTAGTAGCTCAAAATAGCAAATAAAAAAATGATTTACCAAGAATATAAATCAGCTGATCAGCTTCCACCATGCTTTTGACATAGCAAAGAAACAAATAAACCAGCAGCAGTTTCATCTTTCATACTTAACTGAGCACTGAGAGATACAAGCAGGGCACTTCAACAGCCATTTCAGCAGAACAGGGTGCAGTTAAACTAGCTATTGTCAACACACTGATAATTGTCAATTTGAATAGCTGAACCTCTTAGAGACATCATTTACTCTAGTTATACCCGTCTCATCAAATAAATTGCACACTATTTAAAATCCAAAGAATATCTGGTAGTAAAGCTAAAGAGAATTGTTTGGGACACCTGAAGGCAACTGGATCCTGCAAAGTCTCACGGAAGTGAAATGCTCAAGTAAAAAAGCATGATATTTCAGTGGGGGTGTCGTTGCCAAACAGATTCTCTGTGATAGTCCAATAACCCAGTCAAGCCTGCAGTGACACGTGCCAGATCTCTGTTGAGGAAACGGCACACGTTCTTCTGAATGCCCCAAGCGCTCCCTCTCCCTACTCCTCGCTATCTGTCTTTCCCTGCAAAAAGCAATTTTACTGGAGTGTGAAAAACTGTGAATAAAAACAAAGACACCTCAGGAACAAGCTGCTGCGAGTGCGAGAAAGGATTTCTGTTTTCACAAGCTAACCACATCACCTTTCAAATCTACCATAAAGATAATTAATTTCACTGGGCGAACTACCAGTTGCTCATGACAGCATTGTGGCGATTATATATTGTTTTTCCTTAATACATCTGTTGGATGTTAGCAGAACAAAGACAGAATCTAAGTGCCCAGTCGGAAAACTAAACGCTTTTCACGTGTTTAAAAAGGCAGATAGTTGTGAGTTCACAGGAATTCACAGCAAGACGTACAGGGGAGAAGGAGGGGCTTGCTTACCCAGAACATACCAACAAGAAAAGGCAGTTTTCCTTAAATTAGCGATCTAGAACATCAAATTCATCTGCCGTCCCATGGGGAACTGGTTTACTGAGTAAATGAAATTCCGCAATTAGTGTGCTTGGGATCATCACTCCCTTATCAAAAGAAACAAAGCAAACTCCATTTTATTAAGTGTCCCACTGATGAGGATGTTTTCGTTTGTCCAAAAAACAAAAACATGTGTATATAGATATACATGTGTGCAGGGTAGATACTTGGCAGTTTTTGTCCACCTACACATGAATGCCTAATGATCCAGCTATCTGAGAATCCTCTCCTTCCAATCTCTCTCCCATTGATTCCCTGCATTTCTGCTCTGCATTTCTCTTCGCGGTGGGGTGGAGTGGAGTCACACAGCGGAGGGTGGGAAAGAGATTCCGATAATGCTACACATTAAAAGTCTTAGAGTATAGATTTACCAATTATAAAACAGCACAGATTAGATTAGAGGGGGTGGGGACAAAGTGTATCTGGGACTGAAGCAGGAGAGTAGGTCACACGGCTAGGAGAATTCACTGCATGACGCAAATGATGCTTTTAAGAAGTTAAGACGTTGCAGCTCCATTTTACACTCAAGGCGACTGGCAGGTCAGTGCACATCAGATCCTCGGAGTGGCTGAAAACCAGCCAAGACACAATTACTTTGTTTACGTGCAGAATCTAATCTGATTCAGGACTGAAAGTGTTCATTTGTAAAACGTACCTGCATCTCCCAACAGAGCAGAGGGCAATGGGATCTCCCACCACAGCCACCAGGGACTGGGACCTTGTGATCGCCGTGTTCAACAGCTTGTAGTTGGACAGGAAGCCATAGTCCAGGTCCTCCGTGGAGTCCTCGACCATCTGCTCCTTCCTCTTTATCGCCGTCTGCTTGTGTTTGCAGGTGTGCCTCGTCCTCACCGTGCTAAGGAACAGCACTCGGAACTGCTTTCCTGAAAAATGATACATTAAACCACCCATGTCAATCAAGGCAACGGTGCGAATAGACGTGAAGAGCTGGCGCTGTAACCACGATATACCGACGCTAGGATTTCAAGAGTTCAAAAGTCTCTTCAGAGGTAATGGGAATTTCTAACTTTTAAGGTCTTAAATCATATAGAACAAAGCAGTTGACATACATATTTTTAGGGATTTTAAAAAAGTTGTAGCTACTCAAAATCGGTACTTTCAAAGCCACCCACCCTGAACATTCAACACTCGTTCAACGCTGACATCGGACATTCTCTTCTTGCGCAGTTCTGCCCGAATCCGGAACACCTGGTCTGCGTACGGAGTGACCACGCCAATGCTCCCCTCATCCAGTTTACCCCATGCGACCGGCCACTTCTTCCGCAGCTCCTCCACTCTCTCCACTATCTCAAACACCTGCAGCACGGAAGAGACAGTGCACAGCGTTATACAACACATACTCAGAAGACCCAAAGAAACTTTACATTCACACAATCCATAAGCTGTTAAAACAGAAACGAGAAATGTTTCTATCCAATATACTAAAGTTCTTGACAAACTACAGATTAAGAACTCATTTATATGTAAAAATAAAATAATAAAAATCACCTTTTTATAACAATACAATTGAACCAAAAATATAATTGGTTATTTATTTATGTTAATTACTATTTATTTCTTAGCAGACACCCTTATCCAGGGCGACTTACAATTGTTACAAGATATCACATTATTTTTTACATACAATTACCCATTTATACAGTTGGGTTTTTACTGGAGCAATCTAGGTAAAGTACCTTGCTCAAGGGTACAGCAGCAGTATCCCCTAGCAGGGATTGAACCCACGACCCTCCGGTCAAGAGTCCAGAGCCCTAACCACTACTCCACACTGCTGCCCTAATACATGAACAAATTAATAAATGAACAGATGAATAAAGTACCCCTAGAAGAACACTACAGGAGCTAATAATATAAATAAATAAATAAATCACATCAGCAGGAGAACAGAAGTTGCATCAAGGCCCATTTTTCTGCAGCAGCCACTGCACCCTTAACATTTACCGCAACCCAAGCTAATTTCTATGACGGCTTTTAAATAATTAATTTAAATCTGCTGAGGGGCACTCAGTTCTGCAGTAGAACAGTGTCCTGGCAATGACCAGAAACAGACAGCAGTAATTTCACATCATGAAAAACAGGACCGCTGCTCATTAAAATAAATGTACTCTTAGTCATTGTTCTGCGTTCAGCCGATACATTTGGGTTACTTATCTGATGCACGATCATATCCCAGTTAATCTGGTCCAGACTATTCACTGTAACTAAATGCTGATCGGTCAACACAAGACCTTCTCCAAGGCACTGGATAATCAAGTACAAGACTAGATCGTAAAATTGGGTATATTTACCTGTAACACTGAGCCTAGGCTAGCCAACAACAAACCTATTCGTTTTTACACACTATTGAAATGCATATTATACCTGTTTAATCTGTAGTAGTCTTGCCTGTATGTACTGCAGTATAAAATGCACAACAGCCTCTTTTATTTATTTTTTATTATTACTGCAAATGGCAAGTTACATGAATACTACCAGCCATCACTGCTCGGGAACGACTTATCATCATGAAGTCATTCCTGTGCCTCTAGCTTGCCTGGGGCTGGTAATAACTCACCTTTTAGTCAGTAATGACTTTTATGGTGTCTGCTCTGATAATATTGTGGGACCTTTCCTGACCTCCCCTTGCCTTTATGAAACAGTGACAGATACACTGATGAAAAATCCAATGGCTTTCTCAGCATCGCCTCACTGCTATAGCAATGGCCATTTACTGGATTACAAGTTTGAAATCGGCTCCCGTTTCACGCTTCATCAACTAAAGAGTCTGTCTATCTGGGAGGCCTCGATCCAAACAATTCCAGCAGCAGGTCCAAACGACTACTTACATTACTGCCTTCAAAGACAAGGTCACTTAACAAGCAATGCCCCTTCAACAAGTTCATTTCTGTACAATTGCACAAACAGGCACAGAAATGTGTGTGCCGGGAGCGAGCCCATATGCAAGCAGCTTTAATTGGGTCTTTTAATACTGAATCCTGGCACGCACGATAATTGCAGTCACTGAATACCATGCTGTTACATAGTAATGCACATGCTTAAACAACTTAAGTCTCCCACGTCCTACTTCTGCACTCATCTTCAGCCATGTGCATGACAAGATACAGGTTAGGGTGACAAAGTTTAAAAAAAAAAAAAAATTAAAATTAAAAAGGGACTTTTTGGGGGTTCATGAGTTACATAGACTAATAAAACTATTTGCTAGTGAGTAAGTTTGTATATTTTGTTGTGTAATATTTTTAGGATAGCTGTACATTGCAGAGTCACACATTTTTGCCCAAGTCGTTCTTGAAAGCAGGACCTAGTTCCAGTAACCGTATCCGGGCAAAACAAAAGGAGCCTGTAAAAAGGAAGCGCACACAGTGTGTGTGGGGGGCGTTTTGCGTTACCTCAGCGTTGTTGTAGTAGGCAGTGCTGTTTTTCTCCTGCACATCCTCTCCTCTAGCTGTGAAGAATGTCAGCGGGTAGAAGTCTTTGTGTGCAGGCTGTTTACCACTGGCCATCAACTTCCCATCGTAGAACAGTTCAGACGTGTAACTAGAACAGGAACACAAAATGTAGTTGAGATTTCAAGTGTTTGACCGAGGAGCGTCTGGCCCAGTTATTTCCCACGATCCCACAACTTCATGACTCCCACATCCAGTGCCAAGCCTTCAACCCCAGTATGAATTGAACTTGCTGGTTACTGTACATGATTGTAAGTCTTCTACACAAGATTTAAAATAAAACTAATACAAATAATAATCTTGCTACAGTAAATCTACAGCTGTATACCTGTTAATTCGGTACAACACATGAGAAGCCTGTCATTTACTGGTCTTGGAAACCAATGTGAACTAAACAATCAGTTAGTTACTATCCATAATTAAATCTTTGCTACCAAAAGTAAAAAGTGGTGGTTATGACAGCAAACTTCAATAAAACCTCCGGGCAAGTGCTCTGTCTAGGGGACAATAAAGACATTCGAAATCACCAGCAACACCAGGTATAATAAATCAGTGACCAATCTCTCGAGGCTGGACAAATGTTGAACAAACTCTAAAAAGCATTTGTGAAGTAAAAAAACAAAGCAATGTGAAGGTATGGTATGATCTAGCCCGCCCGCCCGCCCCCCCCCCCCCCAAAAAAAAAGCACGTCCCTACGTTATATTGCTTGTATGCAGTATGTCCCCTGCACCCACAGGCCTACAGAATACATTCTATATCATGGAACAGAACTGCAGAAAGAAGCAGTTGTTAAAATGAAGGACAAGTTCAAATCATGCTGTACTTAAAAGGCTACATTTTGTTAATAGTGGATTCCCAGTGGAGAAGCCAATTCATCTGAAGAGTGTTGATATTTAATGATGCAAGTTGGGTGGCCTAGATACAATATGCTGGGCTGCTGACAACAAACACAGTCCCTTCTGGTGGCAGAATGTGGCACACCAACTTTGATGCAGCACACAGCTACAAAATGGTACACATAACCAAAACCTGATCACCTCGGATTTCAGAATAAATAAAAACTTCAATATACACAGATTTGAGTTGAGTGGGGGAGCGATACTGGGTTATCAAGGTAGAGATTAGCTGAAACCTCAGTCAAGTTCTCCTTTAAGACAGTAGGGCCAGATTGCTGTGGCATGTAAAAGCCACTGCACTGTTTGTATTACAAGCTTCTGCCAGCCTCATGGCTAAGGTACTGAAAAATGTCAACCCCTTTATTATCTCAGCTCTTTTAACTAAATTACAGCTGTGAATTACAAATCACGCAAAAACGCATCCTCTAAAATAAGATTTATTTTAAACCAGAGTGGCTCATTTTAAGAGATAAATGACCAGCCGCAGCTCGCTTGCGCACACTGAACAGTTCGGAAATTCAAGCGCTGCACACTGCTAAGAGCGATCCAATTGTATTTCGTGGGGCAAGTGCTTAGGGGCTCGTTTCTGTATCCCCCCGGGTTTCTCGCGTTAGTTGAACAAAAGTGTGACGTGAAAAAGTTCACACCTACTTGATGATAGCTTCATGGGAGCGATAATTCTCACACAGCAGTATTCTGCAGGGGTATTCGGCAGGGTAATGCTCGTACAGCCGGTCCAGCAACGACACATGAAGGTTCCTCTCTCTGGCGAATTCGCTGTACACAAAGGGACTAAGCTGGGGAAAGCAAAGAAAAAAAGGGGTTATGAACAAAACTACACAATTCTCTATGCACTGCTAATAAAAAAAGAATTTGAAACACCACCACTGAATGATGCTTTAAAAAAAAAAAAACGACTTCAGTGGGGAGGACTTTGATATTATTACCTGTGTTGTAAACCTATAAATCTGATGATAGACCAAATTAAGCTTAATGAAGCTAAATAAATGCATTACAAAATAAAAAAATAAGGGAGCCTTCAAACTTTGAATACTGCTGCAAATATTTTTTGTTTTTCTCTCAACAGAATCTGGTCCAGCAACGAGAATAATGACATCAACCAATCTAATGCTTCACACTGGCGTTACTAATGATCCAATCTCAGCTCCTCTCGACTGGCTGTGTCATTAACACAGTGCACTTCTGTTTTCATGCTGCTTTGTAATGTAAGAGGGAAGCAACACTGCCCGGGTTCCTATTGGCTCCCATCTGCTCTGAAGCAGAAGCTCCGCTACTAGGTGGCACTATTCCTAGCCTGGCAGGGTTCTTACTGCCTCCAGACTAACAGCCCCTCTCTGGGTAGTGGTGCGTATACAGGGACCGGACACAATATTAGAAACACCTCGAGTAACACTTTCAATAGGGTGTAGGGCCCCCAGGACGGTGCGCAAGATGATTGAAATGCTCTGGAGGACCACTCCTTATAACTGAGGAAATTTGTAGACAGGCTTCTGCAAAGCCTGCTCCCACAGTGCTATTTCAATCCAAACTGTGCGTCAGTATATGGAAATTTATAATACTCCTACTGGAAATATGCTTGATGTAGATATTCAACTTCACATGCAATTTCTTTTATGGGCTAATTTTGCTTACCTGCATGTGGTCTCCTGCTAACACGATCCTCGTGCTGTTACTGGCGAGCGCAAAAGGCATGATGGTCTCGCACTCCATGGCTTGAGCAGCTTCATCTAACAGAATGTGCGTAAAGATACCTTAGAAAGAAGAAAAGTAGCGAATATTAAAAATCACGTGCAGCCACTCAATAATTCATAGTTCTTTACAGACAGGAAGGCACCCATGCTTTGTGTTTTTATAACAGTATATACAATTAAAAAAAAAAATGTTAAATGCAAAATGCTGGTAACTGCTTAATTGTCTTCAGGGAAATCACATGAGCAAAACAACTTTACAGTGGTCTATGATTCCAAAAACAAGTGACCCATGTATTGTTTTGTTTCGAATATCATACAATGAAAGCATTGTATCTTACAATGCCGAAGAAGTCGACTCCACTGGTAAATTTAAAGCACTGTCTGGTTCTTCCAGAGGTATGAATGTAATATTCCTAGCATAAAGCAAGGCAGAGCATTAATGCTCTGTTTCCAAACTAGTCTGACCACTGGGTCCCAGTAACAGCTGGAGGGCATGTGCCCAAGCATGCCCGAGGCAGTCAGGTTACAGGACAGCTTTCTGCACCCAGATGAGCGGAAATCCCCCAGGACTGTTCTGAGCAATTACCAAGAATCAGTCAAATAAAGGTTATATAAAACATGTCAACACTATCAGGTTTTTTGGAGGCAAAAAAAAAAAAAGGGTCACAGCAATAGGAAGACAGAAGTTAGGTGGGAGTTTTGACGGTGGGAGCAAAGCTACAGGGTAGCCTGCAGGAATATAGATTTCATACAGCTATGGAAATGGCAAATAGCAAAGGAACCTCCGGATAGAACACAGCAAGATAGTTAATGTTGCTACATTATCTTGGATTGAGCTTCATCATATTCTTGTTCAGTTTTTGTTTCCCTATATCCCTAGGTGTGTTTGCTTCCTATGCTTCTGAAAAGCATGGGTCTGTATTGTTTTGGCAGCTGGAATTTGTCAGCAAAATGTTTTACAGTTGTAGTGTTAAGGGCTTGCAGCCCCAGGACACGCACTGTCGTGCTGGAAGGAGAAGAACTTGACCGAGGAATGACAGTGAGCATCTGCAGGCCTGAGGAACTGGATTGAGAGTCTCCAGGGTACCTGTTGCTCATTGGTTTAGCTCCAGAGCGGCGCTACAATCATTAACAGTTAAAGCAGCAGCAGCAGCAGCCACCAACTCATATGAGTTGCCACAAGTGGGAAATGGAAACCAATTTTACAAATGCAGCACTAATTGCTTTTCTGAACACACTCATGCGAGGGCAATAGCAATTTGGAAATCAAGGATTTGAGTAGCCCAAAACCCCTCCAAATACACCCTGGTGAAAACCAGCAAATGCGTTTTACAAAATAATTCAAACTAAAGAATGCATTTTACACTCTGCGACTGGTAATTTAACTGTCTTCACAGGGCCAGTGTAATCTGCAACGCGGCAGGATTATGCCCGTTACTGAAAAGCTACAAATCAGGTTTGTGACAAAAACATTACTAGAGAATTAAAGAAATCCACAACAAGCATCTAATTGCCTACATACGGGTCTGTCGATATCTTTCTCATTTATAAGAACATTAAAATAATTGCCAGTCTTCACATGTTCCCGTGGAGAATGTTCTCCGTTGCCAATACTTTTTTTCATAGCCTACCAAAAGACAGCAATTTGACAATGAATTAAAAACGATGCAGGACAGACTGCAAGCCACATTTCCAGAGTAATTTGCTCCATGGGATGATAATTATAAAACATCAGCAATAAAAGAAAGTAATCTGAAGCTAAATAATTACGCTGCTACAAAATAATTGAGGCAGTGTCTTGTTTAATCAATTAGCTATTTCAAAAGCTTGTAACCAAGCCCTCGACACCTGTGGTTATACAATTACTGTAAATACTTTAAATTGAAGCTTAAGTCCCTCTGCAGAATTAATCCCAACAGAGGATTAAAAAGTGCACCCTGTAACACATTTAATCAGACTAATAACACAGTAATAAAACAGTGATTTACTAGAATAATTATAGGCTGATTAGTCACTTCCAATCTCTTCGTGCTAAAACTGCACTTCATTTCAAAAACAACATTCGGCAGCAGCACTTTTAAAGTTTATGGCTCACTGGAGACTTGTTGGGAAATACTTCAAGTGCAGGCTCCGTCTGCATTGCCCTCAGAGCACGACATCAAGTAACTAACCCTTTGCGGTCCATTGTCGGACTGGGTCCGACATTCCAATTATTCCTCACAGGTCCTTTGTCGGACTGGGTCCGACATCATTATAGCAACGCAATAAACGGGTGTCTAGTCGTTTTTTCTCCGGAAAAAGCTGAGAAAACCATTCAATTGCCGAGTGGGAGCGACAGGAGCAGAGACAAGTCGAAATTTTTTTTTTTTTTTTAAAAAAGGCGTATCTCATGAATAGTCATACATGGTATCTGGTATCAGATAACGGGGCGGGTCGTAAGTAAACAAGTTGGCTGACTGAATCAGCACACAGAAAACACGGACATTTGCAGAGCTTTTTTGAGATGTTATAGTAATAAAATAATGACTTGGATCGCATTATTGATGAGTTTGGTGATAAAACGAGTGATCCGGAGATGATCGATCGGTATGTACGACTATTATTATTATTATTATTTATTTCTTACATAGGTGAACGCTATAGCAAACGAAAGGGTGGGGCGGGGCTGGAGATGCCTAGTGAGTGCTTTGTTGATATGCAGGGCCATTTAAACCCGTTTGACTGTGGAAAAAAATACTTTTAAACAGCGCGTCTAAAATTAACTGCGCGTGTGAAAATTAATTATACCTGACGTGCCTGACGCGCAATTAATAAATGGACCGCAAAGGGTTAATGGCTTGTACGGAAATGAGCAAACCGGGGGAACGTTCTTAAGAATGGGTCTCTCGCAGACACAAGGTTAACAAGCTTCCTGCCTTGCAGCACTCACACTTCTCGCCCCATGAGTGCTAATAACGAAGGGAGCCGTGACACCCAAAGGAACTCTGTTGGGCGTCTTCACAACGCCATGTCGAGCTGCCTGGCGTTTCAGGTTCTGTGAGTCTGATATGTAGCACATGCAAAACTCTGGAGAGAGTGCGCTATTTTACAGTGGTCAGAGCCTCTGTATTAAAAGAACATAATATTTTGCTGCAGGAAAACAAACAGCGAATAGCGATGAGCAGCAGCAAGAGCCATTACACAGGTCTGCAGCCTGTTTAAAAACTGCTAAACTAATCTTATACACCAATATGCATTTCCATTTTTATTTATTTGTCAGTGCAGGACACTGAAACCAGGTAATCCTTCTGGGCCGCTGCTGTGAATAACTCAAACCAAGCTGCGCCAGTCTACGAATACGACTTCCCGTCTCCCAACCAATTCGATTTCGCTGCGTTCTCACAGGTGGAGGTAGACAGACACCCTTCCCCCGGCTTATGACCAAAGTGACAAAATCGACAGAATGTGTGATTGTACTCACCTGGCTCAAGATCAAGCTGACACAGATACTGAGAGGTGCTCAAAGTGACGACAACAACACGGTGTTTCACTATGTCTTCTTTCTGTGGCATCTGGAAAGCGTATTGCGTGCTTGATATTAAACAGTACTGCTGGACTGTGGGGTGGACTGTCTTCACCCATCGGTTTCTGAAATATACTCTAGAGAGAGAAAAAAAAGAAAGATACTAGAGGTTCAGGAATCAGCCTGTTAATCACGCTTAGCGTGTCAAAGGGCTGTGCTGGTGCGGAGGAACACCCATAAAATGTGTACAAGTACACGAGTGGTTCTTAATATGTAGCTGAAAGTAGAAATGGTAAATATGTTTATACACCAGGAGGGGTTATTTTCAAATCTTGTGATTTGATTTTTGAGCACATTTACCGACTTTTAAAAGGAGGCATAAATCTGTCCTCTTGTATTTCAGCTTGAAATACCTATATAGGGGTGTCTGTTCCCCCATTTTCCCTTGTGGAGAAAAACAAAGAGTTATCATCATTCAAAGTTAACAATATTGTCCTTTATGAGCACAGCGAAATGACTGTTGCCACCGTTCTCCCCTGGTACGGGAAGATTCTCATCGCAGTTGATATTTAGCCAATTTTGTCATCCGTGTTATAAATAAAGGGCATCCAGAATCACAGTGTTCAGTCAGCTATGAACAGATCAATCACAGCAGGGCTATAAATACCCTGGCCACTTAACCGGGTCCACTCCCAGTGACATTTCCCTTCAGTAGGAAGGGAATACCGATGGCACCAATTGACCTAAAACACAGCGACTGTCTGCTCACAAACAGGGGCGGTTTTAAAAGCCTTGCAGCTCTGCACATGATTTTGTTTGAAGATAAAGAAAAAAATAGTCAAACCTCCATACCTAAGAGGTCTGGCGTGCGGATTGCCAGCTTCTACATGTGGATGAAGGTAATCCTTTATGTACAGGTCAGCAGCACTGTTTGAATGGGTGCAAATAAGAACTCTGGAGAAAAACAAACAGATATCAAATCTGATTACATGCAAGTGCACATGTTTAAAAAAACAAAAAAAACAAATGTGCATCAAATATGCATTACAGGTTTTTTTTTTTTTTAAACTAAAAAGCATGCCACTCAATTATTCACACTGCCAAGAAACAGGGTACATATGAAAAATTAATGCATCATATATTGCATTCTGTCATCCGCACACTGGGCCTCCTATACATTACAATATTACTCTGCACGCAAAGTGAACGGTTTGACTCATGCCATCTTCTCAGTAAATGCACTTTGGATTGGGTCTACCCGGTTTGTTGCAACTTGTAATCATTGCAACAGTAACGTATCATATAGTGTGTATAGGTTAGCTGCGATAACAGGTGAAATTTGCATACTACAGCTAGCCTTATGAAAAGAAAGAATTGCACTGCCATGTACCTCCCACTACAGGGATGGAAATGAGACTTCTAATGCACAGCACTCACCCATTCCAGGTTTTACAATGAGCTTGATTAACCACAGTGTACAGATAACAAACTCAGGTGTCTTATTAAACTCGCAGTAAAACCAGGAATGGATCAAATGCTATGCAACAGGAGACTTATTTCTATCCCTGCACAACCATGGTCAATCTTACTGGTATGATCACAATTTGCAAAGCCCATCCAAAAAAAAAAAAAAAAAAGAGAGAGCAAGTAAGGAATACAGCTATGGCCAAAAGTTTTGCATCACCCTATATAATTAACTCATTTTGCATCATAAAAAGTCGACAGAAACCTGCTGAATAATGTTGTTAACATACTGAATTACATACCGCTTTGTAGTTTTCCATATACTTAAATAAAACACTGACAAACTGAAAAATGTGACATTTCGATATCCAACATGAAATACGGTACTACTATTATGGCTTCTGGTACACTTTCGCAATATTATTTTGAATTTTAGTCTCTCTCAGTCCTAAAATTCTAGGCGATGTAAAAGTTTTGGCCCCAGCTGTAGCTGGCCAGGCAGCTCACTTGGAGTCCTGCTGCTTGAGAATATGCTTGACTGCCTGAGCCAGAGCGAACGTCTTCCCCGTGCCGTAGGGCCCGATGATGAGCACGGGCGGCAGCTGGAAGTGGAGGGGGGTGGTGATGGCCAGGATGGCCTCCTTCTGCTTCGCATTGAGACGGGGGTCCAGCTGCTCATCCCACTGCCTGCTCAACACAGGGGAGAAACAAAGTAAGCATCAGCCTGCAATGCATCATACCCCACCCCTCCCCTCATTACAGCTAGAAACCATCACCAGCCAAACCACATAAAAAAAATTAAAAAAAATCACTTGTATTAGCAGAAACAAATGTTAGGTTTGTTTATGAAAGATGTTGGGTGGCTCAGTGGGTAACACACTTTTTAACTGCTTTTCCCTAACATATATAACACTTGTACAGAACATATAATACTTCAATATTGCGAAAAATGTAAACACTTAAATTAGCAACCATACGTAACGTTAGTTTCAGAATGTGGCCAAGATCATGCGATACAATCCTGACTAATACATTACTGCAAAAATGCGGAGATAAACTTTTGCATTCCGTAAGTGACAAAGCAAATTTACCAGAGTGTAACAGCGCAACGACTTGGTTTTGTTTTCAGGAAATCTGGTAAATTGTCCCTTAGGTTACATTAGTACCCTCAAGTGTGCAAAACTGCCCTTCCTACTGAAATAACCTACAGGCAACATCTGTGCCCCTTAAGGCAATGGCTAACAGATCCTGCCATCGAATGCGTTCACTCAGGGATGTTTCATAACCAGAAATACTTGTGCTTGCTGGGGCATGATAATGGCACGTTTTGGGGACGGAGCATTCAAAAAATCTGAAGGAAATGCCCATTTACAAAAAAATGAATAAGCTTCCACATATTATATATAATTTCTATTTGACTATATTTGAAATGAGCATGAGATAAAAGCACCATTGAGCACACGCACAGAGCAGAATCTGACACTGCACCCAGCTCTTCACAAGTGAATACAAAATGCTGCGAAGGGCATTGTTTTAAAATCGGGACCTGCCATACCTGTTGGGGCTCCAGGGGATGGTGGGCGTCAAGCTGGCATTTGGAAACATAATGCTGTTGTCCTTGATCCTGTCCAGCGCATAATGCATTTCACAGAGAGGAACGCGGTTCAGCTGGAACTGAAGCTCCACCTGCAGGACAGAGCAGACATTGACCACCTGCAGAGAAAGCACGCTAAACACACCGCCTCTTCTCAGGCACGTTTACATTGTACACTTTGACAAAGAAGTCTGATCTGACTTCATTTAGTATTGAATTCTTTTTTTAAGACACACACAAATGATGCACACCCTTAAGATTACATTTAAAGTTACATACAGGATCTCTAAAATAATAAAGCTGGTTATTGTGGACATGGCTTAAATAAATAAATAAATAATTGGCACGCGCTTAGTTAATTATTGCTCTTCAATATTTTGCCCCCAGGAAAAAATACTTAAATCATTAAATGGTACTTTGTCATCACCAAATAAAAGAAAAACAAAGTGTAGTTTCTTAAGGGATTTATTGTATTTATTTTTTAAACATACTTTGAATTTCAGGTAATCCCATTTGCCTGTGAGCATGCCATTTCCTTTTATTGGCCATCATATGCCTGTGCTGTGGAAACTGTTCCTCAATGTTATAAAAGAGTTTGGGAAAACCAAGTCCTCAATTCAATTAAAATCTCTTAATAAAAGACTGTCCGCTCAGAAGCCATCATGCAGCTAACGCACTGCTGCCTCTACTGAAAAACAGAACCAAGCGCGAGGAGTCCAGAACAGCAGCCGTAGTGCTTGGTAATTGGAAGAGGCCACTTGTGCCATTCAATTAAAAAGAAACAGCAACCGAGCCAGAATAACCAGACCAAGCTCAGATCTTATTGAATTATTTTAAAAGCCGTTATCCACGAGCCTTCTGCCTGCTTGTAACCTTTCAAAACTTGAAAAATCAATACCACAAAATGCAGTTCTTTAAGGTCACGCCCCCCCCCCCCCCCCCCCGTTCCCATATACCAAATAGCCTTTATTTAGATATCAATTCAATTTGCACTGCCGGCAGAAACACAACTTAGAAAATGCATTTCATGCAGGAAATTAGAAATCCCTCACCATTTTCTAATTTGCGTTTCAGCAGTTATCTAGTAATTACTGTAAGGCCATCAAGTGTAAAAATGAGAGTTTTCGTATCTTTCCACCTCTGGCACTTTGTGTTCATCAAACTTTAATATTTTATATCAGCGATTTGTTATTGTTAATTTGTTTTTCTACATCAAGCAAGTTTCATATTTACCCCAAATAAAAGTAAAAAATTACCCAGATACGGTCCACAAGATGCAATGTTATTTTAAGCACATCCTTTTCACATATTCATCTCATGAAAAGGGCTGTCTAAATACACTTCAGTAGATGACAAGAGACGGAAATGAGACTCACATTGCACAGCAGTTTCACCTACTCCAGGTTTTACTACAAGCTTGATTAGCCACAGCGTATAATCAACAACCTCAAGTGCGTCTTATTAAAGTCATAGTAAACCCCGGTATGGGTCCAAATCCTGTGCAATGGGAGTCTTATTTCTATCCCTGGACAAGGTGGTTCCAAGCAGGTACTGCCTACTGAACGCTCCACACAGACACAGACGGGTGTTTTAAACAAGGACCCCGAGCACAGCTCTGCAGAGTCATCTCGTTACCTGCAGCTCCCGGTCCGGACGCAGCTTCAGCTCCTCACAGCAGTCCTTACACACTCGGAGGAAGATGAAGTCCTTTGTTTTGTCCTCAATCGCAGCTTCATAAACCTTCTCTTTGGTTCCTGGCGCCTGTGACGACTTTTCTTTAGTGAGCGGCAGTAACAAAACAGAGTTGACTTTGGTCATTACCAATCGGCCAGCCAAAGTATCTTCAGAAAGCGTCTCCGTGAGCTTGAAGCGACCAAACAGCTGTCCATTCTGGGCGTACTTGGCTCCTCCTGAGACACCCGTCAGCATGAAGCTTGACACAAGCTGCAAATTCACCTTAATGTTGAACCTGCAGGGAAAACAAAAAGATAAAATCGGTTAGTGTTTTTATAAAACATCGTGAAGCGCATAATAGAAGGGAACCACCACCTTTGCACTATAAAGGGGCCGGACAGTTCGGATTAAAGCAGGTACTGGAACTGAAAGGTCAGCTCCTTAAAGGGGTGGGTGGACTGTACTAAAGCAAACATATTGAACGCCACATTAATAATGTGGGAAACTGCCTTAATATAAATCATGATATCCAAGAGTTATTATATATTTATACATGGATACTAGATTTAAAACATTAAAGTTTATTTTTGGTTTATGTACTAAATCAGTCTGGTATTATAAGTCAGACTGCCTCAAATGTGTTTTAATTTAAAAAAAAAAAAAGCTGCAGGTGCTGAATTAGCAGAGAAAAAAATAAATAATAATTTCTTGCTAATGCAAAATTTCAAGCCTTCCCAACTCCCTGGTGCCCCATTATGACATGCATTATTGAAATCTTCAAAAAAAACGCCATGCCAATCCATGAAACATAACACACACAGATAAGGAGGAAGAACCAAATGTACCATCTAGTGGCAAACCAAGAAACTGCTCATTCAAAGGAGATGTCACAACATACCCATTTCTCCCAACGACCCCAGATCTCTGTCATCATTTCATACAGACAACACAAGGGTAATATAAAACACCCTGATCAAAATGTTCTGGTGACTTTGACCTAGTCTTCCCAGTAATTATAGGGGTCTAATTCAATTCCCTAAAACTATATTATGGACCTCTGACCACCACTGTCCCGGCAGTGCTTTCGAACACATTAAAACAGGATCTTTTAACCTCTAAATCAAGAGACAGTTTGGAGCCCAGCGAGCCAGCCATGGCTTAAGCAGCACCCGCTGGGCAGCCCTGTTTAGCGTGTTGCGCAGAACAGCAGCTTACTTGCTGACTTCCTTGTACTGCGCAATCTCCTCGATGTAGAGCAGGTCGTGCAGGCGGGCTTGGTAGTTCTCCTTGGTCAGGCTCTTATCCAGCACAGACTGGGTGAAGAGCTGGTCAGCAGACAGAGGGATCTGGTATCTGCTCAGGAGGCTGCGCTCCAGGTCAGCAGTTTCATTGGGCTCAAACTCCACGATAGTCTTGCAGGAAGAATCCCAGCGTTTCGCAGTGATGAGCAGCTGCTGCCTTGCTTGCATCAAATGTTCAAGATCTAAAATAAATACAAAAAAAAAAGGATGTCAATACTTTAACTATTTGCTTTGATACTTTAGTACACAGCTTTGACTGAGGATCATAAAACACACCTTAATTCTTGTTAAGTTCAATTAGGTAGCAGTCACCAAATGTACACTTGGACAAAAAAAGTAAATGTTTCGAGTTTACAGTAGACTAGCAAGGTGTTTATGTTGTCCCTGTGGACAAAAAAGACCCCTTGCTGCTTCCGATTATAATTGCATAAGATCTAACATGTCTAACAGCCTTTCTAGTCACTAATCTTGCTGTCAGTTAGATCACCCCTGCCTCCCAAAACGTCACTGCAGAAGATGCAGAACTTAAGTTGTTCCAAAAAATCAAGTTAAATCAGCTGGAGCAGGAGCTTTTTGCTGTTGTGCTCTTCATTTGTGGAACTCTATTCCACTTGACATTAGGGAGATGGAAGCATTGGATTCTTTTAAGTCTACACTGAAAGCATAATTATTTTAATGTGCTTTTATATAACTGAATTGTGTTGTACATACGACCTCTCTGGTTTTGTTTTTCACTTTGTACAGCACTCTGGTATGGCATGGCGTGACAGGAGGGTGCTATATAAACATTTGTATTGTACATTCTGATGAACGATCTCACCTTCTATTGAAGCAGCATCAACCATAACTCTCTGCATCAGCACAGGCTCGAAGCCAAAGTCAAAGACTATAGTCTGCCGGAAGGTCCCGAAGATCTCTGTGCTAAACCGGACGACTACTTCATAAACACAATGGTCCAGTCCATTCTGCGCAATGTTGCCTCCGACCCACTCCTGGCAGTTGTCTGGTACTTCCTGCACGATTTGGTTAGCACCATCTCCAGCAGAAACAGCACCGATGGAAAAATGGGGCCGGTGGGCATCGTACAGGAGAGCCATTCTGTACAGCATTCTTGCAGGCTTAAACAAAAACACAAGTGGAGATTTATATACTCACTTTACTAATTATATTCCACAATGAAGTGTTCTCACACCGTCAACTTCAGACGAAAGCAGATAAACTTCTAATCTCAGTGTGCTGATGAAGGCACAAGCCAAAAACGCTAGACTACTTGAGTTTTTACCTTAAATGTTTGAGTACTTAGAAGTTACAAATGACACAAGCCTCCAAAACATTTAAAATATTGCTCTGGGGAACTGTTTCAATAGAGTTCATTTATCAATGAATCTCTTTAGACCTGGTACAGAAGTATGTTTATTTATGTAGCTGTTACATACTAATGTGTAGTTCAAGTAGTTTCAGAACCCTGCAATAGAAAACCGATCTAGCAAATTTTAATTTCTAAGTTCTCTGCTTTAAAAATGTTTGACACCCCATATTGGAAAAGTAAAGCTTCATGTGCATCTAGTACTTGTATCAGAATTTACATTTAAAGTATGATCACATGGGCAGCTGTGTAGAGCGACGCCACTAAAGGTTCATTAGAATGTTAAAAAGCATGTTCCTACCTTACAGAAGAGTGAGAAGGTCCAGGACTGGGAGGATTTCTTGGTGGTGACTGTGACCGAAAGATCAGGACTGTGCTCCACACTCACCCCGTCCAAATAATCACTAAGCTTTAAGGTGGACAGTCAAAAATGCACATCTAGTAAGAATTCAGAAAAAGCACCTACTACCTTAAGTCGCTAAAAACAAAGTCTGGTTCTAGATGACAGATCCTTACTTTAGAACCTATTACCACTGGATTGTAATGACATTTAATCATAGCACTGCACCTTTTAAATGCAATCACAAACTTATTCAGGGTACAGTTGTGAACGAGTTTCATTCGCCTGGGTCATTATCTTCAGCAGGGATGGAAGTAAGACTCCTATTGCTAATCAAGCTCCAAGTAAAACCTGGCATTTTTGAAACTCCTATGCAATAGAAGTCTTATTTCCATCAATGTACAGTCTTATTGTTTTAGTCGCTACCACCGTTATCAGATAATGCTTGTGAAATTAAAGGATCTAGATTGCTGCAGGTTCATTCATCATATGCATTTCATTTATTGTATTTATTCTTCAATTAAATCTGCATACCACTTTCTCTGGTGATAAGGAGTTCATCCATTTCTCAATGAGGGCTTCCATGTAGCTCCCAGCGGACTGCGTGCTCTCTTGCTGCTGTTTCAAGCTTATGAGGCGGGAGGCGTATCTCTTCTGCCATTCCGTGAGCTCTTCCTGAGAATGTGCAGACGTACACTGAGCCCCGTATCTGCAAATGCCCTGTTCCAAATACCTGAGGCCAAGGCAGACAGCAATAGTGCATGAAAAACAATACCATGTAATGTAATAAAGGAAAAACAAAACTACAAATCTATAACTGCAGTCTGAATCACTCAACAAACCAGAAAACAAAACAGAAAGAAAATGAAATGAATGCATCTCAGGGCAACAGTGAATCATGCTGCTCTTCCACAGCAAACACATACAATGTGTCTTGCTATTTCATGACTATATAATCTGGTTAGTACTGTATATAACCGTACATTTCTATATGTGCTATGCTGTAGTGAATAAAGAGCCTTTCACAAAGTCAAAACAGCAAGGGAATAATAAAATGTGTTCGGACAAGACTACCTAGATCTAGATTTCATTGAGGTGGTTACCTTTTACAGAGCGTGTACTCCTCGCTGCTGGTGACTCCGCGTGGAGGAGGGCGAAACTGCCAGCCCTCCTGGACATCTTTCAGGACAAAATAAATCAATCAATGCAGTGTATAATAATGCAGGTTTCACACAGCTTTGTGTTTTGAAAGCAGGCAAAGCAACACACTTGCAGTTGTTCTCAGATCTTAAATAGTAAAAGAAACATTTTCAGTGTCTTTTAAAAGACTTCTAGACAAAACGTCTGTCATTGAATTTGAGTTTCTTTGTGTATTTCTCAATTAAGCACTATTGAGTGTTTAATGGTTTTCACACCTTGTAATCCGTGCCACTTGCTTTCAGGGTGTGGCTCAATTATCCAGACTGCTTACACCCACCATTAGTCCAGTTACTTGGTGTTGCACTGTATGGTAAACTGAGCCCTTTATTTTTTGTTTATTTATTTGGTCACTAAATGGTACTGATATGTCGGCAAGTGTACAGCTGTGCCTTTTAAAATGAAGATTATTATTAAGTTTCACAAGAAGCTACAAAGACAGATAACATGGAATCATTGAGGTACATTTCACAAACCTGTTAGCGTGACATTTAGTAGCTTATTTGTTTGCAGAGGAGAACGAAAACATCTGGCAATCAACATACCTTCCTCATTATCCTCCACATATCCCGAGGCCATTGTGCTGCTTGCTGTCTGCAGGAACAAACATGTTTTAATAATGTAGAGTGCTCATTTACATAAATACAAACAAACACTAGAACTAACACACAGCACGGGTACGATTCCTATGTGTAAACGGCTGAACTTTCTATGTCCCCCTCCGTTTTCAACTGATATCTGCTGAAGATAAATGAGGTGTAATCTCTTGTTCTCATGGATATCTTGCCTCAATTTCTGGAGAAATAAAGTGGTATTAAAATGATCCAGAGCAAGGGATTTAGCTGGGCGTCTATTCCCTCTGGGTAACAGATGGTACTGCATGTAACGCTGGTACAAACGTACTAACCCTGTATATACTTACTTCTATTTCAGACAGCAGCATTTTCAGCCTGGTCAGATCCTTCGTCACCATCCCATTCTGAAGAGACACAAACAAACACATTCCGCTCAGAATGATTACAAGCAGCCCCGGTACACAGGCTGCAAGACTCTGTTCTATAAGGAGTTTGAATCTGTTAGGAGTGGCTGCTCACTGCTATTAACTGTATAGCAATTGAGAAAAAAAATATGGCAATGTATATAAAAAAAAAAAAGTGGAGGTCAACAAATTATATTTACATAACAGGTTAAAAGTGTATCTCTTGAATTACATTTAATTTATTAAAATGCATGCTCCTTTGCCTGTAAAATACACACCTGTATTTGTACAAACCGGGGTACATATATTTAATGCAGTCACTGAACTTAAGTTTCTTTTAGTATTTCTATACATGTATCTGGAAGGAAAAAGGATTGACGAAAACAAGTTCATCAAAATGTTATTCACAGAACAGACACGGGGAAGCACTGTATATTAATAGGAACTGCAACGGCACAAGCTCTAGCACAGCGACTCTGCAAAGGAACGCGTCAATTCATTTGAAACCAGAATTCCCCAAAAGGAAAAAATAAATAAAATATCTGACTTTCAGTAGATTCTTTCATAAAAACAAAACATTCAGAGAATTCCGTGATGTCCGTGGTTGCCTCACAAACTTTCCATCAGTCTGTGACATAGCGAGAAGCAGAGTAAATCATAGACAATGGCACAGCAAGTGCTTCCAATTACAAATTACAGAAATGCAATGGGAAGCTTCCACCAATAATGCAATCAAGGGTTCTAAAATTCATTTTGTGCACAATCTAAAAATAAATCGATTGGCTTATTTCATACATCAATGCCCATTACAGATTCGTGTTCTCTTAAACCTCAGGAATTTTGCACTTAATTTTCTCTTTAAAAAAATCAATCAGCAAAATGTTTTTTTGTTAATCCCTAGGGATGCTTTTTAATAGCTGTTAAAGCCGAAGGCAATCGACTGGTGTCTAAATGGTTAGCTTTCAACTGAAGAATTTTAAAGCCTTCTTTGTATTGGGTTATAGATTTTCTATTAAACAACCAATACGTAAACTACACCTGTTTACAAATACTATCAGTAAATAAAAGTTTATAAAGCAGTAGTCAAAAGATCTGAAGGCATTTAATGTTGATCAAGTCATTTAAATATACCGTATAGGCATTCTATATATGTGAACACCTAACAGTTAAAGCCAGAAGGCAACGCATAGACTTCTAAAGCAAGGAAGGAAATAAGACTCCCATTGCATTCCTGGTTTTATTGAGTTACATAAGATACACCTGAGCTCATTACCTATACACACTGGGGCTAATCAAGCTGAAATGGGTGAAACTGCAATGCAATAGGAGTCTTATTTCCATCCCTGTAAAGTACAAAAAGACTTTTTCCAGGAATCTGACAGACTACTGGAACTTCAGTTTCACATATTCATATGACTAATATAATGCTTAAGAGTAAAGGAGGGGGTGGAATACCCACTCATGCTTACAATGCTGTTGGAAAACACCAAAAATATAATTACAAAAAAAAAAATGTATGTACTTTTGCATATAATTACACAAATAAAACAGCTATACAACTTACCAAAGGTTCCCCCAAAAGCGACCTAGACAAAATACTGGATACTTCTTGGAGACTTCCTTCCATGAGCATGCAGCGAAGCACTGCAGGGAGCAAGCCTTCCCCCCTGGCCAGCTCCTCTGCCAACACTAGGAAGGCAGGTAATCACAGAGAGGACATTAGATACAAACACCAGCTTTTGCAAAATCCAAGGTGGATGCAATTTCATTAATATCTTCATTTATTGTTCATGTAAGACACAGATCAAAGGCATCATATTGTATTACAGATAACAGGTATTTATTGACAGTAACAAAATAAAAAGCAACTTCAGACCAGCATAATGAAAATAGACAGCTGGACTACAGAATAAACTGTTTGATGCTCAGTGCTCTCAATTTAGGAAGAGTGCTCTTTAGAGTTGCTGCTGTGCTGTGTTTGCTGAACCTGATGTCCCTTTTATAAAACTGCACATGAAAGTTAAAAAGAGAAGCAGAGGTGCAGAACAGGTAAGATCTATGTACTTATTTCATTAGCAGCAAGTGTAATTCATTCATTCTATGGCAACAATTCTATCAAACTTATTAGTAGTGAAAAGGTCTAGACTTACCATGCTTACAATCTTCATCTGCTTGATCATAATTTTTCTGTTAAATAAAATATGTACATATAGTCAAATTACTCGACATCAACTACATTTTCAGCAAAGGGTTTGCAGAACTGGTGCTGTCTAGCTTGGCTGCTGTGCACGGCAAGAAAGCTGATCATCCGCAGCTGTGCAGTAGATGGCGTCTGCTTTCTGACCGCTCTACAGACCTTACGGTTATCTACTGCGATAAAGTACTATTAATAATTTGAGCAACTGCACGCTGGACCATTGGGAACGGCTGCAAATATAAAAGTGAAGTCATTTACACTTCAAGGCTGAGGTAGAGCTATAGACAATCGCATAGACAATAAGGTACCAGTAGATATCGAGCAGTAAAACCCATGGAAAAAGGCATTTTGTTGAAACAACTTAGCTTTTTATTAGTTTGCTTTTGAAATTACGCAAATATACTTAATTAAAAAAATTAGGCTTTCTTTTTTTTTTTTTTTAAGCACCACAAAAACATGTCCAGACTTACAAGTTGCAAAAGCGCTGCGATTCTGTAGAGCAGGATCCTGTTCCTGATGAAGTCACTGCCCTGCTGGGACACTGTGCTGGGGCTGGGGGGGCAGTGGCTGAGGGAGAGCAGTGCCTCCGTGCAGTGCTTCACCACCGCCTCGTACTCCTGCCTTCGCAACGATTCACATGCTTGTTCACATGACTTCTCTGGCCTCCTGTCTGCCATGACTTAGGGACAGAAATTCTTAGGAGGGGGGAAAAAAAGAAACAATTTTTATACTTGTATAATGGAACACCTCAATCACAAGTATTGGGTAAAATGGTCTTAATACAGGATTATTCTCTTCATGTGCGCCAAGAACAGCCTGAAGGATACCTCCATAGCAGACACAGTAGGCTTTCCACTTCAAGAAAAAAGTTTGCATATAAAAAAAAGACTTCTAAATAGATTATGGCTAAAGTACTGAAATGGACTGCTTCCTCTCTAGTTAACATTCAGCTCCACACCGGGTGGGTAAATATTTTGGTCTGGCTAATTAACTGTTAAGGTCTTCCAGCACACAGCCAAACTTCATAAAGCAACACTGGAAAATGATTGTTTTGGTTCCAATAGGACATTTAGCTCATCTGTACAGTACGCAGAATATAACCTAATAAAAATATCCAACAGGGTACAGTAGGCCCCAGTCACAACCCACTCCAGGTGAGGAAACAATGAAAAGTGCAACTCTCTGAACTAGGACAAAATCCCTCAAATCCATATTCATGAAATCTTCACAATTAAACCCTAATAAACAAAACAAATGTTTACTAAAAAAAAAAGTCAGCCTTCATTTAAGCACCACAATACTGCCCTTTCCTGTTCTCTCCAAACCAAAATCTGATTACATTCACTTTTATTTAGACTTTGAATAACACTTTTCTGAATTACATTCAATATATAATTCAGAAAGTAGCTGTAAATATGTCACATCAATTTGCTTTTGCTCAGCTAAAAACGCCTCTGTATACTTTCCTTTGCAAATTATTAGTTCAATTATCAATACAAAAAAAAAATGTGTCACAGAAAGCTAAACTGTAATGGGTGGAAGAGACTGTTGCCAGGAAACCCTTTTTAAATATCGTGATTACTGTTATTTATTTTTTACAACTACATTTTTCCTAAATGCCATTTCACTTTTTTGTCAAGCCACACCCAGACCAACTCTTTCAACAGCTTCATTCCTCTCAATTTAAACCCAACACAAGGACAAGTATCATTTTCATAGAACGGGGTTGTTTCTGCATTGCAACATGTGGTTTGTAAACAGCCAACTGTTTAAAAACAAGGCCTAGTGGTCAGTGCTGTACTATTTTTACAAAGTACAATGTTATAATTTTACAAGAAAGCGGCACAAGAGGGAACATTTACGTAAAGTACTATTGTGGTAAAGTTGCACTGACTGCAAACTAAAACGCAGTACGACTATACCAGTAGCGGTATTATAAAATGTCCCCGTTATCCACAGCATTCAAAGCTACTCTACCTCGGAGGTGATGTGTAGTGTATCCTTTTGAAACTTAAAAAAAAATAGAAGCGTAACTATCTGTCTAAGGCTACAAAATGCTTTACCAGGAACAATGGATTTACAGAGCTACTGGCCCAGTCCGAACTGCGTTTACTTGAACATCATGTTGTTGTAGGTTAACCATTTCGATGCCAATGTATGCGTTTAATTATTTATTTTCACCATTAAAGAACTGAATGCGAGCGTACCTAAAAAGGACATCGGGAGAGTGAGCATGTAAAAACATCATCATCATCATCATCAACATCGACTATCTTTGGAATCAGGGTCAGTTAATTATAGATACATGTGTGCACGTATATCTCGATATATCACTCATCTATAACAGCGTGACCTACGCGCTTTCTTTTGCAAACTAACTCTAGGACCGACAAAAAAAAAATGGTTTTTACCAAGTTTGGTCCTGTATTGACAACAAGCACTCTCGCTGTCTAGAAGTATGTGAGCATTTTCAGACCCAAACAATCCCGCTAGCATATACGACTACAAGGAGTTTAACCAGATCAAAGCGCACATTCATAAGCGAAGCAAAATATATCACATCGCAGCTATTCAGTGTTTAAATCTAGCGTGTTATTTGTAAACTGAGCGCTTCGGGTTGCTGATGTAAACAGCCCCGACCGCAAGTCAGGCAAGGGGCCTCCCGAGTAGACGCAGGCGAGCGCCGGTGCAGGCCTCCGCTTCACACTGGAGTTTATTTATTCCCAACATTATCGGCTGCAGCGGGGTCTCTCGGGCGCCCTACTGCATACCGTGCTTACTTTTTAAATTATTTACCCCGGGTTTCCGAAACGGAGCGGGTTCCCGCTAGCTTCCCGGGGGAGAAGCGCTGCAAAAACAGAGCTGAAAAATGGACAGTCTACACTTACCTAGCTTTACTTTCTACGCCATCTTGGATCCACTTGTCAGCCTCCCCCAAAGCATTGTGGGAAGAGAGTTATGAACTCCGCTCCCTGAAAGCTGCATGGTGATGTCTAGGCAATGGGCAGCTGGAAATGTGTTTGCATTTAGCTGTTTATTTTCCGTCTAACTAAACGTTACTTCCATGCAGTTACAGTCTCAACAATTTCAAATGGAAACAGAACGGTAATTCGTTTTTAAATAACAGCATCACATCTATTAATAACACACTCAGCACGCGTGTTATACTCCTCTGTTTAATAACATTCGTTCAATAAAGAGCATTAGAAAATCCGGTATAGTTTTGCAAACAAAATAATGTTGTTTTTTTTTTTTTTTTATGGAACACTTCTTGTATTGTTAACTGCACTGTTGTAGTGGTAAAGCGAAGACATGCTCGTGTGAGCTGCATCATTTGTGTAGCATCTGAGTACTCGTATTAGTATGTAGTTTCTCACGACGAGTCTACAAGGTGAATCTGACAAGTTTTATTTTCAGACTAATGTAAGTAACTCGCATTATAAACATCATTGTTTTTTTCCACTGTCGTTTGCAAATGTGCACATTAATGGTAATTAGAATTTTATTTAAAGTGTAGCACTTTCCATATATGATGTATAAAAAAAATACAGTATCATACAGCTATGTATCCACAAAGCCCTTGAGGTTGAATTGTACAGAGAATTAGTACTTCAGTAGTTTAGACCATTGCTACAACACAGGGAATGCGCAATGTAAGACTGGTGAAATGCAATCTTATAACAATATAGATGTACCTGCAGTAGGTGTTAGCCCTACTGTATTGCTGCTCTGAAAAACAGTCTACATATCCACAATTCTTTGCAGGTTGAAATCAGCAGAAATAACGCAAGTACTGGTGTGCACATACGATACAAACATAATTGAATAGTCCTAAAGATTGCATTTCCAGAATAAAAGCCTTACTGTAGGCCAAATTGTGCATTCATGGGACGCGAGGGAGGTTGCGATTGTAGGATTTGTTCCCTTCATAGCAGCGCACCCAGTTGGGTACTGTACATAGCATTGTGTTTATTGTGCATGTTATCACAGTCCATAACAGGGAACCCCAACTTTACTCAAGGGGACCAGCCTTGAAACATTTGCAAATACATTTGCTTTTCTTAAAAACGGTCTATCAGCTGCAGAACAGGTTGACTTGTGGATAAATTATAATTTGTGAAGGCAAGAATAACGTTAAAGCTGTTGATGTAACGACAGTGTTCCGCTTTTAAACAATCTTGTTAAAACATGCCAGCATTTGGAAAATGCTCATTCCCATACCATAATCAAGCACTGTCCCACGATCATGGTTTATTTGATAGTAAACGAGTATGTATTCCTTTGTGTCTGAAAACAGTTCATTTATATTTTCCTAAGGCAGTTTAGCATTGGATAAATCCAGAGCACTGAACAAAAGCACAACTTATGAATAATTGGAAGAGAAACATACAATACAGACATCTTGTTATGAACACTTTATACACGTCGCTGTGCACTGGACAGAGCCACGCAGGGTTTAATCTTACTCTAAAATGCTGCTTCCATGAAATCTCTGTAGTACAGTGCAGCACAATAAAAAGCGTGCGAGAACAGATGGGATCACCTTAGGTGTGTGACTACCGCTAATATGGTGGAACATCTCATAAATAACCACCTGACTCCAGAATCCGATGCTGCTGTCAAAGAGGATGTTTCTGTGTATTCATTTTAAAAGATTTTTAAAAGCAGTGATGGGACCAGCATTGAGACAGCGACTGCGATGGGGTTTGAAGTGCATGTCAAGGGCAGGATTCTGCCTCCCATAGCCGCCCCCTTGAGTGTGTCCCGTCAGGGTTATACCAGAGCTCAGGGAGCCCCATTGCAGCTGTCTACCCTTCTTGTGCTCCAGACATCAGCCTCTCTGGATTCATGTTTGCTCTTCCAAAGCTACAAAAGACCAAATGCATAATGCAGTTTTGCTCAAGACAAAGGATTTGGTTTTAGTATGAAACATAGATTTAAGGCCCTTGTGGCAATTACAAACATGTGGACACCATGGAAGCTTTGCATCAGAGTTTAAGGTTGAGTGGAAGATATGCATGATGTTAATTATTCATTCTAACACATACGCTTATTCATCACAATTAAAAAAGAAAAAAAGCACAGAAGTCAACAGCTTATAGCAATATTTTAATATAGCACAGACTGACCAGTTTGTATTCAACTCTACATCCCTTATTATAACACCTTCATGTAAAACCTGTGAGAATACGGTAGGAAATGATGCCCCATCAGTAACCAACATCATAAGAACAAGCATACATGCATGAGGTATAGAAAACATAAGAATAAGATGGAAGGACTGGGATTCTCACAACAGGAGCCGTCCTTCCGATTCGATGGCTGCTCTACAATGGAATACCTTGGGTATGTAGGATGGTATTATCAATGCAAACAGATATTACATTAGAATGATATAATGAGGTATTCCCCACCTCCCCAACAACTGATCCATTTAGAAATGCACTTGAATATTATTATTATTATTATTATTACACAAGTTTAAATCCATCCTAAGAGGTTAATTAAACCTGGATCAGGTGACATTTTCACAAAGCCAACACACAGTCACACTGTACGGAGGGGGCTTTCGGACGATCTTTCTGTTTGCTGCGCCCCATTCAAAAGGCACCCCGCACACACTCACAAAGTCCTCTACTGCAGGTTGTGGATCATTTCCTCTTTGGCGATGAGGTGTGTGGTTTTGTTAACGAGTGCCATCAGTGAATTGAGTTTATGGGACCAGTCGTTGAGAATGTCGTTGGGGTCCTTTGGCCTCTGGAAGTTGATGATTCCAGCCATGCGGTCGACTTTTGAATAGATGGTCTTACTCACTACCAGGCTTGAGAGGAACTCCTCGGACTCCTGCAATAAAGACACGAGATATGACTTCTCAACTACACTAGTTATTCGTGTCATGCAAAGGCACACCACTAAAAGCATGCGCTTATTTGAAAGGAACGCCATTCATAATAGTTAAGTGTGTATCATATTCGTTTGTGGGAAGAATGACAACTGTCTGTGAAGCACCGTTTCTGAATGCTTCCGTATCTTAATCACACAGATGGTTTGTGGGGAAACATGTTAACTAATGGCTGCCCACCAAAAAAGTGTGCGAAAATGTAAATGAATACTTACATCAACAGAAAGATCAAGAAGCCCAGCCATTCTCTTCATTGTAATCCGTGTGTAATACTTTGCCATTATTCTTATATTCTGAAAAACAGAAAGATGTATTAGCATTGATGTGGAGTAATATATATATATTATATATATATATATATATATATATATATATACACACACACACACACACACAAACACCTCTCTAACCAGTAAAGTAATCAAGCAGCAAAAATATTAATATTAAGAGCAGCATCTGACGCGTCTTTACACAACATATTATCTTTGACTCTGCAACCCGTTAAAGCATTTTTAATGTCCCCATCAAACTCCTGCTTCAGAGTGAGAACCCCACTTCCATGACACCTGACAGCACATCTACTGCCTGGCCGCAGCAGTGTTTAACACAGCCAGTGCTTCACTCACATGCTCCACAACCCTGTTCTTCAGGTCCTTCCATCTCTTCTCCCCCTCCTCTGTGTTATCAAACACGTCCGTCGCCGGGCTGTCTGGAGAACCCTCTCTCAGCTCCTTCCCGTAGTCCTCCACCAGGGCCGCCCAGCGCATCAGCTCCATGGTGGTGAACTGCTTCAGGAGCTCCCTGGGGAAGGACGGGCAAAGCATTGGTGCAAATATACCACAGCAGAGAGAGCAGGAGTGGAAATCTATCCAGACCAAAAATGAAAATGTGGTTTTATACTTACTTGTACTTCGGAATGTCTTCCAGTTTTTTGTCTGCGTTTATCCTGTGGACCAGATCTGACTGCTCATTGTCATAGGGAGCCAGGATCACATACAGAACAACACTCTTCAGAGCCTGGAATGAACCAGCTAATGGTTACTTCCACAGAACCACTACAGCCCGTATATACACACATACAACAATGTGCAGACAAAACAGACGTTTATTACATACAACCATTGTTTTAATGAATGAGTTCATTCAGCTTTGGTTCAAATAATCCAAGCTCGCTTAGCAAAAGCAGTGATGTTGCAGTAATGTGCTGCATTATTGTAACGGAGCCTGTTTTGGAAACATTTTTAAGGCTCATTTTGCATTCAAAGCCCTTTTGTGTCAAGCCCCCTTAATAAGCATGTGCACAAAAGATGATGAAAGAAATGAGCAGTTCAATGAAAGAAGCATGTCTCAGTGTCTTCCTGAGTTTTCAAAACCACTAGTGATTCATGTTTATATATATATATTTATTTTTTCTTGTTATTCCATTACTGTGGTGTTCAGGGAAGTTGAGAAGGTTCAGTGCTTTGTGAAAGGTGCTTTGAGGCAAGGCTAGGGTAGTGGTATTGTGCAGAGACAGGAGGCTTTACCTGCTGCCATTTGGCGCTGTCTTCTTGGATGCAGGGGGTGTCGTAGATCGCACGGTAGTGCTTGCAGATCGAGAGGTAGGATCCCTCATGCAGATCCACTTGAATCATTAAATTGTAATATTTAAGCTTCAGCTCCTAAAAACAAACAAAAAAAAAACATACAAGTTCATCAATGCTGTATTCAGTTCTTCAATTAAAACATGTTTAATTAATTTAACAGAAATATATACTGTACAGGTGCTACTGTCAAATACCGGTAATGCAGTCCTGGTGCATCACAGAGCAAGTCAGATGAAGCTGGATTTAACATCTACAGTATGTTCATGAAATGCTTGTGTGTGGAAAGCAGAGTTACCAGAGTACACCCCTGCAGACATCCCTAAAATTAAAGAGGTCTCATCTTCCCGCTTGGAAGCCAGGCTACAAACCCTGCAGCTTTGAGGAAATGAAGAGGCTTGGTGTGAAACAATCTTTATTTCATAATCCCTGCTTTGAACACCATTTTTGTGACATGCTCTAAATCCACTAATCTAAATCCTCCTGCATAGTTGCTTCCAGTAGCAGAGACCCGAGACTTGACGTTGTAAAGCGGCTTGCCTGTTCTTTTACATAACCTGCAGCTAGCCGGGTCAGAAATGGTATGAGGATGTTTAGAACCCATGAAAGGAGGGGGACTGAAAACACAGATTACTGTCAGGCATAGCACAAACAGGAACCACAAACTCAACCACAAGGGATCTTCATGATCATGAAACACAAACCCCTGCCACTCAGTCCTGGGCCTCCCCCAGCAGACGTCAGCTGTCCAGAGGGCCTCCCTGTGACCACCTTCCTCACATGTTTACAGCTGCCCTGCAACAGGATTTTAGGCAGCGCTGTTACCTCTGTGCCCTCCTCCTGGAAGAACTTGGTGTTGATTTTCTTGCTGATGATCTGAGTCCGGATGTAATCCTTCACAGCCACACACAGCCTCATCTGTTCCAAGATGAACTCTGTCTTTTCCTTCTTCTCCATTGAACCGTAGGTCTCAACCTAGATCATAAAGAATATAGTTCACAAACTGCTCCGTATGTAATGCTCTGTCACACAGAGCATTACAGTTCTGTGCTGCTTCTCATTTCCAGTCTGCTGTCACACACTGCTTCTCATTTCCAGTTGTGATTACTCGCATATGTTTTTGTCTCTTTTTGTGAACTGTGGTATTGTTTGGCATGTAGAAAAATATGGGGGTCCAATTAGAACTGAGCCTAATAATGAAATGCTGAAAATTGTAAATTGCCACTTTGTGACAGGGAGGACCCTGCTGCTGGTTCAGCCGTGCTGCTGCTGTGGTAAACAGGAAGCCTTGCCCGGAGCCCAGATGATCGGGAGATCCTGATTGGCTGGGGGCATGCCCTGGGGGCCTACACCTGTTTAAGAGTTCAAAGCTACTGCACAGCCATAGCCACACAGGCGGGCACAGAGCGAAAGCTTGCTTTGTTTATAACGAGGAGGAGAGCGTCCGCTCCGCAGGATAACTACTACAGAACCCTTCAACTGCCAGACGGATCCTGTGAAGGTTCTGCCCAGCCAGGACCGTCAGATGCCGGGACTTTAGGAGCAACAGCACTAGGTTGGTTTAGGGGATCTCAACCAGTATAGCGAGGGTTTCGTACAGTAGCTTCCTAGAGCGGGACGTCTCTTTTAGTGGGGCTAGCACTTGCCATGTGTGGTAAACTTTTAAAGATACAGGCCATTTTTGAGAAGAAAAAATTGGTTTAAAAAGTGCATCTTAAATTCAAAGGAGTACGGTATATATACACACTGTGGAGTGTGTATGGCAGGTAAGCCACTTATTTGGATTATAACTGATAAAATTGACAATTGGGTCATTGCTGCAGCCACATGGTTTTAAACAAGGTTTTTTTATACATAATGTAGGTACAGTGTGTTTCTGGACATAATGGTTTAAAAATAGCTATTTTAAATGATACAGAATATGAATGAGCACATCCCACTCCCAGCCTGTGCGTTACCTGCAGCTCCTGCAGGATAGCAGCTGCCTCCTTCACTTCTCCGCTCTGCTCTTTGATGTTCGCCAGGGTCTTTGTCAGCCGGGCACGCTCGATTTCTACATAGATCTGAGGGAGAACGAAGCACAGGAAACATGACACCGCCAGCTCTTTCATAGGGGGAGGAAAACTGCACACAGCAATGTGATCAAAGAGTTTACTAAGAAACCTAATCAACAGAACATATATCACACTCTGTGTATAACAAACTGAACACTGCTGGAAACCTGTGGAGGTAGGTCATGCCCACATCTTTGGCAAAGCACAGTGCAGATGCTGGGATGTCTGTGTAGGGCTGCACAGGCCCAAATACAATATTCCAGTTCAGCCCGCATCTCGTGTCACCTGTTCTTACCAGACAGTAAACCATGAACAGTGACGCAGCGACAAATGTTCAGGTTGCACTACAGAGGAAAAAGAAGCGGTCCCAACCAGCAACAACACGGACCTTCCCTGCTGTGACGGTGCGCAGCGTGTCGATGAATCGCAGCTTGATTGGCAGGTCTGTCATCTTCTCCACATAGGTGTAGCACTCCTGGACCATCTTGGCAACAGCCTTTAGAAATAGAAAAAGAACCAATAAATAAGACATGTTCAGTACGTTTAGTGCAGCCGAGCAGAGCAAAGTGACATCGAACATCATGCTGTCAGCCCTCCGACCCCACACAAACAGAATGCGCCTGGCTACAACATGCTGTGGGTCTATTACAGTACTAGTGAATACTTAAAACCACAGAGTACTGTGTGGACATTAATGGGCCGTCATTATTGGGATCTTTACAGACGATGTTACAGTGAAAGTGACCACCACAGCTGGCCAGCCAGCCGGCACGGACCTGCTTCAGCTGGCTTCTCCTCTTCGACAGCAGCATTACATTCTCATTCAGAGCGTCCCAGTCTTTGGCTTCATAGCACATCTGCACTATAGCAACCAGAATCTTGGAGGTGGAGACCATGTCTGAGGCCTGTTTGACATGAAAGAGAAGACATGAGAAAATCTCTTCTTACACTTCTCTAGAAGTAAAATTCACAAAAGGAATTAGAACATACCGTTCTGGTCTGCTTTTCCAAGTTCAAAAGTTTTTCAACAGCTTCTTGAAGTTTTCCTTCCTGAAATAGAAAAAGTTGAGTAATTATAATTAGAAATTCATAGTTCAGTTTCTTTACTTGAACAATAACCTCTCAATAAAAGCTTACAGGCACATCAAAGAGGTCAGTCCCTTTTGCATTTGTATCTGTAAGCAAACGGCAATTAAATAAAACGAAACTTTATTATGTCAACAAGTTGCTGTATTTGGAATACAGCGAGCGCAGCACACCACAGTAAGGCTGGACCCCGAATTGTTGTGCAGCGTTTTCAGACAGCAGGTGTACCCACGATATCAGACCGACAAGAAGCCGTGGAGTGTGTGGTGCTGCGTTTATAACAGTGCACGGCACTCTCTTGCTTATAATTTAATGTCTGACTTATCCTGTGTAATTTCCGTTATCAGTAACACGCTTAATACTTCCTGTGTCCATTCCTGCTCCAAATCGGACAGGTATGACAAAGTTATTTCTCCGAGACAGCAGCCCTTGTTGACAACTCCTCTTCATATGACAGTTTACCGCTGTGTTGTTATAGCGTAGATAATGTTATGGACTCCAAATACAGATTATCACAAACATGAGCTTTGTTTGTGGAAAATGTACATTTTACGTTGTAGTTTGGAGGTCGATTAAGGGTGGCACAGAGAACAGATCGCACTGGTTAAAAAACCCAAGCGTAAACCATCCAGGTATCTTAGGCTGTGTGACTTTTTCATGCTGAGACAATGAATAACATGCAGAAAATGAACGTCTCGTTTTATCATTGGAAGTCTCCATGTGGCTAACGTGATCCAAAGATTCGTAATAAATAAAGAACAAAAAAAAAACACTGAACCTCAAAAAAATCTCATCACTGTGTGGCTGTGTCAGTGTCAAGGCCTACGTTAACCAGCATGACTCAGCCCTGGCTGCGGAAGAGAGAAAAAAAAAAAGCAATCCTCTTTTCATTCAACTCACTTTTGCCATCTTCTCGCACTCGGGGATGCGTTGCTCCACGGTGGAGCTGTAATCCACCTCCATTTTCACAATCTTCCCGTCCGCGCATTCCAACCCATCGGCCATTTTCAAGCGTTAGTCTGGGACCTGGGACAAAAACAAACAGTCACACTTCCACAAACTCGCACTCGAACCGTGCTCCCACTCCACTCCACTCCACTCCACTCCACTCCGTGATCTGTTGTCACGCTAACCGGAAACCAGCGGGACCAATCAGTAGGCAATTGGAAAGTCTAAATTCCGTAAGGACCCGTTCAGGACCCGGTTTATGCAGACAGGCAGTTTTACAAACAGCTAAAGTGACTTTGGTTTATTTTTTTGTAAACATAAAGAGATTACAGTCGACGCAATATTAGACATGTGTTGCACACCGCACAGTAAAACAACTTTTTTACCATCACTTTTGTCGTAGCACTGAGGCTGAGCCGTACCAGCCACTCTGGAGTTGTAATTTACACAGTAGTATTATCCTAATGTAAAAATGTGTAATTAATTATAAAAATATACTGTTTTTAAAAGCATTTCACGCCTTCCCTAATCATTGTGCATTTCGTAAAATTCTGTTTTGCCCCCAATGTACACATACCGTAGTTTAGTTAAGTTTCACTTAAGTTTCCTGGACTTATTATTACACATTTACAGCAGTCTTTCCTCCAGTTTGACCATGATGTTTGTAAAGATGTCTTTATACTCTCCTAAATGAAATTCCGCTTTCAGTCACAATGTTACAATTCCCCTTGCAGGCACGTAGCAGCGATTAAGAGGCTGCTGGAGTAATAGCGCCCCCTACCAATCACTGCTCTGCGGCTCACTCCCAGTGTCGCGCCGGGTGCTTATGCTGTACCTCCAGTTTGGCTCCTGCTGAAAGGTAGAGCGAGTCAGGCACAGAACGCTGCAAACTTTTACACATTTTACATATTTTTACATTTTGAAATCAAAAGATATCATATGGACACGTGAAGTCGTTGTATACGCATGTGCAGAACATGTCCTGTAGGGGATGACTCTTCGTCCAAGCCTTGAAGTTCTCCTTTAGAATCCAGTCCCGTTATCTCTGCTGCATCGCAGACGTAGTCTAATCTGCAATATGAAATAAACGCAGTCCGAAGTTACGAGAGCCATCATCTACATGCTTCGTGTTGGTAAAATTATTATTTAGAATATTTTGGTAATAACATTATCAAATGTTGCTGTGGTTACAATAATAAATAAATAAACATGCTGCTTCTTCTTATTATTATTATTAGTGGTGGTAATACAGTATGATTATCATTATTATTATTAGTAGTAGTAGTAGTAGTAGTAGTAGTAGTAGTAGTAGTAGTATTGTTAATAAAAATAATAATAATAATAATAATAATAATAATAATAATAATAATAATAATAATAATAATAATAATAACATGCTAGTTTGTGTTGATGCGTGTTTTATTTAAATTCTCTACATTCTTCGCAGGGCGGCGCGCTATTGGCCACAGCGCGACTCCTTCAGTGTGATGATGTCAGACAGCAGTAGAGGAGTTGTTTGAGAAGCAGACGCATGCACTGCTAACTCTAACCCCCGATGCATTGTATCGCTTTAGATCTGCATGGGCATCAGCGGGAGGACAACTGCAGTGCCGAGCGTGTAAAACGAGAGGTTTAGAAAGAGGACAACGGGCCTTATCGCAAGCTCGGGATTGTAGAGATAAGGAAGAGGAGAACAGAAGCACCACGTCTCTACTTCAAGTGTTCCGACACATCTCTATCCCGACACGTTGCTTTTCTTTATTTAACGCAAGCTCTCAAATGCATTTTGCGGAAGGCGTATCTTGAGTTCCGTTTGTTTCATTTTGTGTCATTGTTTTAATAAGACATGCCTCTTCAGTGACACTTCTCTGCACTGTCTTTGAATCACCGTTTTTTAGGGTTTGTGTGTAGCACTGCCTGGCATTTTCTACATTTCTTTATATTGTCCGGAAGTGGGCATACACCGTAAAATGCATGCGATCTGAACTTGCAGAAACGCAAAGGAAGGTTTTTCTTTACCGCTGGGTCACTCTGGTTTGATGCATGGCCAGCGCGAGCTGCGAGCTGCTGTCTGAGTTGATGAGTACTTCGCTTATCCAGTGACCGGAGCTTGGACAATACGTACACATCTAGCAACACGTCTACACATAGATTTACACTGCACCTAGCTTCTGTTATACATTTAAAAGTAAACCAAGGAATATGCTGCCAAAGGAGTATAGAATCTGCATGCCACTGACAGTGGAAGAGGTAAGTCGAAAGTATATCCGTAGTAGTTGTCGTAGTCGTAGTATGTGTTTAATGAAATGGTGTGTGTGTGTGTGTGTGTATATATATATATATATATATGTATAATCAACCATATGGGTCACCCATAAAGCTACCGTTATCAATTTTTTTTATTCTTCTTTTAAACGGATTGGTTAAAAGTAATCCAACCATCATATATAAAACCACTTATGTATGCATGTATGTATTTATTTATATTATTTATTTGTTTATTTTAAAAATAAACAAAAAAGGAAACCGAATTGACACTGCATTTGAACTAAATCCAGCGTATTGGAGGGAGGGGGGAATACTGTGTTTACCTGAGACTGTGCTGCTGTACCACGCTGTATGTGTACGTGTTTACCTGAGACTGTGCTGCTGTACCACGCTGTATGTGTACGTGTTTACCTGGGACTGTGCTGCTGTACCACGCTGTATGTGTACGTGTTTACCTGGGACTGTGCTGCTGTACCACGCTGTATGTGTACGTGTTTACCTGGGACTGTGCTGCTGTACCACGCTGTATGTGTACGTGTTTACCTGGGACTGTGCTGCGGTACCACGCTGTATGTGTACGTGTTTACCTGGGACTGTGCTGCGGTACCACGCTGTATGTGTACGTGTTTACCTGAGACTGTGCTGCTGTACCACGCTGTATGTGTACGTGTTTACCTGGGACTGTGCTGCTGTACCACGCTGTATGTGTACGTGTTTACCTGGGACTGTGCTGCTGTACCACGCTGTATGTGTACGTGTTTACCTGGGACTGTGCTGCTGTACCACGCTGTATGTGTACGTGTTTACCTGGGACTGTGCTGCTGTACCACGCTGTATGTGTACGTGTTTACCTGGGACTGTGCTGCGGTACCACGCTGTATGTGTACGTGTTTACCTGAGACTGTGCTGCTGTACCACGCTGTATGTGTACGTGTTTACCTGGGACTGTGCTGCTGTACCACGCTGTATGTGTACGTGTTTACCTGGGACTGTGCTGCTGTACCACGCTGTATGTGTACGTGTTTACCTGGGACTGTGCTGCTGTACCACGCTGTATGTGTACGTGTTTACCTGGGACTGTGCTGCGGTACCACGCTGTATGTGTACGTGTTTACCTGGGACTGTGCTGCTGTACCACGCTGTATGTGTACGTGTTTACCTGGGACTGTGCTGCTGTACCACGCTGTATGTGTACGTGTTTACCTGGGACTGTGCTGCGGTACCACGCTGTATGTGTACGTGTTTACCTGGGACTGTGCTGCGGTACCACGCTGTATGTGTACGTGTTTACCTGAGACTGTGCTGCTGTACCACGCTGTATGTGTACGTGTTTACCTGGGACTGTGCTGCTGTACCACGCTGTATGTGTACGTGTTTACCTGGGACTGTGCTGCTGTACCACGCTGTATGTGTACGTGTTTACCTGGGACTGTGCTGCGGTACCACGCTGTATGTGTACGTGTTTACCTGGGACTGTGCTGCGGTACCACGCTGTATGTGTACGTGTTTACCTGGGACTGTGCTGCTGTACCACACTGTATGTGTACGTGTTTACCTGGGACTGTGCTGCTGTACCACGCTGTATGTGTACGTGTTTACCTGGGACTGTGCTGCTGTACCACACTGTATGTGTACGTGTTTACCTGGGGATATTCAGATTGTGGCAAGCTACCATACTAGTGACTATATTTAACATGACCGTGGAGAGCATGTTCATTCAGGGTTATTTATTTATTTTTTTATTTTTAGTGAGTTTTTAGGAAATAAAGAAAATGGAAATAAAGGAAATAAACACTGCTTTTCTCTTAGTACCATTATAACGTTATAATGGTTCCCTTTGTTTGCAAGTACAGTATATGTCAATGCAGAGTTTACATTCTGTCATGGACCGCCAGATGGCGCTGTGAAAACTTCCTCGCAATAGCGCACTGGCTTTGGTTTTGCCGGTTTAGCAGAAGATAAAGCAAGGGATGCACAGCACCTTACAAACTTGTGGTAGTCAAGTAAGAGATGCACTCGCCTACAAAGTTGTTGTTTATATGGCGTGAATGCATTATGTGTCCAGTAGTGAAGCATACCCTCTAGTCACACCAAAATGGCTGTATTTCATAAAAATACTGTTAAGTTGTGTTCTTTTGACTTCAATTCGAGTAGTGCACCTTGTTAAGCCCTTTGTGATGGTGGTCCACTGTGAAAGGCGCTATATAAAATAAAGATTGATTGATTGATAGTGGTTGCATGCATGTGTCAATGCACATGTATTGTACTTTGAGCTCTTTGGGATTTGTATTTTCAGCTGGAGATTGTACTGTAATGTTTCAATGTAAAATATACTGTTTGTGTGTGTGAAATATGATAGGGAAAATTTTGTCATTGTTGTGACTTTTTCACCAGTGAGAAATAAAACACACACACACACACACACACACGCACACGTACACGCACACGCACACGCACACACGCGCACACACACACACACACACTTAAAGGTGCCAGATGCCCTCGGGCAATACCTGTTTTTCATAAAAGAAAGGAAACAGCAATCACACCCTGTGCCTCTGTGAAGTGAATTGAATTTTCATTAAGTCCTTCAACACTGTATATGTTGGGCCAGAATCACTACAGTGCAGCAGTTTGGTTTAATGGTGATAACCCAGCACTGGGCTGATGGCTTAGCTCTTTCTGTGTGCAGTGCACAGTATAGAGAATGAAATCTCCCACGTATAAGTGTGTGTATATATATATATATATATATAATATATATATATATATATATATATATATATATATATATAATGTGTGTGTGTGTGTGTCTATAACAGGTAACCCCCTGTACTACTGTGCAGTGCAGAGGTGCTGCAGACTTCACCACCAGACTTATTCTCACCTTTTCACTGGAGCTATTGATCCATAGAAAACACTGCGGTTTCATTTTTCTCAGCCAGAAAGATCAATGGCCGTTTACTGTTTCAAATGAGAAATCACTGAATCAGCCGCAGCCTGTTAAGAGGACAGGGAATCAAACATGAAATGCTGTCCTCAGTGTTCTAGTCTATAATCACACCAGCACCAGCAGAGCCAGCACTGAAACCACGGTCTGCTTCAGACACCAGTCACATATACTTAGGACAAGGGTCTGTTTACCTATGACATATCTCTCTGCCCTTATCAAAGTTTGCCATGGTGATTCTGCAGTTTTCCCATGGTTATACAATGCAGTTACCATAGTTTACCTTGGTTTGCCATGTTTTGGAATATGCTTTACCATACCTCTCTGGACTTTACAATGCTTACCTATGCTTTACCATGCTTTCACTGTGCTTTATTACATTTGCACTATGGTAAACGTGTAGAAGTGTGCCTGTATCTGTCATATTATTTTGTGTTTGTATCTTGCACCTACAGTGGGTAGCTGGTGTCACAAACACTGTAAAAATCCATTGAGGATTAAACGGGCCATTGATAAATCCTTTGTGTTGCTGCTGGATGAACTGTTTAAACTGAAACACACAGCTTTAAACTTCATGCAACCATGCAGAATAGGATGGGGCTTATTTCACAGCACCTAGTTGATAACTGGTGCAAGTAGGGAGTTTCACCAGCTTGTAAGATGGTTTCTTTTCTCTTATTTCACAGCCTCTAGTTGATAGCTGGTGTGAGTAAGGGAGTTTCCCCAGCTTGTAAGATGGTTTCTTTTCTCTTATTTCACAGCCTCTAGTTGATAGCTGGTGTGAGTATGGGAGTTTCCCCAGCTTGTAAGATGGTTTCTTTTCTCTTATTTCACAGCCTCTAGTTGATAGCTGGTGTGAGTAAGGGAGTTTCCCCAGCTTGTAAGATGGTTTCTTTTCTCTTATTTCACAGCCTCTAGTTGATAGCTGGTGTGAGTAGGGAGTTTCACCAGCTTGTAAGATGGTTTCTTTCCTTTTCTGTTGTTATAGTGCTGGTATGTGCAGAATGCTCTTTGCCTGTGCTTCTTCAACTCGTTACAGCGCAGACTTGCCTATTCAGTCATGAGCTCATGGGCCTGCCCTGCCCTCCTCAGCAATGACATCCAAGGTCAAGGTCGCGGTTATGCAAGTCCCTGGCTGTCTCTCAGTCAGGGTTGCTGGAGGCAGTGGCATACAGAGGTTTGTGATGAGAGTGCATTGTGAAGTACAACAGGGGACGTGCATGGTAGAGAGCATTTCATTTCTGTATCGGAGTGTGTCGGGTGCTGTGGTGCAGCGTGTGTGTGTGTGTGTGTGAGTGTGTGTACTGCATGTCTGTTTGTGGAGGAGCTGGTTTGTGGTTTGTGGTGCTTGGGAAGCCAGAGCACTTTCTTGCACACCACAGGAACCTCTTGTAGACGGCTCCGTGGCAGCTTTCCACAGCTGAGCTTCCTGTTTAGAGAAGCCAGTTTCTCTTTAATGGGTTCAAGGGAGGGAGAGACAGAAAAGTGCCTCAAACTGAATGCCTTGTAGCTTCGGGCACATCATGCATGAAGCTCTAAACAAATGATGAGTAACATGATTATTAAGAGTAAGTGCCGGTGACAAGGGTTTAATAATTTAGTGCCAGGAGGAAAACAGCAGTGAACCACTTTAAATAAATCCACACACAGGGCATTGCTTATGTAGCTGAGGGAGTGGCTGCTTCATATTATTTTGCTAAGATGCCTTCAAAACGCTTCTCAGGGTCATTATATTGCAGGCACTGTGCATGATGATTTTAGAAAAATCCCAGTAAGGTTTCATCCGGGCTTTCGAAATGATTTCATTTCAAGATAATACAGTCAAACACTTATCACTTCAAAGGGACGGAGCAAAGACATTGACATACACACAGTTCACCAGTAACGTTCATTAACACCCAAAACAAATACAGCACTGCAGGTATTGCGTTGAGTACAATAGCTTTCATGAATAACATTTCAAAATGTAATGTGCTGTCCTGTTCCTGTACAGCACGCTGTCACAACAAAGCTGTAAACATACACATTTATTTCTCTTAGTGGTTTAAATAAAGTACATGCAACAGGAATCATTTACGAAGAAAACTTGAACTCTGAACAGATGCCAGGGAGCAGCGAGTAGGAGCACCACCCTGCAAAACCGCAACACCTTGGATATTTCAGGAATTCTGTAGTTCTAGCACACCTGGTTTAGTTTTTCTCTCAAGTGGAAGCGTGTATCGTAAAACACTCCGGGGTGAAAGGAAGGCTTTATATCGGGTGTTGGGATGGCAGTCAAGAATCATTTGAAATGGAGTCTTTGCTGGCAGCCATACATGTTGAAGGCTTAAAATGTGATTTGAAAAAGAAAAGGTCAGAATCTGTAAACTAAAAAAAAAAAAGAAAAATCCATTTGACCATACGCAACAAAAAGCAGGGATTACAGCCCGCTTTGATGTAATAGCCGTCTGTAATCCCGGCTAATTCCTGACCTGGAGAGGGTTTTAATTACGTAAACACTGGAATATAATATTTATTTTTGTAATGCCAGTTTTTTTTTTTTTCCAAACACGCATGTCAAAAGCAATGCTCTGAAACCCGCTCTCAGGTTGTGTCAGTGGAGTGGAAGCAGCTGAGGCTCGCAGTCACACTGCCTGGGACCTGAGTCTGTCAAATTAGATTCCTGATCGGGTCAGTTTAGTGGCGGAGATGTAGCGATGTGGGCCTCCATCGCCCGACAGGGATCATTCTACCAACAGCCATTTCATTTGCAGTCCTGAGCAGAGCTAAAGGTTGTGCAGCTAGATTGCCAGTCTGGCAGGATCCCAGTTCTATCCCTGAGCGCTGAGTCAGGCTGGAACCAGAGAAACCAGGGTTTCTGACCACGAGGGCCTGGCTTCTTATTCTAACTAATAGAATAAAGAATCGAAAGCTTGGCATGCGTGGCACTTGCGTGTGGCCTTTCAGTTCCACGAGAAAGTATAGCACAAGCCAGGTCAGGAGAAGAAGGCACACAGTGTCCCGGCACAAACTGGCTGGATGATTCCTTAATAAAAGTTTCAACACAACCTCCCTGACTCCACCCCTCCACTCCTCCACCCCTTCAACACTTTGCAGGACGTGAGACTCTCGCCATCCCACCCAGGTGGGACCACTGAGCCAAACTCTTATATTTTACTGTACTCAGAGATTGCTCCTGCATGGCTGAAGTGTATGCAGCTGGATATCAGTGGTATTGAGGCTACATTTAAGGGCAATGTCACAATGGAGGCATGATTGCCTTCTGGTTAATTAAACCATACTGGCTGTTTTGTGACTGTGTGTCTCACAACATGAACTCTTTGGCAGGTTTCAGGAAAGGTCAAATGCAGGATTCTCCATTGAGGCATTTTTCAATTTTGCAGAACGCTACAGATTGCTGTGTGCCAGAGAGGCTCAGACTGCATCAAGATGGTAATTACTAGTGCTCCCGTGCCCTGGCCTCAAGTATGATAATCAATCACTGCGTCGTCTCACCTGTATTCACACTGTACAAGAAGAAGAAGAAAAGCACACCTGGTGATGAAAGAAACCTGGGGAACCTCCATTGCCATGTAAGATTACTCAGCAGTACACTGACCAAGTTAAATCAGAAGATCGCTCTGCATGAGTGACTAATCCTGGTGCTTTATTAAAATGCAAACACTCCACTCAATCACTGGGGTTTCCAATAAACCATCTCCGTCATCTGCTGACAGGCTGTCATCTCCTTTTCGTCCTTCGTTTCTGATTTGAGTGCCAGGCTTGTGGACGCACTTTGCTCAGGTCTGCACTTGCCTCTATGAGCTAAAGGGAGAAGATCTTCATTCATTCCTGTGTTGGTTTCCCATTGCTGGCAGATGCCCAGAACAGCAAGGGTCAGTGACAGACCTGAAATATTACCTTCCTTTGCTGTTTGTATTAAAACATTTTAATCCACTGTACATTTTTACAAAATAAACTCCATTCAGAGATATTGATGCACTGGGACGATGCTGTAATCAGCCTTCAAATAATTCAATTTTCCGATTCTGAAAGATGTTTTACTCGTTATTATAAAAACCCAATTAAAACTCTTACAACTAAGAACCCCCACCCCATCACCAAACTACATGTCCAGTTTGATCATTTTATTGGACACTTCAAATTCTCTCTCTCTCTCTCTCTCTCGCTCTCTCTCTCTCTCTGTCTCTGATGCAGTCAGTTCTTCAGTTTCCTCCATAGCAAGTACGCCTAATCTCAACCAGCAATCAAGAGGCATGTGGAAAAGCGAATTAGGAAGGAATATCAATTAGTGAGGCGGCCAGCTGCTTGTTAATGCAATCTGAGAAATCCCCTCTAACCCCTCATATTGTCGAGACTCAATTTAATATTCCCAGTGTGCAGAGACACAGTTCACAGCAGTAATGTGATCACTCTGCTGAATGGTGCTGAACACCAGAAAGGGCTCTTCATTTCTGCAGGCCTGGTTTGTGTCCCTTTTTAAAGCAATCCAATTCAGAGTTCCAGTGGCATGGATCATTTTAAATGCCCTCACACATATGGCATGCTGTTTCTCATTGGGACCAAGCTGCTGTATTACCTTGTGTTGGTGAAGCCGGCATGTTTCCTGGTGATCTGCAGCCTCATGCCTGCACAGCGGATTGCTCTTATCCTGTGGTTTTACATTATAGAGAGATACTGTACAGGATGTCAGCTGCACCCACACCACCTGACCTGAGGCCATCAGTGCATGTGAAATGCTCCTCACTTTAATCTAGACTGGGTGCTGCCCTCTGTTACAGTGCAGTCACAGAAAGGTCAGAGCATCGGCAGTACCAGAGCCCTGCTCCTCGCTGTCTGAATCGGAATCGGACTCAGTCATGTATTTCAGCAGTATGGTCCGCAGTGTGAAACTGTCACAGCCTTTGACTGCCAGTCTCTATGAAAAGGGCACAGCAGCTTCTATAACAGGTCATTGGTTTGAATGGGAGGTCTGATCGAAAATAAAAAAAAAGCTCTTGAATTTGTAGAGTATGTTTGCTACCACTTATCACTCAGCAAATATTGAACAAGCTGGAAAGAGCTTAGGGCTATGTGCTGGCACTCCAGCGAGCCATTGTTGTGCAGAGTGGGCTTGAAAAGTGCAGTGTCATAATGTATGGGTACAGTCTAATGCAGCTTATAACCTCATACTGCTGTAGGTAGAGGCAGCGGGCTCACGTCAGACACTGAAAATAAAAATAGCACGACTGAACTCATGGCAGTATCAGAGATCTAAATATCAAGGAGCCTGTGCCAGTACCCCGGGTTTTAAAAACGTTGCTGTCGTGTTAAGAAGGCTGTGATCTAATGATATGGTTTAAAACATTTTTTCATGGCTGGGTTAGGAGACGGTGAAAGACTCTGCTGTCTTGTATGTCACATGACTAGTCAACCTTATATGTCTGCAGAATGAGAAAAGGCCTGATACATATTTATGCAGGAAAGCTTTTAAGCTGTTATTTCTTATTATTATTATAATTTGTAATCAAGGAGCTAGACAATTGATTAATTTAGAGTTTAGGGTTAAGTTCAGAAAGCCAGAGTCTGCATTATTCATTTCAGTCAGAAACATTGCTGAAAAGTCCAGGGATGATTGGAGCGAGCCCCCTGGTCTCCTGTTTCTTCTGTTCCCCTGGGCTGCTTCTCTGCTAATGAGATCCGCTGTCGCTTCCTCCCGGAGCGGTTCCCACTAGGCGTTCGGTACAGGGCTTCAGTTCTGGGTGATCAGCACTTTTCTGTTCCTCGACTGTTGCCTGTTAGCAGTTGAGAGAGTGGCTTGCTGACTCGGAGATTGAACCACCTCCAGGATGCATCGGGATGACATTCAGCTGGGTAGACTCTAACGAGCGTGAGGCTGAACCGAGCAGTAGTGTGTGGGAATGTAGACTCATGCATACACACATACAGTATCCATTACAGGCCTTTCTGTCACATTATAAAGTCCTTATTATACATGACTTATATTGCCTTAACTACATGTGTAATAATAACTGCTGTTGGCTATAGCATCCTTTATCACGTTTATAGATGCGTTATTGATAATTTATAACAGAGCCTTATTACCGACACACCTGAACAGCCTGGGATTGTGAGCCGCAGGTTTTGATGAAGTATTTTAAAAGGCTCTTCCCCTTTGATGCTTAAACCCAGTGTTTAACTCTCCCCTTAAACACAGAGGAATGTTTTATCATGATGGAAACCTGCCCAGTTCTTTTGCTTATCCGTATTGCAGCAGAGGAACGAACATGCGCTGGAATTCAAAAAGGCACGTGTTTAACCCTGCTGCTGAATCAACTATTGTTATTTTAATAATGGACTGATTCTCAACAAATAGACTCTATAACGCTAAAGGCAATGATGTTTTTTTCATGTCTCGGGATTCAATTTATAATTTTAGCTGCATCTTGTTTCCTTTCTGAACCAAAAATGATATATAGATTTTTTTTTCACTGGGGCTTTCAAAATTCACACTGCAGTGCAGATGTGGTTTTCTTCCCACACATTTAAAAGCCATCGCTTTAGAGCACAGTGAGTGTTTACTGTCTGATATAAATGAGCACCGTGCACATAATGATCATTAACTCTGGTTCTATCAAAGAGGCTTTGCTGCACGACTGCGAGCCTCACAGCCACTCTGAGGGGATAATTAGCAGGACTGTGGCTCTTGACACCTTAGGCTTGCAACATCGTTAGATAGGTTTAATACACTGTGCTGTGATCTGTCAACATTCCTTCTGCACGTTGCCAAAGAGATTTTATTAATCAGTAACAATGTGTCAGATCTGATAGATTAGCTGCCTCATACGGTCAGGATACTTTGTAGCTTGCCTGTGGTTTAACTGTAGAAGATCTTGGCTTGTGACTGCAAAGCAGAACTGTTTGAACACAGCGCTCATTTTGAAACCTTGAAATTCACTTTCCAGAAGCTTAGTAGCTGTCTGAATTGATCTAACCGGAACTGTTAACCTGGGTTATTGAACTGGGAAGAAACCAGAGCAGAGCTGTAAGCTGAGGCGTCTGCAAAGATCAAGGGTGGAAAGAAAAACGCTGCCGTTTGTTCCTCTATACGGGTTAATACACCAAAGATGCTTATGCACAAACTGCATTGATCTGCATACATGATGCACGCTTCAATTTACTGTGACCCAGCGCCTCCCCCATGACTCCAAGTCACCTGCCTATTGTGCACAGTTCCCAGACACAGGAGGGTATTTGCCTATAACACACATTGTTACTGGGATATTGATCACTTTACTGGGAACATCCAGGGGTGGTAATGGACAGACATTGGTCAGTAATAATTACCATAACACCGTGACACACCGTTGAACAAAGGCAAGCTTTACAGCAGACATTACAGCAATGAGGAAGAATGATGAAGACAACTAGCTTGATATGGCATTTGGAATTGTGAAAGTCAGTATAATTTAATGAGAAGAAACAACTGGGAACCGCTTGGACTTGGAAAACGGTGGACTGTTATCGGAGCGCAGTTCAGATTTGTTGCCTGTGACTCCTGAAATCAACAGTGTTTGTTGTTTTGCTTTTGTTTTTGTTTATTATTAATTCTTGTTTTTACCAAACCCTAAGTCCTGTGCATCGCTGGGAAATAGAGGTTTTTACAGGACAGCCTTTCCATCATCTGCATTTACAGGGATATTAAATTGCCTACAAGCTTGTTAGTCCTCGAGCATTAGTAGAACCCCAGAGAGGATCAAATCCCTGTCATTTTCACAGTATGGAGCATGTAAACTGAGCTCTGGAGCTCAGAGATTCATATCCCTGGTAACAGAGAGATGCTGGATCCACAGTGTACCGATATCACACCTTACAGTCCGCCTGCTTTTGTGTGTACAGCCTGTTCTGTGTTTCACTTTTAAAACATGATATAACTCTCTGGTGAATAAAATATTAGTGTGAATTAAAAAAAGATGTATTTCATAAAGAAGTGGTTTTAGTGTGTAACTAAGGGATGGTCTCAGCTGGGTACTTTCGTGCACATTTCTGTTTAATGTGTTCGTTGCTGTTCTCCCAGTATTGAATACTGTTTGCATAAGCAGACAGCTAGAAGAACGTGATCACAGCCCTTAGTCAGGAGAGCCAGGCAGACTGGCGGATGAGGTCAAGGGAGCCAATGAGGCTCATTCAAGATGACACAATGATCAGGTTGGTTCGAAGGATTCAATTCCTTTCCTTTATGCTCGAGCCCCTTGTCCAGTTCACACTGTGGTTGTCCATTCTTGCTACAACATACAGTTGTGGGCTCCATGAATATTGCATCTCTTTCCATTTTTCAGCAAGTTATCACCATCTAAATATGAGCTGTTGTACGGAATAAACAGTCCATTTAGTTCAATACAATTCAATGCATTTTCCTTATGATGCGCCAAATTGAAAGCTGGGTCGCACATTGATATCAGTCAAGATAACCCGTTATCTTCAGGCAACAGGCAGCGCTCTAGAATGTTCCTGTAAAATGTCAAGGCACGAAACTGAATTAGCCATCTAATCTCTTCTCCTGGCTCGGATTAATCTGACAGCGTTCAGTCCTTTTGCTCTAGCTGCTCTCACTCTCTCTCTCTCTCGCTCTCTCTCGCTCTCTCTCGCTCTCTCTCGCTCTCGCTCTCTCTCTTTCGATGCAATTTAATTGTCAATTCCACATTCTCCATATTCTTGGAATCAGCCCGTGCCAGTTTACATTGTTAGTCATGGAAATTTCTGCTAGTCAGAATGCAGCACCCTGCACTAGAGATTATAAATGTAGCTGAAAAGTGGGAGGATTTAGGATTTCATTTACAGAATCTTGGCTTCTGTACAAATCTGTTATTTTTAGCTTCCAGTACCTATCTAGTTTAGGGCCAAATGAGCCTGGATTATATTGAGGCCCCTCCTTGTTTGTATCATTATGAACCAGGATTGCATATCTCATGGCAGCACCCAAGAGCAAATATTTCAGGGGCGCTCTCCGTGGGCCAAGCGGCCAGGAACCGCTAAACACGCTGAGCTAGCCAACGATACGGTAATAATTAGTAACAAGAATATGGTTGTCACGATGGGAACAGGTAGATACCTGCATTTTTAACTGCAGTCATTTCAAAGCTCACTAGTCAAGAGGTTCTATCTGCCCGACCTCCGGAAAACAACCAGAACTTGGCTGGCACTGCCATGCTGGAGTCAGGTCTGTGTTACCCATAGATGCGCTTGTTTTAACTCCGGTATGCCCCTTCATGCTGGTGAATGGCCAGCACTGGCAGAGAATGAAGAACCTGGCTGCAGTGCAGCATGCGCAGGGGAGTTTGCAGATGGATGACAGCTGTGTTGTTTTTGCATGGCTCTGGATAGATAACCATAGCGGCTGCATTTCCACTTCCCCAAGCCCTGGAAATCACCTCTTAATAAGCTTGGCTGCCCTGTCAGTGGACACGGAGCTTCAGTGAAGATCTCATATGTAATAGGATTTTTGTTTACCATGCAAGCACATCCATTATTTGTGAAAACTGGATCAATTGGCAAAGCTAATGAGTGACGCCCATGCTTTGGAATTAGTGTCACAGGGGTTCACGCATTAGGATCATTTAATATGGAGGAACACTGGCCTGTGGTATTGCAGCCCATTTTAGTAATTCGCTATATTGGAGAATTTCCGAGTAATTTCCCTTTGACAGGATCGAGTTGCACGCTTTATTTTTTTAAATAAAAGTTTCCTCCCAACTTATTTATTTACAAGAGAAGAGACGTGGCAAGCATTTTTCTCTTATTTTGTTGTTTGTTTTTCAGAGGGTTTCCGACCCCACTGGCTGTTCCAGGTAGTTAAAGGACAAAGGTCACAGTGTCTAAACCGTGCTTCTTTAGAGAGCTCTGTTTAGCAGAAGTAATTCACTAACTGTGGCAACAAATAGCCGGTTACCTCCCTCGATTTGCCTGTCAATCGGAGACTTCATTTATTCTCCAGTCCCAGTCATCACTCCTCCAGCATAGCCTGAGCAGGAGCTAGTCATCATTCCTGTTTTCATTTACGAATGAGAGCAGCCTTAAGAATCGCCAGGGCATGGAGAGCTGCAGACATGATAGTGTAATTTCAGAACTGCTATAACCAATACTGATCTAAAGAGAGAGTATATCAAAAGAAGGACATTGTTTGCAGAGTCCTTTAAAGAAACAATTTACTCCACAGTACTTTCTCCAAGAAAATGACTGGTGACCAGAAAGAAAAAAAAAATATATATATACATTAATCTCAAAAGCTATGTAAGAAGAGTGTGAATAGAAATAAAAGCTCACATTGACCAAGTAGCAAATACACTGACTGACTTCTTTTGACCTAGGAGCTGTCCCTCTACCCAATTACTGTTGAACCCGAGCCTGTGTCTGCTACTTTCAGCACCGTGACCCATCAGCCTAATCCCTATGATTGTGGGATGAGTTGGGGTATCTTGTCCCCCACTTCAAGGAATTCACAGTGTAGCAGGTGCAGCAGTCGTGCTGATGTGAGCTGCAAGAGGCTGTGTGGTCCAGTGGTTAAAGAAAAGGGCTTGTAACCAGGAGGTCCCCAGTTTAAATCCCGGCTCACTCACTGCGTGACCCTGAGCAAGTCACTGAACCTCCTTGTGCTCCGTCTTTCAGGTGAGACGTAGTTGTAAGTGACTCTGCAGCTGATGCATAGTTCACACACCTTAGTCTCTGTAAGACGCCTCGGATAAAGGCGTCTGCTAAATAAACAAATAATAATAACATTTATTTGGAAAGATCCTCCTCCAGTTTTGGTTTGTTTCAGTCTGCAAATGGATCACGCCCCCCTGTAAGGAGTGTGGGTCTTTATGTGACTGTTAACATTCCCTGGTAGCTAAAAGACCCACAGGAAGACATCAAACATCTCAAGGTTAATAATCCAGGCTTTAAAACCCATGTTCTTGTCTCTGATAACCATGACAACGTTCTTTCAGCTTCTCACTGTTCTGTCGAAGCCTGTTGCCCAGCCTCCACCCTGTAAAACCCTTTTCTTTATTAAAAGGGCAAACTAGACCTTGTCCTTGTGTGCATCCAGGAATGTCAAAGCTTTCTCAGATTAAACTATATATAAAAAAAATAGCTTTCAGACATACGTTTTATATAGTGTTTTTTAAAAGGAACCCCTACGAGCTCTGTAAACTGAGAGAACAAGAAAACGGAAATAAACTGAACTGCAGAAGGTCACCTTTTCAAAGCAAAGCCCTTCTTGTAAACGGCTTCTGCGGCTGATGTGTGAGATGGGCCGTCATGTGTTTGCTACCTTGATCTTTCGGCCTCCCGCACACAAACGAAGTCTCGCATCCTTTCTTATTTGTGGTCCCAGCAGCCTGGCTGCCCACGCGGGCATGTGTTTATCTTTATCTATCTGTTTACTTATTTATTGTGTTTGTATAGCGCCTTTCCTACCATGGTATCTCAAAGCGCTTTACAGAAAGTCAACATCATCAAAAAAACAAACAGTAAAACCACAAAATGAACAACATACAATTATATTAGTAATAGCAAAAAATAACAGCAAATATCTAGATAAGACAATGATAAAAACACAGGAAATAAGTGAAAAATACAAGGAAATAAATAAGAATGAGAGATAAAATACAAAATTTAGCAGATAAAAATAGGTAGCAGCAACTTTATATCTAAGGTAGGTTATAAAATCGAATCTATAAAAGCGAGTCTTTAATCTTGATTTAATCTTTTAGCGACAGCTTTTCTCATCTCGGCTTTTTGTTTGGCTTCACTGATCCTTGTATTGTTTCTTCCAAAGATTGTACTGACGAGGTGACAGCATAAGAAGACGCTGGATGCACAGAGCTGACAAAGTTGTTGTGAATGCTCTTCATGGAAAAGTTTAGAGCGTGTGGGAAGCTCTCTGTGAGTCAGCATGCCCTCACTGTGCTTGCTCCCACTGCACTGCATCACTGCACTTTGTACTGCTATTAACCCTTTATTCTTTAAGGGCTGATAGGCTGGCCTGTATAATTAACTTTAACTTACACAAGTGAAGAATCCCAGCTGGTGCTGCTTCGTGTCAGCTGTAGATATGCGAGGCGTCCTGCTACACAGTGTAGGAGGTAATAATCACAGCAATTCCTTCTGTAGTCACTTAGTGTTCTTTATTGCTAAGTCTGGCTTCTGTCTGTATTCCCACACTGACACTGTGCAGTGCCTTCGGTATGAACTCTTCAGCAATGTGACCCGGTGTGTTTCTGCTTTCAACCACAAGTACGTGCTGCTGGTAACACGCAGGATAAGCATCCTCCAGCTGATTCCCTTTGTTTTTGAGCCTCACTAGTAAATGCTCTCAATGGACTGATAAGATTTCTTACCTGTGCTGGCCCCAGTCCATCTTCGAGTGCAATAGAAAATCCTCTTTCCAACATTCGCTCGAGGACCAGAGCTCCTTCCAGACACTTCCACTCTCTGGCACCAGTGTTAACTGCCTGGTATTTCAGTGAGGCAGAATACAAGAGACAGAGACAGCACCTCCAGGGCATTCTGATGACTTGTGGCTGTGGAATCGGCAGTACCAGCACCTGCATGTATTTATCTAGCTGACCTGTAACTAAGCGTTTTCCTCTCTTCATTTGCATGGACATTTTGCAGATTCCCATTACTGTGCATTCACTGTGGATTGCCATGGTTTGCCATCATATTTACAGTTCATTGCCAGGCATGCTGGGTAATGACCACCTTTGCTACGATTTTATCATGGGATACCGTGAGCCAGTTTTTATAAGGGGTGGCACCTCTGGGGATTCCTCCAAAACCTCCTGGTACCAGACATCCAGGCTATAGGAACAGCAGAGGGAACGGGATTAAAGTAGCGAGTGCAGGGGTCCTGGGCTTCAGGTTTCTCATCGGAGGCTGCTACAGCAGGGTGAGAGGTATATGTGTGAGGAGAGTGCTGAGCGATCCATCGGGCTGGAGCAGCTGTCTCATGGACTGGATAGCAGCGAGGCACTAGATTTAGAGGCACCAGCAGCATGTGTTTGGGTGGTTCAGATAGTGACAAAGGAAGCGTGAAGGAGAGTTCAGACCAGCGCTCTTTTGTATACGCCACTAAATATTTTTCTTAGCGGTTCTAGGAAACTTTCCATCAGCTGTGTTTACATCCACAACTTGTTCCAAAATAAGAAGGATGGTGCAAGAGCAGGGGAAGTGAAAACAGAGGCCCTGATAACTTGCCAGGCTAGTCAGGCTGAGATACGACCAGACAGGAGTTTGTCATGTTCCCTGTTTCATGTCTTGCAACCGTTGTCTGCTTGATGAGGAGATGGTGCTGCTGTTCAGTTGAATACAGCACCAATTAATGGTAGCATGACCTCTTCTCGTTTTTAATACAATGCTGTGCTTGGGCGATTGCTTTCCATGCTATGCATTATATTTCGGGTGCATGTGAGGTTCATGTCTCATCTCCAGTAGATTCCTGGAGGTTGGCAGCCCCCCAGCAGTGGGGGGATGAGTATGAGCGGGACCCGAACAGTGCAGTTTCATCCTTAGGGTCCAGGAAGGGAATTCTCAATTGTCTCCTTGCCTTTCACAGCTCGCTGCTCCTCAGCTGGACCCTGTATCATGGTACAGCAGCTCTTTGGGATTTAGTTTTTGTTTTGCAGGCCTCGGTGCACATGAAAGGTCCTCTCTGTTTGTCCTCTGATCTGGGAATGCACAAGGACTGGTGCAATATAAGCTTCCCCAAGTGCCTCAAGCTGGAGGGGCACACCCTCTGAGCATCTCACTCTGCAGGCTCGACAGATACTTGGCCTCTTTCTGAGGCTGCCTTCAACAGATTCTATAGAATGTGATTCGATTGTGGCAAATCCAATTGTTGCAGCGATCGCCCTCCAGAGGTTAAAAACGTTGATGCATTCTCAATAAGATGTATCTTCTCATGTTTGTTTGGGCTTGTTTTTCATACACTATAATGCTGCTTCTGTATAGACCAGGAACAGCTGCCAGTGCCATTAAAAACCTATTGAGGTTTTAATCGCTTGCCAATATTTCTGAGCAATGCTGTTTACACATCCCTCGATGAAGACCTGCGTGTCTAGTTTCCCATCCCACTTGTGATGAATTTGCTTATCAGATTTGTTTTTTAAAGGTTACTGAAGTGTCCCAATCATACATATGTTGCAAAGCACTCTGTCTGTGTCTTTTGGTTTGCACGGAGTGCAGGTCAGGCAGGAAGAAGTTTAAATGTGAGACCTCACCTAGCAGGATCAACCATCCATTTTGCTAGTTGTTCGAAGCCTTTCCAGTTTAACGAGACAAGAAGCTGTCTGATTTGAGCTATTTCTAACATCATTAGTGGATGATGCTAAAGCTTCTCTGCCTGTCAAGGCTCCAGCTTTGATGCAGCACCCGTTCCTACCCTGTGCAAGACACAGTGACCCATCTTCTTAATTAAATGTGCTTATCTGTAAAGATGCATAATTCATCGGCGCACTAACAATAACAACAGATGTCAGACAGGGGCGCAGCAAACGTTTGCATTATGTATCCTCTTAACACGGCTGTGGTGCTTTCTGTTTGTGTTCTGTTTCGGGGTTTTCTTTGCCTTTATTAGATAAATCTGAAATACAAGTCAGATTTTAAGAAGGGTATTGATTGCTTGTTGAGGCATTGCAATCTCCAAATATTGGCAAAATAGTTTTATTTGTAATTTCATAAAAGAAAAAAAAGTTCTATCCTTTAAGGTGCTTTAAATGCTGTAGAGCTCATAGACTGCTGTGAGAGAGGTGAGGACAGAGCCGACAGCAGCAGGGCTGACCGGAGCATTAGTGCAATGAAATAGAAATGAAAAGTGATGCAGCGTTACTCTGCTGTGAGAGAGAGGTGAGGACAGAGCCGACAGCAGCAAGGCTGACCGGAGCTTTAGTGCAATGAAATAGAAATGAAAAGTGATGCAGAGTTACCCTGCTGGTCCTGCTGGTGTTCCCTGTGTTTTAAATTGTTTTAATGGAGATAATGTCACATTTTCAGTTTCAAGCAGCACAGAACATGAAAGCCCAGAAAACGAAAATAGGTTAGAATTCCTCCTCAGGCATTTTTGAGAAAGCCTGTTTTTGTCACCAGAATGTATTTGGAATCATGCTGTTGTTTGTGGTTGTGTGGACAGCTCAGTCACATGACCCTTTCCGTCGCTGTGAAAACCAATTCCTTCACAATGGACAGCTCTGTCACATGACCCTTTCCATCGCTGTGAAAACCAATTCCTTCAGCCAGCAAGGCGTTGTGGGAAATGGAAAGCATGGTCAATTATACAATGTGAAGAGGCACAAGGTGATATTCCAGCATGCTAGGCTAAGTAAAGGGTATGCTGTAAACCCAGATTTACAATAGAGCTGCTTAAATCTAAACAGTCTTAGCATTGTGTGCACTCCGGGAGGCCAAGACACTGGTAAGGTGCACAAACACAAACCCCACAGCAATGGGGCTCGCTGCTGATCTGGGTCGGCATTCTGTGTAAGGCCGTCCTGTCTCTCAGAGGAAAGGGATTGTTTCCCCCATTTAGAGCCAGGCTTTGAGGCGTGCCCCATACGTTCTTACCAAACTAATGATGCACAATTTCCTGTCTTAAGTGTGTAAAGCTCAGCGCCATCCGGTGACTGGAGGTGCTGGTATGTGAAATAAATGGCTTGTTTTTTTTATTCTACACATTTTCTTGCAGGCTGTCTCTGGTCTCCCAGATCGTGTTGCTCTGTGTTTATTCTGCTTTGTAACTTTCAGGGTGGCCAGTGTGGCATTATGAGCGGCGTGTGTTTATAATCAGGAACGCAATCAAGTAAAAGCCCTTCAAGCTGAGCGCTGTTCATTGTAATCAGCCTGTCCTCAATTTATATTCATACAATCGCATTTTCAAAGGCCTCCTTTCCTGCAGTTGTATGTGCTGCCTACTATTAATTGAAATATTAGAGGAGAAAAGGGGAGAGGAGTGATGGCAACGTTTGTCTCTTAATCTGTAGTGCTGCCCAAAATCTTTTATTAGGTTGAGCATAATGAAATTAATGAATAATCTGCAATTAATTATTATTTGCTGTGCACAGTACGTTGTTGAATAAAAAAACAAAACAACATGAAGCTTGTGTTTTGTTTTTTAAACTTTTTTACTGTGACCGGGTCCATTGACAAAGAAAGCATGAAGCCGCCTATAAATCTCTGCATAGCTGGAAACCGTGGTGTGTGTTTTGTTGTGCTTTCAAATAGGCTAAATATAGGTCCTCGGACACCTTGGAATGCTTGTTATCCAATCGGACCACTTTTTACAGTGCCTATTGGTAACCATGACAATTGCTGGTGTTGTCATAACAGTATGGACTGCACAGGCGAGGAAGCATGCCGGGATTAATCCTGGTCATGTGATCGGAGTTTATTGCTCCCGGATCAGGGTTACCCTTTTTCATCTGCGGGAAGCATTTTACTTGCTCGGCTTTATAGCGTGGAAGATTGACAGATTTTTTCCATTCATGAAAAAACTGAAAAGAAAATTGCAGAGGCCTAAAAAAAGAAAAAAAAAACGATTTGAACAATAGTATTGATATCAGAGCTGTAAAGTGAATAACTAATCGCCCTTCATTAACCCTTGCTTCATTTGCATTCCAGAACGAAACTCAGTTCCATTATTAACACCATGCTGCTGGCTTTCCCACCCCATGGGCTTTTCTTAGAGCTGAAGAAAGCGTAGCCTTTATGTTTCCATTGCAGAAGATCAGGGGTGATGTTGGCTATTTTTAAACCGGGAGGAATGTGCCGAGACAAAAAGGAAAATTGGTAGCGAGTGCTAGACAGCAACCCACCCCTTATCATGTGGCCTTTCAATTTTCCGATCCAATTTTCAGCCCCTGGAGCCACGAATAGCCCGGGAGAGGGGGCTGTGCCCCGCTGCTGAATATCAGCATTGCAGTATCGTGAAGCCCATTTGTTGACGCACTTTTGTGTTGCAGATTCCACACGGGTGCTGCGTCTCCGGTTATATGGAAGGCATTTGAGGAACATAAGAGGTGAACCCAGCGCTGGAGGTGCCCTGTTAGCACTTGGGTAATCCCTTCAGCTCCCCTGCACGACTGAGCTCTGTTTTAATGTGAACATTGCTTCTCTTTAACTCTATATTGGCCCAGCTTGTGTTTTTTCCCGTCTGGGTTAATTTCTTAAGCCCCCCCCTAATTAACGCCCCGAAACACAATACAAATCCAGTGGAGCTGAGTGGTCTTTCTTTCCGATGCTGCTGGACCGGTATAGCCGCACTGTTGCACTGGTCTTGCAGTGTTCAGCAGTTCAGAGAGTTCATGCGTCTCAGGGAAACGAGATAATCAGTCATGTGATGGACAGAGGTTTTTATTTTTCCCTGAATGTGTTGCTCTGATCTTTGTGCATGAAGGAGTCTGGCTCTCAGCTCACTGCCGTTAATCAAGACACACAGAAACAGCCAGCAGTGGCCATGACCAGGGAGAAACCGCTGCACACACACATTACTGCAGTCTCTGTTCAATAGGACTGTCAGGATCAAATTGAAAAATGTTGTCTTTTTCCATTTTCGCTGTAATTAGATGAATCTGTTACAGTAACAGCTAATAGATTATCTGAGTGAAGAGCTGGGATCCTGCGCGGCTGATTGGAGTGACGGTTCCAATGGAATCTTTCGGAGCAGTATTTATGGTTGCAACTATTTCCTTTTTGCAAACTCCTTAAAAGGAAGGGATCACAAAAACAATGGATTTGTTTTACAGACAGCCTTTTGCATCCAATTCAAGAATGCTTGTTTTTATTAATAACATGACACTGTTGTATCCAGCTCCAGTCCAGAACTAGACATTCTGTCAGTAACTCAGTTAGTTAAAAGGTAAAGCTTGGGAATCAGGACAAATCTGATGTGTTTTTCCCAGAATACTGGGTCTGTTTTAACAATGAGTGAATCCTGCTGGTGCTTCTCCCAGGACTGATTTATTAACAGGGGACACTTTCACAAAGCACTGCCAGCACTTAGTATGCTACTAGCTAGCAAGCAAGCTATCAGATCTGTACTTGTTTAAAAAAAAAAAAAACATATTTTAATATAGAACGAAAAGGTTGAGCAGAAATCCACTCAGCCAGTCTATATGATTAAAGGATAAATGCATTATTTTCTTAAATGCATTTAAGAAAATAATGCTCCCTAGAACTGCTTTGTGAAACCAGCCCCAGGTTTTCTTAATTTCTGGCTGGTGGTATTACGGTCCGCCACGGTCATTAGAATATGGAGCTAAACAGATGCCATCAAGAGCCAGCAGATACTTTTCATGCATGGTGCAGTGGTGTTGCATGCTTTTCATGCATGTTGCAGTCGTGTTGCACCATGTCTGTGCTCCTCTTTGCTGCTCTGTTACAAAGCAATGAATCAATACAGCTGCCCACACAATCACCGGCACTGGGTAGGAGCATCACTTTCATTCATAGCTTTTTTTTTTTTTCTCAAAACTTTTCCATTCAGTAGCAACCTTTTAAAATTCTGACTGCAGGATTCAGATCCATTTCTCTCCTGCTGCCAGGGCGGTGAAATAAATCGTTTGGGCTCAGGAGACAAGTAATGGAATCAAGATGTTTAAAGAACAAGATACAGGGATCAGGCACTGTGCTTTGAGACCCTGCAGTACTGAGCTAGCACGCCGGCTATACGATCACCCTCCTGCGTCCCAATACTTGATGGAGGGGAGTGGCTATACCCACCAGTAATATACCCTGGATTAATTTCAGTTCTTTTTCATTAATAAGCTTATTTCTTTATTGCTTTTTGATGTTGTTTTTATTTTGGTACGGGGACCTGTGACAACTCCTGATGCTGTGGATTAATAGGAACAATGGTAATCCTTTTTTAACAGGATCAGAAATACTGTGCATGCAGCAGATTGCATCCCCCTCCTCCTTCACAGTGGTAATCACAAGAAGGTTCAGACGTGGTGTAGCGTGCTCAAGCATAAAATCCAGACAGGCTGCATATCACGTTTAGACTGGAATATGTGCTGACTGTGCAGCTAAATAATACTTAATGAAGCTGCAGCAGCCTCATGAAAGAAATGAAGGATCGAGAGCCAGGCTTCAGCATTGCACCAGCTCTGCAGTGTGGAAATCCAGTAGTGTTGCAGAGAAAGGCACAGGGGCTGGAGCGCGGGAGGACACGGGGAGATCTGTGCCTCTCAGCGGGTGCTTGGTAACTGTGAATATGAATGGTGAATTGTTCCTGCCATGCTGGCTGTTGAGCTCTAAGGTGAAACTGTAAGAATCTGGTCTCGCGAGTTTAATGTCTGCGAGTGAGGGGTCCAGGCAGTGTCAGGAGGATTGGAAAATAACATTTTCCTCTGGATCTTATGACTGCCGATACATCACATGGAGTAAACAAGGCACTTGAGGGCCTCGCAGCTAAAAATAGTGTGGCACAGACCTCCTGCGAATTCCAACCTTTTGAACATTAGTGTAGGGAGCCCCTCCCCCCCAGATCTGCTGGTGTTTTTTATTGCAAAGTGTTTAAAAAGCTTTCACTGAGTCACAGCAGAGCTTGTTGAGCACAGAGAGACAGAGATATGTGTGGCTCAGGAGACGCTGTGTAATGTGTATCGTACTGGAAAGTGCAGGAAGGTTGCATCTAATTTCCTTCAACTTTAAATCAGCACATTTTTTCACAGATTACCTAGAGACATTCATTTGGAATCTTTTCAGTTCCCAGTCCCGGAAACCCTCTGGTCTCAAGTGTAACTGCCCTGCACTGTACTGTACCTGGTCCCTTGGTAATGCCTTTAACAGAGCATGGTGGCTTAATAAAGCAGACTGCACTTCAATACAGTCTTGCTTATTTTAGGGTCTGTTCTGCTGTCTTGCGTTTTTGTGTGTGTGCGTGTGCGTGTGCGTGCGCGTGCGTTTGCATGTGTGCGTGCGTGTGTGTTTAACTACAGTAATTGATTAAAGGCAGCGTTATAGGATGCTCCTCAGATATGCTCCTCCTCCCCCTGCTCCCATGTGTGCATGTCGGAGAGCAGCTCAGTGATTCATGCAGAACACTTGGCTGTCCTCCAGATCAGCACTGCAATCAGCAAGGGCATGGAGACAGCCGCTTTCTCAAGGACTTCTCTCCAAGGTGCAGTCTGCACCATTTCACTGCAAGGGAATTCCAAGATTCAGACGTGTGTCTTCAGCAGCAGCAGCAGCCTGTGTCATCCATGTGTGTTGAAATCGTCATTGACCGCCTGTCCCGTTTACAACATGCGTTGATCACACGTTATGCTGTACGGGTTTGCTGATCAGGGGAGAAGTTGTTTTGTTGTCTAGGCTTGTTCTTTCCATTCTCGTTAACAAATTAATCCCGCGCTAACCAATATGAGATATACTTAAATGTTAACAAGATAACCAGTACTTGTAATATTTTAGCAGCAATATTCAAGTTTGTTTCATAACCTTATACAAATAATCCTGTATACTATGATAAGAAGCCTATTGTCTAGGGATAGAGATATGTTATCTCAAGCCCAACAGTTGACCTCTATATGGCATTAGTTCAATGGCTGCACTGTACTGTGCTGAGCAGGATGTTGGAAATTAGTTGTTTCCTGTTTTCCTGAATTGCAAACAGGAATCATTTATTCAACAGGTATAAATGATCCTATCAGTGGCTTTCCAGAAGCTGATAAATAAAAGGGATGGATTTCTCATCTTGACACGCAAGCTGCCTCCTTGGTCACAGCGTGTTAAAACAGTTTGAACCTCCTTGATGCAGCTGCATGTTGTAAACAACTCTGAAACTCCTGCTGTAGCAGACTCTGTCCTGCCCTGCTGGAAAACAAGGGAGGCAAGTGATACCGATAGAGGGGGAGAGGAAAGAGAGAGAAGAGAGAGGTCTGAAAGTAGGGCAGCTGTGACAGACCCCTCTGCAGCTGCCTCCCTTGGACTCAATGGAAAGCCCCCCTCCTCTCTCCTCCCCCTCTCTCTCTCTCTCTGTCTCTCTCCTCTCTCTCTGACTCTCTCTCTCTCTCTCTCCTCTCTCTGTCTCTCTCTCCTCTCTCTGTCTCTCTCTCTCTCTCTCTCTCTCTCTCTCTCGTGGGCTGGAGCATGATTAAGGAACACTGCTGATGTAACAAGGTAAAGGCCAGATGTGCACAGCTGTCAAGGTCTGACACAGAAGGGCATGGCTTGTACACGCTGTGCTAACGTTTCATTAAGAACAGCTCAAAGCCCCAGCCTCTTATTGTAGATGCTGTGCTAACGTTTCATTAAGAACAGCTCAAAGCCCCAGCCTCTTATTGTAGATGCTGTGCTAACGTTTCATTAAGAACAGCTCAAAGCCCCAGCCTCTTATTATAGATGCTGTGCTAACGTTTCATTAAGAACAGCTCAAAGCCCCAGCCTCTTATTATAGATGCTGTGCTAACGTTTCATTAAGAACAGCTCAAAGCCCCAGCCTCTTGCTTCATCATCTGCCAGTTCGAAATAATGAAATTATAGTACAGGTGATAGGAGAGCAGCTTGAGAGGTGCTTGAAACTATAAAACTATTTTATTTAAAACAATGTTTTAATCTTCATCTTCTTAATACCATATTTATACTAAGTATTAGGGTGCCAGTCAGCTTAAGGAACGCTTGGGTGATTTTGACAACAGATTTTTTTTTTTATCTAGCAAAGAGAAAACAACACATTCAAGGATGGGAGCTGAGGCTTGTGTTTTATGCACTGGAGGCAGATTGGAAAATCTCTTGTTTTGGGTAATCTGCCACATGATGCAGTTTCTGTACAGTGCTTCATTTCTGATTGCTGATTAATGCGTCTTGTCTCTCTGCACCTCTTCTTGAAAGAGCTGACTCTTTCTCTAGCCCTGGGTGCTGTAAGCCCTTTCAATGAGAATTATAATAAGGAGATGTCTGTTTTATATTCTTCAGATTGTGCATGATGATCATTCAAAGCCACTCTCCTTGGTATTGCATTAAATGAGTTTATATGTTTTGAGAGATGCAGGGAAGGTGATTACCACTGTGTTTGTGTACCGCTGTGGCTCAGAAGACCTTGGGCTGTATTTAGTCCTATTTTTACACTACAGTATTGACTTTACAAATCTTGCTTTTGTACATTACTGTTGAGTCGGTATCCTTAGTTCAAGACTGGAGTTAACTCTTTGGAAATCTGGCCCCCTATTCTTACAGTAAAGTATTCCTAGTTTTCCAATTCAGTAACAGCACGGAGTGTGAAGGAGTAAATTGTTCAGCTGATAATAAATGTGTTCTGTCAACAGTAAAATAGCGCAGTCGTTTCAGTCGTCATTCTTGCTGTTCATGGAGTGTTTGCAGATTGAAGTGCAAGCCCCCAAAACGCTGACTCATGTTTTATTCTGTGCTCAGCGTCTGCTTTTGCAGTGCCCCGTGCATATCGATCAAACTGGGACGCAAGCACGGCCTCAGTTAATACAGGGGGGAGAGGCGCCGGGCAAGTGAGAGGTACAATCTTCAACTTGCAGTCCTGTATAGAAAAGAGCATTTCAGAACGGGCTGCACACGGCAATCTGTACAGGCCACCACTGTGAAAAATCACTGGTTAGGGATTAAATCCAGCTGAGATCCCATTAGAATGCTAGTTCATTACCCTGAAGAAACCCTCGCTAGCAGAACCATAAGCAGAGCACAGCGTGACGGCAACACCATAGACTCTAGCTCAGTTATAGAAACCAGTGTTCCTGAAGGGCCGCGGCGCTGGCGTACACGGAGCCTGGCACTGGCGTTGTACACAGAGCCTGGTGCTGGCATTGTACACGGAGCCTGGCGTTGTGCACGGAGCTGTGGTGCTGGTGTTTGTTAGTGAGTTTACTTTCTGTTTCTGTCAAGGTGTCCCATGTAAGTGCTTAATATTTTTAAATCAAATCTCCGAAGGTCACTCCGCTAACATACCTCTTTTGACATCCCAAATCCAGTATTTCCTCAGACATCTGTTTGCTTTTGCTGCAGTGACTTTACCCTGCATAGCAGGGTGCTGATAACAGTATTTACATACCGAGTGACACCTTTCGTGCTAGTCAGCAACTTCTTGATTAGCGTCCGTGGGCAAACTCTGACAACCCTGGAGCGGCAGCAGACCCTTTTCCATGTGAGATCGCGGGATCATCTTGAGACTCCTGTTCAGAACCACTCCCACAGCCTTGATTCAGTCATTCTCCTCTCATTATACAATGAGGTGGCATTGCTGGTCATTTCGTGACGGATGACAGTGGTTTAAACCTAGGGAGAAAGAGATATCACAGTGTTCCTTCATCGATATGGCTGAGGGGTGAGATTAGTCAGAGGGTTAAACTCACTACAGTAAAAAACTAAACTTAAATAACTCCATTCATCCAGCAATACAGAGGAGCAGGGCAGGCACATCGGGGAAGCAAGGCCATGTGTCATTTCATTTCATTAAAATCAGCTGCCGTTACAGTGTTTTCCAAAGAGCTTTGCAGCTCCAGCACCAGCATGAAGGTTAAATAAATAAAAAGCCAGCAGTACCTTGTCAGAAAAAACAAAGCAAAGCCAAGTAATCAAAGTAAAGCTTCTTTAGTTATCTGTCTTCCAGAAAGAAGCTGTTGCAGAGCAGCCTGCTGTGATACAGGCCACCTGGATAAAGCAGGAACCACAATTCATCAAAACTGCTCTGTGCCAAGTTCCGCTCCATCAGTATGTGAGACACTCTGCAGCTAAACTCAAAGGAGTGATTAGCAGCAGCCTGGTCTCTCTGTGCATATTCTGCGTGGGTCTGATTACACTGAAAAGCCCTTTGAACAATCCATCAGATGGCATGAGTTGTTTGTACTCTGCATGTTAAACAGCTAAGACTGGAGGAATCGCCTTGATAAAAGAGGTCCAATATATTGTTTATAAAACTTGGCTCTCAATAAAATAATCTCAATAGATGAATACACTTTAGATGTAGCGTTTTATTTATGAAGTTAGTCTCATCAAGTTCCTCGTTGCTCTGTCTACATTTCAGACACAAGACACTTTTCTCCATGAAAGCCTAAATGTAGTCTGGCCTGCATGTACAAATATCAATGCCCCCAGTGACATTGTCAGAGATATTGGTTAATTTGCTGAAAATTCAATAAAAGGAACTGATGTTTCAAGGGAGAGTTTAATGGGTTTTTATTTCCTTGGGCGTCACATGAAAAGCTGAATTGGAATTATGAAAAAAAAAATAATAATTTTGGTCATTCATTCATTCATTCATTCATTCATTCATTCATTCATTGATAAATCTAATAAATCCGGGCAAATTAATAAAACACTGAAGCCTGTCTTCCCGGGTGTTTTAAGAAAGACATTAGACATATAATGTTCACAAATGCAAACCCAAAACAATCTTAAGAAAATGAACATGCTTTTACTTGTATGGCACTAGAGGAATTGCAAATGTCACTGTGATAGCACACAGTTCCACCAGTGTCTAAATGCTGTGACACTGATAATGCCCTTGTACCAGTACTGACATATACATAGACATAGATCCTAATATGGATCTGCTGTACAATACTGATGTGTGTGTGTGACAGTGTAGCCAAGCTTAGAGACAGGACAGTGTGCGGAATGGACAGTGTGCAGAACGGACAGTGTGCGGAACGGACAGTGTGCGGAATGGACAGTGTGCAGAATGGACAGTGTGCAGCCTTCAATAAAAACCTTCAGATGGGAAAGAGAATTTTAAAAATCTATTAACAGCACTTCTAAGAATTGTAAGCGATCAATTTGGAATAAGGTTGACTTCACAGCCATCTGAAATAGTGACCACCTGTACATTGCACTGCAGTAGCAGGTAGCCTGGTATCATTGCCTCGACACGTGGCAGGGACAGCGCAGGCCTGCAGTTAACAACCTAACGTTCTCTTCAGAGAAAATAAAACATTAAACCTACAAGCCTACAGCTATAAAATACGACAGCGCAGATATTTCAATTGGAGCCTTGCTTCTGTTTAAGGACGCTAGCTTTGCCCCAGGGTGTTTCTCAAGACGAGACAGCACTGTCCTTATGTAACTGTCATTTGAGTCGGCAAAAACAACATTAAATATGCACTTTTGTTCCTGAGAGTGACTGGGACTGCAGAGTGTGTGGGAATAAAAGGCCTTTAACACCTTTTTACAGGAGGACTGAAAATGATCTCTGCAGTGGAAACACTGCCCAGCTGTCAAAAAAGACAAGTCTCAGTCCATTTCCACGACAGCATCCCCATCACATTGCCACAGTCTGTCCTATCAGCCCTTCCTTTAGACAGATTTATAACCATGCAGACACATGAAAAAAATTAAATGTGTTAAAATGGTCCCGTAGTTTGTGTGAACATTTAGTAAAGTGACTAATGAATTCTTCAGATTACTATGGAGAAATTTTGCACTCTCTCTCTGTGGCTCCGAGTGGACTTCGGACTACATCATCATCAAAGTCTGCTTGAAATGTGCATCCGACCATGAATGTGAATGTGAAGAACCCTGCTGCTCTCTGTGTGAGCCCTGCTGCTCTGTGTTCTTTGTGTGGAGCCCTGCTGCTCTGTGCTCTCTGTGTGGAGCCCTGCTGCTCTGTGTTCTCTGTGTGAGCCCTGCTGCTCTGTGTTCTCTGTGTGAGCCCTGCTGCTCTGTGCTCTCTGTGTGGAGCCCTGCTGCTCTGTGTTCTCTGTGTGAGCCCTGCTGCTCTGTGCTCTCTGTGTGGAGCCCTGCTGCTCTGTGCTCTCTGTGTGGAGCCCTGCTGCTCTGTGCTCTCTGTGTGGAGCCCTGCTGCTCTGTGCTGTCTGTGTGGGCTGACACTAAGTCTTGTCTGTGTGCGTTTTGTCTCCAGTACAGGATCGGACAGCTGTACATGATCAGCAAGCACAGTCACGAGCAGAGCGACCGGGGAGAGGGGGTGGAGGTGGTGCAGAACGAGCCCTTCGAGGACCCTGCGCACGGCAAGGGCCAGTGCACAGAGAAGCGTGTGTACCTCAACAGGTAGGCTCATACATACACATACACATACACACGTACGGACACACACACATGTACACACACACACATAAACACGAAAACGTACACCCACACGTACACATACACTCACACATGAACATACAAACACGTACGCACACACAAACACGTACACACATGTGCACATACACACACACATACATACATGTACACATACACACGCGTACACACACACACACACACACACACACACACACACACGTACACATATACACGCGTACACACACATGCATGCCTTTCATATTCCTTTTGCAGCTCATCGCCTTTCTAAATACAGTATATATATATATATATATATATATATGGAGAGAGAGAGAGAGAGAGAGCGCAATGTCCTTTTCTGTATATAAGTAGCAGTTTACACTTAACAGTGCAGTACCCCTATATGATTTAACAAACACTGTTACCATATATAAGAAGGCTGTTAGACCAAATATCAGCTTTAGAAGCATTTCCTATAAAAGTTTTATCAATCGCTGGAGCATTACTGTTAGCTCACAGAGTGAGACGGGAAGCATCCCTACAGCTGAGGACGCCGGATTCCTAATGGCCCTTCACTGGGAGCTCTGGTGCTTGCTCGAGTTCAGTGCTGCTGCAGTGCACAGGCTCCATGCCTTGTCTGTGACACTGCAGCAGGACTCCTGTCCATCTCACAGGAATCCCCCCCCCCCCCCCCCTCCCCTCCCCCCCCCCCCGGCCCCCTCTCTGACGGGGGGAGAGACTTGAGCAATGACAGCAGCACCCACTCTGCAGTGAAGTGACAAAACTGACAAAGCATAGCAGCAGGCGACAGTGAAACAAACAAGCACCCCCCAGTGGAATGCGTTTGCAATTGAACGTGTTCCTGGAACTGAAAGTCCTGCGACAGGCTGCTGCTAACAACATGGACCTTTGTGAAAGTTTAACAAAGAGTTTCTGCTTAGGGGGAAATGAAAAGACTGATCTGCTCCTGCACTCTTTAAATGTATTTCTCAGTTTCTCTCAGATGAAATAGAAAATGCAGAAGAGCTGGCGGTGTCCTCCCATTTATACTGCTGCAGCTTTCCACTGAGGTGTCTGTCCTCCAGATAGCTGGGTAGGAGCAGGCTGGTCCATGTGTTATCCAGTCTGCAGCGTGCTTGCAGTAATCATTGTAGGATTCCAGATGCCTGTTGACAGGTTCAGTCACGCAGCACCGCATGTCGCTGCAGTTCAGTGCGCCAGCTGGTTTAAACGGAGCCTCACTGACCTTGCATATATATTTTATTTAAAGACCTGCCTCCTGTGGATTGCACTGCGTGTTAACAGATGTTTTTTTTTTTTTTAAGTTTGTCTCCTCGGTGCAGGACTGCAGTCCCTGCAGACTTGTTTACAGTGACTTGCACTTGGAAGAACGTGGTGGAGCTCCCTAGCGTGGGTTTCAGCTGCAGGGGAGCGTGTCTGTAGCGTTCCCCGGCTGACAGCCACGTCCGTCTCCAGGAGCAGTGGAAGCCTCAGGTCTGTGTGGGGTCCCTTCTGTGGCTGCCATGCCAAGTCCCCTCTCTGCCCATCAAAACACTCTGAGGTCTCTTATCTTGTCGCAGCTGTCCTCCAGTACAGGAGAGATTTTCAGATAGGAACCGGTTGCTGTAATCTGGGAAAGTGGCAGATACAGAACAGAAGCTCCTTGTAAAGGGAAATCTCTTAAAACTTTGATATTCCTGTTGAAAGTTTTGAAAGTTCTTAGTTAAAACAAACAGTGAGGACAGTGACATTCTGTGGTGCTTACTGCTAAGTGTCCAAAAAAGCAATGTTTGGCTGGGAGAATGTCGGTTCAAAGAGCTTCTCTTTTCTCTTCAGTCGTAAAACACAAAGCTGATAGAGGCCTTAGAGCCGAAACCTTTCAAGATCTGACGGAAAGCAGCAAGAAGATTTCTGCTTTTATCAGCTCTAGTGTCTTGTAGAAAGACACATAAAGAAGACTTTTAATGTTCCATTCATCCCCTATTCTGCCAAGCCTGGTGGTAGCTTGAAACCTAATCAGAGGAATCTGAAGGCATGCACAGCACCTTTCATCTTTCCAAAGTGCATTTCTCTTAATGGAGCTGGAAAGTGAGCTTTCTGCTCAGCACAATTAGACCAAAGCCATCAGAAGTAAAAGTGTGAATACTTTTTCAAGGGCAAGAATGTTTTAATGTTTTTTTTTTTTGTCAAAACAAATCAGTTGTTGTTTGGTACCTTACCTTAACCGTATCGTATTGGTACACCGTTAGCTGTTGCACAGTAATGCTATTTCTTTAATATCCGAGCTCCCCACATGTCTTTGCATTTAAGCTCATCTTCGACCATTGGGGCCGCGTAAACGCAGACACAGGCACTGCTGTACATGAAACCAATGCAGTTTCACAGAAACCAGCGTGCACCCGAGTGCAATCATACAGGAAACAGTGACAAACTGCCCCTTTTGACATGAACACTGAAAACTAAAAAGTGTTACCAGTGCAGCTGTGACCTCCTGCCTGCTGCTGCTTGAGACTGACTCTGCTTCTCAAGGAAGCTGCTGAGGGCCTCTGCGTGATCTCGCAAACTCACTCTTCATTAAGCCTGCCCCTTCTTTATTGAAGATCTACCGGATACACCACAGCAGAAAGGAGCAGCTCTCTCAATTAAGAAACTAATTAGCAACCACGGCTTCTGGTAACAGTGCAGATCTTTATCAGCCTCGGAACAGAGAATAACACTGCCCACACTTTCTATGGTGAAAATAAAGGGCAGTTTGACTAATTGTTTTATAGCCGTAAATGGCAGTTCATTACAGATTGTGGCAAAGTGCCCCGCCCCTGTGTGCATTTGTGTGTTTTGTGTATGTATGCGTGCGTATGTTAATGTTGGTGTATAGATTGGTACACGGGATATAAACGGGTCTGTGTTTCACGTATATTTAAAGTGTAGATTTGTATTTAGGCACGAGGAGAGCACAAATCACTTCACGTGCTGGTTAAATGTAATATGTGAGCACGGGGTTGCACAGAATTAATTCACGTGCTGGGATTCAAGTGAATGATTAATTAGTAATTGAATCCCAGCACAACAGTATATATAGATGCACATTTTCACTCGGTCGTGGTTAGGTGTTCAGAGAGTGGAGAACGGGAGAGAGAGAGGAGAGTTAAATCGTTAAGTATAAATATAATAAGTGTATTCTCACCGTGTTTGTTCGTCTCCGTTTCACCTGTGTGTTAGTGTCTAGTCGTTTTGTCTGTCTGTTTATTTTGGCGTCAAGTGCCGTGTCCTGTTTTTGTACTGTTAAACCTTTTTATTTTGTTAATAAACGCTGAGTGCAGCCATTGCACTCAGCTCATCATCACAACCACTGTCTTTGTTTGAATTACTTCCTGCTTCTGGTCTGACACCACCCACTCTGGCCGTCTTTGTGACACAGATATATAGGTTTTTTTCCTATGCACTTCGAGCATGTAGGTGTCTTTTCAGTCATCACACCCTTGAAACTGTAGCCCCAACAGAGCTCTCAGAATCATGCCTTATCTACAGTGCACCCGACACTCTGCAGGCTGAATAATATAGTTTTATCAACTTAAAACCTTGGGCTCCCTTTAGTCTTTGCAAATGCTGATGTTTAAATGTAATCTGGTATACATTACCAGATATTAAAAAGTAGACTGTGTCAATAACATAATCCAATTTGTTTTGACATTTGGTGATCTAATGCTCTGCAGCTTCCAGACTAACATTTTCAAATCTATTGAAGAACTAAGGAGCCTGTTGTGTTACTAGATTTAATGAATTGCATTTGTTAATATGTCTCTTCATCCTTCTGCACCCCTGTTTTGCCAGTGTGCATTGCATTGCCTGTGCAGATTACCTTTAAGAGAAAGAACATTGGACCTGGAATCTGACTTGGAAAGACCTGCAGAGTCCAGGCAGCTCAACCTCCAGTTCATTGTTATTCAGTGAGCTCAGAGTCTGGTTTGCATTTCAAGCTGTAGCAATGCAAGACAGGGGTACAGAAACAGGAAGAGACACATTACAAATGAAATCCATTCAATCTGGCAAAGGATCAGGCTCCCTGGAGCTTTAATAGTTTAGAAATGCTAGTGCTGCTCTGCCTGGAAGCTGCAGGCGTCGGTTTAAGACTGGCAAAACAAATTGGATTATTTTATTGACACAGGGATTTTTAATATCTGGTAATGGGGAAAAAAAACAAAAAAACATTTTAATCTTACATATATATCTACCAGCATCCACAAAGACTAAAGGTAGCCAAGGTTTTAAGTTAATAAAACTATTTTGTTCAGCCCACTGTGTAGACATGATTCTGAGAGCTCTGCTTTGTACCAAGGATGTGGTACAAAATGAATCTGAACAATCTATACATTAAGATAGCTGTGGTGTGTCATGCCAAGTTTTTTCTTTAAAGCCCTGTCAATAGGGCCCAATGCTGCTTCCTAATACTAATAGGATGCTGGAAGTTGCATGGTCAAGCTGTGATTTATCTAACTCTCAGGAGCCACTCAGGCCGTCCATGTTTGTGTGATACTGATTCGAGGGGTCACAGTGGCTCTGAGAGATCAGCAGCAACACTTATCAGCGAGTGCTGGGCCTGCTTCAAAGGGAACCTCCACAGCCAGGGAATGAAATAAAGCTCCTCTTTTCCTGTCCAATGCATTCTGAATCTGGACGTGTACACAGCGTGAGCCGGGGGGAAAGCTGAACCACTTCATGCTTCATTCAGAGGACGCATTGACAGGCAGCAGTGAGACAGAGAGAGAGGCCGATTGATCTGCTTTCCTCTATAAAGATGCAAGACTAGAAAGACAGCAGAAAGCACAGGGGCTCTGAACTGCACAGCGAAGAAGGGAAGCAGTGAAAGAGACACTGGAGCTCATAAAGGGCAGAACGGTTGGAACACGGGTTGCAGGGATTGCATACCCCCTGGGAATACGCCTTTACGAGACCACAGCCACAGTAATGAGGCGTCACTGTTAGATGTCCCCAGTGTGCTGAGCTGTACTGAAGTCATTAATGTTTGTTGCTGTTCTGTGAGGTGAATGCAGACTGTCACTGTAAATGCTGTTTTAAATCATTATCTCAGTTCGGTGTCCTGTCCTGAAAGGTGTAATTTTCCATGATTGCACCATTAGTAAATGCTTGCCTATTAGCTGTACTGAACAATTTGTGCAGCAGGGTTTCTGGTGGGGGTGGGGGTGGGGGTGGGGGCGGGGGGGGGGGGGGGGGGGGCGGCTGCTGCGCTGCTAAAGCACCATCTGCCGTGAGATACTGAAGCCGTAGCAACAGGCTGCTGAGTGTGGAGACCGCGATGCCCCAAACCAACCACTTCCTGTAGGAGCACGTTGTCTCCTGCTAAGTGCAGCGATTGAGCTTTTTAACCGAGAGTATAATGTGCTCCGTGCAGCTGCTGATCTTGCTGCCTGTCTCTGCTCTTTTAAAGAAGTGCTTGCAGGTTTTTAATTGTAAAATCCATTTTCCTTACTTCTTATACAGTAGCTGCACGAGCTGTATTATCACGTTCTTCTGTCAATGTCCTTTTGACTCTTGCCTTGTGTTTTTGAAAGCAATCTTCTCCTGACGGTCGTGGAATTAAAATTCTGCTTTGGAGCCAGGTTTCCAGGTTCCTCCAGGCTGCTCTCCCCCTGCAAGTCTGCTGTGTGGGAGCTCCGTCTGCTTTCACTGCGTTGTGTTAACAGGCAAACACACTCTCACCCACGACTCGAGGGCCCCCTCTGCAGAGACGTGGACCGTGCAGTGCATTAGCAGACTATGCAGAGACGTGGACCGTGCAGTGCATTAGCAGACTATGCAGAGACGTGGACCGTGCAGTGCATTAGCAGACTATGCAGAGACGTGGACCGTGCAGTGCATTAGCAGACTATGCAGAGACGTGGACTGTGCAGTGCATTAGCAGACTATGCAGAGACGTGGACCGTGCAGTGCATTAGTAGACTATGCAGAGACGTGGACCGTGCAGTGCATTAGCAGACTATGCAGAGACGTGGACTGTGCAGTGCATTAGCAGACTATGCAGAGACGTGGACCGTGCAGTGCATTTGCAGACTATGCAGAGACGTGGACTGTGCAGTGCATTTGCAGACTATGCAGAGACGTGGACCGTGCAGTGCATTTGCAGACTATGCAGAGACGTGGACCGTGCAGTGCATTAGCAGACTATGCAGAGACGTGGACTGTGCAGTGCATTAGCAGACTATGCAGAGATATGTAAAAACTCCCCGCCTCTTTGCCAAATGATCACACGCAAAGCCAGACAGACTCATCAATTTGGAGATCCGTTCTCAGGATATTAATTGAATTATTTAAAATCAGGAGATCACGTGACCTGTTTAGCGGGATGGTACTAAACAGTTAGAGCTCCTACTCCCCACTGCCTTTATTTAGCATATTTTATATTTCCCCCGGTTATTTTTGTTTTATTTCACATTTATAACTCACCCATAATGTCGAGTGCTCGTAGGAAGCTGGTTCCCTCGCCGTCCGCGTCTCCATCAGGGAAGAAATTCAGGGAATTTGATTCGCCTGAACTAACAAAGATGGCCGAGCTGCTCTCTCAGTCAATGGAGCAACAGGCCTTGCTTTTCAAAACCGAGATCTCTGCTCTCAGAGCCGACTTGACGATCCAGATATCGACTGTTCAGAAGCTGATCTCGAAACTGGATCTGGTTGCGGGCGAGCAACGAGAGCAAAAGAAAATCCTTAATGCTCATGATGGGAAACTGGAGTTTCTGGAACGCAAGGTGGTCTCTTTGGAAGACAGATCGCGGAGGTCGAATATTCGTATTGTAAATCTGGAGGAGGGGGTTGAGAAAGACGACCCCATAGGATTTGTGAAACGTTCAATCCCTGTCTGGTTTCCTGGTTTGGCACAGCGTGAGTTTGAAGTGGAGCGTGCACATCGCATTTACGGCGGCAACAAAGCTGGAGGCCGTGACAGGCCTCGGGTATTTATTTTTAAACTGCTGCGTTATACAGACCGCCAAGTCATCCTGCAGGAGAATAGGAAAGCCGGTCCTGTTCGCTCCGCCTCGGGCTCCATTTTAAGTTTTTTTCCGGATTTTAGCCCTATGACAGCGAATATGAGAAATGCCTTCTCTGGGGTGAGGAGATCTCTGAGAGCGGCTGGTGTCCCGAACTTTCTGCTGTACCCTGCTGTTCTCAAAGTCCTTCATAACGGGAGTCAGCACTTACTGCAATCGCCACAAGAAGCTGAAGCTTTTCTGCACGACAAGATCACCTCTCCTCATCGGATAGATTAGTGAGACTCTCTTTCTCTCCAGTAACTACAGGTTTTTTGTTTTTTGTTTTTGTTTGTTTTTTTTCCCTGTGCCTGCAGCACTGGGTAATGTTACTGATTCTGTGTTTCATATCTTTGCTCAAAAGGACCCTGGACTCGCTTTTTGTAATTCACTGTGAACTGAGTATAGGCTCATATTTTGTTACAAACAGCCTATGTAGAGACTACACGTTTATCTTTCATAGTCAAATAAGTGGTTTATAAGCTATTTTTTCATGTTTGCAGCCATTATTAGATACTTATATATGTTTGTTGGCACAATTTGCGATGTCCGCTGACCTGATTTCGCTTTATTTATGGATGCCTAGGGGTTTTGCATTTTTTTTTTTTTTTTTTTTTTTTTTTTTTTTTTTGAGATACATATTTTTGACTACGCGAGTCAGGCTTGTTCTCATGTGGCATAGAGGTCTATATTTGCATTTATTTATTCATTCATTCATTTATTTATTTATTTACTCCTTTTCTAACTTTTATTTATTTATTTATTTATTTTAAATGATATGTTATTATTACTACTTGTGTTTTAGGGGGAATTCTTTGCTTTTTTATACCTGCTTGTATTATAGGTAGATGGGAAATGGCGTTTTGACTGCGCACCTTGCCGGTATAAGTGTCACGGATTCAATATGGGAAGGGAACTGGGTTGCAAAGGATCCCCAACTGGGGATCCTTCTCTTCCTAATGGGTTATCTTTTGGGGGGGGTGGTTCTGTTGTTATTTTGGGTGTTTGGGGTTGGGGGGGTTTGGGTTGGTGCCCTCTTGAGGAGCTGGGTTATGGACTGCACTACTGTCTTTGACACTCTGTCTTTCTGCTCTCTGCTAGCTGCTGGTATATACACCTTATTCACGCAAACCACTATCTGCTTGATCCTGGCATCGGTTTTGATTTTTGATACTTATGTCTAATATCTCTATTCTATCATGGAACGTAAATGGCCTAAATACTCCCTCAAAACGCACTAGCTGTTTGGACTTGCTCCGTAGAAAAAAGATAGATGTCGCAATGATACAGGAGTCTCATTTAATACAACATGATGTTTCTAGGTTGGCCAATAAATATTACTATGTGGCAGCTTTTTCTGCTGCAGAAAACAAAACTAAAGGTGCTTTAATTATCTTGCGAAGAAATCTTCAGATTTCTATATTGGGATCAGGAGGTGACGATCTAGGAAGACTGACATTTCTAAAAACTATTATTTCAGGTAGAAAATTTGCCTTTGTATCGGTGTATGCCCCCACTACGTTCGATCCAGACTTTTTTAATTCACTTGCGAAATCTCTGCTAGAGCTGGCTGAATTTGAGGTAATTCTCGGTGCAGATATGAATGCTACCATGAATTATATGCTTGATAGATCAAAGTCACAAGAGACGAATACCCAGTCTTTGGCATCCACAGCTTTAAGAAAATGTGTGTCGGATTTGGCCCTGGTAGACATATGGCGTGTGTTCAACCCTTCGGCTAGGGAATTTACTTTTTTTTCAGGGAAGCATAAATCATACTCCAGAATTGACTTCATTTTTGCTTCCCAGGCTCTTTTTTCCTCAATACGCACTGCTGAGCTATTGCCTATGTCATTATCTGATCATCATGCAAATTTCTGTAAAGTCGTACTGGCCAATAGGCCTAAGCGTGCCCCCCGTTGGCGTTTCAATTCCACGCTGCTACAAAATGAATTGTTCCGAACGCAATTTCAATCTAAATTGGAGGAGTTCCTTAATTTCAATCGGGGCTCAGTTGATGACCCCCGCATTTTATGGGATGCGGTTAAGGGCTTTATTAAGGATAATTCCACCATATTTGCTTCTCAATTACATAAGTCTCGTCTCAGCAAAATTACTGAATTAGAATCCAAATTAGCTTTTTTAGAACATGCCCAACAACTAACCTTTTCTGATTCTATAGCCTTGGAAGTTAATCTGCTTAGAAAAGACCTAAATGTACTACTTAGACATCGTGCCGAATTTCTCATACATAGGTCTAGACAAAACTATTACTTCAATGGCAGTCGACCTAGCCACCTGTTGGCTTTGAAACTCCGCAACAATGAACGTTTTGCAGATATCCCCGCTGTCAAATCTTCACAGGGGGCATTATTGACAGATCCTATGCAGATAAACTCTTCATTTCGTTTATTCTACTCCAAATTATACAGTTCTGACATTAGACATGATCGACAGCACTATATGAATTTCCTTCAAATCCTTCAACTGCCTCGTCTCTCACCTACAGAATCAGCCGTGCTTGGTGCTCCTATATCCTTAGCTGAGCTGCGGGAGGCACTACAAGACATGAAGAAGGGCAAATCCCCTGGCATTGATGGTCTCCCTCCTGAACTCTATTTGACTTTTTGGCCCCAACTAGGCCCCTTGTTGCTCGATATGATACACTCTGCTATTGACAAGGGTTCATTTCGGAGAGATATTAATAGCGCAGTTATATCTCTTTTGCTGAAAAAGGACAAAGATCCCACTTCCTGTGCGAACTATCGACCTCTATCACTGATTGGCTCGGACATCAAGCTGTATGCTAAACTGCTGTCACGTCGTCTTGAGGCTTATATGACCAAACTAGTACATCATGATCAGACAGGCTTTATTAAAACTCGCCTTGCGTCTGATAACATCCGCCGTCTCCTACATATTATACATGCTGCTGCTGACATTGCTTCCCCATGTGCAGTTCTCTCATTAGACGCTGAGAAGGCATTTGATAGACTCGAATGGGATTATTTGTGGGCAGTTCTGGACTATATGGGTTTGGGTTCCGGGTTTATTGATATGGTTAAACTTTTATATGCCAATCCCTCCGCAATAGTCTTGACAGGCCAATCGTGTTCTCCCCAATTTGCTATCTCTAGGGGCACTCGTCAGGGTTGTCCACTCTCGCCTTTGTTGTTTGCCCTATCTCTTGAACCTCTAGCTCAGGCAGTCCGTCAATCAACTGACTCTACCCCTATTTCTGTCAATAATACCCAACATCACATATCGCTGTATGCAGATGATATATTATTATACGTAGACAATGTTTCCCAATCCCTACCTCATCTGCTGACTATTTTTGATGATTTCAGTGCAATATCGGGATACAAAGTTAACTGGTCTAAATCTGCATTGCTACCCTTAAATTCTGTAATGACAAGAACCAACATACCCTCGATAGTGCCGCTGGTTAAACACTTCAAATATCTGGGTGTTGAGATTTATCCTTCTTTACATAATACCACAGTAAATAACTTTAGTAAAGTCTTTAAACAGGTGAATGCAGATTTGAACAGGTGGACGCACTTTCCGAATTCTCTTCAGGCTCGGATTTCCATCGTAAAAATGAACGTGCTTCCTCGCATTAATTTTTATAGCTCAATGATTCCTTTATCTCCCCCTTCAGGGTATTGGGATAGACTGCATACAAGTATCTCCAAGTTTATATGGAAAGGGAAACAACCACGCATCAAATTTTCCACTTTGCAGCGCGAAAAATCCATGGGGGGTTTGGCTCTCCCAAATTTTAAATTTTATTTCTACTCATTTATTCTACGCCCAATCTCGGTTTGGCTTGCTCCTGATACTCCTGTATCTTGGCGTCCTCTTGAGGAAGACATAATCTCCCCTTATAGACTCCAAGATTTAATCTACGCCAATGTCCCTCTCAGACAGTGTAAATTGCGCTTTGGCCCTATTATTTCTCATTTAATTGCTACGTGGCGTCTGGTAGAGAGACTTACAAATTCCCAAACTAAATGGCATTCCCATTCACCGATCTTTCATAACTACAAACTCCTCACAGGCAATTCTCCTTTCTCTTTTTCACATTGGAGTAATAATGGTATACATAACTTTGCGGATATTTTTAATGACAATGGTCTGCGTGCGTTCCACGATTTGCAACTTCAATATAACTTGCCAGGATCTTCTTTCTTTTTCTATTTACGTCTCCGTTCTGCAATGCGTGCCTATGGTGTTCCCTGGGGAGCACAGCTGCCTATGCACCCACTTCACAATTTATTAGATAAACAGGGCAAAACAAAAGGGTTGGCTTCAGCCATTTACATCTCTCTTTTAAAGACCTCTTATAAACCTCTAGCACTTTTTACTATATGGAATAGAGATCTGAATTTTGGAGATGACGAGATTTGCTGGAGCACTCTCTGGGACAACATAAATCTGGCTTCCAGGAACCCTAATCATCAAATGATTCATTTCAATTTTTTTCACAGGGTATATTTAACCCCTCGCAGACGCTTTCAAATGCGACTTACCCCCAGCCCTTTGTGCATGCTCTGCCCCCAGGGTGCTATGGGTACTTTTTTACATATGTTTTGGGAGTGTCCAGATGTGGCTCACTTTTGGTCCCGAGTATCCTCATCATTATCCACTATTCTTAACACGAATATTCCATGCTCTCCTCGGGTCCTTCTCCTGAATGATGACTGTACTCTCGATCTCTCACGGCAGCAGAAGAGGATTTGGTTGGCTGGCCTCACAGCAGCTAAAAAGTTACTGGCGCTCCGCTGGGAGCCGCCCCACTCCCTCCCTTGGCAACATTGGCTCCTCACTTTCCTTGACATTATCCATATGGAACTGTCTACTGCTCGAATCCATGGTGCCAGGGGGGGGACTGTGGAGGCATGGAGTGCAGCTGCGACCATTGTCAGGTCATTATTATAAGACCCAGTGGGATGGAATCCATAGAGGAAAGGGGGCACCAACGGGGGGGGGGGGGGGGTTTGTGTTTGGGTTTTTATATTATGTTGTGTTATGTATTGTTCCATGTTGTTCTTTTCTCTTTAAATAAATAAAAAACATTTGTTCAAAAAAAAAAAAAGAATTATTTAAAATCAGTGCGTCATTGACAGGATCCAAGATACTGTCACCAGATCAGTTTTCACATCCGAGGAAAGATTTTAACATTGAAAAAGCAGGTTTTCAAAAGAGAAGGACGTCCATACAGTACCCAGTCATCTCTCTGAATTGCCCTGAACTCGGGGGACAGTCTGATTGGGACTCTGTGAACCCAAGCCAACAACTCTAGTGTCAGCACTTATTCTATATTCTAAAGAACTGAGAGAAAGTGTCGCACGAAATAGGCAAGAGTGAAAATAACATAAAAACTACTGATGGCCTGCAGAGTAACTTGTCTGTTATTTTGCTGTATTAACCCGGGCAGCATATTTCCTTGTTGATAAGCAGATGCATTTAGAATGCATGCTAGTGTAGTTTATTTGTTCGTTTTTCTTTCTTTTTTTTGCCTTGCATTACAGGACATCAATGACAAACACACAGCTAAGGTTGTCATGGTAATTAGAACCCCATGTTCTTTCAGGGTGATAGATGCGCACGCATGCTCTGCTGACCTGCAACATTAATTACAGGGGAAACGCAAAGGCCTGGTGCACCAGTAGTGGTGTTCCAGGTTTTTTTAATGTTTATTTTATTTAATGGGTGATTCATACTTGGAAAATATTCCTTTGGAGACCAGTATGATCAGCCTGGTTTCTGTCTGAATCTTCAAATTTGCTTTTATCAGCAAGGCGGTGCATTTCTTATTATTTGAAAGATACTTGCTGGCAGCATAGTGCTCTGTGTGGATACCAGGTTTTGGTTTGAATGGCTGGCTCTTTGTCAGCGTCGTGTCATTGGGGGGATGCTCTGTGTGGATACCAGGTTTTGGTTTGAATGGCTGGCTGTTCAGACTGGCTTCATGTCGAGGAGGGCAGTCTTTAACCAGCTTCACTCTCTTTTCCAGCAAACTCCCTAGCTGGGCTAGAGCAGTGGTGCCCAAGATCTTCTACGTGACGGAAAAGGCCTGGAACTATTACCCATACACCATCACAGGTGAGTATCTGCTGCTGGCTGTGCACAATACAGGGCTGGCACCAATTACAGAGCCACTCCGTCAGTCAGAGGAGACTCAGGCACTGCAGTAGAGGAGATTGGCTCTGCAAACTCTTTTAGAGAGAGATTTGCAGCAGTTCACAGCTAGCGATTCAATGGACATCATGAAGTTAGTGAAGATCAATAGCAAGGTGGTTTGGAGTGTGATTTGAAATGACAGGCAGAACTAAGCCACAATGAGGTGGGTGGAGCAAAGAGGCTAGGGGTACTGGATTGTAAAATGTTTATTCCTGCGCCTTTTAAGGTCCTGTCACTATGTGATCTGATGTAATAATCATTTTAGAATTGCTGATATACTGGAGCATGGTCAATAGATCTAACTGGTGATGCATCTGAATGCAGGGTTAGAAGAAGAGGGCTTTAAAAAAACCACTAGCTATACTGGTCTCCCTGAGCCTCTCAGGTGTCTTCATGTAAAACCTCAGGTTGGGTCCGACCCCACTGACCTTCTTCCTCTTGTCCTTTTCCCCCGCGCCTCCACCTCTCCTTGCTGAGGAACACGGAGCAGAGTACACTGTGAGTACACCAGACATCTTCTCATATCCATTTCAGTCCTGTCCCATTTACAATGCACGCTTTGTGACCATTTTAAAATTGGAAAAGCAGCTTTTAAAAGGGAATCATGCCTGTACTCAGCCGACTCTTTGTATTGCCCTGAACGAGTTCACTGATTGAGTTGTCTTGCACTGTAGACGGCCTCGGAATGAAGCCACGCGGCTCTTTGAACTGTGTATAAAGGGTTAGTCGGTATTCTGAATACCTTCTGATACAGGTGACTTGTCTTCTCCACCCAGTGCATTCATAACCAAACAGATCAAAATGGCAATTAAAAAGGAAATCTCAACATTGCATTGAATTTTTAACTTTAGTCACTCACACACTAGCCATTATAAAGAGTTTATCATTCACGAGGTTCTGTCCAAAGTGTTCTAATTAATTTAGAGTCACGCAAATTGTTAGTTTAAACAGCTCTTGAAACACAGTGTTGCTGCACATTGCTCCCTTGTCATTTCACAATCACAAGTCTTTCTTAATACACAGCAACGCCATGGTGGCGGTTTTATTTTTTATGTGCACGTTCAAATGCTGATTCATGTGCATCAGCAAAAACATCGGAAAAAACTGAGTGATGAAAACTAATACCGGTCTAAATGCAGCACCCATGTGATGTACTGTATATGCACAGACGTTGTTTCTTAGCAGTTTCATGGCGTGGTTGGTTCCAGGGGGCTCTGAAGGTGTTATTTAATCAGACCTGCTGAACAATCTGATTCATTGATCCACTCCCCCTGGCTTTCCTGGACCTCGTGTTCGGCCCGTACAGCCCAGTCTGATCAATGAGAAGATCCAAAAACCTGGTCCTGTTCCCATGGGACGAGCGGAACACGTGCGGGTCTGTGAGTAAACACACCTGTAGTGTCTGGACAGGCCCTCCCTGCTGCACAGTCACAGCGGGGCTTCCCTCCCTGCTGCACAGTCACAGCGGGGCTTCCCTCCCTGCTGCACAGTCACAGCGGGGCTTCCCTCCCTGCTGCACAGTCACAGCGGGGCTTCCCTCCCTGCTGCACAGTCACAGCGGGGCTTCCCTCCCTGCTGCACAGTCACAGCGGGGCTTCCCTCCCTGCTGCACAGTCACAGCGGGGCTTCCCTCCCTGCTGCACAGTCACAGCGGGGCTTCCCTCCCTGCTGCACAGTCACAGCGGGGCTTCCAGCAGCTGCTTTGTTTCTGAGGTTGATGTTTTTGCCTTGGATCCATTATTAATGTCCAGCATTTCCAAGCAGTGCCAGGGGCACTGAAGGGCACATGCTCAGGCTCGGCTTCTGTGTTGTTTCACTTTGGATTCCTGCTTTCCTGGGAAAAGCCATCAATGATAACGGCAGTGTTGTGTGTGTAACAGGCAGAGTTTTGTGTGCGTGTGTATGTGTGTGTGTGTAACAGGCGGTATTGTGTGTGTGTGCTTGTAACAGGCAGTGTTGTGTGTGTGTGTGTGTGCTTGTAACGGGCAGTGTTTTTTTTGTGTGTGTGTGTGTTTGTGTGTGCATGTGTGTTTGTAACGGACAGTGTTGTGTGTGTGTGTGTGCTTGTAACGGACAGTGTTTTGTGTGTGTGTGTGTGTGTGTGTGTGTAACAGGCAGTGTTTTGTGTGTGTGTGTGTGTTTGTGTGTGCATGTGTGTGTGTAAAGGGCAGTGTTGGTTGATGCACTGTGTGTGTGTGTGATGCTCTGTGTGTAAGTGGCAGTGTTGTGTGTGTGTGTAACGGGCAGTGTTGGTTGATGCACTGTGTGTGTGTGTGATGCGCTGTGTGTAAGTGGCAGTGTTGTGTGTGTGTGTAACGGGCAGTGTTGGTTGATGCACTGTGTGTGTGTGTGATGCGCTGTGTGTAAGTGGCAGTGTTGTGTGTGTGTGTGTAACGGGCAGTGTTGGTTGATGCACTGTGTGTGTGTGATGCGCTGTGTGTAAGTGGCAGTGTTGTGTGTGTGTGTAACGGGCAGTGTTGGTTGATGCACTGTGTGTGTGTGTGATGCGCTGTGTGTAAGTGGCAGTGTTGTGTGTGTGTGTGTAACGGGCAGTGTTGGTTGATGCACTGTGTGTGTGTGATGCGCTGTGTGTAAGTGGCAGTGTTATGTGTGCTGCTGTAACAGATTCTGAACCCTGCAGATGAGAGCAGGTTAAATGTTCTGTAACTGCTTCTGCAAACCAGCCTAGCTTGCAGTGTGCGTCACAAGAGCTGCTTCACACCCAGCCTCCACCCTGTTACATGTGCACGGAAACAATGCTCCTGTAAAACACACCACAGCGTGCTTCTCTGCTGACATCTAAATAAACCTTAGGGTTCAAAACTAAGAATTGGAACAAGGGGAGGTAGAGAGCCTTTGCTCATTCCAGTGAATTAGCTCTTAAAACGCAGGTACAGTACCAGAAGCATTCACTTCACTCATAATTTAATGACAAGTTTGTTTGTTTGTTTTTTCTAGTGTTCCTTTTTGCCGAAGTTCTCCATTCATATAGAAACAAAATACGAAGACAACAATGGAAGCAATGACAACGTAAGTAGTGAATGAAACAACATCGCATTTCATCCTCTTTCCCTTCACTTCCCCCTCAGGTTTAATCAATGGAATAACGCTGAGTGAGATTGTGGGGCTCTGCAGCTTTAACACACAGCTCCCGAGCAAAGCAGACACATCAAAAATACACAAAGTCAGTTTAACCTGAAGGCCAGGCAGAAAGAATCTCTGTCTGTCCGGCTGCTGATTCATGCTGCTGGAAGACAGTGGGGGAGAGCTGTTCAGAGGCTGTATTTATATTCATTTTACTTTAATGGGAGTCAAGCCGCTGTTTGAGCTGATGTAATATCGTTTACCCCTGTGCACCCTGCAGGCCTGGCCTCTGAATGAAAGTATTGCTTTCTAATGACTCCCCACTATCATTACTGAGAGTGAGAGAAAATGACTTGCATGTGGAGCCAGTGTAAATGTGCCTTTGCTTGCTATGGCACTCATTGAGAGCATGGTATGATGCCTGTTTAGATGTGCTGACGTGAGCCGGGGCAGGCGCTGGCCCTTCATTATTCACTCTGCCACAATTTCAGTGCAGACTTTGTTACACAGCAGCTTGCATACTCGCGAGTTTCCATGAGTATAAACCCGCGCTGTGATGATCGGTTCAGGAGTTCAGCTCTGAATGAACACCAGACGCCTGAGTGCTTTCAGACCTGATTTTAAAACTCTGAAAGCATGTCCTTCAGCAGAGATCAATCCCGAGCACACGGGCTGTTCACTCTGTTAAACACACCTCCGTCAGCCTCTCTCCTGGAGATAACTGCACTCAGGAGAAACCCTCAACCTAGCTTTGACATTTAGCATTAAAAAGCCATCTTCATTTCACCCATAGGCTTCCTCTTCTAATGCCTTCAGCTCACACAGTGCAACCCTCTGCAGTGTGGTTCACCATGGAGCTCCTCTATCAACAGGACATCCAATGCACTTAACAGACTCTAGAAGGAATCAGGCCACCTGTAAGCATCAGGTGCCTGCGTGTAGCTTCCTTCTCCTCTGCGCCAAGCAGCGCATGCAAAGCTTAGCAGAGCACATTAGCTGCAACATGCCTCTGCTGCAAACCCTAATGGAGGGATCAAAAAAATAACAGTATATACAGTATACATTAAAGCCCCATGCTGCAACCTCCTGAGCCTGTTACATAATCACCTAGTTTAACACACTGCTTCCTGTTCCTGCAGCAGATTCAGGGCTCCCCACAGTGGACAGTCATGGAAAAGCTAAACAGGGAGAAGGGTAGTTTATTCCAGTGTGAACAGCAGCCCATCTTACTACTCCGAAATGTGCAAACCTGTTTGTTCACTGTCCCTTTTTAATTTGGGGTGCTTGTAAGAGGGGCAGAACAGCAGCAGGACTATTATAGTTATACCCTGGCAGTATTTAGATCGGCCGCTGTTTTAGATCATTAAAATAGCCCAGGTGTTTTCACCCGTGTCTTTTAAAGTGTTCATTTAAAAAAGCTCCATTAAACAGAAGGAGACGATGTGCTGTACACACGCTGGTATTGTTGTAATGAAATGAACAATTCAGTATTCAATATGTGTGTGAGGGAAGCGGAGTGGTAGGCTGAAGAGCAGTCAGGTGGAACAATCGGGTTAGATTCTGGCAGCGCTGCAGAGGAGTCTTCACAGAGCTTGTCAGGGGCTGGCGGGGAGGGAGGGAGGTGGCTCGGTTCATTGTAGGGGAGGCCAGGAGCCTGCTATTGGGAACGCACTGCTGGCTCTCTTACTGCTCCGTTGTGGAAGAGGACAAACAGATACGACAGCTCTGGAGTGACATTGACTGGCATGGCCAGAGGAGAATGTGCTTTAGCAGTCAGAGCTGGGAAATCAACACTGTTTTACAGCCAGCTGAGTGGACCTGTTAGATGGCATCAGTGTGGATGGATCTACAGAGATTGTTACATGCACCAGACTCTTAGAAATGTGAACACTCATTTCCAATTAGCGCCTGCTACTGACTCTCTGTCCTGTGTTTAGTGAGTGTGGTGCCCTGTGTTTAGTGAGTGTGGTGCCCTGTGTTTAGTGAGTGTGGTGCCCTGTGTTTTGAATGCTGTGGTGAGTCTGGGTGACGCAGTGGAGTTGTCACAGGACACAGGATTCTCTTTTGTATCTCTTCCTGGAAATACCTCCTTCAATGTAGGAGTTTCTCTTCTGCTTTCTTCCAGATCTTCGGCAGCGAGGCGCAGGACGTGGACAGGGAGGTCTGCTTCGTTGACATCGCCTACGATGAGGTCCCCGAGCGCTACTACAAAGAGTCAGAGGTAGGGCCCTGGCTGTGCGAGAGAGCTTGGAGTCTCACCGGGCTCCTTTTTACAAACCCTCAGACTTGCAGACCCTTCTCATGGTCAACTGAAAAATTCACTTTCTTGTGAGTTTATTCTAAACTGGAAAAAAATAAGAATATATAGACAGCTAACATTGCTGCAGTAACACAGCGCCACCTACTGACCAGAATTGAATGTGCTGCTGCTGCTGCTGCTGCTGCACCTGTAACCCTGATGATGAACTCTGTCCTACCCCCCACCCCCCAGCCCCAAGGCTAGCGGTGCAAATCCAGCTGCTTGTGTCCATGAGAGGAGACGGAGGCATTCACAGCCAGGGCTGACATAATTAAACACTGAGCTATCTGTGGAATGTTCTGTTTTATTGCCAAGTTTGCGGTCTTAGAGAGACTTTCAGGCTCCTTTTCAAGAGTCTGAACCATATCAGGTCGCTCTAAATGAGGGTTATTGGAAATCTGTGGTAAGCTGGTCACCAGCCCACTCTAAACTCTATCATGCAAGACAGATCAATAGCGTTTTAGACAACGAATTAGCCCGCAGCGTGGGCAGCGGCAGAGGGCCAGTAATAGAGCTCATGTGGGCGGCTTTTTATTAGCAGCTAGGGCCAGGCTTTTGTTTCCTGGAAGTTCAAAATTTTAACAATCGAACTGGAAGTTCTTTTTCAATAAATAATGTATAAGCACTAAACAGTCATTCTGCACCATGCGAAGAACCACAGTGCAAAAAATACAAAGTTAACGCATACCGTAGCTTTGCCAAGTCGGGATCGAGAGATCATTTAACACTTCATATTCCTGAAACAGTCCCAGGCTTTTCTTTAAAGTGCTTTAACTACGTTTTAGAAAAGGGTTAATGCACACGACGTAAAATAGCATTCTTAAAATAGCTAGTGAGATAAGGCTGTGTTGACAGAGCCACAGGATTCTTCACACCAGGTCTGTCACATCGATACCTTTGAAAGCAACCCTGTCTCAGGCTTCAGTGCTCGTTTTGAAACTGCTACTAGAAAAATAATGTCCAGTGATTTAGTATGGATGAGACGAATCCACTAATGAAAGATGACAGCGCAATTAGTCAGCGCAAACAAAACCAGGCGCCCTTGAGATTCAGGAGACCTTGTATTTACACCCAGATCTTTCATCTTAATGAAGCAGGAGCACTCTCTCTCTCTCAGCAGATGTTTCTGCTGATGTGGCAATCCATCAGGTGGATCATTTGCATTTTTAATTTTTATATTTTTTAGTGTCCTTGTTAAACTTTGATTCCACAATCCCCAAAGTTAGGCAGCAATCGGAAACAAGACAGAATCCCACCAACTTGAAACAATGTTAAGAAACTGCTACGAAATAACGACTGCGATCAGCCACACTTTTTCTTTCCTTTGTTACAGTTAGGAGTGCATTTTATTAGAATCATTCCACATGTCTCCAGCAGAAAGCAAGGGATGTGACCCGTTTCACTGCTGGCCACTGGTGTGGGATTGATGCCCGTTTATTCTCAACACAGAGTCTTGTTTGCAAGCTTGTCACAGACAGGGATCAGCTGCACTGACCCGGGAACTGTTTCAATGCAGGCGATACAAGGACCATCCTTTCAATTGAATTTGTGGCTCAGTAGGTTTGCTGCGAGGGCTGATTCCAATACTGCAACAGGCTTATCTGTTTCTCTTACCATGCTAAAAAGATTTTGCCATTTTGCCACGACTTCTTTCTCTTAATTAATTAATGTGACCGTTAATAACTCTGGGCTCGGCTGCATCTCAAAAGCTAGGAATCCCAGTGAAGATTGCATAATATAACTTGAATGATATAATAGGGGCCATGTCGGTGCCAGTCCCAGAGCTCAATGAAGCCTCTAAAAGATAATGCCTTTTAATAGACGCTTGTCTCCATAATGGCTTTGGATTCATGCCGCACACTAAGACTGATCCATCAGGATGCTATAAATGTCTGATGCAAAAAGCACAGCTTTTAAATACACAATATCTGTACCGACAGTCTAGTGGTGACAGACAGTAGGAGTTTCAAACACGCACAGCTAAAGAAACCCATTTTATTTGATTTTTATTATTAGATTTCCAGCAGCCTTTACAGGAAGCTCGGCTCGTACGATGTAATGGGTAACAGGAACAAGGTTCATAAGATGGTTTTAAGCTTGCTTGTAAGAAATCGCTTTGTCTGAAATTGCTGCTATTAACAGACCTTGATATCCTGGCCTTTGTGCAGCATTGCCAGTGCTGCCAGTACAGCATGTTTACAAGACTTGATCCAGGGTCTCTTCTGCAAGAGCATCTTTACTGACAATGTGCCGCTGAGAGAAAGCATCGAGGGACTCACAGTTATCTATTCAAAGCACTAGGGTATCCGCTTTGAGAATAAATGAGGCACTGTTCAAATTCCAGTTAAACTAAACCCCTCATGGTGCGTGATTCTATAGGGTGTATCCTTCAGCAGAACAGTCCTCTAAAGAAATCCCATCCCTTTAGCATTCCTGTGTGCTTCTTGTAAACATGTCTGCCCACAATGAGTGGAATAGATGCACCGGGTAATAAAAAGCTACTGAAAAAGAAGACTTGTTGGACTCTATGAGTAGAGAAGGAAAAGCATTCAGAGAAGGAATGCGCGTGAACACCCCTCACTCTGCGTGGATTGCTGCATTTGCGATGTGTGAGTAGCTGAGCCTTGCTGTAAAGCCTGTCTGTGTCTGTGTGCTTCGTTCCAGGACCTGCGCTATTTCAAGTCTGAGAAAACATCCCGTGGTCTGCTCAAGGAGGGTTGGAGGGACAGCCAGCAGCCAATCATGTGCTCCTACAAGCTGGTGAATGTGAAGTTCGAGGTGTGGGGGCTGCAGACACGAGTCGAGCAGTTTGTGCACAAGGTCAGTGCAGTGAAACTGGGGGCCACCAGCACACATACTGACCCCTAGGGGTTGGGGTTAGGATTCAGGTTGGGGTTGGGGTTGGGGTTAGGATTGAGGTTGGGATTGGGGTTAGGATTCAGATTGGGGTTGGGTTTGGGGTTGGGGTTAGGATTCAGGTTGGGGTTGGGGTTAGGATTAGGATTGAGGTTGGGGTTAGGGGTTGTGGTTGGGGTTAGGATTGAGGTTGGGGTTGGGGTAAGGATTCAGATTGGGGTTGGGTTTGGGATTGGGGTTAGGATTGAGGTTGGGGTTGGGGTTAGGGTTAGGATTGAGGTTGGGGTTAGGGGTTGTGGTTGGGGTTAGGATTGAGGTTGGGGTTGGGGTTGGGGTTAGGGTTGAGGTTGGGGTTGGGGCCGAGGTTGGGGTTTATGAACACATGGTGCCTGTGTTCATTTAGCCCTGTGTGGTTCTTGTTGCCCCTCAGGTTGTTCGAGACGTGCTGCTGCTTGGACACAGACAAGCTTTCGCCTGGGTGGACGAGTGGATCGGTAGGTCACTGTGCTGATTCACTGTGTCTTCACATATACAGGATATAGAAGAACACTCTTCACATATACAGGATATAGAAGAACCCTCTTCACATATACAGGATATAGAGGAACCCCTCTTCACATATACAGGATATAGAGGAACCCTCTTCACATATACAGGATATAGAGGAACCCTCTTCACATATACAGGATATAGAGGAACCCTCTTCACATATACAGGATATAGAGGAACCCTCTTCACATATACAGGATATAGAAGAACCCTCTTCACATATACAGGATATAGAGGAACCCTCTTCACATATACAGGATATAGAGGAACCCTCTTCACATATACAGGATATAGAGGAACCCTCTTCACATATACAGGATATAGAGGAACCCTCTTCACATATACAGGATATAGAGGAACCCTCTTCACATATACAGGATATAGAGGAACCCTCTTCACATATACAGGATATAGAGGAACCCTCTTCACATATACAGGATATAGAGGAACCCCTCTTCACATATACAGGATAGAGAAGAACCCTAGTCACAGTGTTTGAAATAACCATGTGCATTCTGCAGTCTTATGTGTAGCCCAGTAACTCCTGAGTTTGTCAGACTCCTGCTCGTTCCTTTTATTAATGTTCTGCATTCTTCTAGTCAGAAAGGAGCAACAGGGTGTGCATGTGTTGTTCAGGCTCAAAGCCCTTGTAGGGCTGGCCCCTATAGAGCAGTTATATGAATTGCACTTGTGAGCATTCATGCGAACAGCCTGAGGTATGTCTGTTGATTTAGCAGTGTCTGGCTTTGATGTGGCTGCATGGGTGGACAGCGCAACATGTTCTTTATGATTAATATTATTAATAAGCCAGTTGATTCAAAACATACAGAACTTCGTGAGACTGTAACGGTATAGATATTGTGTTTGTTTATTTTATCACCAGTATATATGTGATGTGTTTGCTAATATCTATTAATATGTTACTTTTTTCCTTCTGAGTGTGAAACCACATGCTTGCTTCACTGTTACTAACAGCCCTTTCCAAAGCAGTTCTATAAAATCCCAATAGAAACAAACGCTGAAGGTATTTGTTTTTCCTTGCTTCGATATAGCACAGTTTCAGTGCCTCTCCACTTCATGATCTTCTACTTACGAATGTCTCATCCTTTCATTTCACAATGAGTCATATATATTAGTTTCAATTTGAGTTTAAATCTCACATCCGATTACAACAGCTGTGCTAAATCTCACATCTGATTACAGCCAAAGCTCTTCTTACTGAAGCATGTTTTTATCTAATTGGAAGATCGGGTAACCCTCCAATAAGCCAATCATGTTACTGACTGTGCTGAAGCATGAGAGAATACCTTCCTAAACTGGCCCTGTGTTAAACCATTCATAGCATACCATGTACAGTATTATACCAGTTCAGCATACGGTATACAGAAAATACATGGCATGACACTGCCAACCCTACAGCTGCTGGTCTGACCCCAAAGCCCTCAGTGCGAGCACTTGAGAAGTCCCACTTTATTGAAGCTAACACAAACCATGTGTGCCAATCTGCTGGCATTCTAGAATCGGAATGTACAGGTTCTGTTCCGTGCCTACAGCGTGAGTCAGTCAGGTCCATGATAAAGGGATACACTGTTCTTGCACAGAAGGCTTTTCTTGTGACCTGCAAGTAGCATGTCACCCCCAGCTCCTCTGCCCCCTTCCCAGCCTCCTTTCCCTGGAAAGAGGACTGCACCCAGCTCTGTTTCAGCCAGCCTACTACCCATACGACATAGCAGGAGGACAGGAAACAGGGTGGTCCGTGTCCTCTGAGGTTATTAATGCTGGCAAGTAAATACTCACAATGAATACAAATTCATGCAATAAATGCAGCACACTCCAGAGATTGGGCACTGCTTATCATACAGCACAATAAATAATGACTATTAAGAAGAAGCAGTAAAAGACACAGCTTGCACTGTGAGATGTCTTTTATTGTATAGGGAGGAATGGTGAGCTTTAATAACATGCTTATTTATACTTCTTAAATGAACGGATCTTTAATCTAAACTGGGATTATCTTCTGATTTAAGATAAGACTTCCGAGCTGTCGCCTCTGAACCCCTCCTGTCATGTCTTCGGGAGTACGGGTGACTGAAACGAATCTCGACCCTATGTCCTTCTATAATGTACACTTCGGTTTGGATTATAGAGCACTATCTAACTCCTCAATGAATCTGGGGGGTGGCATGTTCTGTAATTGTTTTGTTTTTTTACAGTGCGTGAAAGGTAAGTCAGAAACATTTCCACACAGACACTTTCTTGCGCTGGCATCACACAGGTGATGCCGATGATCTTCTCAAATACTGCGAGGCATTTCTGAAGATCTGGCTCGCTGGCTTCTACCTGCCTGCACTAACCAGCCTCCCCCCCTCCTCCGAGACCAGCCGTGATCTACCCTCTCCCACTGCTGCTAACACCCTCCTCCATCTCTCCAGACTAGCTTCACTCGCTTGTTCAATCAATCAGTCAGGAAGCTAGCTCTCTCTCCCTCTGCCCTGCCTTCTGTAAAACCTGCCATGGCTGCCTGGCATCCACAGCCCAAGATGCCTCTCCCTCCACCTCCTTCCACCCCCCCATGCCCCTCCTCCTCCCCAAGTCTTGAGTTTCCTAACAGGAGCTGCCAACGTCTTGAACTTTTTACAGATATGACTTTGGATGACGTGCGGGAATACGAGAAACAAATGCATGAACAAACCAACATTAAAGTATGCAATGATCAGCATCCCACAAATTCATCTTCACTGGATGAAATAGAGAGCCATGACAAAGCAAGCGTATGTTCTGATTTATTTTAACATATAATCCTCTGAACACCTCTGTCGGAAGTAGATTATTGCAGATATTATTTTGGAAAAGTTTCCACTTTTTAATTTCGGTTTCATTATTAATAAAAATGACATACATGCGATACACCATTGTACATTAATAATATCAGATGCCACATTCCTGTTTTATTTTAATATATACACCTGTGTTTCTTATTATAACCAATGCCTGCTGTGATTAATGATAACTAAATACTGAAAGATTGCAATTATTATGAAGTCTCACCAAGCAATGTGTTAATATTAATGCAAACTAGAATGCCTGTTTTTCCTAGCAGTCATGTCCATTACATTTGACTGTTTGGAGTTTGATGTGTAAATAACAGGAGCCAGTATAGTCAAACCACTGAAATGCCATACTTTAGGAAAGCCTTGACCAGTGCAATCAAGTAATGCCTACATACTGTACTTTCACCATGCTGAAGTAGCTTGTGTTTGTCTTTTCTCCTAATCGAAGACATGACAATGGATGAAGTGAGAGAATTCGAAAGAGCCACTCAGGAAGCCACCAACAAGAAGATCGGAATCTTCCCCCCCGCGATCTCTATCAGCGAAACCCCCCTGCCCTGCTATACCCACAGCGGCCCCTCCAGCGCCCCCTCCACCCCCCTCGCCACCGACGCCCCTGAGTTCCTCTCCGTGCCCAAGGACCGGCCTCGCAAGAAGTCAGCCCCCGAGACCCTGACCCTGCCGGACCCCGCAGACAGGGTGCCCCGCCTGCGCCTGCCCTCCCTGCGCCTGCCCCAGCGCTCGCCATCCCACCAGCCCTCCGACGCCAACCCCCAGTAACCGCTGGGTGTGCGTGTGTGTGTGCTGATAACCAGCCTTTATTTTTATAGGACATCAGCGTCCAGTAAAAAGACCTTTAGCCCTTATTCTGATAGTGAAACAAATGCATGGAGGAAAGCGTGTTTTTTTTTGGTTGTTGCTGCAGGCTCATTTTGTCACACACTGTCTGCTGAAGGGGATGCTAAAAGGCTCAGTCTCTTGAGCATGTTTTCCGGTTCGGCTGTACTGAACCGCCTGCGAAAGGTGAATGTTAGTTTTTCTCAAATGATTACCATGTCCAGTTTTTGAAATGCTATGTGTTCCTTTCATTTAGTATGTGTCTGTTTTAACTCACCTGTCACCCAAGTCTTGAGTCTATGCAGTGGGGTAGAATGTACACGTGACGCGAGCTTTTGAAAGGGTAGTTCCGGGCAGTTCCTATGGTCTGAAAGGGTGTTCGCTGTTTGCCCAGTAGTACATTTGTCTCTCTCTGATGTCTGTGAATGTTTCTTTACAGACAGGTGAACCTAGAAGTTTGATACTAATAAAGGGTGTAGTAATGAATTGTAAAAGCATGCTAAAGAAGAGAGTGTGGTAAAGCATGGCTGTGTTAGCTTAGCAAACAGAAAAACCTGGTCCCATGCATGTTTACCATGGTGTGAAGCCATAAGAACTGAGAGCTGTTAGGGCTTCACAGCTGGATATCCAGCGACATCCAGCCTGTTAAGAATGTCCGTTTTGTTTTCATCCAGTTGTCCCTTTGACGTGTGATCTCTGTTTTTAGCTTTGTGCATCGTTAGCTTTTGAAAGCCTGTTGATATTGCCAATGTACTCTAGGGGTAGCAGCTTCCCATGGGTAAGAAATGCCTTCTTATAATAAAAGGGGATGCCTTGTGTACATGCCAGCTAGATAGATACAAGACCTTACACACGATATCGCAGACATTGCTACAAACAGTACATTGTTGCTTTGTGTTCCTATGTGAATTCTTTGTGAATTCTTGAAAAGCCGATGGAGTCTAAACAGCGGCAGATCTGTTTAGTTATTTAAAAAAGGGCTCCAGAAATCCAACAGTGCACGATGTGAGTCTCAGTCTTCAGTGTATTGCTGTAAAACACCAGGGAAGATTCCTATTGTAATTATTAAAAGTGCAGTGGCATTTAGGTCTGCCAGCATTGTAGACCAATCAAATAAACCCCAGAACTTGTAGAATACTGTTTTTACACGTGCTAAAGTAAATCTTGCACAGTGTCCCATACCTTAACAAATGTCTGCACATTGTAACAGAAAGCAGGGCTTTTGTTGACTCGAAGATGTATATAAAAAAGTGAATGCAAAGTTGACTAGTTGCGTAGTATCCATTCTTAAAAAAAAGGCAGAGACTTGATTAAACTGAGCATGTTTCAGGAATAAAATGTCCCTCTTATCTCAGTGCCTCTCTGCATGCGATGCTGCATCTTTTAATCTGTAAACCAAATCTGTAACATACCTTTGTATAAACTCCTTCCCGGGATGTGTTTCTGATGTACTTTCTTCAAGCTGTCTAGCCTCAGACCTGGAAGTTTAGTTTTTTTTGGATATTATGATACCACTGTAAAATAAGCTGGCCATATCTGAACCAGATTCAATAGCTGAACCCTGAACACCAGCTGGAAGACCTTTCAGTGGCCAGCATTGAATCACACTGTGCCCCTCCACACCCTCCTGCACGCCTGTCCGCTCTCCGAGCAGGGAAGAGGAGCAACAACTGGAAGCTGGGCTTCATTTAAACGGAAGAGTTGGCTTTGAAAACTCGTTAGGGTGTCTTTTAAATGTGTGTGTGTTTTTGTTTGTTTGTTTTTTTTAATTTAGCATGTTTGTTAATATCGGCTGTGGTTTCACTTGTCATCGAAGTGTAAAAAAAAAAAAAAAAAAAAAAAATTGTTGTATTACTATTTTCTGTTGAATTCCATGACATTTTTCTAAGGTTTGCTGTTTCTTTTTTCTTTTTGGTTTTTCGTGTAACTGTCAGCACCACTGTCGTTTCAGATTTAAAAGGACCAAGTTTTTGATTGTGCACCTGTTAACGAATGTAAAGCCACTCTGCGTTTCTTCAGAAGTGCCACTCTGTGTCAGGCTACTGAGAGTTTGTTTTGTTTCTATAGATTTGTGTTTCTTTGTTTCTTTGTTATTATCTTCCACTTTCTTACATCTTGTAGTAAATAAAGTGAAATGCAATCTGACCTCAGTTTCTTTTATACAATCACCATGTCCATACCTACATATCAGATTTTGCTCAAAAGAGCCAACATTCCAATATAATATACAGTATATATATATATATATATATATATATATATATATATATATATATATATATATATATATATATATATATATATATTTAAAAAAAAACATTTTATGTAACTTTAAATACTGTATAATTATTTTAATATATTTTAGACAATACATTGAAAATGTTTTGGTTTTTTTCTGTATATGGGCAGGTGTTCTGAGGTGAGTTTATGTGGTCAGGGTCAGGAGTCTGTTGGCACATTATAAGAAATGTTCCACACCTACTGATCGGGGAGACGATGGCTGCAGAGGACTGTGCGATCTGAAAGTCTTTGGTTGACATGCACAGTAACCAACCCATCGACCAGAATGGACCAATGCACAGGGAGTTATCTCTCGTGGATCGACCCCATTCCTAAGAAAGTGGCCACATCCACTGTAAGGTATCCACTGTAAGGTATATGTATGTCCACACCTTGAATATTTATTTTAAAACGACATTATAATTGGAAGTTTATGCATGAGCACAGTGCCATCTGGTGGTCATCAATGCTCATCACCCTACATTGTTTTAAAGGCTTTTTAAAAAATCCCGATAATGACTCATTTTTGCATGGAACGTTCAGCCCTCGTATACATTGTGACGTCCCTGCTTAGAGCCAATGGCAGCTACTTTGACGCGAGTCACGTTACAGCTGTCGCCAATGGAACTACAGCAGCAATACGACACATCCACACACATACATATGACGTCACACAATAGCAAGTTAGGTGGTTAGGCACTGTTAAGTTACATGGTACAGTACAGCCTGCTATAGAATCGAAATGGTCTCTTTATAGACACCAGTGTGGGGTGGGTGTCATCAGATATTAAACGTGCTGATATATTGATTTGGAGAAAGGTGACGGGATGTTTTCAATATTAGTGGGGCTTGCAACGCCACTGGTCACTGTGTTCTAGAGCCTTGTTGTAACTACTCCTCGCCTGTAGGGGGCTCTGTCTACGTTTCCTCGTCTTTCGCAGCGGATGGGCTTTCCTCTGTCTCTCCTCTCAGAGAGTCGACCTGCCTTCTTATTTACAGCATGGCTGAGTTGTATGAGGGGTTCACGTTGTGCGGACTCGCAGCCGGCCAGAGCCGGGAAAACTCAGGGATACTCGGAATAGAACCGGGGAGAGACGCCGACCATGTCATAGTCACGGGCGCGGGGAGTACCGTAACCGTCTACAAGGTACAGGGAGAGCGGTGCAAACAGTGGAGCTCGTTCCGATACGGCTACGGCTACGGCTACGGCTACGGCTACGTGTGTGTTCTCTCATGTGCCACAACACGTGTCTGATTGGCAAACACTTGCTTAACTGTATGTGTAACTTAAAGTCAGTCGTCTGCGTGCTAAACATCAGACGGGGAAACCTGCCTGTGAAATGTAGCGCTTAACCTGCCAGCGGTTACTGTTGCTTAACTGGTGGGGTACGTCATGTAGTTTGCTAATAATACAGTACTCCGTTTGAATGGAAATTGGGGCTACCCTAGGCTTTAGTGTAGAATTGAGAGGGCTTGCGATTCCTAACTCTGCAAGCCTATTGATTTAGAAACTGTAGAATGTACAGTTGTGAATGAAAACGCATATTTATCTTCATGTTTACCAGGCCTTTCGATTGCAAGGATGGCAATAAGACTCCTGTTGCATGGCAGTTTTCTCCATTCCAGGTTTTACTAAGAGCTTGATAAGCCACAGTGTATAGGTAACAAGCTCGGTTGTCTTTTACTAAACTCATGCAGCGGGAGCTATTTCCAGCCCTGAAATCTTTACACAAGCGGTCTAGTACTAGTATCTGCTAGTAAAGACAGAACTAAAATCTAAATCTGTGAACGGATGCGAATGTCACGCACAGCGCCTGCTATTAAACTGTATATATTTGACCCCATTGTTTTTCTAATACAGTATGTTTGATCTGCTTTCTCTCTCTACCCCAGGTTTCAGACCAGAAGCCTTTGGGCAGCTGGGCAGCTAAGCAGGGACAAGCAGTCACCTGCCCTGCAGTGCTCCACGGGCAGACTGGGGAGTATGTGGCGGTGCACGACAGAAACGTAGGTGTGCCATTTGGAACTGAAGGTGACGTGCCTTCACAATGCGAAGACAGTCTGCTGCTCAACAGCATAGCACAGCTTTAGAATAAAGAATAAGTCTGCAATAAAATCATACATTTACACTAAACAAGTCTTTTTTATTTACTGTATGTTTACAGTAGTATTGATTTTTATTTTAGGTACTGCGAATATGGAGGGATGAAGATATAAATTTTGAAAAAGTATTCAAAGCCACAGTAAGTACATCAAGTGCACTTTGTTCATCTTGGAGTCCAGTCTTCAGTGCTGAAACAGTAAACCGGGTGTTTATTGTCATTTTTGCATTGCTTTCCTTGGCATCGTGTCTGATTCTGTTACCTGAACACGGTGGTATTTGCTGCCACCAGATGCATTTGAAGCTGTGTGTGTTTGAATATGGGAGTATCTGTCCCCGCACTGGTGACGATCTCGGTCTGTCTCTCGTAGCTCTCAGCCGCTGTGTCCCGGATCCACGCCCTGCCCTCCTCGGAGCCCCTCGTTCTGTTCCAGAGGGGTGCAGTGCGACAGCTCGATGCCCTGCTGGCTGCTCCACAGCAGGCAGTGGAAGAAGTCTTATCAGAGGAAGAGGTCATCAGGTTAGGAGGTTTCTTTACCTAATGTTTCCTTTGAACATCGGTCGTCTTGTACAGCTAACAGACATCCTTTGCATGCCAATGTAAAAACTCACTTCAAATAAGACAAATTGTTTCCACTTGTATTTCCTGAAATGAAAAGGCCCACCCCCTTCCCAGTCTGCTGTGAAACTTTCCAGTAGTTATTTCTGTACATTTTGCACATTAATAGCTCCTTCCTAAGAGGGAAACAGGGAATGCATTGCGTGGGATAAGTCTTTCCCAACGGATCCTGACTTCTGTACACAATCATTTGACACTGGTATCTTTTTTGCAGTGCTTTGCTTTGAACTTGTATTGTAAAGCGCACTTGTTTTGTTTCAGGTGGAGCAGCTGTTTCTTGGAAGCGGAGCAGCCTCTCCTCCTGTTCTCCACAGAGAAGGTAAATGGACTGATCGCTAGGTGTCTCTTTTTTTATTTGTGCTGTTTCAGGAATGCACGCCGTTCTGTTGTGTGACTTTTACACTGTGTTCTTCTTTTCAGAGCGGGGAATGTTTTCTGTATTTGCAAAAGCTCAATCCAGATGTTCTGCACAAGTATAACATTGGCTCAGAGGGAAAGGGGGTGTGTCCTATTGGCTTCACTGCAACTCTTGAGAATAAATGCATCACCCTGCTGTGCTTGTGTAAGTAACTCTGTATTCTCTATACATGCAAAAACGTAGAACTACAATCTTAAAAAAAAAAAAAGATAAAAATGAGGTCGGACGGGATAAATAACTGTCCGAAGCAGAACGTTATTTCATGATGTAAAATCAAATCTTTCAACGAGATTCTCTTTCTTGCAAGAGCTGCATTAAACATTTAAACACATGTTATTAATTTAGCATTTTCTATATCTGGTAATGTTATAGTGTTTTAAAGAACAAATGTTTTGTGTAAATCTTTGCTTCTAGATTCCAGTGGCTGTGTCTATAAGCTGCTTGTCTCCCTGCACCCCAGTGCGGAGGGGGAGCAGCACCTGCCCAAGTCCCTGCTGCTGAAGCTGCCTGTGTCTGAGGGAGTCCTGCACAGGGCTGCCATCGCCTCCCTGGAGGAGGGGCACATAGCCATTGTAGGAGCACCGCACTCTGCAAGCACGGGTGACACAGGTACACTGGCAAGAAAAGCATTTATTTTCAGTATTTCTAAATGTGTATATAGAAATGTCATGTTCTTGTATTTATTTCTAGGTGGTTTTCGCTTGTTAATTGCATGTAGCTGTAAATGCATGAAAACATGAAAATAAACTCTTTTGTAAGCTCTGAAATCAAAGCTAACCTTTTTTCTTTTTAGATTTCCTCTGCATCTGGAACACTAACTTCCAGACGCTGCAAGCTTCAAAGAAGCTGGCGGGGGGAACGTATGGGCAGGTAGGACTGCAGCTTGGGTTTAATGAGAAGGTTGTATGGGCAGGTAGGACTGCAGCTTGGGTTTAATGGGAAGGTTGTATGGGCAGGTAGGACTGCAGCTTGGGTTTAATGGGAAGGTTGTATGGGCAGGTTGGACTGCAGCTTGGGTTTAATGGGAAGGTTGTATGGGCAGGTAGGACTGCAGCTTGGGTTTAATGAGAAGGTTGTATGGGCAGGTAGGACTGCAGCTTGGGTTTAATGGGAAGGTTGTATGGGCAGGTTGGACTGCAGCTTGGGTTTAATGAGAAGGTTGTATGGGCAGGTAGGAGTGGAGCTTGGGTTTAATGAGAAGGTTGTATGGGCAGGTAGGAGTGGAGCTTGGGTTTAATGAGAAGGTTGTATGGGCAGGCAGGACTGCAGCTTGGGTTTATCCTATGTGTGTGTTTGTTGTTAACCCGAGCCTGCTTTCTCTTGCAGCTGTGGTGTAATGCAGGGAAGCTGTATGTGACTCATGGTAAGGTGCTGACAGTCCTCCCCTATCGCTGTGAGAAGTCATCACTGGCTGCTGCCCTGGGGAAGCTGAAGCAGACGAGCACGCAAGGTGATGTTTACAAGGCTTTCTGTTTATACTGGGGATGCGTAAACCGAAAACCAGTTAGAGACTGGGCACCCCCCAGAAACCACCACAAGCCAATTTAAAAAGGTTTTGTTGACCCATAAAACACACGCAGGCATTAACCACAGAACAGATTTTCTTTCTTTCGTTTCTTTATTTGAACAGGTGTTTTGCACAGATACATTTTAACCTGTTTATCGTCGGTCTGTCTATTAATGTGTGTATTTCAGCAATCGAATAAGGAGTCTTGGGTCTGACTGTTTTACCTGTTGATATCCATGTGTGATTTTTTTTTTATATAATACTGGACTGGATTTTTAAAGAGCGCAGTCATTTTGTGACAGGCCTAATTAATAAAAAAAAATGAACCTGTGGCTGGAGATCACTAGCAAAGATTTTGATTCTATTGAACTTGTTTCCCCTTCTCTTTTTACACCCAAACCTCCTCTCCTAAAAAAAATGCATTTCTCTTTAGAGGTGACGTCGTCTCCTTCCGTGTTGAACTGGAATTCTTTTCCCCATGAAGAGGCGGCACTGGAGCAGAAAACAGGGATGAGAACCAGGAACAGTGTGAGTCTGGAATGTGGGCGCATGTGATGGAGAATGACCAGTTCACTACAGCTGAAGCCCAAATCCTTTTCAAATATTTAACAAAGCCATCCTTCAAACTCTCGACTCTGACCAAACCTTTTTAAACCTAGGCTTAATCAGGATCTGCTGGTAGAGATGTTTTGGGATATTTGTAGATGCAGGTAAAAATCAGTAGCGTATGATTGATTTGCGTCTTTCTTCTTTTGTAGAAATGGAATCTGAAGATTCAGGCTACATTGGCCACGTCAATCAACCAAGTGTTAGAAGACATAAAGGTAAGAGAAAGCAGGGAACAGCAGCGCGCTCCAACTGCACAACGCTTTCAAATGCCGTGGCTCGTTTCTACACCATTGAAGACAATAAGAAAGACTTCTTATTGGGTTTCTTTTAGTATTTCTCAGTGTAACACTATTTTTAGTAGCTGTGTATGATTTCTGGACTTGTATAAATCTTTCAAGTCTGAATTGGCAGGTGTTGGGTGTCTGTGTGTTTCAGGGTGTTTCCATTGGCAGGTGCTGGCTGGGCTGGGTAATCTCTCGCTCAGTTGAGTGTCTGTGTGTTTCAGGGTGTTTCCATTGGCAGGTGCTGGCTGGGCTGGGTAATCTCTCGCTCAGTTGAGTGTCTGTGTGTTTCAGGGTGTTTCCATTGGCAGGTGCTGGCTGGGCTGGGTAATCTCTCGCTCAGTTGAGTGTCTGTGTGTTTCAGGGTGTTTCCATTGGCAGGTGCTGGCTGGGCTGGGTAATCTCTCGCTCAGTTGAGTGTCTGTGTGTTTCAGGGAGTTTCCAGAGAGGAGGTGGAGGAGGTGCTGGAGCCCTTCCTGTCGTGTTCCCCCGTCTCCCCGCAGTTCCAGCTCGGTCTCGCTGACATCGCTGTGGAGCTGCTGAAACGCTGCCAGGCCGACCCTGGCTTCTACCCACAGAGTGTGCTGGCGCGTCTCACACAGACTGGCAGACTGTCCCACAGGTGAGGCTTCTACCCACAGAGTGCTGGCGCGTCTCACACAGACTGGCAGACTGTCCCACAGGTGAGGCTTCTACCCACAGAGTGTGCTGGCGCGTCTCGCACAGACTGGCAGACTGTCCCACAGGTGAGGCTTCTACCCACAGAGTGTGCTGGCGCGTCTCGCACAGACTGGCAGACTGTCCCACAGGTGAGGCTTCTACCCACAGAGTGTGCTGGCGATCAACTATCAGTCCCTTCATGCTGTGTATGAGTTTATCTTTTGTTTTTTACTGTGCTGTTGGCATCTTAGTCAACCTGTGAGGGACTTTAAGTTTGTGTTTTTGTTTAGTTTTGTAATGCACACAGCAGTACTGTATGTTGTTTCATTTTTAATCTGCTATAACAATGCACTGATCTCTCGTTTCCCAGTTCATGCCCCGGATTCCTGATGCTTGTGTTGGAAAAGCGCGATTACTTCCTTGCACAGCTGTGTCTGCAGCACTTCCCTGACATTCCTGAGGCTGTCACCTGCGCCTGCCTGAAAGCCTTTCTCAGGTAGGTGCACGTGAGTTACTGTAACACTAGAAACACGAATGATCTCCTGCAGACTGGAATATAACTCCATGCTAGGTGAGGGCTGTCCTCGAACAATTACATTTTCTTTAGAAAACTCTTCCTTGTGTCCTATTAGCAACCCAGAAAAACTTTGTGAAAACTGAAATGCTCGATTAGTTATTTTTCCATCATGCCATTTAAAAAAAAAAAGTAAATCTGAAATCGTCAGCTGTGAAGTTTTTTTTTTTTTTTCAGTGCGTCCCTCTCGTGGGGTCTTTTTTTTTGTTTGTATAATTGACATTGATCTATAATTGCAGTGTTGCGGATGCAGACCTGGTGCGGGTGAGTGTGGACCTGGAGGGCGTCTCCCTCATGGACGGCCCGGGACAGTCTCTGGAGGGGGTACAGAACGGGTTCAGCCCCGTCCTGCTGGAGGAGGACAGCTGCGATGTCCAGCTCACTTCCCCCAAACTGGACCAGAGCAGCTCCTGGACAGACGTGAGCCTGACCTGCCCAGTAGGACTGAAAAAAAGTGCTCTGCTGTATCCTTCTGGGGAATGATTTCCAAAGCAGCGTGTGTCACTGTGTGTGTGTGTGTGTGTGTGTCACAGTGTGTGTTTTATTGTACTGTCGACTTCCTAGCTTGTACAGTTTTTCCTTTTTTTTTTTTTTTTTTTTTTTTTTTTTGTCAATGGGATAAACTATTGCTAATAGAGTTGGGATCAATTCTTTTTTTTTTTTCAATTCCAATTCCTGTTTAAAATCAATTCCCCATTCCAATTGGAATTGATGCAAAAGGAATGGGGATTTGGAATTGGGATTTAAACAGGGAATTGGAATTGACCCCAAACCTGATGGCAAAATTGCAAAAAAAAAGTCCTAGGTTTTCACAGTGGTCAGACTCTATTTCCTTGACCCGCTTGACCCACAGTAATGAAATCATCCAGTCCTCCTACAGTGAAAGCTTCCTCCTGCCTCATTTGAAGGACCTCTCAGCTCAGCAAATCATTGTAAGCACACCCTGTTCCCTCCTCCCCTGCTCTCTCTCGTCGCTGCTTCACGAGAGCTCTCTGTAGTTCTCAGATCTTGCAGCCCGTGTTTCGGTGCTTCCGTCTGCCGCGTTTCATTGCTCTGCTGTGAACGTTTGAAGTGGCTGTGCCTTTATTGAACCACGCCCAGCTGAAAGCTTTCCCTTTCATCTTCCTTCCTAGCTGTTTCTGCAGTACCTCCAGTATCTGTACGTGAGATCTTCAGGGGACGTCTACACACAGCTCCCGGGGCTAAGAGCACCAACAATTACCCAGGTGAGGCGTTCAGAGACACTGCTGTTGCACAGTTTCACCCATTACAGGTTTTACGACGAGCTTGATTAGCCACGGTGTCTAGGTAACAAGCTCAGGTGTATCTTTTTGGACTAAAATAATAAAACAGGGAATGGATCAAACTGCTATGCAAAGGGAATCGTATGGCCGTCCCTGCATTGGTAAAAGTTTACTGCTCTAGTTAAGAGAAATGTTGAACAGTTGGTGTGTTTTTTGTCTTTGCTGGTAGTAATCTCTCCTTTTATTTTGTTGTTTCCAGATCACGGACTGGATAAGCTTGTTACTAGATGCTCATTTTGCAGTCTTGGTAATGGCACCAGAAGCAAAGGGGCTACTAGCACAGCTCCACAGATTTGTCAGGTCCCAGGTAAATGCTCACTCTTCTAGATCTTGCCAGTAATCCTTCTGCGTGCTTAAAGAAAGAACTACCATGAGCATGTGTCACTGATTTAGTAGGAGTAACGCAATCCAATTCAAGCATTATATGCAAAACGTGCAGTAGTGACGATGCTTTTTTTGTTTGTATTTAGTAATTGTGCATCTCATCATTGTGTGCTTCTCTCCTGCTAGGTGAGGCTGTATTCTGAGCTGGGGAAGATCCAGGGAACTTTACAGGAACTCAGCAAAATAAAGCAAGCACAAGAGATTGGCTTGTACTCCATTGAAGTTATTGAGCTGCTTTAAAACAAACTCTGTGTGTGCGTGCGTGCGTGTGTGTGTTGTGTCCCATCACGTAATTCATATTCTTCATGCATATGCATTTCAGCTGTAACATGCTTCTTTTGATAAGTACGTAGTGTACTTTTCTGTTGGATAGGATATGTAAAATGTAAGCTAAAGTATTCAGTATCCTTGGGTCTCTAGCTCCTTGACTGTTATCAGTGGTTACCAGTTCACTTGTAAATGGTTGCTTACTGTGTATATTAATATGTAATTCACTGCCATTTCAACCAGGCATTTTTTTTACTGCGTTGCAATGGGTTGTTTTATCAAGTGTAACCAAATCTCTCGCTGATCACTCCACCTATTAATTACATGAAGACCTAATGTGCTGCTCAGCAATATTGTGCAAAACAATGTAAAGGCTATAAACTTTGCTATTAATTAATTGCATGACATTAAAGCTGGTCCCCTGTGATCCCCAGGATTTCTATTAACAGGAGGTCTTCATGAGTGCATCCTATTTGAAACAGTGTTTTCCTTTTGGAATAAGGGGGGTAGGCTGTGCTGGGGGGTTGGGAGGTGAAGCACCTGCATTTGCAGTGTGTATCATTGTACAGCTGGGGGAAAGCTAGGGGGGAGGGGGGAGC